>NC_138346.1:139984344-141184344 GCF_046562875.1 Panthera onca
TGTAGAAACTGAGGTCTGGATTATAAATAAAATAGAGGCCACCACCCATCACAGAGATGAGGAAATCTCCATTATCTTATATCTCCTGGGTGAAGATTTTTCTCTCTCCCTTTTGTGAATTTTTTCTCAATAAACTTTTACATTGATCATGTAGCAGAATGAATATCTAACCAGTTTTTACTTCCTTTTGTGTATTATTTCATAGTTTGTGATTTCAGTTTTAAATAGGGAATTTTAAGTAATGAGGGACCAGGTAGCTGACAGTGAGGACGTGAACAGCCTCAACTTAAGATAAAATATACAATAGATAGACCAAAAAAAGGAGGAGGGGAATGAATTTCCAGTTTACAGTCATCTGTTTTCTATGGAAATGGTCTCTGTTGAAAAGGGTGGATCCTTGGTAGCCATCCCTATGCGACTTGTTCCTGTACTCTTTGATATGCAAAGATAGATAATTGACCTGAGATGGGCTATTTGGATCCTTTCTATGGCATATTTGAAATACGAAGGCAGAGAAATAGAATCTAAGTCACTGGAATGGAGTCATATTAGTGGCAATGCCAAGTGACAGACTAAGCATCTGCTTAGAGTACCAGCAAAGCATAGGTAGTGAAAAATGGAAAAATGTGTGATATTGCACATCAAAGTCAATCAAAATATTAAGTATTTGAAATTTTTATATTTCTAAAAATTAAGGTAGTAGCAAGAAAAAGGAGAACTTTATTGAGCTTCTTTAAATTCTGGTATTAATAAGAATCTATTGTCAATCAATTTAGAGATCCCTATCAATAAAAGAGTTTACTGTTTATAACTACATATATATATATGTAATTTATATATGTAGTAAAGCTATATAAGTTTTACATATAGGGAAGACAGTGCCCTATATTTTTTAGAGCTTAAGTCCCCACAGCCACAGCTTGATCTCTCCACTTCCTGATGTGTGGTTATTCTTTTTCCTTTGATTCTCTGAGTTCAACTAGTATCCTTTGAAAACCCACTTTCTTTTTTTTGGAGATTCTAGAGTACAGTTATTTAGACTATAAAACTGAAAGTAAGGAAACATAGATATCTTATACTTGTTCAGTGTCCTACAGCCTACAAAGTGCTTTCATACCCTACTATTTTATTCTATCAGGAATCCCAGGAGAAACAGATATTACTAATTTTTGCTATACAGATGAACAAATGAGAACTTTAAATACCAGTAATCACATGACTAATAAAATATAGAGCCTATGGTACAAAACTTGTCCCTTGTTCTCTCTGTCACATCAAACCAGCTGGCTTGGAAAATGGATTGAAAGTAAATAATACAGATATATAAGAGGAAGAAAGGTATACATACTGGAGTCCAATTCAGGTGAAGCTAAAAATCCAATATTGTAATTAAATTAATCTAAGTCCATTGCTATTGTTTGCAACCAAAAGAAGTTCTGATAGTAAAATCAAGTGAAATAATACCAAGTAGATCTAGTGAACAGTTTTTTGGTAAACTTTCACCTAATATTTATTAACATGTTTCTCAACTACAGATTTTATCTAGAATGATGCCCATATAATACTATAGTAATGCTAAACATCACATAAATTGTGGTGTTGGAACTAGCAAGCCCAGTTGGTATTTGCTTCCATCTCAGGAGAAGGTTTTGATAGAGGAATGAGAAATACTCTGGAGAGATACATATATGATTGGTGATGAGAATGGGCCTCCGTACCCTCCAATTAATATAACACAACCTGTTGGTTGTTTTGTGATTTTAAACAACAGACATCATCTAATGTATAGATTATTTTCCAATTTTTAGACATTTTATTTTCACAATGTACTACTGTTTTATTTTTTCCATGTTTAAATCACAATTATCCAATGTTCCTCCATTTTCTCCCAGCACTCCACTACAACCACAAACTCATGAGCAAGTTGACTATTTGGACTAGAGGATTAAGAGTGAGGTAGGCAACTGTGAGTGAGAATAGGAGGTATAGAAAATCAGTAGCCCCATTTGGTCCCATCTGTTCCATCTAAGCTACCGCAACCAGCCCTTCCAAAAGGTAAAACCTAACCTGTGGAGGGCTGCTTGCCTTCCTCTGAATCTGGGATGCCTCCTTTAATTTTCATTAACCCCATTTGTAAGAATTGAATATTACAGATTTTCTTCTATTATCCGTGATCCAGTGGAAACACATCACAAATAACCCTAAATAATTGTTGCCCTCCTCTCTCTTCCTAGGAAACATCTTCCTGCTGCTAATAATGCAAACTGCTCCTGATTTATAGCTTCAAATACTTTAGGTAATTCCAATAACTCCAGGGTCAGTAGTGCCTGCAGAGCATAGCCTTGTTAATCAGTCAAAATGATTTCATGTGTTTTCTTAGGAGCATCAGAAAGGGCAAAGGATTTATGGGTGATATCATTTTATGTGCCACCGTAGTGTACAATATTGTCATCATGTGTTAAAACCAGCAATGGTCTTCATTGATTTTAATCATAGTCATAACCACCTCACTCTCCCTGCCCCCTCCATAAAAAGATAAAAGAAATCTGTAGACATTTTATATGGCGACTTTAAAATACTTTTAGTCATTATAACTTTTTAAATGCTTTCATAGCCAGCCAAGATAAAGTGCCACTTCTCACAGATCATATGTCTCTCTCACTAAAATTCCAACTAGAGACACTTAAGGCTATTGAAATGAGAGCATTTTAAATGTGGAGGGGGTTCTTAATAAATAACCACCTCTAAAGAGTCTTATTTGCCTCATTTTTCCAGGAGTATTTTGTTTGTGTAATTTTATTCAAGAAAGAGCTTACATTTTCCATGGTGATTCATTCACACATCAAAAATTCAATAAAAATCTCATAGCCAAAAAGATAGACTTACAGCAAAGGAGCAAAAGAAGAATAAGCTTAAATTGAAACATGTCAGAGTAGATCAGATGCCCTTCCATCACCCGTCCAGTGAGTCAGATTCGCCTCTCCAGTAGGGTTGCTTTAGGAAAGGAGAAAGGCCCTCATCTACGGTTGTCTCCGTATGAAGGGAAGGCATTTATTTATTCATTTAATCAATCAGCCATTTGTTCTTTTCACTGTTTCAACATTAGCCAGCAAACATTCATGGAATCACATCTGCATGCCAGGCACAGTGTTAAGGTAAGATGCCAGAGGCTTCCATTCCAAGGTTTTCATGGCCTACTGAGGAAGATAGAAATAATAGCAACTTAATAATATCTGCAAATGAATAGTAGCCCAGAAGAAGTAGTGGTTAGCTCTGTTGGTGATGAGCAGGTGGTGACAGGATCGGGTTTCACAAAAAAAGTCTTTCCGGGGAAAGTTGTCTTATTCACAGCAATATTCTCAGGCACCTAGTCTAGTACCTAGTACCTGGTACATAGCAGGCAGTTGTAATTGACACAAGTAAGGCAGCTTTCTCCCTCACAGAGATTCCTCTGATAGTCAGGTCATGCAATTCTCCTACCTTAACTTCCACCATCTACTTCTTCCTTAGCTGAATGATCCAAATGTATAAACATTTTACTCCTTTTGGGCCAATTGTAATACCCTATCCACTGCTTGGCTCAAGAAGAAGCATATGACCCAAGCTGGAAAACCTAGGATTCTTCTCTGTTACTCATTTATTCGTTTTTTAACTTTGGTTGGGAGAAGAAAGCCCTTTCCTTTCAAATTTTCACAGCTCATACCCAACACCTAACAGAGATAAATATTTAGTGGGTTCTCAATGTATATTTGTTGAAAAAATGATTGTATGGTGAGGAAGCTGTTGGGGTGCGAATGTGGAACCTCCAGTAATTAGGTTCACCACCTCATGGAGAAACCATTCTAGGAAAAGGATGTTGAGAGGTGGAGAAGGAAAAAGAGAGAGAGAGAGAGAGAGAGAGTCTCAAAGGCATGTGTAAGCCCAGGTCTGTCATTCTCAATACCCTCTCAACTTCTTGTGTTCCCCACTAAAATGTTTCCATAAACTAATTCAAGTTATTAGCACCTGGGAGAGTCCTAACACATTATTCAATAGAACTGGTTGAGAAATTGGCTGATGATTGAATGAATGAATGAACGAACAGATGAAGCATGTCTCTTCAGAGGGCACAGAGACCCCAAACAAGCAGGTGTGCCACACTACGGTGTGCTGGTTATGATATTTTAACCACAGCAGATTTTCACCTTCTCCATGTATTGCAGGAGCCAACAAGGGATAAATAAAACTTCCCAAACTTCCTTGAAGCTAGAAGTCTGTTTATGAATTAGGTTCAGTTTAATGAATAATATACAGGTATGTGAGGTTTAAAAGGATAAAGTGTGATTGGGCATATTGTTGCTTCTGCTTGTCCTGGTTATTAGGTGGGAAGAAATACGCACTCTGATTTCCTGAGTCTGGTCAGAAGCTACCTGGGTGTGAGAGACAGCTGTGGTGATGCAGGGGTAGAAGTTGCTTCCTTAATCTGGCTCACAATTGTTAAGTGGCACACCCTTAAAATTCTGCAGTCTGAAGGAGTTCTTCTGAATTTTTCTTCTCTAGTCTCTTCTAGTGTTGCAAACACTGAGTTCTTTTCTGTTAAAACACCTAAAAACTATACTAAATCCTTACTGATGGGCCTGGCACATACAGGGAATTATAAAAGGTTATGTGAGGTTCTCAAATAGGGGTGGGGAGGCAACATAACTCCCCAGGGAACATTTGGAATGTGTGGAGACTCTTTTTTTTTGCCATAAATCTGGCATCTAATGAGTAGAGGCCGAGGATGCTGCTGATTATCCCATAATGCACAAGACACAGGCCACACTGCAGAATTATCCAGCACTAAACATCAATATAATAAGGTTGAGAAATTCTGGAACACAGTAAGGTTTCAACAGGTTGTAGCTAGAGGATTAGGCTTTTTATTATTGAGCAGGACCAGATCCTAAAGTCACATATGGTATTCAAAAGTGTGAACAGATCTCTCTCTCTGACATCTTCTTATTGGCCTTTTACCAAATTTGGGAGGCTTAAGTTTCTAAATTCTGCATTTTAATGTGTAAAACTGAAAAGATTGTACTATCGTGAATTTTTGCTATAAATACTAGTTCTTTAGAATTTCCCTGCCTTGAGACCAGTAACAGCCATTGACCTTAGTAAAAATTGGTAATAGATATTACATACTACACTTTAATCATTGCATTGCCACAAATATCTCCAGAATGGGAGACCTACAGAGAAAGTTCATATATGCTATCACTATGGGAGTTTCTTGGAATTGCCATAGATATTTCTTAATCTGTGAAAGGACATTAATTTTCACTGTTATCACATGGGTACAATGTTCTGAAAAAGTAAATGGCTTAAAGCATACAAACCCAGCAAAAACAAAAAGAAGATAACATAAAATACCTCCTGTGTATTCATATTTTTTAGTGAACACAAATGAGCAAACTCTTGATAGAACATGAGACTGTCCTGATTGTTTACCATGAAAATAATTCAAGGCTAAAAGATGGCTTCTATTTGATAATCTGCAATCTCTGATCCTACTAAGTGGAATACAGAATGATGCTAGCACAAGGAGAGACAGGACAGCTGGGATGAAGAGATTTAAGAAGCACAGATAAAAAAAATTTAAAAAAAAAGCATGTCAAAAGTGAACTTTTAAATATTCATTTTGAATGACTGAGTTCACAGTGCTTTTCTGTGTGGTGCAGATGGTTCAGGGATTCAGGGCAAACAAAGCAACAATTTCTGTATACTCGCAGCTACTCAGCCATAATAGCCAGAGGCCCAAAACTCCAGGGCTTTGAGATGATTCAACCAGATCCCTTTACCTGCCAAATTCCACTGGATCTATGCAGCCTCCCATCATGGTAACAAGGGGTGAATGGATAGTAGGAAATGGGAGCTGTCTTGGCTTTCCCATCCACATAGCACTCATCACTGGGGAATGACCTTTAAATTCCAATTACAGATTCATTTATGATGGAAAAATGTTTTTGAAGGGGAGAAGGGACATACAAAACTTCCTAGTTTGATCCAAAATGGAAATTTAAAAAATTAAGCAAATGGAAAGTCATACACATTTTAATCAAGAAGAAATTGTTAGCTGATTACAGGGAATGGTCTGAGATATTTAACTCTAAGAAGCAACCTGTTTCTTTGTTAGACGCAGGGGTATGACCTCATCACACAGAGCTTATTCTCTGCATAATGGCTTAGAGAAAGGAAAGAGCCAAACTGCATCATCTTTCTGCCTGTCTTAGTGTCAGGGGAGAGCTAATACTCAGATGGTGCACTAAAAAACAGTATTAAACTGCATCTTTGAACAATCAAAAACAACACACAAAATGGAATTCAAATAAAAGGCTAACAGCATTTTCTGTAACAAGAGATAATTTTACCGTTTACAGTATATCAGAATGGTAGACCAGACTTTTTATTCCACAGGGGTTTTATTGAGTGCCTATCATGTGCCATGCACTATTAGGTGCTACAGAAACATGCAGAAGGCAGTGAGAGAATGCTTTTTCTCCAAGTCTAGTAGATAAGACAAAATAAGAAGCAATACAACAGTCCCTCCCAACCTTATCTGTGGGAGTAGGTTCCAGGACCCCCAGTGAATGCCTTGGACTCCCAGTTCCAAGACCTTAACTGCAGATAGTACTGGCCCCTATATATTTGATGTTTTTTTCATATCTATATCTATATCTACATCTACATCCATCTATCTGTGTCTATGATAAGATTTGATTTATGATTTAGGCTTAGTAAGAGATTAACAACAACAATAATAATATAGAGCAATTATAACAATTTCTAATAAAAGCTGTGTGAATGTGGTCTCTCAAAATATACTGTACTTCCCTTTGTTCTTGTAATGATGTGAGATGATAAAATGCCTAAGTGATGAGGTGAAATGAGGGGAATGATGTAGGCATTGTGACCTGGGGTTAGGATGCTTTTGACCTTCTGACAACATGTCAGAAGGAAGACCATTTGCTTCCAGACCACAGTTGACTGTGAATAACTGAAACCACAGAAAGTGAAACCATGAGAAAGGGGAGACTACAGTATAATAAAACTCTGTATATGGTGTATATTGAAGAGTTTTGAGCAAAATTTCAGAGACCATAACATCATGGGTTGGAAGATGTCAGGAAGGGTTTGATAGAGAGGGTAATATGAAAGGAATCTTGAAGAACTGGAAGAATTTGAACTGACAGAAATGAAGATAACTTTTTGTTGAAAGAAGTCAGTAACACCAAGAGAAAAGAAGCCAAAACAACAGACAGGTATGTGCATAAATCAATATGTGGTATGGTTTAGGTGGAACTAATGAAACATGTATGAACCTCATAAAAAATATATCTGGAAGGATTAAATCAGAAACACGTCGTCTTCTAGACCTACAGTGGACTTTAGGAAACCATGATTTAACTCTTTCATCCTACAATTTGGAAGGCTCAGAAAAGATGAAATTATTTATGCAAGGTGATATGTCAAGGTAATGATCCTAGTGGCCAAAGATAAATGGATTTGTGTCTGTTAAATGTCAATTCCCATTTTTTTTTTCCTATGGCATCTTCAAGGGTAATCTGGGTATCTGGATATTCTTAAACACCAAGATAAGAAGGTTGTACTAATTACTTTCATTTGTTAAGTCTTAAACAAACACTAAAGATCTTTGAGAATAGAAATGGCATCATTGAGAACGAATTTTGGGAAATAGAGAAAGGAGAACAGAAGCATTTTGAAGAGATGTAAAGAGCAGATTAAAAACAAAAACAACAACCAAGATTAACCTTCCACAGGACTAGTTAGCCTACACATAGACATGAAAATCACCTTTCACATAGTTCTTTAATATAGCTTTGACCAGCCTTTTGCACAGCTTTGAGAACACGCATCAGCATACCTGTTGCAGAAATCAGACATTTAGATAGAAGACACATAGCCTAGTTGGTTGTGAAAGTTTTGTTTAAATATATCCTGGTTTTAGTAATTCCTAATTTAGTCATAAGCTTTTGAAAACCTTGGGTAAATAAATTACCCAAGAGAATTATGGGAGAACTCCAGCATTTATTAAAACAGTCATAGTTTATAAACTGTAAAATACAGTTTTGGAAATAGAAAATAGTATTTTTATTGTAATTTAAAAATAATCTTCATTGTGAATTCATAATATTCTCCAAAGCTTAATAGCACACATGGTATATATATACAAATACATAAAATACATGCAATTTGTCTCTAATTTAAATAGCAATGAGAGAAATGTATTACCTAATTTGAATTAAACCTTAAATTAAAACTGGAACAGTTAAGCAAAATAATTTCAGTCCAGGTCGAAATCATACTCAAATATAATTTAGTATCTATTTTATTTTAATTTCAAAAATTAATTGTCATATTTCTCTGGTCTTACACAAAAGGAAATAAATCAATGTTTCTTGTGAAACCTTTTCCCCTAGAAACTGTGAAAAAGTTTCCTTCATTCACATACTAAGCTCAATTACTGATACTCCTGTCTTCTCTTTTGAAGATGCAATATATAAGGAACTACATTAATAGGCATTGATTTTAGGTGTAACTGAAATGAACATTAAAAGGTCTGAAAAACTTTTAGACCATGACTTTGGTAAGGAATCTTACAACTAGAATAAAAGTATTCAACATCTTAATAATAGATGCCATTTATTAAGTGCTTACTATAGCAAGTGATTTGAATGCGTTTTCCTCCCTTAGTCCTTAAAACAGTCGTGTGAAGTACATATGGTTAATGCCTCATTCAAAAGACTAAGTTGCCCAGAGTCATACATATTGTAATCAGGTTTCATCTGGCCTCAAGCTTATGCTCCAGTGAAACCAGTGCAACACTTCCTCCCATTAAAAAGTTAAAATCAAGGATAATTTAGTGGTTAGGGGAAGAAACACACTCAAGACTGCTCGAGTAGAGGGGACGTGATGGGAGGAGATGAGGAAGCTTTGTGGAAAGGCCTGATGGTGAGAAAGATCATGGAATGTTTAAAGAAGGAAAATATGGCTGGAAAAGAGAGCAGGGAGGAGCATGTGAAAAGCCTGAAGAGGTGGGCAGCAGCCACATCAAGGGAGGCTTTGTCAGTCAGGTATTTACAACACCTATTTGTTGGAGAGTCAGGCACATAGCATAGTGGTTAAGCACATAGACTCTATAAGCAGCTCTAGATTCAAAAGCCAGCTTCCCTCTCAGCTAGCGTATAATGTTGGATAGTTACCTAATTGTGTAAGCAATTATTTCTTCTGTAAAGTGAGCACAGGGCAATTTTCTTAAAGGTTGTGTGATGATTAAGGTAATGCATATAAAGCACTTATCACAAGGTACACATAATAAATTCTTATAAAATATTACTGATTATTTGTAATCTTCTCATTATGCTTGATCTGGTGTCAGACCTTCCATGCTAGCACTCAAAAACATCTTTCAAAAACCAATCCCTCAAGAGACCCTCCAGAAAAAACTTCCACTAGGAAACTGGTGTCACCGCCATCAAACATTTCTTTTGTAGGAATTCCCCTGTGTCATTACTCACGTTGTTTCCATTTTTATTCAACCAGTACGAATTTATTGAACATGCACTATGTTTCAGACAGTGGGCATTGTGGATGTACAGATAATTAAAATATGTTTCTCAACCTGGAGAAGCTTGCATGGCAAAGGGCAGAAGAAAATGATGGCTGCTATGTTGTACCATTTTATATTAAGGGAAGGGAAAAGCAAAACTTTTATTGGGCACTTACCACATTGCAAGCAAGGTACTGTATGCTTATGTGTATTGTTATCAGATCTTAGTCCTTGGCAGAACTTGGTAAGGTTTTTTTTTTGGTTTTTTTTTTTTTTCTTCCTAATAATAGAGAAGGAAAACAGGCTCAGAATAGTCAAGTAGCTTGCTCAAGTTGACACATTTACTAAAATGGCAATTTGCCATTCAAGCTGTCACTCTCAACCCAAGCAAACTCTTTGCACCCACAAGTCTTCCTTTCCAAGTCTCTAAACTGTACTGGTTTTACCATGATAAAACAAGGACCAAAGTGATTTTTGGGATTAGCAACAGGAATTCACTGGTAATCTTGATGAAAATGCTAGCAAAGGAGAGGATGGAGACAGTGGTTGGAAAAACAAAGGGAAAGGGATTGTGTTAGGCCTTGTTGTATTAGATCTTTCTATAGCAATGAACACTAATCTCTTCTTTTTAAAAACGTTTTCTTAACTTTGGTCACTATGTCCCAGACTCTGGGGGCTCCTCCTTTGCTGATTATCATTTAAATGTTAAGGTTCTGGGGTACTATGAGTCCATGTTCCAGTAAGATGATTTAACCTGAGCCCTATATGAGATTTTATTTAATCTTCCTGGCAATATTTTTTTTTTTTTTTTTTATTTTTTTTTAACGTTTATTTATTTTTGAGACAGAGAGAGACAGAGCATGAATGGGGGAGGGTCAGAGAGAGAGGGAGACACAGAATCGGAAGCAGGCTCCAGGCTCTGGGCCATCATCAGCCCAGAGCCTGACGCGGGGCTCGAACTCACGGACCGTGAGATCGTTACCTGAGCTGAAGTCGGACGCTTAACCGACTGAGCCACCCAGGTGCCCCATCCTGGCAATATTTTGAGACAGCTGTCATTGTTCCTATTTTACTAATGGGGGGGGGGGACCCAAACTAAAGCTCAGGGGAGGTACTTTACCTACCCAAAGTCATAGAGGTAATAAGTTGGGATGAGTGTGGGATAGGAGAGGGGTCATTCTGACAGCAAAGCTCGTACATGCTTTCTGTCACACCACATTTTCAGGAGCTCATGAGGCATGAAATTAGACATGGGCCTTCTGCTTGAGTTTTTCAGGACTCAGGCTCACTACCACCCTCTACATTTTACCTAAGTTACATAAGGTTAATCCTCAGTTGGCACAGTCTAAATATTAGGGGAGGCCAGAATTTTGTATTTCGGCTTAAGCTAAGCCTGGAAACAGCCCTAGTTTATAGATATTAAATTAAGAGGTAAAAGAGCCAAATTTACATAGTCAGCAGTTCGTCCCCACATAAAAGGTTAGTCCTAGCTTCCAGGATACTGCAAATCTGTAACTCTTGAAAGGTGAAAAGACACCAATATGCAAACTGCTTGACTGCTTGAATCTAGAGATGGTTGTTGATAAATCCTCCACATACTGTAAATCTGACTGTGAGCTGTTTGAAGTTACTCTTGATGAAAAAATTACCAATTTGCCAAAATGTCCATCACCTCAGTGATGATAAATGAACTAAAATCCAAACTATTACCTCACCAGGATCATGTGCTGACAACGATACCTCCCCCCATCTCCTGAATTCTCCCCACACATATTATTTTAGATCTGCAAAGGTGTGATGTGGTAAGTGAAATAGTACATGGAATGTAAGTGGGTCTCTACAATCGGCTGTTTTAGAAGCTTTAATTTCTGTGGCCTTTTCTTGGTTTCTGTAGTGATGATTAGAATAGAATGGGGACACTTTTCAGTAGTAGAATGAAGACTTCTCTTCAGAGTAAATCCTTCTTTACTTTGCCTCCTTTCAAGTGCATGAGAAGAGTTGCTAGACAAGTTTATTTAATCACTTGGAATACGTCATGTTAACTCAAGGAAGAAACAAAGTGCCTGAAAAGCCAGGATAAACTGTGCGTAACTTTCTTTTTCCCCTCACAAAATCTAGTTCCAATAAAAACCATCTTTACTGCCTCAGGCTAATGTGTAAGTTAGTGAGAGATTATGGTCTGGTTTTTATAGCATTTTATGTAGTATTTGACAATCTATAGGGACCTTGCCTGTTAGTCCTTTACAAATATAAAATGTAATTTTAAATTTCACTTTATCATGGTAATAGGCTATATAAGCTTTCTTTCTAAAGCCTGCAGTCCATCCTGTCACCTTAGGGAGTTTCAAACAACCTGACTTAATCACCTCTTGGTGACTCATTTTGCCCTGCCCACTCTTTTGAAAATATATAAATCCCAATTATTTTTAAAGCCTTTTTCTAGAAAATGAGGTTGATTTCTTGTATATACTCAGGCTCAGCATATACACAGAAAAAGTAGTTAGAAGAGACTCTTTGTCTCCAAAGGATTGGATTATTTTCATATGTTTTCTTCAGTGTCCCTCCTTCCCCTTTGCAGTAAAGCCTCTTAGAGAAACTTGCTTGAGAAGGCAGGCAGCCAATTAGCCAAATCCTTAATGGGGGAAAATAAATAGTGACAGTTACTTACAGTGTGATGCTAAGGTGTATACAGTGTAGCTGCAGGGGCACACAGCCATCCTAAGCAGTAGGTAATTTGGACAGTTCATTGCTAGGTAGATAAAACTGGTTTTTGTTAACACTTTATAGATGAGGGAAGAGAAACTCAGAGAAACTGACTTGGTCAAGATCTCAAGGTTAATTCTTCGCAAGAGTTGAAATTGGGTCTTCCAATATTTAGTTCATTTATCTCTGCAGTATACCTCACTGCCATTTAAATTGTTAAATAATGTCTATGCTTCCTGAACAGGTCCTATCTTGCTCTTATTGTAGTTATTTGTCATGTAATGAGATAGTTCACCTAACCATCAAATGGTCACTGCTATTTAACAGTGAATATTAAAGTATCTGTTATTTCTCCCTGCATGATACCGTGTGCTGAGTCCTACCATCACACTTCCCTTGTAGGAGCTTAAAACTAAGAAGAGATAGGGGCACCTGGGTGGATCAGTCAGTTAAGCGTCCAACTTCAGCTCGGGTCATGATCTCACAGTCTGTGAGTTCGAGCCCCATGTCAGGCTCTGTGCTGACAGCTCAGAGCCTGGAGCCTGCTTCAGATTCTGTGTCTCCCTCTCTCTCTGCCCCTCCCCTGCTCGCTCTGTCTCTCTCTGTCTCAAAAATAAATAAAAACGTTTTTAAAAATTAAAAAAAAAAGCTAAGAAGAGATATGTATGCCTTTGCAACTTTCCTTGTTCCCAGCTAATGGTCCAGGATTGCGGTGGTCTTAGGCTAGGTTCCTCTTAGGGACCTGTGGACTCCACAGCCCAAACCTGGAGCTCAGATAAACCATTTTAAAGATGGGCCACATTATGCAGTCTTGAAACCTGGAGTTACTTGTCCAACATTTGCTTCATCATAATATCACAATTTCCTGGATATCTACTCTGAATATCATTTTACCAGTTTACAGATTGCACAATTAGAATCCCATCCTATCTAGCTTTCCTAAGTTTCAGAGTGTCAGTACCTTGAAACCCATCTTGAGCTATTCCGGAGTTTCAGTAACAGAATTCTAATATACACCTAGTAGGCTGATGGAAAGGACTCTATTTTTTCTAATTTGCTTCTTTAAATGTGAATGCGTTATAACTTGCAGTTGAATACTTCCGTAAAGATAATTACATATGGCAAGACAGGAAAACTTTTTGAAAAAAAAAAAAAAAAAAAAAAAAAAACACATTCCCTTGAATATGTGCCTGAATTCATTTACAACTGTTGCTGCTTTAAACACTTCAGGCAGAATAAGTGGATGGCACTAAACAGCTTAGCTGCAATTATTATGGAATGTCTGAGGTATAATTTCCCCTGCGGTTTTGTTAGGCGTACAAAATTCATAATTCTGATTTGTGGCAGGTACTTATTACCCATCACAGGTGGGGATATGCAAATATTATTCTAGTAAGGGTGAACAGCCTTTATTTCAGTATTCAGCTATTAACGAGATTTGTGAGTCTGGTACTCTGGGGCCATTTAATTAATTAGATGGTACAGATAAAATATAAATTGTTTTGTAGGCTACACAATTCCTGTCCTAGGAGATGTAAAACTGAGGCTAAATGAACTTAGTGTAGATTGATTTGTTGTTTTTTATATAGCTCCCAGTAAATGTAAATCCTGCTCATTATTTTACTGTATTAATTCTACTCATAATCCTCATATTCTCTGAGTTTCATTAAAATAGATGTTATGTATTTGACTATTTTGTTAAGTGACTTTATCACTTAATCTCCATGCCTGTGGCAGTAAGCATGTCCTGTATGTAGAAAGAATGTATCTATAACAGATCTTTTGAAATTTTTTCATATTCCTGAGTAAGAGTTTTTGGTTAATTTATAATATTATGTGTGCAGAAATAAGATCTACTAGAGTAAATCCTGGGAAAGTGCATGACATTTAATATGATTTATTGGTGTCAGTCAAGAACTAATGCAACCTCCACAACTACCTGTACACACGGAAAATCCTTTGTCATGCATTTGATACCTCAGGGAGGTGGGAAGGTTATAGTTATTTGGTCAATGGCAAATAAGTTTAACTTTTCCTTTGCCCTTATATACTTGGCAGTAGATGCTTAACAGTGCTATGAGGAGAAGGGTTCGAGATATTTCCTTGATTCGAGTGGTGAAATCACTATGATTGATTATTGATGTCTGCCTTGGGTATGTTTAGAGTGGTGCTGCTTGCACTAGATATTTGCCATCTTTGGTTTATGTCTTTGGCGACAACTCAGTTAAAAGCCTTTAATCATATTGTTGATTACCCTAAATTTGACAAGAATAAAAGTGCACATCTTTTGTTTCATTCAGGAGATGTTCAGTTGAAGGTGTTCAGTTGCACAGTAGTACCATCTTCTAATAAAACAACTTGGAAATGGTTACTTCAATTTTATTTTGAAACTAGAAACTAGAAAATAATTATGTAAATAAACGACTGAATATTTTTTTTTGAGTTAAAGTTGGTGTTATCTTAAATTTTACTTTGGGATAAAATACTAGTTTCTTCTGACCTTTAAGTTTTCATTTAAAAATCGAAATTTGGGCTAACAATAATAGTTTCTCTTTTCTCTGAGCCCTATTTTCTGTCTTCTGCCAACCTCCCTAGGCTCCCCATCTCTTTTCATTTCTTAATGAAAAGCAAGTATATTTCTCAAAAGGAACATACTTTTAATACCTTGACTAAATAAAAGGAGGGTACATAAGAAAATTCAAGAACTAGAGAATAATTTCCCAAAGGGATTTAATAACCACATTTAAAATAATTGCAAAACCAGAAGCCCACACATCATGTTGACAACCTTGAATGCAAAGCAAAATACTTATATGTGCAGATCTGAGAGTTCTGTGTTCCAGGTTGGCTTGCAGCAAATACGTTTGCAAGCATCTCCTGTTAATCTCCATAGAAATCCAGGGAAAGATAATTGTTATCAATTTAAAAAGAGATTTATAAGGTGTTACAATTATGTATTCTACATCTCCAAGAGAAAAAAAATTAAATGAAAGGTGATAATTATTCAGATTCAAAACCTGTTAAAGAAGCCAAGACAAAATTAAACAATTAGAAAAATATTTTAGCAAAAAAAAAAAAAAAATGCTGAATTAACAACAAAGGAATTACATACTAAAAGATTGGTCAAGACATTACTACTGAAATATTTATGTGGTTTATACAGATGATAAACAGATGTGCTATTTTTGGTATATTTTCTGTGAATGAATTTCTTTTGAATTTGCAAACTTTAAGAGTTAAATTGCCTATAAATGATAGAACCTAGAATATAATTGTGGGAACAGATTGGGATCTATTATTGATCCTAATCTGATAAATATATTGATAAATAGGAAAATAGAAAAAATAAGAGATAGAACAAATGCACACAATGTTAGATGTTAAGATTAGCCCTTTTTGGGGGGCACCTGGGTGGCTCAATCAGTTGAGTGTCCAAACTTGATTTTGGTTCAGGTCATGATCCCAGAGTTGTGGGATCAAGCCCTGCACCAGGCTCTGCACTGGGCACGGAGCCTGCTTGAGATTCTCCCTTTCCCCCAGCTTACACAGTCTCTCTCTCTTAAAAAAAAAAAAAAAAAAAAAAAAAAAAAAAAAAAATATATATATATATATATATATATATATATATATATGTATATACACACACACACACACACACACACACACACACACACACCCAGGGAAATATTTTAGAAAAGGAATAACATTCTTTATTGTGCAGGTTTCTCCAAAGTTTCAGGTGTTTGGTAGCACAACCATCCAAAAGCTGCACAGTTGGAGTATTTGAAGAAAAAGGAAGAATCCAGTATTCTTTGGAGAACACTGAGAGGTCACATGAAAGTCATTTGATGTGTGGATAAGAAATAATGAGATGTTCTCTGATGGCAGAACTTTTGGATGCAGGTCTGGACCTGAAATTAACCTTATTGAGTTCAAAAAGGAGTTGAACTGGTTGGTGAATACATGGCTTCATGTATTTGTCAAAAACCATAGGATTGTATATCCAAAAGGGTGAACTTTTAATGTATGCAAACTAAGAGAAAGAAAGCATCAACCAGGCTGTTGAAGGGCAAGTGGATTTTTAAAAAAATGTATGACATACCAGCACTGAAGAAGATAAGGGGAAGAAGAGCTGACCTATATGTAACTTTGAAAAACAATGTTTGGACTATAGCTAAACTTTAAAGTCGAAGACAAAAGTAAAGAAACTGTAAAGCTCAAGACAGAAAGGAATTGTGTATAAACATTGTACTCCAGTTGGCATCTTTTTTTAATAGAAGTACAAGTTCGCAATTCTGAAAGCCTTTACATGTGTATTGAGGTTGGATAAATAAATAAAAGGAAGGTGGATAGTGGGTGCTAGGTTTCTCATTGTTGGAGAAAGAAGTTACAGGTAAACGAGAGGATAACTGAAATAAATACCATGGTAGTGGATCAGAGTTGGAGACATCAGTGTGATCTCACGTTTCGCTTAATATTGATACAGATAGTAGATATAGAAATAATCATAGACATATATATACACACACACACATATATATACATATATATGTGTGTGTGTGTGTGTATATATATATATATATATATATATATATATATATATACTTACGTTAGTATATATACAGATATTACTTAGCTCTGTTTGTTGAGAGGTCCTAGAAGCAATGATACCCTACTATTGATGAGCACACACACATCCAGATTTTGGTTTCTAAATACCATTTTAATCAAAGTACCCAGGAGTCCTTGGAGAAATAATTGATTCTGGTGCTGAGGCAGGGAAAATACAAGATGAGCCTGGAATGTTACATTGGTAGAAAGTAAGGAATTGACAAAAAAATAAAAACATGTCAAAGGAACAGAGAAGGCAACTGAAAGAGCTCCTAATAGCAAAAACTAGAACAATTTGAGTAACAAAATAAATAATAAAATATAGCATAAGTATTCAGGAGTCCATACTGATATAAAAAACAAAGGCTAATCTTCCTTACACGACAATTACAACATTTAAGCTCTATCAAGAGGTGGAACTTAATTTCCCAACACTCTTCTTCCTTTAGAGTGGACTAGACACAGTGATTCACTTCCAAAAGATTAGTGCTTTAGTAAGGAAAAACTTAGTAATAAAAAAATACCCTGGGAAACACTGCCTCAACCAAGTGATGATCAAAGGTAGCCAGTGGTGTTGTGGGAACATCCATTACTTATGAATATATATGATGAGAAGGATATTTCACCTCTTCAGTATTCTCCCCCAAACCTATAACCCTAATCTAATCATTAAAAAAAAAAAGTGGAGAAAAAAAACTGAGGTGTAGTAAGAAATATATATGTCTTTGTCCTTCATTTCTGGCACAGAGTTCCCAAACCCCTTGGAATTTTCTCAGTGATAAGAATGCCTTTTGGTCATTCATTAGTTGTCCCTGTCAAGCACACTTGAGTTTATACTAAGAAGATAATTAGGGTGGGTCCCTAGATAAACTTGGGATGGGTCTGGTCACCAGAAAGATTAGCTGATTACAGGGTTGGAACTTTCAGTTCCACCTCCCTAGTCCCTGGAGAGGGGAACGGGTCTGGAAGTTGAATCAGTTGCCAATACCAATGAGTTAATGACTCATTCCTATATAATGAAGCCTCCACAAAAGCCCAAAAGGATGAGGTCAGGAGCTACCAGGTTGGTGAACATAAGAGGATGCAGAGAAGATGGATTGAGAGCATGGAAACTCTGAGCCCTTTCCCCATACCTAGTCATACACATCTCTTCCATCTGGTGGTTCCTGAATCATGTACTTTTATAATAAACCGGTAATCTAGTAAGTAAAATTTTTCTCTGAGTTCTCTGAGCTGCTCTAGGAAATTAATCAAACTGAAGGAGGGGGGTTATGGGAACGTCTGCTTTATAGTTCATGGGTCAGAAGCACCTGTGACAACTTGGACTTCAGGTGGCATCCAAAGTGGGATGAGGGGTGGGCAAAGTCTTGTCAGACTGAGCTCTTAACCTGTGGGATTTGATGCTATCTTCAGGTAGATAGTGTCAGAATTAAGTTAATTGCTTGGTGTAGCGTTTGAAAAAATCACACATTGGAATACCTAAATAGTATCTCTCAAAATTGTCATGGTCATGAAAAACGAGGAAAGGCAAATTATCACAGACCAGAGGACAATAGGGAGACATGACAACTAAATACAATGTGGTACAATTTGAACAACAAAATTAATGACAGTATTATTCGGTAATTAGTTTGGGTCCTAAAAGAGAAAAAGAGGATTCAAACACTTTTTATGAAAAAGTTTTTGTATATTTACATAATATATTAAATTTACAATGAATTGTTTAAAATGACATGTATGTTCTTAGGATTGTTGCCAATTAAAAAAATCTTTTTCAAGTTCTTCCAAATATGACTGTAAGACTTCAGGACATTTTAAGTGTTCTTGTGCAGTGACAAGTCTTAAATATTCTTGCAAACATTTAAAAATTGAATTGAGGGGCGCATGGGTGGCTCAGTCGGTTAAGGATTCAACTTCGGTTCAGGTCATGATCTCCTGGTTCAAGAGTTTTGAGCCCCGCATTGAGCTCTGTGCTGACAGCTTGGAGCCTGGAGCCTGCTTCCGATGCTGTGTCTCCCTCTCTCTCTGCTCCTCCCCCGCTCTCTCTCTCTCTCTCTCTCTCTCTCTCTGTCTCAGAAATAAATAAAACATTAAAAAAATTTTTAAGTTGAATTGAAAAGCACTAGAAGCATTCTCAGAAGCCCCTTTATCATGGAACAGTTAGCTATAATTGAACTATACAAAGAGGTGACTACAAACCTCATAAATACATTCCCAGAAATTCAAACTAAATGTTCCTTCAATTTTCCTGTAGTCACCCCAAAATGCCCACAAGGATATGAATGCTTCTCTATGCCTGGGGAAATGTGTTGAGGGAAGGGGGTGAGGAGTGGGGAGTCAGTAAGGAAAAGGACTGATTATAAAGTTTCATACTTTTGTAGATTATGTGAAAATATATTACAATACAAAGATCATGCTGACTTCCTTTGAAGCTCTAACATCTGATTCTGCTAATAAGCTACGAAGATTTAAACTCATGCTTAAGGAAGAGTAGGAGGAAATTGTGTAGGTCTCAAGCCTAGGCAGCATGTTTCAACCAGATAACCAATCATTGGTCAATCAATCAAATCATAATGTGTCTTCTTGTTGATTCCTTATAAGCATTTTCCTCAGGAACACAGAGGTGAAGGAGGAATGGAGGCAGGCAAGAAAGTGAAATTCAGGAAAAGGTTTGGTCAGATTTCATGGCCGTAATAAAATCTAGTATTTATTTTTAAAACATTTATATAGTACATCTGTGTCCTAGGTACTATTCTTAGTGCTTTATAAGTACTCACTCATGGGATGCCTGGGTGGCTCAGTCGGTTAAGTGGCCCACTTCGGCTCAGGTCATGATCTCACGGTTCATGAGTTCTAGCCCCGCATCAGGCTTTATGTTGACAGCTCAGAGCCTGGAGTATGCTTCCGATTCTGTGTGTGTGTGTATGTCTCTCTGCCCCTCCCCACTCACTCTCTCTTTTTCTCAAAAAATGAATAAATGTTAAACAGTTTTTTTAAAAAATAAGTAATCATGTAATTTTCATGACATCTCAATGGGTAAGTACCCTGATTAGTACCTTGATTATCCCATTTTTCAGATGAGGAAACTAAGGTACAGAGAGATTAAGTTTAATTAATACATTTGATTAATTAATTAATTATAAGTAATTATACATAATTTACAAATAAATTTTTGAATTGGCAAAGTAAGGTAGAACCAGAATTTGAAGATTATAAACACCCTTACAGATATGAATGAAATAGAGCAGAGCTGCAAAGTGATGACCAGTGGGGGGACCTGACACTCAGATTTTGTTTATTAGTCAATAAATTCACATTAGAATTTGACCACCTTTAGATAGGTCGTGCATTCAGTTTGTTGAGTCTTCACAAGTCTTTGATGCACTACCCCATCACTTAACATATTTAGATGGCTTTTCTGGCCTCTGAAAGTGTTTGGGTTTTATACAAAGAAAATGACATTAAAGGTTGGAAAGAGAGATGGAAATAGAAAGAGAAATTACAGAGTCCAAAAACTGGGGAGAGGAGGAGGAAACCGTGAAATGCACATAGATAAGGGGATGTTAGGGAAGCAGGCATGAACTTGATGGTCAACCATGTATCTCCATTAATAAAATGTTACAGTGAAAACAATTGAGTTCAAATCCTTATATTGCTTTTTCTTAAAAGAAAAAAAAAAAAAAACCGTGGAAAGAGTGTGGAGAAGAAACCAAAGATGGACTCTGTCCTTCCTTCTTGCTCAGTTTAGCCTAGTTCAACAGTTACTATAGATGTGTTTCCAGCAACAGAAATAATCCCCTCCAACCTTTCTCTAATTCTCTCTGAGACTGTCATTCAGACTTTAGACCAGTTGGGTCCTTTTGTGTTTTGGACCAACCTACAGTCATCTGGATAGCACTCTCTGAGCCACAATTAGTAATTCATTGGCCTGGAATCAAGTTCTCTTCCAAATAAAATAGAAGGTAGCCCAGCCTTACGTCTGCTAGAGCACATCTTTTTGTAAGTGGAAGCAGCCCTACCTTTAAGGTCCATCAAAACTGGAGCAAGTGAAGGAGGAGAAACAAAAATAGGTTAGAAAGAAAATTAAAAATACCTAGCGCTTGAGGCTCCAAATCCACATTTAAACATGAAGAAATCCTGGTCTTGGGCATACACATATTTGGCATGAGAATTTGGATTGCTTCTTTTACTGATGTTTGTTCAGTCTTTCAAAAATGACAAATATGAGAAAGCCTTGGTAAATGAGTTTATTTTGGAGATTTGTTAAGAGTCTGTTCACTGCTTGAACAGTACAGAGAAAAGATCTAAAATCATAAACACTCATCCCCCAAATAAGCAGCTCTCCATGCTGCCACCCTTAGCAAAATTACTAAAGAAAAGGCAAGTTGCTTTCACATACTCTCAGGATAGGCAAAGTAGGCAAAGCAGGAATCAACTAAAGGAGTAAGAGACTGTTGACCATGCACACAAGTAACCCTTCCTCAGGCTCACTGGGAGGGCTGAGTCAAAGGCTCTTTGGAGGAACCACGTGTGAAAGTTTAAATCCTAGCTAAGTCAAGGCTCTTCTGCCTTCTATAAAGTTTAACACAATTTCTCCGTTTCTTAAATATCTTCTAAAAAATTTGAATAACAGCATATTATAAGGCGTTGTGCTGGGTCACTGTGAAAGTAACTAGTTGTTAATAGAGAAAATAGTTGTTACCTCAAAAGGCTAGCTTGAAAATAAACACCTCCCATGTTGGCTGCAACAAAATATTTTGATTCATTGGGTTCCTCTTTAATGAGGGTTGTTTTCTACGTCCTGGATTCCTGCATTACAAACCAAGGAAGCTAGATTTTGAATGAATAGAGCATTTATGATAGATCTTATGCCTTTCATAAGTACCTTGAAATTTCACTCTGTTAACATGATGATGATCTTCCCAAACGACTCAAAAATTTTTTTTTAATTTTTACAGCAACTTTGGGTTTATAACAAAATTGACTAGAAAGTACACAGGTTCCTATATATTGCTTACCCCCATCCAGGCACAGCCTCCTTCACTGTCAATCTCTGGAACCAGAGAAGTGTATTTGTTACAATCAGTGAACCTACATTAACACTTCTTCGTTATCACTCAGAGTAAATAGTCTGCATTAGGGTTCACTCTCAGTGATGTAACTTCTATGGGTTTTGACAAATGTATAATGATATGTGTCTACCATTATATTATCATACAGAATAGTTCCACTGCCCTAAAAATTCCCTGTACTTTGCCTCTCTAGAATGTCATATAGTTGAAATCATATAGTATATAGCCTTCCCAGATTGGTTTCTTTCACTCTCTGATAGGCATTTAAGATTCTTCTTTGTCTTTTCATGGTTTGATAGCTCATTTCTTTTTATTGTTGAATAATATTCCATTGTCTGAATGTACCACAGTCTATTTATCCATCCATTCACCTCCTGAAAGATGTCTTGATTGCTTCCAGGTTTTGATTATTATTAATAAAACTTCTCAAGACATCTGTGTATAGGTTTTGTGTGGACCTAAGTTTTAAACTACTATAGGTAAATACCAAAGAGCACAATTGTTGGATTTTATGGAAAGAGTATGTTTGTTTGGCCAGAAACCACCAAACTATCTCCCAAAAATTGTTGTACCATTTTGCATTCCCACCAGCAATGAATGAGAATTTCTGTTGTTTCACATCTTTGCCAGTATTTGTAGTCATTAGTGTTCTGGATTTTGGCCATTCTAATAGGTGTGTAGTAATATCTCATTGTTGTAATTTGCATTTCCCTGATGATATATGATGTGAAGCATCTTTTCATATGCTTATTTATCATCAGTTTATCTGTTTGGTGAGGTAGCTGCCTTTTTTTTTTTTTTAAAGTCTGCTTATTTGTTTTTTTACTATTGATTTTTAGGAGTTCTTTGTATATTTTGGGTAACAGCTTTTTTTTAAACGTTTTTTATTTATTGTTGAGAGCATGAGCATGGAAGGGGCAGAGAGAGGTGGAGACACAGAATCTGAAGCAGGCTCTGGGCTCTGAGCTGTCAGCACAGAGTTGGGTAACAGTCTTTATCAGATATGTCTTTTGCAAATATTTTCTCCCAGTCTATGGACTGTCCTCTCATTTTCCTAACAGTGTCTTTCACAGAGAAGATGCCTTTAATTTTAATGAAATCGAGATTATCAATTCTTTCTTTCATGCATCATGCCTCTACTGTTGTATCTAAAAAGTCATCACCAAGGGGCACTAGTCTGGCTCAGTCAGTAGAGCATGAGACTCTTGATCTTGGGGTTGTGAGTTCAAGTCTCACATTGGGTGTAGAGTTTATGTAAAAAAAAAAAAAAATAATAAGGGGCACCTGGGTAGCATCCGACTCTAGGTTTCAGCTCAGGTCATGATCTCTCAGTTAGTGGGATCAAGCCCCATGACAGGCTCTGCAACTGACAGTGCAGAGCCTACTTAAGATTCTCTCTTCCTCTCTTTGCCCCTCTCCTGCTCATGCCCTCTCTCTCTCTCAAAATAAATAAATCAACTTAAAAAATAATAAAAATAAATAAAATCTTAAAAGAAAAAAGTCATTGCCAAACCCAAGTCATCTGGATTTTCTCCTGTGTTAAATTCTAGTTTTATAGTTTTGCCTACATGATTCTGAAAATGTCTTAATGCTTTTATTTGGGGGGATGGGGCTAAAAAAACAACAGGTTAAGTATGTTTTTAAAAGTACCCAATCGTCATGAATGTAGTAATGTTTCTACATTCTGGTAGATTTTTGCCTAAGCCAAATTTAGTCAACCAGTTGGTCATATTACTCTTTGAACAGAACTAACTGCAAGGATACCCAACTCTTGTTCTAATTAGACCCAGTTTGATGAGTTAGCTCCCTACAGAGTAGTTATATCTAAGGAAAGAAAGTGTCACTTTGTTAGACCTAGTAGATTTGTGTGAAAAACAGTATATGTTACACAAATAGTTCTCTCACCACTAAATGGCTTATCACTACATGGATTTCAACAAACTGTACAAACCATGTGTCCTAAAATATAATACAGGAAAAAAAAATCTGCTCTAAGATAATTAGCATTTCAAATAAAGCCAGCCTATGCAGACTACCTACTGCAGAGAACTCTGATCTAGCCACTTAACAATTAGTACATCTCTGTAGATTTCACCATATGTAGCTAAATAAATTGGGACTCCATTTCATAGAGTAGAAGGACATAGATGCTCAATTGCATGATGTATTTTTGGACAACAGGACTCTAATATTACAACACTTCCTATATAGGAGATACTTAGATCAGATGTAAGAAGATTATTTTGTCTTGTCAAAGGCTTGCACGTGGAGAACAAAAAAGAGATAAAAAGCTTAAAAACTATTTTTCCCTTTAAGAAGATATAGTAGAACTGATTGTTGAAAGTCAATCCTGTACCATATTTATTATGGTGTATTTATTGTTAGTGGTTAAGGTAGAGGATTTGTTAGGGAGTATGTAAATTCTTTAAGAGAAAAACAGTATTTTATCATCTCCATATCCCTAGTGCTTATCACAGTGTCTCATATATAGATGTTAAAAAAACTTAATTTTATTGGATGTGCTATATAATAAATACAGGGTATTGCATGGGAAAATATGCAAACACTCACACTGATATCTGCTCATTGTGACAATATTAAGTACTTACAGATTTCGAATGCATACCTATTCTGATATCATTCTGAGAGCTCCAGAATGCTACTTATTTCCACTTGAATAAAACTAAGGTAAAGCAATGCTTATGATATATATAATATATATAATATGTGTATGTAACCTATGTATGTTAACTATTAGAAAGTCACCATGTACCTCTCCTCCTCCTCTTCCAAACTCTTATTTTTTATAGGAGATTTTCTCACCCCTTCATACACTGAAGTGACTGCTTTCTCAGTATCTTCCTTTTTCTGATATTTCCTGGAAATTTTGAAGTTTCCTTAATATTTTAGAAATGGATCAATAAACAATCCTCTTTTCTTTTTTACTAGTAGGACATACAAATGTGTACCCATTTGTTTAATATTAAATATATAATAAATCCCATCCTTCACTTATTTCTCAGGGTGCTGGTCTCCTGGAAGGAGCATCCCTGAAGTCTGGACTGAAGATGAATTACATTATTTGTAAATAATTTACACAAAACCACAGGAAAATTATTATAGTCTAATAAAGCCTCCCTTTTCAATTTCTATTAAAACCTACCAACCTCCTTCAGGACATTTATTCGGCATACTCTTATTGTAAAGGCACATCCTCAGTGTTTTAAGCTAAAGTTATTATCAGGATTTTCACTAAAAACCCATCGTCCTCTCTTTTTCTTATGAGCTGTTGCATGCCTCATCTCTGTGGTGATCCCCACATGTCAGGCTGCAGTGGACTGATCTCTTTGTGTGATATCCCAAGATGATATCACCCACACTCATGGTTCTAACTACCATATGATGTGTCATATGATGACATTCCACATGTCCTGGTTTAATCTTTCTATATACTTCAATCTCATATTCAGTTGTCTGTGGAACAGATAAACTACTTCAAAGTCTCAGAGAAACTTAAGAATGATCTCTCCTCTGGAGGATGCATACCAGGCTGTACATGGCCATCTCAGGGGCATGGGGGTGAAGGGAGACAGAGAGATTAGCTTTGTTTTTCAATATTGTTTTCTATTTTATTTCACTTTTTATAATAAGCACATGTTTGTATTTTGGAAATTACCACATAGAAATGAAGAACAAGAAGGAAAAGGAGAGGAAGGGGAGGAGGGGAAGGGGGAGCAGGGGCGAGGGAGGGAGCAGGGGCGAGGAAGAAGGAGAAGGAGAGGAAAAGGAGGAGGAAGAGGAGGAAAAAAGAAACATTTTAGTCTGTTCAGCTTGGCTCAAACAACAGAAACACAGCTGGCAGATGCAGCATCTGGTGAGGACCCTCTTCTTGGTTCATAGGTTGCTTTTTTCTTGCTGTGTCCTCTCATGATGGAAAGGGAAAGGAGCTCTCTCTGGTCTCTTTTGTATGGGGACTAACCATATCTGTGAGGGCCTACCTCATGACCTAATCATCTCCCAAAGTCTCCGTATACCATCACGTTGGGGGTTAGGTTTTCAACATGTGAAATTGGGGAGGAGATGAACATTAGACCATTGCAAGAAGAAATATCCTCTAAACCTCCTGTCCCTGCTTCCAATTTTGTTCTCAAATCTATGCTTTATATAAGTGATCTTTCTACAATGCAAATGTGACAATTCTACTCTTCTTAAAACTTGCATTCGTTTGACTAAAGGATAAACACTTAGGATCTTTAATGTGGCATATTTCTCCTTTGACCCAGCACTTTCCTACCCGTCTACTTGTATCTGACACTTTCTACTTTGCCGTGGTTTTGCTACTGCAGCATCATTAATTTACTGAAGTTTCTGCCCATATCATGCTGTGTGTTGGCTTCATGTCTTTACTTGTTTACTTGTTTTCTTTCTTTCAGCTAATTAAATCTCCCTTAGGCCTAGCTCAGGTGTCTTCTCTCTAAAAAGTCTTCCCTGTCTCTAATCCCTACTACCCTGCTTGGGGTGGGTGCTATTTCACTGTGCTCCCATTATAGCCTAATGCAGTGGTTGTCCAAGTGTGCTTTGTAGTTTATGTGTATAAACTACATGATTTGTAGTTATGATAAAATTTGGGTTTTTAAGTGAAAATTATTTTGTGAAAAGCTCTTATCAGCCATTGTAAGTTTGATATCTCTCCCAGTACATGAAATATTTTCTTGAGATCAGTGATGATGTTAACAAATGTTATTTTTTGATATTATATAATGAAATGTGTCAACTTTTGTAAGATTTGTGTAATTTATGAATCAGTATTTTCCAAATGATCAATGATGATGTTATAAAACGATTCATGACTAAGAGACCTGTTAATATGATAGATAAATGAATGAATATTTGTATAGGACATGAAAAGTTTATATTATTTCAGATTACACTTTAATGCTAACCTTTAAGAAACTGCTTGTTGAGTTTTAGTGTAATATGAAAGAATTATCTTAAGAGACTTAAAATTCTCTTCCCTTTTCCAACTACATACCAGTGAGAGGCCATATATTCTTTATAGGCAACAATCAAAACAACATATTGCAAAAGATTAAGTTCAGAAGCTTGTGGAGAGGGACGCCTGGGTGGCTCAGTTGGTTGTGTCAGACTTCGGCTCAGGTCATGGCTCATGGTTTGTGGCTTCAAGCCCTGTATTGGGCTCTGTGCTGACAGGTCAGAGCCTGGAGCCTGCTTCAGATTCTGTGTCTCCCTCTCTCTCCCCCATTCGTGCTCTGTCTCTCTCTCTCTCTGTCTCTCTCTCAAAAATAAACATAAACAAAAGAAGCTTACAGAGAACCATATACCTCCTCCTAAGCTAGACATTAAATAGATTTGCAAAAGTGTAATACGATACCATTATTATCACTAAAATTTGTATTTTAGAGCATATAGTTGTATTTCATAAAAATGTGTTATGTTAACATGTATAAGGTTTATTATTTTTATATGTATTAATACGTATTTTTTAAATATCTCATTTTTAATTTTTAGTACAGTAAATATTGATAGATTGAACACACATAAATGAAGTCTGTCCAGGTCCTCAGTAATTTTAAGAATTATAAAAGGGTTCAAGGGGTGCCTGGGTGGCCCAGTTGGTTAAGCATATGACTTCGGCTCAGGTCATGATCTCACTGCTTGTGAGTTTGAGCCCTGCATTGGGCTCTCTGCTGAAAGCTCAAAGCCTGGAGCCTGCTTCAGATTCTGTCTCCCTTTCTCTCTGCTCTTCCCCTGCTTGTGCTCTGTCCCTTTCTCTCTCTCTCTCTCTATCTCAAAAATAAACATTAAAACTTTTTTTTAAATAAATAAAAAGAGTTATAAAAGGGTCTGAGATTAAAACATTCTAGAACCATTTCCCTAATGCATGCCTTGGTTTTATGTACCACACAGCCTTATAAATACATGTTGATGTGTCTCCACTATCCTTAAAGACTGGGCTGTTTTTCATTCAGCTTTGGTTTGATTCTTCAGTATCCAAGGGACTCTTATGGGGAAGAGGAATATTCACCCTCCCTTTCTAAAATAATGGTTAATGTATTGAACTCGTATCTAAAAGATAAAAGTATGAGCTAATTTTCCTTAAACATGTAAACAGCAACTACAATTTTGACTAATTTCTCTCAAATAACTTATTAGCAATAAGACATTTATAAATACCTTGAACAGATACAATATAAACAAATTCAATAATTATAAAATTTATTATGACATTCACATTAAACTTCTAGTCTAAAAGAATCAACACCATATTTTTCTTTAGTTATTTTTTTGTTTCTGTACCAGATTTTATACCTTCCTAGGTTATTTTAATAGTTATTTTGGTATTTTCCTATGGTTTTAAAAAGTATTCCATTGATTCCTTCCTGGAATTGTATTGAACGTTACAGATTCTCCTTCTCCTTAGAACAGTGATATTGCAGATCTAGGTTATCAATAGTTACTGAGGATATTCTCCGACCATGCAATTCAAGGGAATTAAACCCCAATGACATGTTACTTGGCTGAGTCCCTTTTAATAGTAATGTTCACTTATTATATATTTGGTCTCTCTCTTTCTCCCTCCCTCCCTCCCTCTCTCTCCCTCTCTCTCCCTCTCCCTCTCCCTCTCCCTCTCCCTCTCCCTCTCCCTCTCTCCCTATCTATCCCCTCCAATACAGTGTTGTATATTTTTATTTCTATAAGTTGTTGTCTTTTCAATAAATTAAAATTCAAATAGCCTGCAATACTTAACTCATTGAAATGTCTTTACAGCAAAGTACCTGTTCTGATATAATGAATTTCTCATTAGTATTTTATTTTTATTCAAAAGCCATCCACAGGAGATGAAGGACTGAGGCTGCATCGTTAGCTCTCCTCTTTATTTTTTTATTTTTTATTTTTGGCTAATTTCTCATTTTTAAACCCTTGGAACCCTCTTTCCATTTGGATTTTGTTTTTAGACACATTACAAATCGTGGGAGCCACTTTTTATCTGGTTGTTATGAATGACCATTAGCATTTATCACTCCTTTCTATTCTTGGAATACTGCTACATTTTCCCGGATGACTTAAATTACACTCACAGAAACTTTATGAAAAATGAAATAATAAAAAAAACTCAAAGTAATACATCAAGAACTTGTATACTGGGGTACCTGGGTGGCTCAGTCCATTAAACATTCAACTTCGGCTCAGGTCATGATCTGAAGGTTTGTGAATTCGAGCTCTGCATCGGGCCCTGCACTGACAGTGCAGAGCCTGCCTAGGATTCTCTCTCCCTCTCTCTCTGTGACCCGCCCCCCCCCCCCCAACTCACACACACTCTCTCTCAAAATTAATAAACTTAAAAAATATTTTAAAAAGAATTTTTTTATTAACATTCTTGAAAAGTATATACCTCGTTGTTTTTCACTCTTCTTTATTGTTACAAATACCTTTGAAACACTGTCTTCACTTGAATCCAGGATAACCCTTTTATGGTTCTCCCTTTCTTAATCTTTCTTAATCTGTTCTGCCAGTTTCTTCTTCTTTTCCTCCTTATCTCCTCAGTCTGTACACATGCCCCAGTGTTCTCATGCATACAAACATGCACACAGACACACACACACACACGCACGCACACACACATACACACACGACTAACAAACTTATCAGCTCTGTCCTCCCAGACTGCCAGCCTCACATATTCACACCTATTCTACATCTCTTGTATGCCTAGTAGGCATCTCAAATGGAATATACTTAGAAAGGTGCTTCTGATCTTCCTCCCTAAACTTGTTTCTCTCACATTTTCCCCCAACCTTGTAAATACCAACTCAATTTTTACAGTTCTTTAAGCCACAGTTATGGCACTACCCGTGACACCTTTCTGTCTCTCATATCCCACATCAAATCCTTTAAAAAAAATCCTATTAGTGTTGACTTGGGAATATAGAATCTGATCACTTTTCAAGCCAACATGATGACTGATGATTGCATGACCTCCCACGTGGTGTTTCATTCCTGTTGTTGCCCCACCTGCAGTCCATTGACCACTTAGCTGCAAATGGCTGCCCATTTCACTCAGGAAAGAGCCAAACTCTTTCCAGGGGCCTATAAGGCTTTATCTGAGTCATCTCTGGATATTTTCTAGACATCTCTGACCTCATGTCCAACATTCTTTTCTTTGCCTAGACCACTCTTTCGATGGATAACCAACCTCCTGGTTCTCTGCCTTTTCTCTCTCTTTTTTTTTTTAATTTAATTTTTTTTATTTTTTTTAAATTTACTTCCAAATTAGTTAGCATATAGTGCAAAAATGATTTCAGGAGTAGATTCCTTAGTAGATCCCTTACCCATTTAGCCCATCTCCCCCCCACAACCCTTCCAGTAACCCTCAGTTTGTTCTCCATATTTATGAGTCTCTTCTGTTTTGTCCCCCTCCCTGTTTTTTATATTATTTTTGTTTCCCTTCCCTTATGTTCATCTGTTTCATCTCTTAAAGTTCTCATATGAGTGAAATCATATGATTTTTGTCTTTCTCTGACTGACTAACTTCACTTAGCATAATACCCTCCAGTTCCATCCTCGTAGTTGCAAATGGCAAGATTTCATTCATTCTGATTGCCGAGTAATACTCCAGTGTGTGTGTGTGTGTGTGTGTGTGTGTGTGTGTGTGTGTGTGTGTTGCTGGGTTTTAGGGTAGTTGTATTTTTAGTTTTTGAGGAATCTCCATACTGGTTTCCAGAGTGGCTGCACCAGCTTGCATTCCCACCAACAATGCAAAAGAGATCCTCTTTCTCCCCATCCTCGCCAACACCTGTTGTTGCCTGAGTTGTTAATGTTAGCCATTCTGACAGGTGTAATGTAGTATCTCATGGTAGTTTTGATTTGTATTTCCCTGAAGATGAGTGATGTTGAGCGTTTTTTCATGTGTTGGTTGGCCATCTGGATGTCTTCTTTGGAGAAGTATCTATTCATGTCTTTTGCCCATTTCTTCACTGGATTATTTGTTTTTTAGGGGTTGAGTTTCATAAGTTCTTTATAGATTTTGGATACTAACCCTTTATCTGATATGTTATTTGCAAATATCTTCTCCCATTCTGTTGGTTGCCTTTTAGTTTTGCTGATTGTTTCCTTCACTGTGCAGAAGCTTTTTATTTTGATGAGGTCCCAGTTCATTTTTGCTTTTGTTTCTCTTGCCTCCAGAGACACGTTGAGTAAGAAGTTGCTGCGACCAAGAGCGAAGAGGTTTTTGCCTGCTTTCTCTTCGAGGATTTTGATGGCTTCCTGTCTTACATTTAGGCCTTTCATCCATTTTGAGTTTATTTTTGTGTATGGTGTAAGAAAATGGTCCAGGCTCATTCTTCTGCATGTCGCTGTCCAGTTTGCTGAAGAGACTGTCTTTATTCCATTGGATATTCTTTCTTGCTTTGTCAAAGATTAGTTGGCCATACATTTGTGGGTCCATTTCCAGGTTCTGTATTCTGTTCCATTGATCTGAGTGTCTGTTCTTGTGCCAGTACCATACTGTCTTGATGATTACAGCTTTGTAGTATAGCTTGAAGTCTGGGATTGTGATGCCTCCTGCTTTGGTTTTCTTTTTCAAGATCTCTTTGGCTATTCGGGGTCTTTTCTGGTTCCATACAAATTTTAGGATTATTTGTTCTATCTCTGTGAAGAATGCTGGTGTTATTTTGATAGGGATTGCATTGAATATGTAGATTGCTTTGGGTAGTATCAACATTTTAACAATATTTGTTCTTCGTATCCAGGAGCATGGAATCTTTTTCCATTTTTTGGTGTTTTCTTCAATTTCTTTCATAAGCTTTCTATAGTTTTCAGGTTCTCTGCCTTTTCTTTACAGCTTCGCCTCTCCGTCATTTTTAGCCTCTTTTTCTGATTTCTTTCTATAGTACTCATCCCCGTTGGCATACAATATTTTGCTTATTTATTTGTTTATCTTATTTGCTTGTCTTTCTTCTCTCTCCACTAGAATTCAGGCTCTAGTGACTGCCTCCTACTAGGCACTAAATACATACAGGTTGAACGAAGGACTGGATTTAAATACAGTGCATTTAAATTTGAATGTCAGTAAGAATTCCTGTCTTTTCATGAGTTCAATTTGTTCCAATTAACTATAGTATTACTATAACTTTTCTTATATAATCCAGCTATTTCAACATGGCCATCTGGAGCTCCTTTCAGTTTTGTTCTTTTGTCCTTTGTCGCACTGTTTCCATTACCCATGTAAACATTCTTGATTAATGGGCAAAAACAAAATGTCCAGGTCCATTATAATTTTCTCCTGATCTGAGGCATGGAAGTGGCTCCCCTCCAAGCAGTCCTGGTGTTTAATAGTGGAGTGTAATCTCAGATACCAAAATCTTGATATTGGGGGTACCCTAAACAATTGACAATGGGTAAATTCTAGAACTACTGCTACTTCTGTTGGGAAGCTTTAGTGTTAACTTTTTTAAAAAGGTCATTTTAAGGTCAGTGTGTCACACTGGTGCTTCTAATTTAACTGATTAGATTGCTTGTCTCACTTTTCTTTGTATATGATTTATTTCATTGTCCACTGGGCTTTTTCTTACTTTGACCATTTTTTTTAAATCTCTAGAATCTAGTCCAGTGGCAAACAGTAAATGCTCAGTTAATATTTGATATGTCAATTAATTTTTTGAATGGACTACTAAACTAAGATGGGGAGTTTTAAGGACCAGTGTGACATTGACCAAGTATACACGTACATGCTCTGTCTCTAATGTAAGTAAGTTTCTTAGGCTAGTTTGGGAAGCCTGATTAGAAAGAAAGTTTAAAAGAGTAAGTATGCCCTGACATGTCTTCTTATCTACCATGCTACAGCATGCATTATTTCCCCCCACAAATAGTAATAGGGCCTCTAACAGAATAGATTCTATGCATTGCATATTATCCACTTGTATTAAAATTTCACTCAATATCAAGTCTTTCTCTGAGGAATTCACAGTGCTTTACACAGATTAGGAATGGTGACAAGTCACTTGTGAAGTAAATAATAATGCTTTGAAATATAGCACTCATCATCAGTGGAGCCCAAAGCACTTCAAATGATTTATCTCATTTATCCTCACAATGTTTCTGGGAGAAAACCAGATATTATTTCCACTTCACAGATAAAACCTGTCACAAATTGGTCATGAAGTATGTCAGAGGCATTGCTGGACAAAGGGTGAGAGAATGGGGCATTTGGAGAAGATTCCCTGCTCTTTGACCAGCATACTGTCAGTAACATTGTTGTTTTCTGAATAAATAGTTTACTGGAATTATCCTTCCAAAGAACTGTAAAATTAGTCTTACCAATGGCTTAGTTATCCATTTATCATGTATCTCATGTGGTGAAAAGAGTTCCCTTTGAGTGAGGCTCCTGCACTGGAGATTGGATAGATCTCACAGATTCTTAGTACACATCCTCAAGGAAAGTATTAAGCTAACTTGCAGGTGATAGTGCCTAGAAATTTCATCAATAGCTAATTCCCAACTTTTCTACTCTTTTTGTCCTTTGTTGTTGAAGCTTTTAGGAGTTTGCTTGCATCATTGCTTTTAAGTATTTGCAAACATTTCACCCTGATTTGTATAAAATGTCGCATAGCCCTTTGGAAAAATGAAAAATTTAAACAGATAGCCCTTAAAATATGCATGCATGATGGAAAAATGATATTTCTTCGCTTAGACTTCTTCAATAAGATCTTCTCATCTGCACATTTGAGATGGTTAAAGTCAGTATAGTAGTCCTCCAGACAGTGGTGGGCCTTACACAGTAGCACCAAGGGAGTCTTGTCCCAACCAGCAGTTGAAAGGATTTTGATCCTTGTCATTAGGTTCTTCCAAAAACATCATTGACTTTTCTAATCACTTCTGGAATTGAAAGAGTAAAGTGGGAAGCATTTATTCAATACTTACCTGAAGTGTTTACTTTGTACTTTAATACTGAATAGTGCCCTTTCTATCTCCTGAGTAACTACCACCAGAAGAGTGATAGAACCATTCTGTGAGAAATGCAGGGTTTCATGATGAAGCAATTAGATCAAGTTGTTTTCAGAATGTCTTCTCCAGAGGATTCCAAGTGGGGTGTGTGTGTGTGTGTGTGTGTGTGTGTGTGTGTCCATGAACTCCCTAGTGAGTCCTTAGGTATATTAGCCAGGGTTCTCCAGAGAAACAGAACAAATAGGATGTAGAGAGATAGATAAATAGATCAGGGTCTCTCTCTCTCTCTCTCTGTCCCTCTATCTGTCAAGAGAAGGGGAGAGAGAGAAAGAGACAGAGAAAGAGAGGGATTTTAAAGAATTGGTTCATAGGATTGTGGGACCTGACTGGTCCAAAATCCAGAGAGCAGTCTGTCAGGCTGGAAATTCCTGCAGGAGTCAGTGTTGCAGTCTTGAGTCTAAAGGTAGTCTGGCGGCAGAATTATTTCCTCTTCAGAAGACCTCAGTCTTTTCTCTGAAGGCTTTCAGCTGATTGGATGAAGCTCACACACACTATGGAGATTAATCTGCTTTACTTATAGTCTCCTGATTTAATCACATCTAAAAAACACCTTAACAGCAAACAGTGTTTGACCAAACAGCTGAGTACCATAGCCTAGCCAAGTTAACATATATAATAAACATCACATTTGGTATATTTAGGAAAGTTCATGAAGCCACCAAATATATCAAATTTAGAATACACAGTCATTTTTGAGAGGTAAGAGTCCATTGTTTTCATTAGAATGTCAAAGGGGTTCTTTTCCAAAACATGTTAAGAAATGTTAAATTGAAAGCAATTTACAAAATATAAAAGAACATTGCAATAGAGAACCATTTATTGAATGCCTTCTATGTGCCAGGTATTCTAATGCCTGAAGTGTGTTACCTAATTTAATCCACATAGAAGCACTGCTCACTGAATATCAACAGCTAAAAAGTGGGAATAAGAACTAAAACCCCTAATACCGAGGTCCCTGTTCATAACCCTCATCTTACCTCACTTTTACTGCTAGCCAAGACACCACTGCCTGGCATAAAGAGCCAGTTCCATTCCCTTCCTATTTTACTGTTCTTTGCTCACTTATAAAATAAGTGTGCTACACATTTTAACTAAGCCTGATGCCAGTGTTTCAATTTTAAAAGCTGAAATCGCCCCAAGTATTCCCATAGATGTCAACAAATAATTGTATCCAGTAATCCTTGAATTGAAGCAGCGGTGACAGGCCCAAATGCACTGAGCTGCTATCCTGTGTCATCACCAGCAGCCACTCTGCCACTAGCATCCCTGCTGACGTAACTGCGCCCTCAGGAACTGCTCCCAGCAACAGGTCTTTGCCTTCGGAGGATGGAAACCTAGTTAACTGGTGCAGTTTGGGGGCTGGAGCGTCTCTCAATAGCAGAGAAAGCTGCTATTGATGGAAGCCTCAAGGAAATAAGGTGTAGGATGGATAGTGCCTTTTTGATGGGAAATCCAGAATTTGCTTAGTAGATGAGGTTGAAGAAAAACTTCTTGATTAATATTTTACCTGTGCTCACCCGTCTTCCTCAAAATTATTGCTGCACACTAGAACAATTGGCCTCATCCATCAAATGGGCAAGGCACTGCCTATGGGGATGGTCTGAAAGCATAGGGAAGACTACCTATGAAGACTCCTTACCATCATTAATGGCTGAAATTTCAAGACAGATCGATATATATCTCTGTATTCATATAGTTATTATTATACATGAAAATGCAAACATTCCTAGGAAGAGTATTCAGACACATTCAGTGAACATTTTCACCTAATTTCTTCTGTGAGTGAAGACCTAGGAAAATGAGTTTGAATGTTGAAGGAGGGGAGGGAAGACAGAGGAACAGAAAGAGATTTGTAAGAGGAGAAAAGTCACAGAAATGGGAGAGAAAATTAAAATCACATTTCCTAACAGCAGCTAGAGTCACATGGATAAATAAACCTGTCAACTGTGGCAACTAAACTTGGGACATTTGTTGATAACCAAAAACAGTGAAGTGAACCTTAGTGCTAGTTACTCCCCTGCATTATATTAATATTACACAAACATCTTTCTTTGAGACTCTTCCATAAGATTTGGCTAGTGGTGGGGCGCCTGGGTGGCTCAGTTAGTTAAGCGTCCGACTTCGGCTCAGGTCATGATCTCACAGTCTGTGAGTTAGAGCCCCCGTCGGGCTGTGTGCTGACAGCTCAGAGCCTGGAACCTGCTTCTGTGTCTGTCTTCCTCTCTGCCCCTCCCCCACTCACACTCCGTCTCTCTCAAAATAATAAATAAACATTTTTTTTTAATTAAAAAAGATTTGGCTAGTGGCATGTTTAATTCTATTTCTCCATTTTAGGCAGTCAGATTTCCCTTCGGCTTCGAAACGTATTTTAATTGGATACCACCTATTCATTGTTCATTACTAACTGGACTTTCAGGAGTTTTATTAATGGCCATTTTTGCCTTTCTGCTGGGAATATACATGATCATAGCTTCAATTTATTTATTTTAAAGTATTGCACAATTTGCATTTGCTGTTGGTGGTGGTGGTTCTTTTTAATACAAAATGTTATTGTCAAAGAAAGCCTTTCCTGTGAAATTCATAGGTAATAAAATCCTTAGTAATTCTGTACCGAGTTATCTCTGGTTTGGCCAGCTGACCCAAGAGCTAGTTGATGAGATGCAAGCCATTGTTACCCTAATTTCCTAAGAGCCATGAAAGGAAGAATGTGCTTTTAAAGAAAAAATCGAATATTAGAATCAGTCTGAGTTCTCACTTTTCCTAGCAAAACTTGTTCTTGGTTCAAATGGAGGGGGAAAAAGACTCTGAAACTTGAAAGCTTCAGTAGAGTTTGGAGTATCAAGCTGAATAGACAAATAGAAATCCTGTATAGAAAGGATCACCTAAGATAAAATATAAATCACACATCAGTACACAGTGTCAGGACTAGAACAGAACTAAATTTGCATTTAAAATGTATGTGTTTTTCTAGATACCACAAAAGAAAAGGCATCGTTTGTGCTATCACACCTTTATTTCTGTATTCTTTAGGTGCTGGTCCATCTCCCCTCATTCGTGGTAACTCTACTTCCCCTACTTTATACAGTCTTTGCAAAGCCAAAACTCCACAAGAAAGGATCTAATTACATTCATTAATGTCTTAATGGAAAATTAATTTAGCATATGACCACCATCTTAAGTGTTACCTCTAAATTGCATAATAGAAAGAATTTGCCCAACAGCTGAAGAAACTCATCCATAAAGACCAAGTATACATAAAATCGGTCCTACCTTCTACCCTAACAATTAACACAACCTGTAACTTCCCACCTCTGTGCCTTTGCTCGTGTTTATCCCTTTACCTGGGATGACTTTGTCCTTATCCATCCTTCAAAGTCCAATTCAAAATTACATTTCCTATGAAGCTTTCTCTGGCTGCAAATATTCTCTCTCCGGATTCCCATTGTCATTTACTTATACTTGGTTGTCACATATCACTTTCTACTTTGTCTCAAAATTAATTATACTCATGTCTTATAACCCTCTAATAAACTAAAAGTTTCTTGATGGGATTATTATGTATAATTTTTACAATATTTCAGTGCCAGCAGAGTAACAGGCACACAATAGGGGTTTAATAAGTGCTTGTTGAATAAATGAATTAAAATGAATGTAAATTTAATTATAATGTTAAGTTATAGAGTATAGTTTCAAAGAGGATTAACTGACTTCTTGCACCAGTATTTCTTGATCAAATGAGAAAATATTTCTTTTAACCTTTAACAAATTATTGCCAGAACCCAGAGACAAGACCATGCTGATTTTAGTTTAAAATGAAACTAAATCTTGATATACTGTCAATATATACAGCAGTAAAATTAGATTCAGATTATGCAATTTTTGTAATTTCTGGATTTCCATTCCTCGAGAATTGTAATGTTATGTTAAATGCAGTGTAAGAAAGGGCTGTGAATAACTTGATGAAAATTATAACAGCATATAACTAATAAAAGCAAAGAAGGAAAAAAGTTCAAACAGAAACTATTAAATTTGTCTGTGAACCAGGAGGATAATCCTCACCTATTACCAAAAGTAAATCATGCATTTACTGAGCCATCTGGGTTTTTGTATCAAGAGCCCAGCATTACGGAACTGCTGAGATATAGAAAAAGTGATAGGACATAAACCTCTCTCATGATTTAAGATATGTCAAAAGATATAGTTACCTTCAAAAGAAATAAAGCCTACCATCACCACTATTTGCTGAAACCACCTTATAATTGCTTGTGGGGTCTGGGGGGCTGCTAAAGACCGCAGCTGCCTCCCCAACTACCGCTTTCCACTTTTCATTATAAAGAGAAAGAGGCTAGTCCCTATCATGCCTCTGGATCTCCAGAGCAGTTCCCTGTTTTACTTCCCGGCTGACAGAAACCTTGATTCTGATTCTCAGTTGGTTTTCTGCCTGTTGGAAGGAAACTTCCACCAGTTTGCTGTGGAGTTTCCTTCGTTCCCTTCGTTCCCTTGTCTCCAGGCTTTTTCTTCACTGAACATGTTGTAAGCTTGTCCTAAACAAAGTTGGGGGGAGGCTCAGTCTTGGTTCAGCCCAAGTCTAATTTCTCCCCCACAGATAGTTTCAAGCTAATGCTACCTGGCCGGGGAGGGCTATGTTCTGGCAACGTCACTGGTATCATCTGGTTAATGGCAGAACCTGGTCTACTCAACTCAGATTCCATCACTTATGCTAATCCATTACAGCTCTGCAGCCCCCTTCTGGATGAGCCCCCTGCCTTACTCAAGGGGGATGTGCTGTTTGGTCAGAGAGATGATGCAATCGCATCTCTTCTTCTTCTGATGAAGTATTTAAGATGACCTTGCTATAATCTGCAAATAAATTATTTACTCTTCTAACGGCCAAAACTTGTCCAGGCGAGCTTAAGTAGCAATAAATTTCATAAATTATTACAGGTCAGAAAGCACTCCTGAGTGACTCCAGTTGGTTGCAGCCATGGAAAATCCTATAAAACTCTGTTCCCTCTGTCTAGGCAAGGCAGATTGGTTCACATAAAGTTGAGTTATCAAATCTTACTTTCCCTCGTCTGCTCTCAGAAGCATACAAGTAATAAAGTATTTCATATATTCTGCAGACAAATTGACGGTGGGGCACTCTCCATTAAAAGGATACAAAAAAATGGTGCTTTGTTTTCTTCTTACACGAGCAGCCAGCTGAGATTCATTCAGTTTTCATTTTCAGAATAAAACAGTAATTTCTGGTGTGACCTAAATGCACCACAAAATACAGTATTGGTGCCACACAGACGTTCTTAGAGAAAATATTTTATTTTTTCAATAAAGAGGACTGCATTAAAAGACCTATGGCTACACAAGATATTATTCAGCTGTTGTGCCTTTGCATGTAAGACAGTTTCATATTCAATTTCCTTTTCAGTTCAAAGTGTTCACTTTTTGTCAACAACCTTTGCTAATATACCTGGGAGAGGGAAAACAGAGAATCAAAACCAGTTTGGCCTCTATGCATGACCCTTTTGAATTTCATTTTATGAATCACTTTGGTTTCTTTTAGCAAAAGCAAATTTGCTAACTATCAAGTATTCTCGAAGCCAGAGCCTCATGCAAAACAGAGCTCCTGACGGTTCAATTACCTGGTCATTGATTCTAGTGAGCCTTCCTGCGTTCCACTCTCATGAGATGGAAAGTTGTTATTAAAGAATAATATATGAAGTTCAGGGGAGCTTAGGACCTACCAGAGAGTGTAATAAACACTTCCCAAGGCCTCACAAGTGGTTTCTTTACCCTGACTAAAACAAACGCGTACACAGAAAATGACTCTTATAAAACTGGTGAGCTTTCAAAGACTCTCTCTTTAAAGAAACTGAAATCTCCAGTTTTGGGAAACAGTGACAGAAAAATATGCAGAGAAGTGCCTGGCTGTCACAGTCAGCCCTTGCCTCCACCGTTTCTTGATTGTTCATAGCTACCTTCTGCTACATCAGCTTGAAAGTGACTCTTTCCCATCATGCCCAACAAATGTTGACCAGACAGTGTGGGCCACTGCAGTGGGCAGCATTCTGCCAAATACCAGGCACAGAGAAAGACCTAGTCTCTTTCTCGATTAACAGTCTGAGCGAAGACATTGTCCACATTTTAGTTTTCAACAAAATTTCCATCTTAAATGAAGAGGGTGGGAAAATTCAGAGGAAAAGAGAGTTGTGGGGAGGCAAGGACCTATTTCTATTCATTTTCTTTATTTCCTCCACGCTGCACACTCACTTAAAAATCATGATCTCTGCCTGCCTTATAAAATCCATCCTAGAGTCCCACACACCCATCACAATCTGATCTGGCCCTTCTGCGCCTTTTAAACCTCTTCTCCTGGCCCATTTTTCTTCTCAGTTGTATTCACTCCCTCACCATCTAGTAACCTTCCAACTCTCTCCTCCATCACACCAGACTTTTTAATTTTCCTGTGCCTTTGAACACACTGCTGTTGCTCTCTTTGGGAATGCTTGTCCATCGTGTTCTGTGCCTGAAAAACTGCTGTAACTACCACTTTAAGATATAATTAATATGCCCTTTTCCCTAGGGGTATCTTCCCGACCTCTCGGAAATCTCAGGCATACCATCTTTGGGATCACTAGAGCACTGTGTATGTAATTCTATCACAGCAGCCATTTTATTAAATTGGAATTTTGAGTTAAAGGATCTGTTACTTCTGTTGGCCCAGAATTCTCAAGGGCAAGATCTTTATGTGCATAAGGTATAATAAAATTCATGGCACATAGTAGGTGCTCAATTCATGTACCAAAAGAATGAATGAAGAAATTATTACTCAGTCATAAAAAGGATGAAATCTTGCCATTTGCAACAATATGGATCGACCTTGATGGTATGTGCTAAGTGAAATAAGTCAGTCAAAGAAAGGCAAATACCATGTGATTTCATTCATATGTGGAATCTAAGAAACAAACAAAAAAATGAACAAAAGAAAAAAGCGGGGGCAAACCAAGAAATAGACTCTTAACTGTGGAGAGTAAACTGATGATTACCAGAGGGGAGGTGGGTGGGGCATGGGTGAAATAGGTGATGAGGACTTGAAAAAAAGAAAAAGAAAAGAATACCTCATAACAAAATTTGAGAACAATGAAATAATTTTCCAAATCAAGTAAAGCCCCTAATAACCTTTTTGTCTCTTTTTCTTTATAGACTATTTTAATATATTTATATTTTGCAGTGGTGCTACATATCATGTTAATAGTTATTAATTAATATCCTATGACAATGTCTCATTAAAATTCCATGGGATAATTTGGACAAAAAAAAAAAAATGCATGGCAACTGGACCCAGGTCATCTCCCTGTCCTTAAAATATTCTTGTTAAATCCTCCAAGTCTTTCCTTTCTCCAAAAATGTGCTCAAATTATTAATACAACTGTAAGTTATTTTCCTTTTTTGTCATTTTCCACAAATAATCGGACAAGGTAACTACTATAGTTCTTCCTCTTCAATGCAGAAGCAAAACAGAAAATGTGTGTGATTATTGCCAGATACTTGGTTAGTGCTGTCTTTACAGACATAGCCTACACCTAGGAAGGATCTGTACTCAGATGGCTGAAATTGTGCTTTTAAGGGTAGCCTGGCCTGGCCATTCATTTCTTTGACATCTTCTCTAATAAGTACTCCAACTCTCCACCCTAACTGTACCACCATTCCAAACATAGTGTAGGTGCATGTTTTAGTTATGTCAAAGCTAGAGTTTGACGATAAGCCTTGCATCACCAATAAATGCACCTCTCCATGATTTAAATTCTAAAAATTATAACCACTCCCCAGCTACCACCTCCTATGTTTCCAGCTTTACCTCTCATATACATGTACTCCAGCATTTATTGTTTTCACTGGAACTGCCAATCCAGTCCATGCAGCTTACCACCTTTTCATTGTCTCCTCACCTGCCCCTCGCCCCAGTATTTGCTGCCCTCCTTTACAAGCTTATATCCCATGGATTGTCATTATAGCAATTCCTTTGTATAAACCCTCAACCCCTTTGCTCCTCTGACCTTTATAAGCATCTAGAAACATCCCAAACCTGGTTAAATTAAGTTCTTTGCCAATTCTGAGCATATACTAAGGGAAGCTGAATATTAGGTGTGTGGGGGGAGGGAGACCACACACATAATCATATTATATATTCTTACTTAGACTACACGACCATTAGCCTTAAATGAGCTTTTAGTGCTACTTGGCAGGCCTACCAGCTTATACTTTTTTACTCTACTGCTAAGTAAACCGCACCTCCATTTTCTAGTCACTTGGTTCCAAACTGTTCTGTCATCCTTGACTGCTTTTGTCTCCCAAAGCCTATATTCAGTACATCAGCAAATTCTATCAACTCTACTTTTCACGTATATCCAAGTATCCAACAATTTTTTTTGCCACAACCACTGCTACCCCTCTTATCTGGCTTAAGCCACTATCATCTCTTGCCTATGTTGCAATAGTCCAGCTGGATTTCATGCCTCCATCCTTGGCTTCCCTATAAATTATTTTTAAAGCAGCCAAAGAGGGAGTTTGTTAAAATGAGGGAGATCCAGAGGCAGATTGATAGTGGAACTAATGAGGTTTAAGTGACCAGTCCCTTTCCTGAAACAAGTAAGGCCATGAGAGGGTCTTTAGTCTATGTAGTCTGGTCACATGGTCGTAAGTTTTTGTGATATTTTCAGATCATCTCCCTCCTCTGCCCAAAAATCTCTAATGGCTTTCCATCTCACTCAGAGTTAAAAAAAAAAGTCATGGGCCAGCCGATCGGGAAGGGGCTCGCGCCGTGCGAAAAGAATGTCTTGCTCTTAGTAATGCTTGAGGGTGACCTGGCTGTTGGAGAAGACCCTGGGCAGGACACCAGTGCAGCTTGGCTGAGAACCCGCAGTCCCTGGGCCCGGGGCTTATGACGGTGAGGATCCTGACGGGAGTCTCCCCCCAAGCTCCCGATTGGGGCCGGGGAGAGACAGAATGACAGAGGGGAAAAACGGCGGACACATAGAGGCGTCAGCTGAACACACAAGTCTCTGCTCGAAGGTGGATTGTTGCTACATTTCTCTCAGTCTCATCAGGAGCAGAGAGGAGGACTTTCTTTACTCTCAGTAAGCAATAGCTCCCAAACTGAAAAATGAAGTAACTTTATTTCATAAAAAAAAAAAAAAAAAAAGTCATAATGAAGGATAAAAATGCTCTTATATTCCTCTCCTATTCATTTTCTTTCACTGGACCCAGCCACACAGGCCTCCTTGCCATTTCTGGAATCTACCAAATTCACCTCTATAATAGGGCCTTTCCACGTGTTGTTCCCTCTGCCTAGAGGGCTCCTTCCTGAGCAAAATCATGAAGATCTCCCTTTTCTCCAAGTTTCTCTGTTCATACGTTGCATTTTTTTAAAAGAGAGACCTTCACTGATCAAACTGTATTTTAATCTTCTTGCCTATTGATCTTTGATATTGTCTCCCTCTTATTTTTTTAAAGCACTTACCACCTTCTGCTTGGTTAGTTGTCCCCCTACTAGAATATTTGTTATGTGTTTCCATTATTAGAATATAAGCTTCACGAGGGCAGAGAATATATCTATCATTGTTTTCTCAGTGCTTAGAACAACATTTGGCACATCACTGGAGATAAAATGTTCATTAAAAGATTGTTAAACAAATGTTCGATGACTCATCTTTGGATACATTCATTTACAAAAGAGGTATCAAGTGCTCAGACACTAAGGAGAAAACAGTGAACACGACAATGTACCTTCCTGTGAAAAATGCATTTTTAGAGATAGAATGCTCCTGCCACCTTTTTTTTTTTTTTAATGGTGAACTGTAAATGAAAGGTCTGACGTGCTTGTGGATAATTTTGATAATGAAATAGTGAAGTTCCCTATTGGATTCTTCTCATTTTCCACAAAAACTCAGCTAGAATTCAAAAATTTTAAAGGGAAGAGTTTTACTCATTTATTTAAACAATAAGCATTACGGCAGCATGTGGTAAGGAATGTAAAAATGGATCACATTGTTCTTACCCTGAAAGATTTGTCAATTTTGGAAGAGAGATGAGATACCCAAACAAAGACAATGCAAAGTAGAAAGTGCTACATGGTACGAGAGGAGTTCTTTCCTTCTTTCCTTCTTTCCTTCTTTCCTTCCTTCCTTCCTTCCTTCCTTCCCTCCTTCCTTCCTAACTTTCCTCCTTCCTTCCTTCCCTCTTTCTTTCTTTCTCTCTTTCTTTCTTTCTTTCTTTCTTTCTTTCTTTCTTTCTTTCTTTCCTAGTTCATTTAATGAAAATTTGCTTCCTGTCCCACATTCTACCCAAAGGGAATAAAACAAGAATTATATAGAGATGTCTCCCTTGAGGTGATCACAAGCTAATATGGGGGTAGAATTATTGTACTATCTTTCTGTTGTACAAGAAGGAAGATTTTTTATACTTATATTAGTCAAGCTTTAAGAGTCTAAGCATATTAAAAATAGTTACCTACTGTTTCTAAAATACTAAGATGAGAAGAATCTGTGTACTGTCTATAAAGCATATCTTAAGAAGCATTTAATTTATTGATTACTTAATGGGAAAAGTTTTGTGTTTTTTTTTTTTTTTTTCCAAAACATACTTGTAGAAAGAATATATGTACTATGTACTATCTTGGTTTTTGTGGCAAATATAAATAGTAATGTCATTATGAACTTTTTAATAGAGTTTTCTTTGTTTGAATATTTTCTACTTCAAACACCCAAATTTGCTAGTTTGGCTTCTGTCTATGGTCTTCACCATTACACTATATTGCAGTCATTTGCAAATACAAATAAGTTAAATTATAAATAGAAGTGAAACATAATTAGAGTCTTCAGCACTACTATCTTGGTAACTGAAAGAACTTTCACATATTGCTTGTGGGTATATAATGGTACTACTTTTTTTGGAAAACAGTTTGGCATTTTCTTATAAAGTTAAAAGTGTACTGACATATGATTTAGTAATTCTACCCTTAGTTATTTACCCAAGAGAAATGAAAACATATTCACACAAAGACTTGTGCATGAATGTTTATAGGAGCTTTATTCACAATAGTATAAACATTGAAAGCCAACTCCTGTGCCCATCACTTGGTGAATAGATAAACAAGTTGTGGTACATCTATACAATGGAATGCTAGTCAGCATTTAAAGGAAGGAACTGCAATAAACATAGCAACATGTATGAATCTCAAAGTATTATGAAGAGCAGAAGAATCTGGGCATACAAAAAAGAACATACTGTAGGATTCTTTTTATAAGAAACCCAAAAAAAGGCAAATTTCAGTTGTTATGTGGAAGGCAGATTGCCTGGGTCAGGAGGTGCAAAAAAAGGGGTCAACTGGACAGAGGCATAAATGAATTTTGGGGAGTGATGAAAATGATCTTTGTCTTGACGGTAGTGGTAGGTACATGGGAGCATGTATTTGTTGAACTCATCAAACTCTATAATTAAAATGGGTGCATTTTATTGTTTTTAAATTATACCTCAACACAATGGAAATGGAAAAAAGGAAATGGAATGTGAGCAGACTAAATGGGCCTCTTCCTTAGGTACCGGAAGCAATTTCTCAGTCTGCAGAATGGATAAGAATGCTCATGTGGTTTATGCGTTTTCTGCTTAATACTGACATGTTTTTCTTGATTGCTTGGAAAATAGCCAACTTCCTAGTACTCTCTTTTTCATCCTAGAACTGCTGGAAAATGACAGTACTCCACAGTTCAGACCGTTCTGCATTTGAAGAATATAGGCCTCCCTCTCCAAGTCCAAGCCCTCTCTGGATTTGTGAAGTTTCATCATGGAAAAAAAGTAAAGGTAGATATTTGAATACAACAAAATGCATGTGATGGTGCTTTAAAATAAGGGGTCATTAAATATAAAGAGCAGCGTCAGATTCATGGAAAGGGCTAATGCAATTCTCACTTAATTGAATTGAATGTTTATCATAAGATGCATGTTTGGCTTAATCACAAAATTGAAATTAATCATATTCCCTGGAAAGCAGTTAGTATTTGGTCCAAAGTCCAACCCTCTGTCTGCCTCTTTGAAGAGAGATTTGGCAGCAGGAGAAAAATCTGGCAAAATAAATTTGGGGGTTGTCAGCGTTTGATATATAACACTTAGGAAAATATTATAGGATCTGGAGGTTAAGTAGTTATGAGTGGTGACAAATTAAATGATAGAAAAGCTGGTTGAGATGAATTAGCTATATTTTTAGATACAGTGAAATGGGAAATACTCTTAGAGCCATGATTTTCAAAATTTAAAACAATATTTGGGAGTGTCTGACCCAGTGCCCTTAGATGACAAAATAAAGGAAGAAAGATGTTAAGTAACTTGCTTTTGGTTTCTTTAATGAGTAGAAAAATATAGAATATAAACCAGGTTTTCTGACATGTAGTTCAATGATGTTTCTATATTGTTGTGTTGCCTCTTAAACAGAAAAGTGCCTTAAAAGAAAGTGATAAGGGTCACTATCTAACCCAGAAGAAGTGCATAAATTGGTATTTTGAAAGTCAAGTGTTTGGTGATGATAACATAAATTTCAGGGGAAAGTGTTTCATTGCTTATAAAGAAATTCTATTTTATTATTACAAAGTGAAAAATCACTAAAGAAATCTCTCCATTCAAGCCAATATTTAAAGACAGTATGAATCCACCTCAGATGGTAGAATATATTTTGTCACAATATGATATATAGAACTACAACTTGAAGCATCAAAAATTAATACTTTATACCTGAGCTGCAATCCCCTAAAAGCAGGTAATGTGAATTATTTAAGGGTAATTTCGATCTGAAAAAAATTCCCCAGCATCATTTGCCTTTGGGAATGCAGGAAGCTTATCTTGTAATTCACTTTATAGATCTATTGGTTTGTTTTTTGTCTTACAATATAATAATCTTTTTATCAGTTTGTTTTTATAATTGCACAGTCTTAGAGATGTAAGACCCAACCTAATTGCTTGAAGAGTGTGCTTTTTTTGGGTTCAAAATTATGTTTTTAATCAATACATGCTAAAAATTAATAAATAAAAAGGAAGTGCTCCACTAGTACTCACAGAGAATGAATTTGAAATCCATAAGGTGGAATAGACCATATATGAATTGAAGTGATTTCATGTTATTTTAAACCAATGTATCAGATAAATTTTGTGTCATTTTCTTTTCCTCTTAAAAATAGTAACACTGTAGCCACTGTCTAGAGGAGTCTGTGATGAGTACTTCTCTGCTGTTCTGGAAAGAAAAAGAGAAACTTGTGGTAGACTGGAAAAGATTTTGGGGAAATGCAGTGGGAAAGGATTAATATTTGCATCCTCCTCAATGCTAGTACTTCTCTGAGGGAGGAAAAAGTTCCTTCTTAGATAAGAAATTATGGAGGAAACAGGAGAGAAGTTTGTGTAATAAGAGAACAGTAACAAGGTTTGAAGGGTTTGAGGGTGAAACTCGTGAGTGTGTGTTTGCAAGAGGATCTAAGGCCTCAAGCAGCAGGGCACCAAATAAGGACATGAGAATTTGGGTTTTTAAGAGGAGTTTAGCTTTTTGGAAAACGTCTCCACTTTTGCCTGCTTGAAATTTCTTAGAACCCCAGTTTCCTTTCCAAATGGTAATGAAGCACTGAATTTTAGTGGCTGTTTCTAAATAGTAACATTTTAGCTCAGCTTTTATGATTTTCTCCTCAAAAATAAATGAAAATACTTAATTGAGACATAAATGTAATGTATGTAGGTAGGTATATGTATGCTTATTTTAGGATTTTTATGAATACCGTGGCTCCTTTTACATAAGATTTGTTAGGACCCGAGTTACTTGTCTTCACAAGACGAGTAAGTGTGGGATTCTGCCACTTCAACATGACTCACTGCGTCTTTGCCAAAACAGATGGGATGTGTGTGGTCAGCCTTGAGAATCTATAGCAAGATTTTAGAAATTGACCTTAATTGCTGAAAGGCCTAGCCAGTCATGTAAAGTTTATAGAGAGGTTTCAAACTGTATATTGAGATTCTTACATGAGGTCTGGGAACAGTTAATGTAGATGTTCAACATTTGGGGAGAAGAGAAACCACATACAGTGGCTTTTATGTATGTTCTGTAGTGGGACTGTCTTCTTTAGTGAAGTTAAGACTCTTGTACATTATTTTGATATTTGAACAACCTCTTTTCCTAGCTACTGTTGCAAGATATTGTCAGATCTTTTGGTGATGTTTGTAAAATAATTTTCTCCTTTGCACAAAGTTGTGTCAACAAATAAAAACAGTAGTTACAAAGCACTTTTTATTTATAAGTTACTTTTCTGGAGGTGATAGGAGAAGTAGAAAATGTCATAATTCAGGGCCTTCAGGGAACTCAGGCAAGACCTACACATAGAAATTGCTGACTTCAAATGCCATATCCTCCCAGAGGATAATTTCAGTACCACATATAGCCTTTGGCATGACTGGAATTTTTTTTCTCTATATGAGGAAAACAAAATAGAGGCCAAAGAAAATAACAATCCCAATATCTCATTCAGTGACACTAACGTGATACCACAGTCAGACCCTGAGGTTTAAAGTTTACCTTAAATGAGTCTCATTCCCTCCTCTTTTGGTGTGGGCAAACCCTACCGGAGGGAACAACATCTAATTGAATTGGATAGGATTTTCAAGGGAGAATTGAAAGCATACTTAAGGAGAGAAACAAGTTTCAGAGAAAAAGTCAATGTCTTAAAAGGTAAATTTAATCACAGGGTTAGCAGCTAGAGAAACAGAGAAGTGTCATACAATGTCTTTAGAAAAGGGGTTCAGAACCAAGGTCAAGACCAATGAATGGACCAGTATTGAGGGTCCACTTGATCTATATGGAACGACAGCAAGTGTAATGGCGTAAAGCAGTCATGAGATTAGACATCTACTGCTAATACTAGTTCTGTATCCTGATTTTCAAATAAGCCTCAAGGACATTAAAATTGTATGCATTCTTGGTATCTGAGAAAAAGTTGAAATAATTAAGTCAAATGGATATTACCCTATTAACTCATTCATAAAGAAATATTTCTGGAGCCATTTAAATCAAGTTAGGAGTCTAAAAGACATTACATGAAAAAATGCACATGGAAAACTCTTACGAACAATAAAATGGATATCACCAAATGTTGTTTGGTGGATATGTTGATAGTTTAGATATTATACAATATCTTGGTATAGGACTGAACATGAAAGACTCTAGAAGGAGGATCGTTCATTGTAGTTTGACCAAGTAGAACAATAATAAATCCAAGTATATATGTATTATGCTTAACAAATCCCAATCTCTTATGATTTAAATTAAAATAAATTAATCAGAATGTTAACTTAGAACTCTGGTTAGAAAAGGAAAAAGAACATGTAGTAGAAAGCATTTGGTATTTAAAGGTGGTTGTTAAATTAAACCTATAATAATTCAAAGGACAGCATTTTACATGAAAATAATTTTAGAATTATACTCCCATATGAAATTTTAAAACCAAGCATCAGAAATCATAAGAATATTATCAGAGAAATATCTGATCACTCTGAAGTTGAATGTGCCCCATAGAAATGAAAGGACAAAATAATCAAAGCAGAACAAATTTCCTTAGAACACAGATAACTGGTATGAAAGATTATTTTTCCAAAAGTTGAGAGAAACAGGAACACAGAGATAAATTTGTAAGATGATAAATGAAAGCACTCTAAAGCAACAGAACTGCTTTCTCACTCATTTTTATATAAATTCAGGTGAAAAGCTACAAGTGCATTAAGGCATCAATTATGAACACAGCATATGTGATAAATGCATTAGTTGTCAATACCTTGCATCATGCAGTTATCAACAGTTGGAAAGCGTTCATGAATAAAATACCATTTTGAATAAAATACCATTTCCAGTTTGAAGTATTCAATACAAGTATTTAATTTCAACTTTTAGCTCCTTTATATTTCTATCTCCAGCTAATCCAAACCACACCTGTATTTCCTTTCTTTGCCTTTTAGAGATAAGCGCTGTACAGTGGGTCAAAAATTGATGTATTCTAGTTCCAAACTCACTCCCAATAAGTTGTGACTGTGGGAAGGTCATATCAGCTCATGGAACTTTAGTTTCTTCTTGCACAATTCAAGGGGGAAGGGAATAGAAAATTGCTAAACTCTAGAAAATCCATGATTTTTGTGTCACTCACCAACTACTTGGTTATGTACCATTTTGAATTATTCAGTAGTCTTTTCAGCTAGATTTTAAGTGCTTTAGATATATTTCCTGTTACCTGGCACAGTGCTGGGTGATAGCTAGATATTTTAAAAAACACTCTTTGATGGACTAAATATTCACTGGAAAAATATTGGAGGCCAAGCAAAAGCTTATTCACGTACTTGAATATTCTCTAGAATTGTCGTCCATCAGTGATGTGAAACTGGATGGTTGAAGAGTTTGTTTGAAAAGAAAGACTTTTCATTATCAGTTTAAAATACACTATCTCCCAGTTGTTATGTTACGTTATCTATAACCTAGAGGACTTGTTCATGCATAATTTTTTTTACACATCTGAAAGTAAAATGAGTTAATGTGTGACCTACCTACAGAAATAGCAGAAAGTCATTTTAAGACAGCCTGGAAAAGGTTCAGAACTTTCAAACCACATTCCTATGTAGCTGGCATATGTATAACTTTATGTCTTTTCTTGTCAGTTCTAATGATATATGTGTATATTAGGAGAGAAGATATACTACGATATTAGCTTGTTTCTTAGCCCTAATAGTGTGATTATGTAATTGAGATTTGTTTTTTCTAGGTTTCTTTATTGGGGATGAGCTCCGATACTGTGATTGTGATATAGATACTGGAGGCATCAGCTAAATAGCATACGAGTGTACTTCAAATGTAGCAATAGTTACAAGGAAAACATGTTAAAAGTACTAAGAAATTTAGTAGGGTTATCAGAAGCATATGGTATCTTTTAAAAGTTTTCCTGATGCAGCAGGGGTTCTGTGGATTCATTAAGAAGTGCAAAATGTTGAAGGCAGAATGTGAGTGAGAAGTAACCTTTTATCTCGTGAGCCTTTTCCCTCTCATCCCATATGCCTCAACCAAATCACACTTGGATGTGTTGAAACTATCTACAGAGGTCACATTTATTTTTGAAGTTTAGTAAACAAGGTTATGTCTCTTGAAAAAAAAATTGCAATAGACTGTACTAACCACTGAAGAGTCAAATAGCAGATTCACCTATTAATACAGATTTTTGGGGTAAGATAATACATATGAGAAGCATGGGTTGTAAATAGACTTGTTTTGCTGTCAAGTTAGAAATTCCTTAAAGTCATAAGAGAATATACAAGATAAAGGAATGAGTACTTTTCACATAGTATGAAGGCACAGGTTCACATTAAGCGAAGGGACAGTTTTCATTTGGGAAAAGTAAGATGCATGTTTTTCTTTATAGCCCATCTTCTCTTTTCAGAAGAAAATATGCCCTCTCCTTTTCTACAAGGTGTCATGTAGATCTCAGTGCTTTCCAGTTTTGGAGTTCTATTGTTCCTGTATCCATATTCTTCTCCACCAACTCCCCATTGTTTTCCATCTGCTTCCAAGATGCACGTCTGCAGTCTTGAGAAAACCTACACATACCTTGTAACTCTGAAAGCTTTCTTGGCCATTTGTTTACTGTTCAAAGACCAACCCCTACACAACTCGTGCCCACACCGGTTTCTTTCTCCCCACTCTGCTTTCACATCCTTCACGTGCTCGTACTTTGCATCCCTGTCTTGTATGTATACTCTGTGTAGGGAGAAACTAAATTTCTGTACTGTTTTGGTTTTCTTACCACTGTACAGTGAAAAATAAAAGAATAAATGAATGAATTCAATTTGCCAGCAGCCTCTAAATGCTTAGTTGAATCCACACGACTATTCAAATAAAGAAACCACCCTTTATTACAGTAAACTCCTCTCAGACCTGGGAGATTTCCCCCCTAGCTGACTTCCCATCTGCACTTTCTCAGATAGAAAAAGACTTGTTATTCTTTCTTCTTTACATATTGACTGTTGATTCCTAGGAGTCTCAGCCAGGAAATTACAGAGTAACAAGTGTGGGATAGTAAATTTCTAGTACCATGGGAAAACAGGGTGACACCAGGAGAGAAATTCAGACTTCTAGGCTTCTATCCAACAATATTTATTAAGTGCATAGTGCATTCTTTCTACTTCTGAGAAGGCATGGAAAGTATATTTGGATATGAACCTTGATCTGAAGGAGGTCATACTTTCATATGGCAAACAAGAAAATGGGAAGTAATTTAACAATTATTTTAAGATAAGAACATCCAAATCCTCTCCTAATACTCACAGAATACTGTGAGCTACCCTACCCAGCTTATGATATTGCTCTGAAGATGAGATCGACATGAAATTAATTGAAAACATAAAATTATAAACTACACATATGCAAATCATTTTGGCATCATATTGCATTTTTATAAAACTTACTGAATTACTGAATTCTTGTACCTGAAGATACATAGACTTTTATATATGCTATCCCATAAATAAAAGAATAAAGTATTGAAGGCATGAAGTTCAACAAAGACCAAATCAGAGTTTAAACAATCTGTCTGATGTTTTTTACTAATAACTCTAGAAAATATTTTCAGTTAACTTAAAACATACTTTTTTTTTAGACATTTTATTTAATTTTGAGAGAGACAGAGGGAAAGCACAAGCAGGGGAAGGTCAGAGAGAGAGAGAGGAGCAGAGGATCTGAAGCAGGCTCTGTGCTGACAGGAGACAGCTCGATGTGGGGCTCGAACTCACAAACTGTGAGATTACGACCTGAGCCGAAGTTGGATGCTAAACGGACTGGACCACTCAGGTGCCCCTAAAACATACTTTTAAACCGTACAGTCTCAAAAGCATTTAGCTTTTTGTTTATTTGTTTGTTTGTTTGTTTATTCAGTAGAGGGTAGGGGCACAGCTTTAGTCATTGTGACTAAGGAGGTGGAGTTAAGTGCTTTCACAGACTTGGCCTCTTTTGAATTACATGGGAGTGACCAATCGTTTCCAGTCCATTTTTAGTCCAGTTACAAACATTGGATTATAAGGTACAAAACTTATTTTTAAGAGTCTTCCTTTTGTTTAGTTGCCATTAAGTCTACCTTTATTTTTCTAACATCATTAGCTGTTTGGACATGACCTTTTAGCACTGAAAAAAGAATGTGAAATGTGGGATGAAGTACAAGATCACAAATCCTAAAGTCAGAAGAGACTTTAGAGGTGCTCTAGTGTAATTTGTAAGATATAAAGCAGTGAATTTCCTTGATGACATCCCAAATAAGTAATGATCCAAGGGTGTCTTGCACCCCTGTAGTGACACAATGATGACCTAACTAATCTATTCCACAATTTCCTACACAGCAGGTAAAGTGATTCTTTTCAAAGTTTAGGTGAGGGGTGCCTGGGTGGCTCAGTCAGTTGAGCGTCTGACTTCGGCTCAGGTCGTGATCTCGCAGTTTGTGGGTTTGGGCCCCACGTTGGGCTCTGTGCTGACAGCTCAGAACCTGGAGCCTGCTTCGGATTCTGTGTCTCCCTCTCTCTCTGCCCCTCCCCCAAGGGAGTGCTCTGCCTCTCTCTCTCCCAAGAATAAATAAAACACTAAAAAATAAAATAAAATAAAATAAAATAAAATAAAATAAAATAAAATAAAATAAAATAAAATAAAATAAAATAAAGTTTTAAAAGTTAAGGTGAATCAAGTCATTCATCTGCCTCAACCCCTTCCCTTCTTACTAAAGTAATTCTAAAGCCTTACCTACTAGGTCCTACATAATCTACCATGCCTCTCCTCCACCTGCAACTGTCTAATTTTATCTTCTACTAGTTTCCTCTTGATCACTCCAACCTAAATACTGGCCACTTGTATTCTTTAAGTCCACCAAGTAAGTGCATGTAGTTCAAGGCCTTTGTACTTGCTGCTTCCTTTGCCTGTGATACTGTCCTCCTTAATAACACAAGATTCTGTTTCTCACTTTTACAAAGATTCTATTCAAACGTCACCTTTATAAGAAGTTTTTATTAAACTCTCCATAAATTAGCGTTCTCCCTACATCACTCTCTATCACCTTATGTTCCTTTGTTTTTCTTCATAGCCTTTAGCACAGTGTAGCAGTATTATTTATTGATTTATATTTCCTTTATATATATAAGTTTGCATATTTTATATATCTACTTATATTACATATTTATTACTATACAATATATTGATCTATAATACATAAAATATGAATACATAGTAAGTATTGAATATGTTATATGTATATAATGTTATATACTTGTACATAAACATATATTTATATTTCATGTTTATTTATAATATAATATATAATTTATGTTATGCATTTATTTATATATTTTATACACACACATATACCCAGTTATATTTATTATCTGTCTTACTTCACTAGAATGGAAATGCATGAGAATATAGGATTTGCTGGCTCTGTTCACCCATGGCTGTATTCTAGAAAAGTGCCTTATATCTGGTTTATGTTCAATAATTACTGACTAAATAAAAGGAGACTCATAACCTCATAAGTGACCCCACTGTCCTTTTAGACAGGTCTAATGATTAGAAAATTCTGTAATACTGAGTTAAAACTTGTTGCTTTCTGTGGACTTTTCCTGCCTACAGAATTGATCTTATTTTCTGAGTCATAAAGAACAATTCTAAACTTCTCTTCTTACCCCCAAACAAGCCTTCAAATATCTGAAGAAAGTTGCAAATTACTCATTCGTTTATACTTCTAGTTCCTTTCATTATCTGAATAATGTGGATTCTAATCATCTCATTCATCAACTTCATCCTCCCCTGAGTATATTCTCATTTATTATTTTTCAAACTGTAGGTCACGACCCTAGAGTGGTTCATTAAATAAATATATGGTTCAGTTTGAGGAGGTAGCATAGTGTTGTGGCTCAGGTTGCGGTCATTGGAGCAAGAGAGTTCTGGATCATGCAAGTATAGTCATTTTAGTGACTTTACCTCTTCTTACCTCAGGCTCCTCATCTTTAAAATAAGGATAATGAGCACTGGGTGTTGTATGGAAACCAGTTTGACAATAAATTTCATTAAAAAAACCAGCCAAAAATAAAAAATAAATAAAATAAAATAAAATAAAATAAAATAAGGATAATGATACCCTCTAGTTAGTGAAATAAGTTAGTCAGAGAAAGATATCATATGATTTCACTCATGTGGAATGTAAGAAACTCAACAGATGAACATAGGGGAAGAGAAGGAAAAATAAGATAAAAACAGAGAGGGAGACAAACCATAAGAGACTCTTAAATACAGAGAACAAACTGAAGGCTGCTAGAGGTGGGTGGGGGTGGGAGGATGGGTTAAATGGGTGATGGGTATGAAGGGTGGCACTTTTTGGGGTGAGCACTGGGTGTCATAGAGCTGAAATGAACCTGGCACACTGATGTGAACTGTATTAAATTTTTAAAAATTAAAAATAAAGTAAAATAAAATAAGGATAATGATAATAGTATACTTAGGATTGTTATGAAGACTGAGGATTAGTATACAAACATTGAACAGTGTGCCCTCAAAAGCCAGCTGCCAGGTGGAAGAAGAGGGTGTCTCTGAAAAAGAAGTGGGAGAGAAAAAAGAAAGAATGGGACTTCTTTCACAAGGAGCAGGCTTGAGACCATTCCTTACTTCTCTAGGTTCACGGCAGAAAGGAGAGGGAGAAAGAGGTGGAGGGGAAATAGGCTGCAGTCCTCTCACCTCAAGAGGGCGTGACCAGCCCTTCTTAATCACTGACTATAGAAACAGGAGAAGCTAAGCTATCTAAAACCCAAAGCATTTAGCACTGAAAATAAAACAGTTTTGGAACATTCTGCCATCGAGCCTAGTGGAAAATACCACACGTAGTCTTAAGCATTTAGTTCCATTATCACTCACATTACAAATGATGTGCCTAGGTCACAAAGCAGGACTTGTGAAGGGAAAAATATCCAGCAAATGCAATAATGTTGTCCCTAATGGATTTTAAAGCAATGTACTTAAGTTTCTAGAGTTCAGTGCCATGAAGTTGCATGTTAAATCATTATTCTTCTTTAATATGGGTTTTAAAGAAGCCCCACTATCTCAGTCCATCATTAATCTCTTCCACGCTCTGAAACGCACTAAACAACAAGTGTTGCACTATTTTTAAATGAATTTAAAATGGTCAGACAGCTATGTGATAGGTTCGCATAGGCACTAGTTTTCTCCTTGGAGTTGATCATTTTAGATTAATTCTGTTCTATTCCCTAGAGATAGAACTCCTTTCATGGCTACCAAGCTGGGTTTGGATGAAACTTTGTAAACTGAATTAAGACACAGCTTTTCTGAGACCAGCACTCCAGGGAAAAGAAACAAGGAAAGTCTTTCCCTTTTGCCAAGAGATTTACACCTGCTGATGAGAAAATATGCCCCAGTGCTCTCTGAAGGCACAAGCCCTGTTCACCCCAGTGCTGATTTTCACTCTTTCAAGAACAACTCTCACAGAAATTCCAGATCTATTGTGTTTAGTAGTATTTTCTTAGAATCCTGGCTGACCTTCCTTTTATTCACATTTTCATTACAAAATAATGAAGCTTTTTAAAATGTCTATTATTTTGGGCATAATTGCATTGAACTCTTTCTTCTACTAGATCACTGCTATTTGCACTTTTTGGGTTTCTTGCCTGCATTATTTTGGAGACTTCCTAATTCATTATCCCATCTCCACTCTCTCCTCTATTTTCTGCAAGATACACCACACTGTCATATCAGTCATTTGTTAATCACACTCCAGTGGACAAAATCCTTCAATAATTCCCCTTCACTGACTGAAAAGATACCAAATCTTTGATGTTCCATCATCTGACATCAAATCATTATATCTACCACTATCTTCTACCTTCTTATCCATTGAGATGAATTTCCGAAACACGAATTTCACGTTTTTGTTCACGTTGTTTCCTTCACCTAAGTGCCTTTCCAGCTCCCCACAAATGCCTTTGGTTTAAATCCTACAGATACTTTTAATGCCATCCTTTCCACGATCCTATCCTTGTCACTAATTCCTCAAGCTTGAAGTTATTCTCTCCTCTGAATCTCCTAGCATTTTACTTCCATCTCTCTTCATAACACATTTGATGGTTAACCTCAATTAAGACTGTAAATGTACACAGGTGCCTCTTTTACCAACTGAAAATGCCTCAGGGGGGTGGGGAGGAACCATGTCTTGCTTAACTCGATGTCCTTCACTGCGTCTAACACAGTTTCTGCCACATGGTAGATTTCCTGTCCAATAAATTAATGAATATAGCTTTTATCTATAAGATTCTAGACTATGATCTGCCTAAGTGCAGGAGAAACATGTCTATATTGATCATCTTTGTAACTAACTGCCTAACAGTGTGCCGGGAACAAAATAATGCATAGTGAATGTTTTCAGACACACACCAAAAATCCCCCAAACCACAACCCTGCACGGTGGCTTTTCTATGGAATTACTAAAAATAGTATGTTCAACAGACAAATTCAGATCTCATCCCTTCTTATGTCATTTAAATAGGAGGAAAGTCGTCTACAAAAGAAGCCTCTACAAACAACTTTCTTCATTTTCTCCTACAGGAAACCTGTGATCTTTTCTTTGAAGGCTCAAGGAAATGTCAGGGGCATTTTTTATTTATCTCTTTTCAAAATAGCTTGGATGCATATACTTTTTGTAAGCTCTTAACTTACTCAAACATTTTTGCAGGAAATACAGTGACCACCAGCACAAAGGGGTAGGGGTAAACAAATGGGAAAAAAGACGGAGTTGGGAAAGTTGCATTTCTTGGAAGTTGTTGAGGATGCTTACCTTACTCAAAGCAATTAAAAGCTATCGGCACTCTGCTACCAAGTTGTTTTCCTCTGACATTCTAGTTCTTATTATTTGCTACGGAATTTTCCTAGGCTATATTATTTATGCTTAGGAAAAAATCAATTCTTTCCCTTTTATTGAAAAATTATGTACAACAAATTGTGACTATAACCTAATCTACAAGGTTTAATGTAGGCGGCTTTGATTTACTGGCCCATTCATAATCTGCTGCTGATTAGCCTCCCTGGAAACAATCCACACACTTGTCTAAGTGATATCAAGGTGTTTGTTTTTAATCTGTCCAAAATCATCCTATGGACAAATGCATTATTGAAGAATTATATTTTAATTTATCTTCATGCAGTGCTTTTGATGGGCATTTGCATTAACACAATATGATTATGCTTCTTTCCACCAGTATCTATTCAAATCAGAAATTACCTGCACATACAGTCTCAGATGGTGGTCAAAAATTGTACAAAGGAGTAAGAATAGGACTTCTTAATATCACACAGCCCTGCTGCTCATCTGTGAGGCTTTTTCTGTTCTAATGCTTTTGTCATGTATATGAAAGTCATTATGTAGTTTAGAAAACAGAAGATGAAGTGAAAGAGGAAGGTCAGGGACCTAGGATGCATTAATATTCCACCAGCATCAAAGATATTTCCCTCGAGGGGCTCCTACAGGCCACGCTGTTATTACAGTGCCTATCCATTATCTTGTGCTGTTCTTGGTATTAAGACAATAATGGAGAGAATAGGATTATGTGCAGATGATAGGAAATGTGAAGGCAATTCAGCAAGATAGGAAATGAATGGAGACATGATTCTTTCATCGAAGCCAGGGATGGTTTAGCATAGGGTAAGAGAGAAGATAAATGAAGCAAAATGGAATCTTTACAGGTTAGCAGGGGTAAAATGAGTGTTTTCATACAATCCTATGAGTTTAACCTTCTTGATAGAAAAATGCCATGGCATCTTTCTTCAAAGTCCAAGTTTATGTGCCTGAAGAGATGATCTGTTTTTGTTCTCAAAATTCACTTGTTGTTGGAAAAGCTGCCTAGTGCTTCATGGTCAGAAGGTGGCCTTAAGGAGTGGCATAACCTTTTAATTCACTCCCATCACTGAGAAATTCAGACCGTTATTTAAGATTACCTAGTGGAAATGACAAGCCCAGCAACTCTTTCGACCCACCCCTCATCAAACAATGCCCAGTAATCAAGAGAGTAATAAACTGAACACCGGACAGGAGAGTTCCATTATGAAAATGCTTAATCTGGTTTCTTAGAGCCCCATTTTTTTGACACTGACCCTCCCTGTTCCTGCACACGCGCGCGTGCGCACACACACACACACACACACACACACACACAGCACACAGTGGCACAGTGGCAATCACCCAGACAGACTTTGAAAACAGGAAAGAAAAGCCCTGGCTTTTTGAAAAGATCACCTATATTGGATGCCCAAGGCTAATGTGACTCAAAGGTTGGCATTTTATGATGATGGCAGGGAAACAAGAGCAGCAGATTGTGTCATTTGCAGGGCACTGGCATAAATAAATGTTTCTGTTTATATATATAAAAAGAACACTTAATTAAATGAAGGCACACTCATCTACAGACAATATGACAAGGCCAGAGAGAGTGCTTTCTGTGTTCACACACACTGCTTACTCTCCAAACACTGCATTTGATCCAGACTTAAATTGGATAGAAATTTAACCAAACTGAGATCAACAATATAATAACATCCTCTAACTCAAAGAGTTACCAAGGGGAATTGAAGAGAAAATATTAGAGGAAATCAGCATGTAGATACACTGTATCTATAAGCTTATCTAAGAATGTGAAAGCTGTGGATATCCAGGCTGCATATGAAATATAGATTAATATATCCTGCATGGAATTGTACTGCAGCCAACACAACTTAGTTCAATATTCATTCTTCCTAAAGAGGGTTGAAGACAAGTTACAAAAATTATATATCCCCTCCAAAAAACAAAAAGAAAAAAAAACACAAAAAACCACGTTAAACACATTACTGAAGAAAAAGCAAGCAAGAATAGCAGGAGGGAAAAAATATGTGTAAGTTTTCATCCAAAGAATGGACCTGCTATTTGTATAAGAAAAAGCATATATAAAGAGAGAAACCGTAATCAAGACCTTGGACAGCTTTTGAACCTTTTCTCCCCCCTCCCCCAACCCTTTCTGGGCTCTTTGGTACTCCTTCCTGGTTCTCTGGTTTTAAAAATGGCTCCATACTGCTCTCTGCTGCTGGTTTATAATTTTCTCCTTGGAAAGCTCAGAGCAATTTCTGCTGCTCTGACTGTATGTCAGATCCTGGTTGGAGCTCATACCTAATAAGACTGTCTCCTAATTTAAAACCAGGCCAGTTGATATTTTGTAGATTTAGACTGTGAAATCTAGCTTCCTGGCTAGATTTTTTCTCTAAATGTTCTGTACTCTTTGACCTTAAGAAGATCTCTTTCTAGCCACAAGAATAACTTAAATTTAAAAGATTGTTCTCCTAAGGAAATTTTGTGTTATTGAGAAATCCACTCTAGATTTGTATCTCTAAGAAAGAGGGGTGGAAAGGAGAGACATTTTGGTGATGGATGTGGAGACTAATTAATACCACTACTTAATATCCACACTACATTGAATTCAATTTCAAACAAGGAAATTAATAAAATAATACATGTATGATAGAGCACAGCACAAGGTACACACTCAATAAATATAAATGATATCTGAATCAAATCCAAGAAATTGAAATAGAGAAAGAATTGTAATTTGGGGGAAAAATTAACTTCAGGAAAAATATATTTTAAACATTACATAAAGATTCAAAGTATTTTTTCCTCTCTTTTGAAAACATAAGAGTGGAGAAAAGTATGATTTGTTTATTTTAATATAAAATATCAGAATGTTAGGATTTTACCAAAAACTGTTATTTTATGGAGGCTAATAAATTCAAATGTTTACTGGGGCTTACTCAATGATAATATATTTTCCCCTTTGGAAATAAAGATGATTATGAAAGACAGTTAACAGCTGTAATTGGACGTTTTAATGTGTGGCAACATGACCACATGACTTAATCCAAGAGCATATGGTCAATTGTGTGACCCTGCCTGACAGATAGGAAGTTGTTATAATGCATGTCATTATTTTGAACTGCATCTAAAACACACAGCCCTATTACCCTGCTCAAGAGAAACATGAAGGAAATGAAAAGGACGATGGGAAGATATAAAATTGGTGGGTATCACTTACCAGGGCCTTTGTCCTTGAAATTTATCATAATCTAGAGGGATTCTGTTTTGTAGATGTCACACAGAATCAGGATGGACTCCCACCCAAAATTTGGTTTGTTGAGGCTGATTAACACCACACACACATCAAGAAGATATGAAAAACTTTGTTACTCTCGTAATGAGGCTTTTTGGAGAAAGCAAAGTGTTTCATAAGCAAGTCTAAGCAAGACCCTGGCTTTCTAGGGCAGGGAAAAGAGACAGAAGTGGGGTTTTTATGGTGTTTAGGAGGCGTGGCCTGGCTGAGGTTTCCAGCACATTGAACTTCCCACAGATGCCAAAGGAAGGAGCACCTGGCCTCTCTTACCCACTTGCCCACAGGTGGGGCAGGAAGGGAAAGAAGGGAGAGTGAGCTTTGAAAGCTTTCAGCAGCCAAACATTAAAAAAAAAAAAAAAAAAAAAAAAAAAAAGTGCGGTCAGACACTTACAACAAAGGCCTCCACTTTACATTAGCACATTAGCAGCAGTTCTAATTTAGTTATTTAGATGATGATGAAAGTAAGATACCTCTCTGAACCCAACCCAAACTAACAATCTCTAAATTTAGATCATCTCTAAAAGGTAATAAAAAGCAGCTCATTCTACACATAGATACTGAGGGCTTCAGATTCTAGTTTTTGGACTGAAGAAACAGAGATACAAAAAGAAAGATTTTGTGTTATAAACACCTTTATCCAAGTGATTCTGTTCAATAAGCATGTATTGAAGTGTCCCTCCAGCTGTTTGAGGTGAATCTGATGACTAACACACTGGTCCTGCCCTCAAGGAGTTTTCAGTCTGCCAGTGAAGAGTACTTCCGTAAAGAAATAATGTCAATATTGGCAGTGTTGGAAGTACATACGAAGGACAGAAGGAGCAGACAGAGTTATGAACTCTGTCCCAAGGGCTAAAGAAGTAAGAGATATTTTCAGAAAACAAGATTTTCCATAATGAATGCATGATTACCAGGCAAGTAAGAAAGCAAAGGGGATTTGAGGCAAAGAAAAACACCATGGTAAAGCAATGAAGTTATAAAACCCCTTGACATTTTCAGGTAACTACAGGTAGTTCAGTATCACAGATGCAGAGAATGTAAGGAACGCAGTGAACACAAATGAGACTGAAGAGGCAGGCAAAGGCCATAGCATGGAGGAGCTGGCCTGTCATGGGAATATACTTGGACTTTATCCAGCCGTTCAACATCTTTCAACTTTTTTCATCACACATTCCTAGCAGTACAAAAAAATCTGATTTTTTTTTTAAGTAGACATCACAGCCAGTGTGGAGCCCAACGGAGGGCTCAAACTCACGACCCTGAGACCAAGACCCGAGCTGAGATCAAGAGTCAAATGGTTAACTGACTGTATCACCCAGGCTCCCTGCAGAAATCTGATTCTTAATCCCCAATGTCAGTACATGAATTCCCCAAATTATTTGCAGGTATTGTCATTTACAGATATTAGGTTATAGTAAATACCTAGTAGAAATTCATCATTAATATTTCTAAATTGATTCAACTCAAGCATGTGGCTATCACTAAGACATAAATAATACCAGCTTCCATTAAATCAAACATAATCACTTGGAAACAGAAAATAATAAATGGAACTAAAAGTTAAAAACAAAGGACCCAGAAAACCATTAGAATGACAATTCTGGAAGCTTGAAAATTCTCCTGGAAACAACCTGCATTTTTTTAAAATTTTATTTATTTATTTTGAGAGAGAGAGAGAGAGAGAGAGCAAGTGCACACACAAGGAGGGGCAAAGAGAGAATCCCAAGCAGGCTCTGGACTGTGAGCATGGAGCCTGCTTGATCCCATGACCATGAGATCATGACCTGAGCTGAAACCAAGAGCTGGACGCTGATTCTGGAGTGGTGACCACCTGTTCCCTACTTGGTTACTCCATTTAAATTCACAAGAAAGCTGAGTTCCTTGAAGATCTAGCCAACTTTGTAGTGAAAAATTTTCTGTTATCAAAACTGAGATAAAATACTTAAAAAATAACTAACAACAACAAAAAAAATGGGCTGTTTAATTTTGGGACTATTTCACCAGCATTACCGAAGGATTAAAAGTGAAAACGTTGGCGATAATGTCAGGAACAGGTATAACGATACTAGTGCAAATTTCATAAAAAGACTGCAGCATTGTATAATACTGTTGGGAACTAAAGCTGTTAGAAAACTGCTTAGGGGCCATTCCTCTTCCAACAGTTTGCAAATAAAAAAAAATTGGTACATACAATATATTATTAAATTTGCAAATAAATATTTGCTACCAGCTCTATGCACTGGCTTCGTGCAATAGTTCAACAGCATTTGAGGGTAAGCCCCACAGCAGGAGACTTCGGCCACTGGCTCACTACATCTAAAGTAATTCTAGAGCAGAGAACTTTCCATTTTAGAAAGGAATGTACAGCATATTATAAATTGCCACTTAAGAACAAAGCATGTAGCATTTGAGCACATATATATAAGATACTTATTTCCTTTTGTTTCACGCTTCTAGATGAGTGATGCCATAAAAAAACCTCTGCAGGACTGTGCATTATGTTTAAATAAATGGTAAATGTCATGTATATGGTATCACCCTTTTTTCTATGAAAAATCATTATAATTGTTATTTTACCAAATGTCCATGTTATTGATTGTTATTCTTTTCCCCCCTGCTATGTGGTATCAGTTACCAAGAAACATAGCCAAGAACAAGCATAAACTTACCGTGTGAAAGATTGTTTTTACACTGAGCCCAGACATGGCATCCAGTGAGTTATTGTAAAATTATTCACACCTTCTGGGTTAAAAGCCAGAGACAAAGGACAAGGATTATTGTTACACGTAAGTGTGAATTATCCTAGAGCAATTTGGAAACAGGGTTTATCCTCTACTACAATTAGTAATGTTGCACTCTTAAGCATTAACAAGAGTCTGGGGCCTTTCTGGACAACTCTCTTCCTCTGGGACTTGTTGAAGCAAATGAGAGGTATTTCATGGGCCCATTTTTACCCACGGGTCAAGAGTGTTCACTACAAAACATAAAATACTGTGAGTGCCTGTTGATGCATGTTGAGTAAACACCCTGCTTACTTATTAATGAGAATGATGTCACCAGTCGATAGAAAACCTGTTTTATGGAAAACTAGTTTTCTATCGATCTAAGAGGTTACAACCTTCTGGTGCTATTTTGACTTAACAAAGTATTCTGCTGGGTTTATTTCCATGTAGTAAAAAAAAGCCTCATGAATCTTAGAACCACCCCCCGCCAAACCCCGTAAAGATCCTCCATTCCACATTACAATATTGCAAATAGAATTTTTTCTTTCCTGTTTTTTGATCCTTTGGTTTTTCTATTTTTTCTGTTTTCCTCCTTTTTAACAATTATACCTCAACTCTTAATTTTCCTTCTCTTTTGAGTGTAGATTTTTTTGTCCTGAGACTCATTTAAATTTTCATTACTTCCGTCTTCTTTTGTGCACATATTCTAATTGATTTCAGTCCCCACCCCCTTACTGTAGTGTGATCTGACCATCTAAGGAAGCATTTGTATCTTCCACCAAGTCAGCTTTTCTTTGGAACTGTCAATGATTGACAGCTAGCACTGCTGAGGGTAGTACTGAGTCAGCAGAATAAGCTATAGGGATGTCAAATGTGGAAGAAAAGGGAGGCTGAAATAATGGACTAAACTAAATAACAAAAAAGTAACTGATTAAAGCTGAGTTTCCTAAATTTTAGATAGCCATAAATATAACTTTCAATGAAAAAGATATTCTATTTTAAAAGCCTTTAGGCCACATATTGCTTGGGCCCTTGATACTTAAATTCTACCTAGAGTTTGCCATTAGCTAAAAAAGTGTTAGGCATTTTTGCACACAAAAATCTATCTTAGAAATAAAAACAAAAACACTGAGCAGTAAACTTCTTTATGAACAAACGATATGAGTTAATTCACAAAAGGAAAAAATACAAGAATGATTGATAAATTAAGAAAAATATTTCTTTATTAACCATTAAAGAAATACAAATCAAAGACCTGTCATCTGTTGCTTATCAGACAAAAAAAGAAAGAATTCTCAATGGTAGTCATGTATTGCAAATTTAAAGAAGCATGACTTTTTGAGAACAATTGGCACCATGGCAGCAATTTCTCTTGCTGCTTAGCTTATGACAGTAATTGGACAAATAGGCAAATGTGTATGTATACACATGTTCAGCTAGCAGTGTTTAGAAAAAAAAATCTAAATGTCTAACAGTTTGGTATTAGTTGAATACATTTTAGAGTATCTCTGTAGTTGATTATCATGCAGCCATTAAAAAATGATCATGCAAACTATTTGAATGAAAACCAAGAAAGATGGCCCAATGCACTATTAAATAGAAAACATTTTCAAAAAATATGTATATTATGATCTCTTTAAAAGATAAACATGTATATATAATAAATATTTTACAGAAAAGAATTTAGAATGATTTAGCCAAATAGATCAGTGATCATCTTTGAAGAGTGAGATTATTCATGATATATCCTTTCTTCTCTTTGATGATCTGCTTCATCTAAGTTTCTACAACAAATATCAATCTGTAATAAATACATTTTTATTGACCATATTGAGATAAGATTAAATTATCAATTATATGGGTATCCAAAGTTTCGGAGTAACTAGGATTAATAATTCAATAGAAGAGGTACATATGAAAGGTGGTCTAAGTTAGAATTTTTATGTTCTGTCCTAACTTTTCAAAACAAGAAGCTTTTCCTGTAAGCAGGAGATGTAAACAAGGGTCTAAAACTAATTTTCATCAATCACTGAAAGGAAGGGTGAAACATAAATAATCCATATCCTAAAATCTAATGAGATTCACAGGCTTCAGACACACAGATTTAATTAACTTTTGTGGAATACTTGCTCTTTGTTGCACACACTTCTTTTGTGAACATAATATTTAAAACCCCACCACATAAAAAGTAGCAGCATTATTATGCCTAATCTCTGAATGAGTAAAAAAAGGGCTCTATCAATGTAACAATTAAATGTACTAAGCAGGAATATCATGGAGGAAATTGTCCACTACTGCCATCGTCAACTTAACAGAATCATCTTTGAAGTGGTTTAAAATCATAGATCCCTAAACACTACCCCAGATCTACTAAATCTGAATCTCCTAGGCTATTTGAATGATTAGGTTAGAAATCACTAGATGATATCACTCAGGATGTCCTTTTCAAGAGTTAAAGTAAAAATCTCTAATCTGGATTTTTCTTTCCTGAGATATTGATATCTTTAATTAAGTATGATCATTAAACCTAGCAAGAGAGGCCTGAGCTCTGGACCCCAAGTTTTAGGGAGCCATTCATATCCCAATACAAATACTAAATTTCTAAAGAATATTTGCTGTCCCTGTCACTCATGATCTGAATTCAGCATTGGCATGGTGAGCTTTGACAGTTAAATATAGGCAGTAGATTCTTGCATGACAAAGTAACATTTCTCAGTTGTACCAAGAATCATTTTCTTTTTTCTCTTTGTGTTCCAATTTGTGGTTCTCGAGAAATGCATGAATTAGTAGAGTATTCACAATTGTTGCATCTGGTGACTCAGGAACATTTTGCACTGTTAATGTATCTAAGTGTAGCATGTTAAAATTTTTGTTTTGTTATTTGAAGGTGTTTTTGTCAAATTATAAAGGCATAATTTACTTAAAATGCTGTATGGATTTTAACTTTTAATTATTTGGACATGTATGGGCTTCTGTGTGGAGTCTTGTCCTGGGATCCATAAATGTTAGCGTTGAGACTCCTTTTAGCCAATGTACAATGTATATCTGATCATGCTTCCAGTTTTTGGCAACTCAAATCTAATTTTTTGTAATTCCCCATCTTAGTCAGCACAAGGCTCTAAGACCTGCCTTTCTCTTTGCCTTTTTTTTTTTTTTAATTTTTTAATGTTTCTTTTTATTTGAGAGAGAGTGTGAGCAGGGGAGGGGCAGAGAGACAGAGACAGAATCTGAAACAGACTCCAGGCTCCTAGCTGTCAGCACAGAGCCCAACGCAGGGCTCCAACTCATGACCTGAGACCTGAGACTCATGACCTGTGAGATCATGACCTGAGCCGAAGTTGGACCCTCAACCATCTGAGCCACCCAGGCTCTCCTAAGACCTACGTTTCTGTGCAGTTTTTTTTTTAATCTCGCCTCACTATCCTAACTTTATTTTTCCATTGCTCTTTAAAAACTTTTTGCACTGATTTATCTATTGATATATTGATCTAATAATCTATAATCTTATTAAATTTTATGTGTTTTAATAAGCAACTTAAATTTTTTAATAAATGAGATAGATTAGAGAGTAAAAAGAGGGGATGAAGAAAGGATAGAAAAAGAAAAAGAAAGGAAGGTTGTCTGAGGTAAGTTATCTATAAAGTAATGGAGTAAAAATTTGAAGTCCCATGTCTTCAATTTCAATTCATATTCCATTGTATCACATTGTCAGTGTAGTTTTATAAGCTAATATCGTTGTCAAAGGATATGCCCCAATACAACATGGAAGTTATTTTTCCAGATAAATTGAAATGCCAATTTAAAAAATGTTAAGCATTTTATGAAGAAAATCTTTTGGAAACCTAGTAAGCATTCACATGTTTTAGGATTAGCATTACAAACATCAGTTATTGTTGTGTATTATATACAGGTGGTCTTAGTTATTCAAATATTTGATTTTTATAAAACTGTCAAATTCACAACTTCTTTATTCATGGATTGACTAATTCAACAAAAAAGTTACTGACCACTTAGGTACTTATAATACAGCAAGGAACAGTAAAAGGCAACAGTCTCATTTAGCTTATTTCTTAGGGGGATATAGACATTAAGGAAGGATATTTTAAAAATAAGAGGATAGATAGATACATAGATAGAGTGTTAATGTGGTTGTTAGTATTGAGAAAAGAAAAAGTAGATGAAAGTAAGGTGGACAGAGAGTCCTGAGGTAGCTGAGTGGGAATTAGAATTTTTAAGAGTGTTCAGGTGGGCCTCACTAAGAAGTTAAGAGCTGAATAAAGGCTTGATAAATGTGATGTAATTATCCAAGTGAGTATCTGGGAGAAGAGCATCCTATGTAGAAGTAATGGCCAATCACAAAGGCAGGAATAGGCTGGAGCCCAGTAGACAGTAGAATAAACATCCCTAAATCACCCTTCCTACATCAAATGGAATGTTTTATTCACCAGCTGATCAATGATGATATTTATCTACAGTATAGTATTGCTTTCTGGCTTGTACATTACTCTCAGTGCAACCATAGGGGAGATTGTTTACAATGTGACTGTTCACACAGCATGCCCTTCACCATGAGTGCCACTCTTCTCGAAGCCAGTGGATAACTGGGCTTCATGAGCTTCCCTACCTAGTGCAGTCTCAATACCAGCAGATGCCACTTTGCTGGTCTAACTTCCCTGAAGTCTTCATTTGTCCTCAGTTTCTCTGTAGCAGTGGGGAGGGAGCAGAGCCAACAACAGACTTGCATATGTGTGAGGAGGCTTACAGTAAACTCTGAAGAGATTTTAAAAGTCTGCTCACTCATGTGTTCCAGATAAATAAGGCTCTTGGGGCAGAGGTTTAAATATGGGAGCTATTCTCCAATTTTTCTGGCACAGCCTCTCTGAGAGAACTACTGGAAGGCCAGGATTATAGGTTCAGAAACCCTGGGAAGTTTATACCTATCTGGTTACCCAAAGCAGGGGTATTGTAATCACAACTTTGCACATTATACTATGGCTCTCTGAGATCAGAACACTGGCTTACAGCCTGAGTCTATTTTGCAACACTGAGTCATCAATATTCAAGTTAATTTTCAGGAATAAATTCATGAAATGGGAGATTGACTGAAATTTTTATTCTTTTTTTTTAAAAAAAAGTTTATTTATTTATTTTTAAGTAATCTCTGTACCCAGTGTGGAGATAGAACTCATGACCTCAAGATCAAGAGTTACAAGCTGTTCTGACTAAGCCAGCCAGGCCCCTGAAATTTTTGTTCTTATGAGAATGTCTTATTGTTTGTTATGATGCTAGCAAAATTTCTGTCACCTGTAGTCTTTTTTCTTCCATTTCCCCCTTTCTTACTTGCTGTTTAGTATATGGAAAGAATTTTAGCCTGGAAGTCAGTAGAGCTACTTGTAGTTTATTTTGTTATAAATTTGTTTTTTAGTGGCACCCTGGTGGCTCAGTCGGTTGAACATCTGACTTCAGCTGGGGTCATGATCTCGCAGTTCATGGGTTTGAGCCCCATGTCAGGCTCTGTGCTGTCAGCTTGGAGCCTGGAGCCTGCTTTGGATTCTGTGTCTCCCTCTCTTTCTGGTCTAACCTCGCTTTGTGTGCTCTCTCTCTTTCTGTCTCTCAAAAGTAAATAAACATTTAAAAACAAAAATTTTTTTAACTTGCTTTTTAACCTCAAATAACTTACCTTCTGAAGGGCATCAGAATGTGCCATCCCAAAATATGCCACTTTGGCACACAGATTATTTTAAGCTGAAAACATTTGAGCTTCAACAATTGCAAGGAAGGAACGAAGGGGGAGAAGAGGAAGAAAGGATGGAAGGAAGGAAGGAAGGAAGGAAGGAAGGAAGGAAGGAAAAAGAAGAAAAGGAAAGGAAGGAAGGAGAAGGAGAGAGAAGGAACCACGGAGCTTCCCTTAACCTGACTAAGAGCAACAATTTCTGGGAAGTAATGCTGCCATCAGTTTCTCTTCAGGCCAGATATCCTCCCACTCCCAATCTTTTCTCCAGGGGGGTTTTATGGCCCTGATGGAGATGAAAGGAACACTCATACATTTACAGACAAACATTATCACAAACATTCTTACCTCATGTTTCCTATCCTGAAAATCCATTTATCTTGCCAAAAAAAATCTTTTGGTTTACCATATTTACCTTTCTTCTTCCTCTTCACCTTTTAAGATGGTATACAAGCCTCAAATTCTAACCATTCCTGTGAGTTACTCATCTCCTACTTGTGAGTTGCATGTATATGAGTAAAGTCCTTTTTCTTCTGTCAATCTGTATTTTGTCAGTTTAATTTGCAGCACTCTACAACTGAGCCTAAGAGAGTAGAGAATGAGTTTTTCTTCTCCTGCAGTTCTGTGAGCCTTAGTTTCTTCATTCCTATAATGGGAATGGTAAGAACTACCTCACTAAATTGTGTTGAGTACTACACAAGAATTATAGGAAAGTGTATTGAGAATGATTAATTCCACATGGAAGAGTAGCTACACATGAGTTTTAGTAAAATGAAATGTAATGCTGGACTGTTTAAGCTCCCTGGAAAACAATTTAATTTAATCATAAAATAGCATTATTAATTGCCATTACATCTTGCTCCTAGAAAAAGTTTGGTTTCAGGCATTTTTTCTAGAGACCAAAGGCACAATAATCACAGGTAGCCATAAACTGGGCATCCATGACCAAGTGCCATTAACAAAATGAAATACAGGAAAAATTTAATGCCTTCAGGTTCGTTCTCACTGCACCATGAGTACTCTGGACAATCCTGGAGCCTCTGTCTAGGATGCGAAACCTTTGTGATTATAAAGAGAACAGCTAAATTTAAAGAAAAATGTTGTATGTTCACCTTGTGATAAAAAATGCTATTGTTAAGAAATTGTCTCTCTCCCATCCTTTCTCAGCTTGTTGCTACCATTAGAAATAGAAATCATAGTAATACAATCTCTTGTGAAGAATCTTTGAATTTTAACAGCAGTGCTGAAAATTAGAAAAAATAGTCATTAATTAATAGGCTCACTTTCCCTCCCACTTTGAATTCTTCTTTGATTTATTTTAAAATAATTCTCCTTTGGTTTATACCTGTGAAGAAGGCTTGTTTTTGGTGGGAATATGCTTTATCTGTCTAGGAAAGCCTGCAAAAGCTCACAGATATTTCACATCTCAAAGGCAGACATGTGCAAATCCCTACTCATGATAAAAAGAAGGAAATACCCACAAAGGTACTGGGCTCCATCTGGTGTAAACTACTAACTGTGAGCAAATGAATAATTTGTTGTTGAATCTATAGGATCTTTTGTTTTGATCTTTCTTTATTTCTTTCAAATACAGTTTCTATGGGGAGGGTGGTGGAAAAAAGGAAGGGAGTAGTCAGAGAAAGGAATAGTAAAGGTTAAGGGACATATCAAAGCTAGAGAGATACTCTTGCTGTACACCTGACAGGAAATCTTCCTTGTGAGTCACACTGAGCTGATCAGACTCCCAAGTTTTCGGGGTTGAGGGAGAGCGGAAGAGGCAGAAAGAAACATTGCTCTTTTACCTTGAGAACGACAGAACCTGAGGCTCTCAGGTTAAAAACTAATGGGTGAATCAAATGGAATGCATGAGTACATCCTCTAACACTTTGATTTGAGGGCAGTTTTTGCCAAATCACAGACGAAATTATTGGCCATCCCCGAGGAAAGAGTAGGAAAGTGGAGTTCTTGTCCCCCAAGGAATGCAAAACCAATACAGTATCTCTTTGGTGGGCACTGTCTATTGCTGTCTGCCTTCTAAAAATGGTATTGTTAGTTAAAAATCCCTAGTGTAGGGCGAATAGTCATTCATTTAAAAAAAATCACAGAAACATATATAACAGTTTAAGCTTCGATGTAGCCACCTGCTCATTTGCGTAATGGTGATTTATTTCTTTTGATTCCAGAGCCCTCTTACACTTCCATTGTATGGGGATGTGTTTATAATTGTTATATACACGTATGTGCTAGACATTCAAATACAAATATAAAAAAACTCTTTTGAAAGGACAAAGAAATAAATGGTTATTTGTAGCCTGTGAGCTCTAAAGCAGTGTTTCACAGAGTATTATCCAGGGACAAGCTACATCAGAATTACCTGGAGATGTCTATTAAAATGCAAATTTTCAAGTAGCTGCAGACCCAGTGAAACAGAATTTCTGCCATGGGTCCTAGTTTGTGCCTAGGTGGGGCCTGAGGGGCATTTTTAGCAAGCAAACCAGGTTATTCTTACGTACATTAAAGTCTGTGAACCACTGTTCTAAATGTGTGTTGGAATCTAACTGTAGCTGATGTGTGCAAATCAGTACACAGTTTTTGAGCACTGTATTTACTCTTACAGGTGATAAATATTAGGTATTCTGACACAGAATTCAGGCAGTTTACAGGAACAGAAGAATGTATACATCTCAGAAAAGAATTCCTATGCCTTAGTGTAGACATTGTTGCTGTTGAGTCTGTATATAATCCAGCCATTCTACTTTTAGCTATCAATGCACAGAGGAAATGAAGCAACCTGGTATGAATTTGCTCACAATGTACTAGTCTGAAAATATATGGGCAAAGAAATCACACAAAATAATTTCCCAGGGTCAAAATACTGAGCTCTACTGCTGAATGCATTGCTATCACTTCATTTATTAAGTACCTTCTGCATGCAAAGCCCAATCAGGAAGATTTTGTGATTTTTATCCTCATAGGCACAAATCATCTTATTCTTGACCCTGGGAATGTGAAAGGGGTAAAATAAAATCTCTGACCTTGGCTTGACTCGGCAGAAGTGAAATGTGAAATTGCATGAACTATTCCTAGGGATTATCTACAGATTTTCTAAACTTTCCATTTTATGCGTGATAAATAATGAGACATATACTTATTAATCCATGTTTATATTAATGATTGTGTCTGAAAAACGTGTGTCTGAAAAAAAGGTGTGTCTGAAAAACGCTCCTCTAGCAGAAAGGAAATTGTGTGATTGTTTGGCCATATGTTACGTATATTCACAAAATACATGTGCAATATCATTGAAAGTCCGGGGCAAAAGGTCTAATTATATGCTGTTATTAGTCTCAGTAACTTTACTCAATTTTGTTTCAAGCAAGAAGAGAATAGGAAAGCACCTGAAACTTCTGTGAGTTATAAAGGAGAAAACTGAAAATTCCAGAGGTCCAAACATAGTAAATGACGGTAGTGAGTAATATTGGGAAATAGGAGAGGCGGCAAGGGAAGGAGCCATAGCTCGCTGAACAATGTTGAATGATTGCATTATGCAGTATTTGAATTTATGCTCTGTCTCTTAATTATTCCTGTCATTCCATCCATTGTTCTCCTACCTTCCACGGAGAACAGAAATTAATAGCCAGACTCCTTAAAGAAGTAGATTCTGTCCCCTTGTTCTTTAGTACCATCTGCATCATCAGTGAAACAGATGTCTGATAAAGCAGCTATTCTGAGCACATGGAACAAGAAGGAAGACTCCCCTCCCCAGTGAAGGCTTTCTCCTGAAAGTTCTTAAAACAACTCTTTTTTGCCCTTTCTACTGTCACAATGCCATGAGTTCTGGTTTCCACATACTAAAGCTGACTTAGAGAATCAGATGAACAAGTAGAATCACTGGGTTTAAATTCATCACAGGGACTGAACCAAAAATGAAGAGGAAATTTCCATTTTGCTTGCCATCCATTCAATACTACAGAGAAAGAGGAATGTGAAAGCTTTTCTGCAGTTCAACCTATCTCTAGGAATATCTAGAGATAAGAATATTTTAAAATTACACAGAACTCAGTTTTCTTTTAACCAGTGCCTGCCGAACATAGACCCCAGACTGTGAGAGGGGAGTGATATGATCACATGAGTATTCTGAAGGGAGATGCCATATTTCAACCTTCTCTGTATTACTTTCAAATGCATCATAGTGGTGGGGGGAACCCTAAGTCTTAGAGATTTATGTTAAAGTACATTCCACTGGTATCAGATCTGAAGAGAATCCTCTATAGAAATGTTTTTCTTTAAGGCCAGACTAATAAAAAATGAGACAATTGGATGCCATCTTATGGAATAATCTAGTAGGTGCCTGTCTTGTTCCCAGTACACCCATTCATTTCAAAGGAAACCTGAAAGGAGTAGACTCAAAGTCTACATGTACATGAAAAGAATGAGTGTGACCAGTCAGGGTACATTGTATTTCAGGGAAGCTTGGGTTCATGCTGAATATCGTTTGTTATTCCCTTTGGAATCTGAAGTTCAAGAGCACTGAGTTAATTTAAGAACTAGCAACTCTGATGTGTAACAATTGGGAAAGTTGTGTGAGCGTGCGCACACATGCACACATATACACTCACTCGACTGTGTTAAATGCCAAATTATATTAGATAGTTAATAGGATCCTTGATTTATTTTTATTTGACTCATCAATTTATTTCATACCAATATTCCTACCTTTAGTTATTTATTAATGTTATTTGTATCTCTTCAATACTCACGGCTCTTTTCTTTCCATTGAATTGTTTCCTGTATATGTCATTGATTTTGCTTTAACTTTTATGACAGTTTCATCCAGAGGCTTGGATGAATTCACCATATTATCCCTCTGATCCAGAATGTTTCAGAAAATTTGGGTACAGAGCAAATGTCTATAGATGCAGGTAGTTATAATTTCTTGGGTAAGAATATAGGCAAAGATTTAACATCCAGGTTTCAGTATATTTTGGCAGATGAGACCTTCTAGACAGATATTTAGTTCTAATACTCCCATCAACATTTCTAGTTCAAAGGAGTTTCCAGAAATTAAACTGAGTTTGACACCTTTCTGTTCCACCAGTAGAAAATTGTCAGGTCAACCAGATAGGTGAGTGAAATAGAGTCCACAATTATTCTTCTGTAATTCCTGAATCTTGCAAAGTTCTAAAAACTAAGATTTTAAATAAGTTTGGCTCAAATTTCACCCCTAAAGCCTGATCCTAATTGACAGGAGGCTCTTTATAGTTTTTGTTTATACCGCTTACCATGAATATTCATATGTTTCTCCACAGAGATATTAATACATTTGATAATAGATGCTACCTCAGAACCTGCTGGCAAATTATGTAACATAGCACAAGTATTACATAATATAACATAACATGGAAAAAAAACCCAGTAAATCCTGGACTCTTCTGGTCCCACATGTTCCAAATAAGGAGTTGTGAATTTATACCTACTTTCAATAGAGCTTCCAATAAAGAAATTAGACAGCGTCCTTTAATAGACATGCTATTTCTTTTTTTTAAATTTTTTAAATGTTTATTTTTTAACTTTAAAAATTTTTTAATTTAGTTTTGAGAGAGAGAGACAGAGCACGAGCAGGGGAGTGGCAGAGAGAGAGGGAGTCATAGAATCTGAAGCAGGCTCCAGGATCTGAGCTGTGAGCTGTTAGCACAAAACCCAACATTTGAGCCTGAGGCTCAAACTCAGGAGCCTTGAGATCATGACCTGAGCTGAATTTGAATTCAGACGCTTGATGGACTGAGCCACCCAGGAGTCCCAACAAGGTCCTTTCCTGAGCTGTCTTTTGCATTTCCATACAATATTACCATGCTAAGAACTACCAGTTAGAGCTGACCTACCCTTTTCAAACAGAACCTCATAGGAAAATCTGCAAAACAAAAACTAAGAACCTCTGAACTGTGTGATACTCTGTTCTCTTCTTCACCAATATTCAGCTAATCTTTTTCAATACATTCCCTCTTCTCCCCTGCTCTATTCCTCACCCTTTTCTTCTTTCAGCTGTCCTCCAATAGCTAACCTCTATAAAAGATTACTTTTATAAAACAAAAATGGGATCATTTGCTTAGAACCCCTCCCCAGTGTCTACATTACCAACAGATGTTTCAGCAAGACACATAGCTCCTCAGCACCTGAGCTCCTCGTGCTTCTCCAACCCCTTGCTTTGGCCTCACTCCTGAAAGCGGTCTTCAGGCCCCCCATATTCCAGGTCCTGTGAACTTCTTGCTCTTCCATGTGTACCCCATGCTTTCTCGCACTGGGTATGTTCGAGTGCTCTGAGCCTTCTCCATCTGGAATGTCCTGTCCCTACTTCTTCACTTGGTGAATCTCTACTCATCCTTCAAGACTCAGCTCCCAGAACTCCACATCCTTTGTAGAAGACCCTGGCACAGTGACTGAACCACTCTTTTATGCCCTACAACATCTTAGACATAAGATCACTTATCCTGTAATAGTATACTTAGCATGTCAGTCTTCCATAGGTTCTGGATAAGACAGGATATCTTATTTCATTCATCTTTGTTATCTCGGTGAGATTATCAAATACTTTTTAAAGTAAATATCATTCATGAATATCACACTCAAGGGAAAGATAACAAGCTCTTCCACCAAAAATCATCTAAGAGCCATTAACTGTACTTATGAAAGGCATACACTTACCTAGAAGACTGAGAACTGGCCTTCCGTGTTTTGGTGTTAAGCACTGAATTACCAATCTATAATTGCTAAATGCAAAATGTGCCAACACCATAATTAAACAGAAGATATTTTGCATGGAGCCTGGTTAACATGGGAACTAAGGAAATAGCTACTTGTGCTACAATCTCCTTCCTTCACTGCCCCCCGCCCCCACTTCCAAACCACAGAGAGGTAAGTTTGTTCTTAGAAAAGTCAATCCCTTTGAGCTAACCTGGAGAGCCTCATTTTAGAACATACATCATCATAAGCTAAGAGTATCTTAATAATACTTCATCATTCCTGATCCACCTTCTGTGCTTTCATTGCTTTTGATTCTTCAGATTCCACTGCATTTTATTTTAACTGGAAATACTCGTTTCTATGCATGTGTATTGTGTGCATTATACTAGAATGGCTGGGACTGCCTGTATAATTGGGCTAAGGCTTTTCCTCAGGGAAATCCAGTAAAATTATCTTCCATTACATTTCTAAAATACTAGTCATTAAAAGCAGAAATAAACTTTTATACCCATGGCTAACAATGCAGAAAAGAGTCTCCACCCTGCAGCTTATCTCAATTTCAGAAAGGAGGAGGTATTTTCCAGATGAGTTGCTGTCTGATTTGATTTTCACCCGCAATTACTATCAAGATCTTTTTTCCCCAGCTTGTTTTGTGGTGGTTTTAAGCTTTGTCCTTATACCCCATTTTCTGAATCAGTGTGTTTTCTAAAAACACTGCCCAATTACTCCTCATTTGAAGTTCAGAAATATCTGCAGTTTCCTTTTCGAATGAACTTTCACTCTTTATAGTCATGGATGCCAAAAGAAAGAAAGGAAGGAAGAAAGAAACCCCACTTCTCCCCAGCATTCTATGTCCTTCTTTCCTGCTGCTGAATTCATTGTTTTGATTCCTTCATGCGCTGGCAAACTTTCAAGCATGCCATATGAGAATTTTAAAAATGAAGCTCTCATTTAGGAGTCACACAGTGGTGATATACACACAGAGCTTCAATTTAAACCATTATTGCATACCATCTTTTTCTTTTTATAATAATCCATTAAATGCTTTCAAGTATGGAGAAGGAATAGCAACCTGTAGATCCAAATGGAACCCAGATGACCTATAAAATACGTACTGCCTCCCTGCCTGAGTTGTTAGAGCTCTCATCTCTAATGGATGGCATTGTTATTTTACCATCCAGACAACCACACACATCAATTATACATTCTCCAATGTCATGAATCATTTTTTGAAGGCAGCCTGTCTTTTGGTTGTTACATATGTCATTTTTTTAACCTCTGACCAGAACTGTGTATTTGTGTGTGTGTGTGTGTGTGTTTGCATGTGTGTGTTTGTGTGTGTGTAAAACATGATGTCCTTGTTTTAAATATACTGATTGATAATTGGAAGATACTTTGGGGGAACATTTGATGTTTATTCTCCCAAGCATAGACAGCACTAATATTTGTTCAGTAATTTTCTATGACAACAATAGCAGCACTCAAGAGTACGATGTATGGTAAGATATTTTCTTCCAGAAAAATGCCATTTACATTGCTTTGGGTATGTGAGTTGAGACTTAATTTCCCATTTATACACATATACGCACCAACACCGGCACACACATGTACTTACCTATCTACCTTCTTAAATACATTTACACTTACTTTCCTACTCAAGATATGCAGTGTCTCATAAATAGCACACAATTAAAGACAAAACAGTTATGAAAGAGTCACTCTTTAATTTTAAAATCATTTCTCCAAATGGTTTATATCTCCAATTGGATGGGATATTGTAGCAAAACATTTAACCTTCATTTGCAGGATAATCACCCAAAGGTTCCAAATCATCTCATTCCTCTCAGTCAGCAGGTCATTATAATATTCACAAAAATGAAACTTATAGAAAGCATGGGGCTGTCTGAAACCCCTGGGAAGAATAACACATAATAAAAGCAGCTGCTTATCAGTGCTATTCCTTAAAAACATTTAGAAAGAAAATTATGCAGTATATTTTGTTAATAACTTATTACTTTCAACTAAGATTTCTTGTTGGTTGAGTTGAGTTGGTTGGTTGATTCCTTGTTGTTGAGTGTCGTTTTGTGGTGTTTGGATTGGTTTTTCATATCTCCCTTATTTAAGAGCATTCTAGTAAATTTAAGACATTTTCTTATGTTCCAGTCTCAGGGAATCAAGGATATGTATTTACCATCTTACAGTACATACTACTATGCAACTGCCAATAATACTATAATTATCTAACCCTTGCCATGCCACAGGCGATGTGCTAAGTTGTTTACAACCATTATCTCATTTAATCATCCTAAAAATGCTGGGTATAGCACTCCATTTGACAGATGAAAAGTAGGGCTTATGAGGCTCAAAACCTTTACAACTTCATAAAGACTGAAAGCCTTTTTAACTTTTCCTATTAGGCTATATCAAATAAAAGTTTTAATGTAGAAAGGTAACAATCAGTTAAAATAAATGACTGCAAGTTTACATTTATATTTTTTGTCACTAGTAAAAAAAATGTTTGCTTTATATTACATAAAGCTGAGAAACTAAAATGTTAGACATTGTCAATGAAACAGTCATTCAGTACTTTTTAGATCTTTCCATTTCTCTTAGTCCTCACCTCTAAGAACTTCATATGTTTTCTTCACAAGGCCCAGTGTTTCTCCAAAGTTCCAATGCCACATTTCCAACTGCTTGTTATACCTCTTGACCTGAATGCCCTACCAACTCTTTATGCCCCTAAATGCCCAGTTTATCTAGACCTTCTTATACCTGTAAATGGAATCATCATTCATTCAGTACAACTATCTCAGTTCTATTCTTTCTTCTTTCTCTTTATGCATTATAATCTTTAATTATGTTTTTTTGTCAAACATCCATTTGGTTGGAAATGCCTTTCATAGCTAACCTGGCCCTCCTTCTCATCCTTACGCCAACAATCCTTATACAGTATCTTCTTTATTTTTCATTTAGGACGTTATGTTAACTCTTACTTGGCCTTCCACCTCCCATCATATTCTAAATATGTTTCCCAATTCCAATATATCATTCATCCTGTAGCCAAGTTATCTTCCTGAGATCCACTCTCTTCACATCACTTCTTGAAAATCTTCTGTGTTTCTCTGCTGTCTATAAAAATGCATACTAAGTTCTTCATCCAGGTTTCAAGGTTCTGGTCTTATCTCTACCATTTTGCTCTTTTACTCTTCTTATAAGGACCCTTGTCTCATCATGGGGTCCTGATCCTCATGAACTCATCTAAACCTAATTATCTACCCAAGGCCCCACCTCCAAGTATCATCACATTGGGGCTTAGGACTTCAACATATGAATTTAGGGAGGACACATTCAGTCCATAATCTGTGCCCCATATACATACTTTGTCATAGTTGGAATGTTCTCCTCCTCTTTCTCCCTGTCAAGATTGCCCATTCTTCAAAGCTCAATGAAACCTCTTCCCTCTGTAAAGATTTTTCAGATCATTCCTGAGGAGTTTTAATACCTCCTTCCTTTGAACTCCCTTTAACAACATGGTGTTTTTCTTGACAGACTCACCTTCAGTATAACCAGTCATGCACTTATTTAAGTCACCCTCTGGATTATTACTACTTTATGGAGAGGAAATGTATTTTAATCATATTTGTATCCCCTGAAGCACTTAGCACAATATCTAGTATCAAAAGAGAACTCAAGAATGTTTATGAAATTGGATCATAAAGATTGCTAAACCTGGACAGGGACTTGGAAAAAAAGCATAACATTATTTCTAGGAAAGAAGAATTACCAGCAAAGTATAATGACATACCATCATTTAAGTATTAAAATGCAAGTAAAATGAAAACTATTCTTTTTTTAAAAAAAGAGGGGGGAAGGGATAAAGAACCAAATTCTTGTATTATTAGTCCAGTATTGGAGGTCATTAGAACAAGGAGAATTTCTCATTCTCAATAGTAAGGAAAAAAGGTGAGAAACAACTTTGAAGCTCCATTGGAAAGGGCTAAAGAGGAGCCATGGCATGGGATATTTTTAGGTTGGAGTGCTTTTTCTCTTTCCTCTTTTTAAAATCTGAGTCTCCTCGTTCCCTTAAATTATGTAGATGCTACTTCCTCTTAACCTCTTCTCTAGGTCTGTGTTAGATATCTGTCCTCTAGGAACCAACCAGCATCCTGTGTTGTTTTGAACGTTTCTTTGCAAGATGTTGATTTCTTGAGGGTAGAAGTTATTTTATGAAACTTTACATAGTCAACTCAACCTAATGTCTGGCACAGACTAGATGCTTGAATTAATGGATTAAGTAAACTGTTTCCTCTGTCTGCTGTCTTGTGATCCTGGGTCAGTACCTATCATTGAATCTCACTCTCCACATCTGCAAAATGGAGATCAAGATTGTGATGAGGCTACATTGTGAAGAGGATCACATATCCTCTATAAAATATAAAATATATGGTGCTATTGTTATACATATTATAGACTCCTATTAAGTTTATAAATCATCAATTTTTAAATTAATTATGACACTTTGATTTCACTCTTACCCAGAACGCTTTTGAAGCACTTCTCCCTACAAATCACTCATCATTCCACATTATTATTAGGAAGTGAATACAATGCTGTTGCATATTTCTTCCATATATTTCATAAACATTTTTATTATCCAAGTCATCTCTCTACCCCATCATTGTAGTTAATTAAAAACTGACACGTGAACTTACACTTCTGCAATGAAGGCTTAACTATCAAGGGAATTATCCTCTCATCATAACCAGCAAGGCATCAGACAACAGGAAACACAGGGCTGTGATCCTGAGAGAAAGTAAACAAAGTGGGCCCCATAAATGAACCAATTTACTGCCCAGAAGCAGTTTGAAGGCCACAGCACAGAGTGAGGGGACTCACACAGAACCTGGCAGTTTCAGTGAGTTCAGAATACAGAGTTCATAAACACAGAGTCAGTTAGATTGACAGGGCAGAATATGAGCAAGGAGGGAGCCATACATAGAGGTTTGCTCTAGAGAACCACATAGAAGTCCCCTTCAACCTTTAGCTGTAAGGATCTATGCAGTAGGAGGAATCTTCCATAAGGCTGAGAAAAAACAGTACCAGAAAGTAGTACTTCATGATATATCTAGAGTTCACTGAAAACTGGAAATAGTTTGTAGCCCTACCAGCCAGAAGAGAGAGACTTTGTGAACATGAGGGCACTGGGTAGAGTCTTCAGCATGATATGGGTTTGAAAGTATTGTTTAAAGTGTCAAAATGATCCCAAATAATCCAATTCCTAGATATTTCACTGAAAATAAGTAAAAACATACATTCACACAAAGATGCATGCTTGAATGGTCACAGCAGTTTTATTCTTTTTTTTCTTTTTCTTTTTTTTCTGTTTATTTTTGAGAGAGATCGAGACAGAGGTGAGAAGGGGAGGGGCAGAGAGAGAGAAAGAGAGAGAATCCAAAACAGGCTCTAGGCTCTGAGCTCAGCACAGAGCCTGATGCAGGGCTCGAACTCACGAGCTGTGAGATCATGACCTGAGCTGAAGTTGGACGCTCAACTGACTGAGACACCCAGGCACTCCAGCAGTTTTATTCTTAATAGCCAAACAATCCAGTGTCCATCAACTGGTGAATAGATGAATTAATTGTGGTATATCCACATAAAGAAAGAAAGAAAAGAACTATAAGTACACAATAAAATATGGGTGAATCTCAAAAACATTATGTTAAGGGTAAGAAGCTAGACCAAAGACTATATACTCTATGATTCCATTGTTATGAAATTCTAGAAAAGGCAAAAGTACAATGAAGGATTGCAGATCAGTGTTTGGCAATGGCGAAAGATGAGGAAAGAGGTTTTTCTGCATAAGGGAAAGGTGCATATGTTCTACCTTACATGTGGCAGTGGTCATATGAGTATGTACATTTTTTAAAAATTCATCCAATTGTGCACCTAAATTGATGAAATATATTGTACATTACTCATATCCTAATACATTTTATTTTTTAAGTTTATTTATTTTGAGAGAGTGTGCACACATGCCAGCAGGGGAGGGGCAGCAAGAGAGGGAGGGAGAATCCCAAGCATGCTCTACTGCTAGCACAGGATCTGATTCTGGCCTTGATCTCAGGAACTGCAAGATGGTGACCTGAGCCAAAATCAAGAGTCTGAGAGTCAGACACTTACCCAACGGGGCCACCAGGCACCCCCTAATAAATTTTATTTTAAAAAGCTGACCATATGTCTAAAAAAGAACATTCTTTAGGCTACTGTTTATGTATTTTCAGTCCTCCACAGAATTCATTTTCAAGCTTTGCAATTATGCTTCAATGCCCAATGTGTACTCTGTAGGCATCTTTAGTCTCAACGAAGACTAGGAAAGTGAACAGGAATAGCAGAATTCTTTCCCACTCTGTGGGTGAAAGGGGCAAGGCCAAACAGAATTGGGAATAGCTACTGAGTTATCTGATCAACAGTAGCTGCCGCTGTCTCAGATATCTTGTCTTTTAAAGATAAAACAAAATAATTCTTTTTTCTAATTTTGTTAATTTTGGGTGAGAGAGAGAGAGAGAGAGAGCAGGGGAGGGCCCGAGAGAGAAGGAGAGAGAGAATCTCAAGCAGGCTCTGTGCTGGCAGCTCACAAGCCATGAGATCATGACCTGAGCCAAAAATCAAGAGTCACACATTTAACCAACTAAGCCACCCAAACGCTCCAAACAGAATAATTCTTAATACAGTGGGGCTATCAAGTTTGCTCAGAGCAACCTAACTTGTCAGCATAATCAAGGCATGATGCATTCTAGTTAACTGTATTTTCTGGTTAGCTAGAAAAGCATTTGGTTTAGTTTTAGAAAAAATCGTTCTTAGACACATAAGAGCCTTTCCTTCTTTACCAAGTACAACACAGTGAATGTATTTAAATTTTATTTTTATTAATACTGAATCTTCTGCTCCAGTTCATCACTTTGAGCATGTATTTGCAGATGCAGGTAGAGATGGATGTAGTGAAATATTTCTCAGTTGGGTTCCATAGAATGCTTATCCTGCAACATCTCTCCCCTCTCTTTTCTCTACATAAGTGTTCCATACTTAGTCATGTTTGGATAATATTGCCTATTATAGCCATCTCTTATAATGTCATTGGGCATATTTTTAAAATTTCTGAAGTATCCTACCAAAAGGAACAATTACAAAAAATCATTGATTCTGTTTATCTGAGTAGAGAAGTTATTACTTTTGTAATTTATTTATGTCAACTTCCTAAGAACTGGAATTCCAATGACGCATGCTGTTGCTATTGTGGAAAGGCCCATAAACTATGGGGCTGACAGAATTGGCTTTGAATCCTGACTTGGTGACTTAACAATGACCATGTATGAGGTTTAATCCCTTTGATTCTCAGTATTCTCACCTGTAGAGTCAGCATTATACTATAAAAGCGTTCTAATAAGAATTAGAGATCAGGTCTATAAAGCATCTAACACAGTGTCTAAAGAAGGTAAATGCCCCAGAATTCAGTTTATCATCAATCTATCACCACCACCACCACCATCATCATGTGACTTTCTTTCTAGGACCTCTAGAACTTTTGTTTATTTAACTTTCCCCAAAATTATAGATATTACTTTTTTAATGCAGTTCTTCTCTAAAAGGGGGTCAGAGAAGTCTAGTTAATTGAAGTTTCAATTTTAGTTGTTTTTTAATTAATCAAATTCATTACACTTTGGACAGTAGCATCACATTACTCTTTCAGTAGGGTATTGGACTCTAATCCAGGTATCTAATGTATCTTAGGCTGACATCAAATTCATAGCTTTCACTTAATTGTCTTTTATTCTTGGGTGGTTAAGGAGATTCTTAGATATTATTCCCACATCTATCTTAAGCACCTGTGGAGATTTCAGGATGGTTGAGGTAATAGGAGGGCTGTAATAATGTATTATATTATGGCTCATCTGGTTCATTATACTTTTGAACATCCTACTCTGTCCACAGTTGTGGGTCTTTTTTCACATTTTTCCAGAGGTAATAAAAACAATAATAATTGATGGCAGAAAAAGTAATAGTCTTAATATTTTATACTATAAAACACTGGTTGTTTATGGTTGTCAAGGCATTTTCTAAATAAATGTTTTAATAAAGCAATAACCAGGCTCTCTGAACCATTATGTAATGCTAGGGAGAAGGTCGTATAACTTTCCCATAAAAACTCCTTTTTTTGCATCAGGTAAAATGTTCCACAATAATTGTATTGGCTGTCCATCACAGCACCTCAGGGAAGCATACTGTTAACAGGGTCATTTCTCCTTCACAGTCGAGGATACTGAAGCATAGACACATTAGTGGTAACTTGTCCAAATGAACACCATGAACTAGTGAACCAAATCACTGTGTGACAACGACACCACTCAAAGGCAGGTGCCACACAGGAAATGGCATCATGAAGGTTAATTTCAGATTAAACTGGGGCAGCATGCACGTTGGGTCATCTTGGGAAGATGTGCTAAAATGCACAGAGACAAGGTTAGTCATGGTTCATAAACCTTACCTGAGAGTGTTCTCTGATGTGTTTAGGCATTCAACTTTATTTTCACAAAATAGTTGTGGCAGGAAGACTGTCTTTTGTTATCTAAGTGCAAATAAAACACAATACTTTTTCTTCTTTCTAATGAGTATCAACAGCTTCAACTACTTTGGACTGCCAGAGTTAAGTCTACTGTATTCATAAGGAATGATTTTCAAAAATTTTTTACCAAAATCACACGAAGTAATAAAGTAATGCCTGCTGGTTATATACTCAAGAGCTGTTTCTAGTAGCATAGTCTCACAGCAACTAGTCTCCCTCAGCTAAAGAAGTTAATTGCAGAGGACAGGCAGAGCCTCTCTTAGCAGAATCATCTAGAAAGTACCAAGATGGAAGAAAGCGATTTAAAGTCATTGGCTTGTGAACTTTTTTTGAGCACACATTCCTTCCCCCTGCCCTATAGATTCTGATGCACTATACACCCTAAATATTGCATAATATATTTAAACAAAATTTTTAACATTTATTTATTTTTGAGAGACAGAGCACAACTGGGGGAGAGGCAGAGAAAGAGGGAGACACAGAATCCAAAGCAGACTCCAGGCTCTGAGCTGTCAGCAGAGACCCCAATGCGGAGCTTGAACCCATGAACTGTGAGATCTTGACCTGAGCCAAAGTCTGTCACTTAACTGACTAGCCACCCAGGCGCTGTGCATAATATTTTAGAATGATCGCAGACTTTATGTTGCCCTATATAGACTCCCTAGAGTGCCAGGAATCCCAGATTAATCTCTCCCCCTCCCCCTTCTTTTCTCCCTCTCCATCTTTCTCTCTCTCTCTCCCTCATCCTCTCTTTAACATCATTTCTAGTTTCAAAAAGGAAAACTAGAATTCAGGACGGATAAATTTTTTCACGATTATTCCATATGGAAGAGATTCTTATCTCTTCTCTCCAGAGTTCTTGCATGACCTAAGACATCGAGTGCAACAAATATTAGACAAAGATAGGATTTTTTTTCCAGGCTCTATACTGATTCTAAATACACTTATAGTTCAGCATCTTAAAGATGTTGGTATTCATCTTAGCAAGTTAATATCAATTCATGATATTTCATTGAAGTAATGGGAATATAGACACTGACTTATCAAAGGAAGGTAAGGATGAATGCCAATGAAATTCATTTCACTGTATTATGAATGCTAATTTTGTAGAGCATACCTTGATATTTATAGCTTAGAATAGTGATTTGAGTCCTACCAGTATGATGTGAATATTTGTGCATAATGTAAAATGTTGAATTTCTTCTGTCTCCATTGGTTTTAAGTTAAAATCTGTATTTGTAACTGACAATACCAAGTGTTGGTGAGGGTGTGAAGCAACCAGAACTCTCATACATTGCTGGTGGGGACATTTAGGAACATAGTTGGGCAGTTAAACATATACATGTCCATCAATTCCACTCTTAAGTATTTACTCAAAAGAAATAAAAACATATGCCCACCTAAACAATTGTGTAAGAATGCTTTTAGAAACTTTATTCATACCAGCCAAAAAATGGAATCAACTCCAGTATTCATTAATTTTTGGAGAAAAGAGTAAACAAATTGTGATGTCTATACACAATACAATACTTCTCCAGAATATAAAGGAATGGATTAGTTGTACTGCCAATAGCAGAGGTGAATCTTAAAAATACTAACTTGAATGAAAGAAGCTAGACATGAGCGTGCATAGTCTATGTTTCCGTTGATATAAAGTTCAGAAACATGTAAAAGTTATCTTGGGTGATAAAAAGTAAAATATTGGTTGCCTATGGTAAGGGGTGATTTTATTGAGAAAGAGGTACAGGGAACTTCCTAGAGTAATGGACATGTTCTAGCTTTTGTTAGGGGTATGAGTTAGATGGATATGTACATTTGCCTACATTTATGGAACTACAGTAGTCCCCCCTTTATCTGCAGTTTGGCTTTCCGCAGTTTCAGTTAACCTCGGTCCACTGCGGTCTCTTCTAATGAATTATCTGAAAGAAGCCCATAGCAGCCTAACATCCTTCACCTCACTTTATCTTCATCGCATAGGCATTTTATCATCTCACATCATCACAAGGAGAAGGGTGAATATAGTACAAGATGTTTTGAGTGAGGGACCATATATACATAACATTTTACAGTATATTGGTAAAATTGTTCTATTTCATTTTTAGTTCTTATTGGTTTTTTACTGTGCATAATTTATAAATTAAGCTTTATTTTAGGTATATATGTATAGAAGAAAACACAGCATAAATAGTGTTTGGTACTGTCCACGGTTTCAGGCACCACCAGGGGTCCTGGAATACATCTCCTACAGATAAGTAGGGACTAGTGTATATACTTTTAAGACCTGTGCATTTTACCATTTGTAAATTATACCCTGTCGGCCCCCAGAAATATAGCTTCAGTCTGCTTCTGCATTCTCTTATCACTAGAATGTCCTTGATAGCCTCTCATGCCTTGCGTGTCCTCTGCAGCCTTTCCCTGGGTTGCCACAAGATGACCTTCATGTGAACTCACACAGCTCTCTACTGCTGATAGGTCTTTTTCGTCTAGCTATGTTTCCCTTATTACTTAAATGATCTCTTTCTAGGATTCTGATTTTTTTCACCATCATAAATAAATTAATACGAGAACTTTTTTTTTCAACTTAGACTTTAGTTCCCAAAATCTGTGGCAAGTCTGCCTCCAAAAGGAGTTAATTTTAAAATGGTAGCTAGCAGGTTACCAATCCCCTGACAAATTTTATAGAGAGAACAGTCACTATTGTGTTGTAAAGTAACATGTGAGAAAGATGGACTTAACTAATGACTAATGATATTATGAAGGTAACTCTAAGACAGGTGGATGTCCTTTATCTGTGGCTCTTCCACACAAAAGAATTTGGCATTTGGTAGCCTGGGACACTGTCTTCTCATGGCAGAAAGGGAGGTAACAGGAGTTGGCTCTTCACGGTTTCAATACTGAGAACATCATCTGTGGTTAGCTGTGGCAATTTCTAGGTTCCTTCAGTGAGGGTGGAGGAGTTATCAGGGTGAGGACCAGGCTTCAGAAATTGATGCCCATCTCTTCGCACCGTGGCTGGCACTATGTGGTTTACAAGCAGAGCGATGATTTTTCTGGGGTTTTGAGCTTGTCAAAATAAGGACAAAGCAAATAAGGAAAAAATTGCCAGGTGCTTTACAATGCTGAACGTATGGTGTTTTATACTCTATTGTCTGGCAATTACTATATAGTCCCGGGGCATAAAGTCATACCATGGTTTCTAACATGAGCTTTGATCTTCATAGAACGATTTGACTGAGTGTAGAGGTGTGGGGTAACAAATTCCATCCCACACTTCATAAATTTGGGGCTACTATTACTTTAGTGTGGCTTCTTTATATTCCACTTTATTATGACTATATCTATATAAATGCAAACACTGTTTCTGTGGATATAATTTCATAAAGCAAAACTATCTTCTATCTTTAGCAGTGAAATTCAAGTGGCAACTATGACAAGCAAAGAAAAATGAATGCAGTTAACTTCAACCATCCCTGCTCATCTGAAAGCTTATGTCAGTTTCTAAATAAGCTTTTCATTTTTCTATTCAGTCTGCTGATCTTTGTTGATTTACAGCATGAATGAGCATGGCACATTGCAACTTGTATAGTGTATTTTTCCTAAATAATAAAACATTTATTGCAGACACATCAAGCTAGCTAGTGGCTCTAAATTATTGTGGCAATGAAGTGCCATGTTAACAACTCATTTACATCCTTCTGGTAACTCTCCATTACCAAGGTAAGTAATTTAATTCCATCTAGGAACAATGACTTTGCAAAGTGTATTTACTGCAATTTGGAAAAAATATATTTAAATTGCATTAGAAATTATGATGAGATCATTCTAACTAAATACAAACAAAATAAAGTATTTAGTCAGGATAGACTGAATTATCTCATTGAATTTTGGGTAAAGATGTGCTGAAATACCTTCAGAAAGCTTTATAATATATTTTCAGGTATGCTGAATATATGCTACTTGTGAATGTCCATGCTTTATAAATTCAGTTCTCTCATTCATCTTTGATTTCAATGTTCTCTTTAGGTAAATTACAAAAAGTTGACTTAGTTGTATTCCTCATCATCAGGGCTGTAACACTTCATAAACTTAGTGGGTGCATTCACCTTACTGCATATGCACAGCACTTGCATATATATGCATAAGCCATTGTGATGTGATGTGATGCCCCCCCTCTTATTTTATCATTTCCCTCCTTCTTCATCCTAGATCCTGATTCCCATTCATCTTCCTGTACCCCACTAAGTACTTATTTTAATGTATTTAGTTATATCTTTGTGTATGTATCCTTTTAAAATATAGTGTTTTCTGTTTTGCACTTATATAAATAATACTTTTTCGTAATTTACTCCTTCAATACAATTTTTATATGTATCCATTTATCTCTGATACCATTCGTTTGTGCTCTCCACTGCAGCACTGTGTTCTAAAGTGTGCATCTTCCACATTTACTTAACTGTTCCCCAACTAGAGCACCTCCAACTCTCTGCTATGCTAGATGATGAAGATTCTCATATGTCCCCTTATGAGCCTGTGAAAAAATTTCTCTAGGCTATGTTACAGGAGTGGGTTTCCTGAGTCCCACTCGTAGAGCATGCACACATACTCAGCAAAGATGAACACATGGCATTATGATGAATCCGTGCTCAAACCATGTTTACATACGTGGCGAGGTTACAGGGGTATGCACATTCTCACGAAAGATGAAGACAGACTCATTAAGGATGTGCTCAGAGTGGGTGGGGCTAAACATATACTCCATAATCAAGATGTCCACATAATCAAGGTACACTCAGGATGTACCTACACCCAGTACAGATTACCTCTAACTTTGAGGACACGTGCTGCAGATTGTTGTTTAAAATAGCTGTGGTTTTACCAGTGGTGCCAGTGTCCCCATTTTCTCATATTCCCTACAAATGTTGCTTTATTCATAATTTTTTGCTTATCTCATAAATACAAATTATTATTTCATTTTTGTTGTGTTTATGCTATTACTAATGAGTTTTAAGATACTTGTGATCAGTTTGGCCTTACCTTTCTATGAATTATAAATATAAAACCTTTGTACTTTTGAATTGTTTTGTCATTTTTTGTGTGATTTCAGGAATTCCTTTCATATATGTATTATCATATATTATGTATGAGTATAATATATTATATGTTATATAATTTGTACAGTATGTACCATGTACTGTATGCTACAGCGTCCTTTACTCAGTAACAGTAGTTAACTACATATAACAACATCCATTCCATTTTTTGTACCATGAGTTTTACTTCTGGGAATTTTGTTGAAGACTTAACTCACCATGCTCCAAGTAACAAGGTAATTTTCCTCCTTTTCTTCCAGTAGTTTTATAGTTTACCTTTTACATTTAGATACATATTATATCAGAATCGTACTCTTCTATACAGTGTAAGTTAGTGATCCGGGTTTATTTATTTCTTAACAAGTAGTATGAAGTTTCCAAACACACTTTTCTAAATACTACATACATGCATTTGTAGTGCTGTATTTATCATTTTTTCCATATATAAATAGATCTCCAAGTTCTGTTCCTTTGGAATATCCATTTCTTCGTGAACACCATATCATTTTCACTAAATCGTTTTGAGGTTTATCTAAATATCTGGAAGGGAAACTATCTCTCTTCACTCTTCTTTTTATGGATCTTTATTCTCCCATGTAAAGATTAAAAGGAGTTTGCTGAGTTCCTAAAAGATCCATCTGTAATTTTTCTTGGGGTTGCCTTGAGTTTACAGATTAATGTAAGGGAAATTTGTATCTTATAATGATAAGTTGCCCCATCCGTAAATACAGAATATTTTCCCATTTAGATAGATCTGCTTTTAAGTCTTTAATAAAAGCATTAATTATCTTCATAAAGGCAGTATTCACTCTTTGTTAGGCTAATTTATACATATATAACAATTTTTCTTTTGTAAATTGCATCTTATTTTTCTATCATATTTTCTATTTAATTATTGTTGCTTCAGAGTGGGGGTTAGCAAACTTTTTTTGTAAAATACCAGAAACTAAATAATTTAGGCTTTGTGGGCCAATTCCCATTCTAGCATTCAACTCTGACGTAGTACCAAGAAAGAAACCCTAGACAGTATATAAACAAATGGGCATGGTTATGTTCCAACAAAAGTTTAATTACAAAACAAGTGATGGCCAGATTTGTCCAGCAGGCAATAGTTTGTTAACCCCTTGCTACAGAGGAACAGTATTAATTTGCTTATGCAGCAAATTTGCTGAACTCTCTAGAATAATTGGATCATTGATTATATGCAGAGGGTTTTTTTTAATATTGATAAACATATTATTTGTAAATAAAGGCAGTTCATCTCTTCCTTTCTAACTATTAAACTTTATTTCTTTTTCCCTAGTTAGAAAGTTGGCTAGGATCTTCATCATTGTATTCAATAACAGCAGTGATGGTGGGCATCCTTGTCTTGTTCCCAGCCTTTATTGGGAATACCTCCGAAGTTTTTTCATTAAATATGATGTTTCACACAGGTTTGGGTTTTGTTCGTCTCTATCACTTGATAAAGTTAAGGACACTCTTCTATTTCTGGTTTAATGATATGTTTTATCAGAAATGGATAGATTGCCCAATATTAGCCATCATTTCATTCTTAAAATAAACTTTATTACAGCATGATGTATTTTTCTCTTTAAATCAACTTTTTTGATGTAAAAATTATATACCATGGGGGGAGGCTGGGTGGCTCAGTCGGTTAAGCATCCCACTCTTGATCTCGGCTCAGGGCACAATCTCATAGTTGGTGGGATAGAGCTCCACGTCAGGCTCTGCGTGGACAGCCTGCTTGGGATTCTCTCTCCCTCTCCTCTCTGCCCCTCCCCTGCTCATTTGCACATGCTCTCTTTCTTTCTCAAAATAAACAGACATTTTTAAAAAATTGTACACCACAGAGTAAATCCACTTTAAGTTCAGTGTAGTGAGTTCTGGCAAATGCATGTAGCCTTGAAACTACCATCCCAGTCAAGACATGCGTTATTTCCATCACAAAAAAAAAAAAAAAAAAAAAAATTGTATTTATACCTTTGCAGTCATTTTACCCCAATCTCTAAAATCAGGAAATAAATAATCTGCCTTGTGTTAGGATAGATTCGTTTTGTACTTTTAGCGTTTCATATCAATTAGGTCATACAGTATGCTCACTTTGGTGTGTACTTCTTTTGATGAACATGTTTTTAATTTCATTGATGCTGAGAATTTAGGTAATACATTCTTTTTTATTGTTGAATACGATTTCATTTTATGAATCCAGCAAAATTTGTACATATATTTCACCTAAAATGTATTTTTCATCTTTAGAAATTCTATTAGATCTTTTTCATATCTTCTGTTTTTCTCCTATTATCTTTTCACTACATTTTTGAGTATATGGAGCACATTAAAATAGCTGTTTTAATATCTTTTCCTGCTAATTGTAATATTTCTGTCATTGATTGGTGTTTCTCCTTCTTGTGGGTCATAGTTTCTTACTTTTTTGCATGACTGATAGCATTTTGTAGATGCTAAACATGGTTAATTTTACATTGTTAACAATTGCTTTTTTTAAAAGAGTGTTGGGAAATGTTCTGGATGCATTTAGTTTAGTGGCAATCAGTTTAATGTTTACAGTCTTACTTTCAAGTTAGTTTGAGTCAGTCCAAAGTAGCTGTAGGGCTAATTTAGCTCCATTACTAAAAAACAAACAAACAAACAAACAAAAACTACCTAATTTTCCATGTTTACTGAGACACTTTGCCTATGGAAGCAAAAGCATTCTCAGTCCTGTGTGAGCTCTGATAGTTGTTTGCTTTCCAGTGTTTCTTTCCCCAGCATTGTGTTCATCCCGCACATGTGCTATCAGTACTCAGTCCAACCCTTGAAAAGACCTCTCTGCAGATCTCATGAGTTCTCTGTCTGTGAAACTCTGAAAGTTTTTTTCATATACTTTGGTCAGTTTTTTTGTTATTTAGGATGCCGTATAAATTAAATCCTGTTCCCCAATCATTAAGAGAAGCAAAAATCTTAGATATATATAGATACATACCTTTTCCATTTGTCGCCGTCTCCTTAAACTCTGATCTTTCTCCTGAATTCAAAGAATCCTGTGTCTTCTGCTTGGATTTATCCTCCTTGCATCAGAGTTTGGAAAGTGCCTCCAGGAAGAAAGCAGGAAAGATTGTGAGGTTTGCTTCATTTTTTTTTTTTTTTTACCTTCTCTCAAGGATCATATGCTGTGTTGTCTGTTGCTAAATCTGAAAAGAATGCTGTTTCATTTTTTTCCCCTTGGTTTTCTTGCTCATGATGAAATTGTAATGTGAGTACCATTCACTCCATCAGGGTTCATGGATGTCTTATGTAGTCTTAGGTAATGCACTGTTGTATTTGCTTAGCTAATGTTTTATTGAGGATTTTTAGATCAATGGCTTTTCCGTGAAATGGAAATTTTCTCTATTTAAATTTTTCTACCTTGCTATGTAATCAGTGCTGTAGTAGCCTCAAGATGAATTAGACAGCATTTATTTTTCTACATTTTGGAAAAAATTGTGGAAGAGAACATTATCTGTTCTGTGAAAATTTTGTTTACAACTTACTTTTAAAGGAGTCTGAGTCAGGAGACTTTTAGAGGAAAGCTTTTAGATAAACATTTTATTTTCTTTAGTAGGTTTTGATGTGGTCAGATTTTCTCCTTGTGATGATTTTGGCATTTTCTAATTTTCCAAATATTACTCCACTTAATCTAAATTTTCAAATGTACTTATTTATTATATGGTTTTAAAAATATCTGTGGTATCGTATTTTTCTTTCCTTTCTACTCTATATTTTTAAAATTTGCATCTCCTCAGTAAACTACATGGGTACAAATCTCCATCTCAGAGTTTATTTCTTGGAGAATCCAACCCAACACAACAGGCTATCCCTGTAGTTTAAAAAAAAACATGACTCTCAATCTAACAATATTAACAAAATACATTTAGGATAATTAGAAACAAGGTAAAAAATGTTTTTAAAGAAAGCAGGAAATAATGTTATAATCTTAAGGTGAGGAGACCTTTCTTAGACAAGACAAATTAGCTAATACATGAAGAGGAGATGGTCAAGTATCTATATGTTAAAATTTTCTGGCGCATTTAGAGTAACCATTTAAAAAGTGAAAAGCATGGCACCTGGGTGGCTCAGTAAGTTGAGTGTCCAACTCTTGATTTAGGCCCAGGTCATTATCTTATGGTTCATGGGATCGAGCCCTGTGTTAGGCTCTGCACTTGACAGCACGGAGCCTCCTTGGGATTCCCTCTCTTCCTCTCTCTGCCCCTTCCCTGCTCTATCTCTCTGTCTCTCTGTCTCTCTGCCTCTCTCTCTCTCTCTTTCTCTCTCTCAATAAATAAATAAACTTAAAAGCGAAAAGCCAATCCAACAGCTGGAACAAGTTCTTTGAGATGCATATACTCAATAAAATGTTAGCATCTGGAATATATAAAGAACTTCTATAAATAGATAAGAGAAAAACAAAGCAGGACCAGAGAAAATTGAACAAAAATCTATAAAAGGCAATTCAGGGGGCACCTGGGCTGCTCAGTCAGTTGAGCATCTGACTTCAACTCAGGTCATGATCTCACAGCTCATGGATTTGAGCCCCACCTTAGTTAGGTTCTGTGCTGACAGTTCGAGCCTGGAACCTGTTTCCGATTCTGTGTCTCCCTCTCTCTCTCTGCCCCTTCCCGACTCATGCTCTGTCTCTCTCTCTTTCTCACTCTCTCAAAAAATAGTCAGTAAAAATTTTTTTAGTTGAAAAAAATAAAAGGCAATTTAGGAAAAGAGAATTTGGTTGGACAAAATATATATGTGAAAATATGTCACACCCACCACTGATTAGACAAATTAAACACTATAAGGTTATATTACCACTTTATACCCATCAGATTGGCAAAAATGTATATGTTTGACAGTATCAAATGTCGATGAAGAAGAAACTGTCAGCAAGAGTGTAAATTTATGAAGTCATTATGGAGAACAATTGGGCATTAATACACTCTTAGGAATATATGTCAGATAATTATTACTCATGTTCACAAAGACATATGTGTAAATATGTTCATAAAAACTGTTGTTTATAATTACAGAAAGTTACCGAAAATGGAAATTATACATAAATCAGAGAGCAGATAAATAAATTATGATATAACATATGAAGGGGCATTATTTAATAAGGAGTAAATTAAGTAGAGCTACATGTTCTTGCATGGATGATTCATTGTATAATCCAATAATGTTTTATATCTTGAGGTAGGTGGTGAGTACACAGATGTTCATTATATTATTCTTCAAACCTTTTGTTTGACTAAAATGTCTTATAATGAATGATTTTTTTAAAGAAAGAAAATATAAATTACCTAAAGTTAATAAAAAAGATACCCCATCTGGGATCAAGGAAAAAATCAGAAAGTATTTTATTAAAAAGATGGTATTTGGAGCACCTGGGTGGCTCAGTTGGTTAAACGTCCGGCTCTTAATTTTGGCTCAGATCATAATTTCATAGTTGTGAGATCGAGCCCCACATTGGGCTCCATGCTGAGCATTGAGCCTGCTTAAGATTCTTTTTTCAAAGTGTATTTATTTTATTTTAAGACAGAGTGTGAGCAGGGGAGGGCAGACAGAAGGAGACAGAAAAATCCCAAGCTGACTCAGCGCTGTCAGCACATAGCCCAACACAGGGCTCGATTGCACAAATAATGAAATCACGACCTGAGCAGAAATCAAGAGTCTGCTGCTTAATCAACTGAGGCACCCAGGTGCCCCTAGATGTGGCCCTTTTATCCATTGTTGTGGAGAAGCCATTCAGCTAGTTTTCAGGTCTTTTTCAGAGAGAATTGTTCTATATGTAATTGTAGATTTTATTGTGTTAATGGGAGGAAGTAAGTTCAGGACTTTCCTATGCTGCCATCTTGAAAAGCCTCTAAAACAGTTTTTTCTTATTAAAATGCATCTGGTAAAGTGCACCATGCAGAAGTCCTGACTCTCTTCTCTGTTTTGAGCCTCTGGGACAGATTCTCAATAAGACATAAGACACAGAATTACTGAAATCTATCTTACCAGCTAAATTAAAGTAAAAAGGAACATTTTTTCTTTAGCCCGGTGCAACTAATTATATTTTTTGGGCGAATGGCTGAAAAACAGGACAATGGCTCAAAATGCTTTTTGGGTTTGAAACTCATTCCTTTTGAGAAAGTTATATGTACACACACACACACACACACACACAGAGCACACAAACCAAATTTTACTCAAAGGAAGCTCAAAACTATCTTATTGGACTTGTTCCACCTCTGAAGAAGAAGAATATTGATGTGGGTCAGGGTGAATGTCAAGGTCAAGATACTAGTATGAACTTATATGAACTGAAACCTTCACATGGCAGGGGATATATTTGAGAGCTTTTGTGAGTTTAAATTAACGAGTGTCTTTCAAGTCCGCTCCTTGGTATCTCCTAGACCACATTCTTTTCTGTACTATCTTTATGAAAACATGTGGTGGTTGGTCCTGTAAAGGAACAAGCAACTGCTCCTAATTTTGAGGATCTCCTTGCTCTAGGAAAGGCAGTGGACCAGAATGGAATCCAAAAGAAAGATAGATCACCTATCTTCTGGAACTGCCTTCAATCTGAGGTAAAAGTCTGTGACTTAAAGCTCTCCAGGAAACCATATTTTTTTGGAGGTGACTTACTAGTAATAGCACCATTGCCTCTCATTGTTTCTTTTCATCTGTTCATAAAGTAACAGGCTATTTAGTAGTCTAATTAAGCATATGTTGAAGGCATTATCTAACACAGGGGCATCAACAATAGATTTTTTTTTTTTACAAGAATAAGGTATTCCCTAGAAAGATGCAAAGAGTCGTCATAACAAAATGAGAATTCTGTTAAATTTATTAGATTTATTTCAGAACTATTGTTTGGAAATAATAATCACATTACTAAATGGGTACAGTAACCTTTACAGTGTTTAGGTTCCATAACTATCTCAATCTGAGTCCTGATCACAGGAGTATTGCTATAGACTGTTTATGTGCCTCTCAAGTTCATTAGTTGAAACCTACTCCCTAAAGTGATGGTGTTTGGAGGTGATTAGGTGATGAGGGCAGAATGTTCGTGAATGGGATTAATGCCCTTAAAAAAAGAGACCCCAGAGAGCTCCCTCAACTCTTCTGCCAGGTAAGTTTATAGTGAAAAGACAGTCACCTATGAGCTAGGAAGTGGGTCCTTACCAGATGCTGAATCTTCCAGCACCTTGATCTTGGACTTCTCGGGCTCCAGAACTGTGAGAAATAAATGTTTGCTGTGTGTAAGGCACTAAGTCTGTGATCTTTCTGTTATAGCCATTGTGCAGACTAAAATATGTGTCTTAGCAGTGTTTGGATGTCATGTCATGATCAGACTCTACTCCACCATTTTTGAAGTTCTGTTCAGATTTGTTTGTGCAGTTAAGTCAAGTTTACCCTAGAAGTGGGCATATTTTCTCACTCATCTCTAAACTGAAAGTCCTACATTTCCCTTGCCATCTCCTGCAAAAATACCCTAGAGTTCAAATATCTTAAAAAATTGATTTTTCAATTTTCACAATAATTATAACTAAGCTTTTTTTTTTTTCTTTAGTAAAGTTGTTCTTTGGGCTCCACCCTTTATTGGAGTCATTGGATGAGTTACTTCATTATGACTCAGGTTTTCATTCATCAGACAAATGGAAATAGTACAATACCCACTGCACAAGATTGTTATGGAGATTAATTGAGATAATGCACTGAGATCAGCACCTAACACCTAATAAAGGCTTAATAAATATTGATCTCTATTATTTGTGTTCTGCAGTATCTTGTTGCACTGTCATAGATTACCATATAGAAGAGTTCAAAAGGCATGAATCACAGAGGTGCTGCTTTTGAAAATGATAAAGCCCCAGTGCCAGGAGGAAGTAGATTTCAGGAGATATTTGGAGAAGAACAAGAAGGTTACTTACCAAGGGTAAGAGTACTTGCCAACTGAAGTGGCAAAGAGTGAGATCCAAATAGGACATCAGGTAACAATAGAGGTGTCTGGAGAATGTGGCAAGTGAGGAGAGGTGAGGATAAGGGTAGGGTGGCAGACACAAGAACTGAATGTTTCTAGTGACTTTATGGAAATATGCTTTGAATATCACTAGGGAAGGTAGAAGAATATTAAGAAAATGTCTCAGAAATAAGAGGTGTTGAGCATAATGGATCAGGGAAGGGCTGGGTTTGGAAAAAAGATAAGAAAAATTGTAATAAATAAACCCGAAGTGACCTGAACACCAGCTTACATTAGAATGAAAACTCCCCACAGACCAGTGACAAAGGTAGCAATGTGGGATATTTAAAACAAACAAAAAAAAACAAAACAAAAAACAAAAAAACAGGGATTGATGAATAAATAGGGAAACAATACCTTAAAAAGAGTAACATACCTTCACAGTTCTAGACAACCAGCATTACTACCTAAAGTTAATAGCTCTTAAGAAATTCAAAAATAGAGGTGCCTGGGTGGCTCAGTCAGTTAAGCATCTGACTTTGGCTCAGGTCATGATCTCGTAGTTGGTGGGTTCGAGCCCCACATCAGGCTCTCTGCTGTCAGCGCAAAGCTCACTTCGAATCCTCTGTCCCCTTCTCTCTCTGCCCCTCCCCCACTCATATTCTCTCTCTCTCTCTCTCTCTCTCTCTCAAAAATGAATAAACATTAAAAAAAAAGAAATTCAAAAATACATATCACTTCATAAAGCAAAGGAAAACACAGGAGCAAGCCCCTACTTTTCCCAGCCTTAACAAGAAAATTCAAACACAAATAAGAATACATTGGCTCTTCCAGTAGCCTTCATTACAAAGTGTCAGTTCTGGGTTCTGCCACTTGAACAGAAGAAAACCAAATTTTAAAAATTATTCTCTTTACTGCCACTGGGTGAGTTATGAACCAAAGAAATTAACAAAGGCAAATGAAAGAAATGAAAGCACCTGACAATTTAAGGCTTGCTTACCTATTGCCTTAGGGTGGTAGGTAATGTAATGATGTCAATTAAGGAAGAGTTTGTTATTCTCATTCAGGACTCTTGCCCATAAAATGATTAGACTTTTCCTCAATGCTATCTCTCCAATGATTACCTGAAGTCATCATGCCATTAGAGTCTTTAGTTTAAATTCTGCCTGCCACTTCTCATTCCAGAAGAAAACAAAACAAAAGACAGGCTCTTTTTATCCTTTGATTGTTGCAACATAATCAATGACTCCTAGAGACAAAAGGATTTTCCTTCTTTTGCATTATTTCTCACTTCACTCTTTCTTTACCCTAAAATCACATTTGCATTGTCTAGTTGACCCTTTACCCTTTCATAAGCGGGTGGAACATCACATCTCTTACAGCAGTCTGGATAAGAACCCTAGAAGTGCAACCAAAAAAAAAAAAAAGAAGAAGAAGAAGAAGAAGACCAAGCCAGGGGTGCCTGGCTGGCTTAGTCAGTTAAGTGTCCAACTTTGACTCGGGTCATGATCTCACGGTCCATGAGTTTGAGCCCTGCATCGGGCTCTGTGTTAACAGCTCAGAGCCTGGAGCCTGTTTTGGATTCTGTGTCTCCCTCTCTCTCTCTGCCCTTCCCCTGCTCACACTCTGTCTCTGTCCCTCAAAATAATACATAAACATTAAAAAAAATTAAAGAAAAAAAAGACCAAGCAAAAAGGTACATGCTATAACTCACTGAAATAAATGTAGTATTCTAGGACCTAGAACATATTGACTGGTATGCCTTGTATTGGTGAATTTCTTTAGAGAGCGTGTTTGGGGGGGGGGGGTTATAAGCCAAGAGAAAATATAGTTTAATTTTCTAAAATTACAGTGTATGAACTGGGTGAACAAAGGTTTGTTCAACAGAAAGTAGAATTTTTTAAGGCTTAGAATAATAAACTTAGGTGCAATAAAATAAGAATTACTGTGGTCCCACTCTACAAAACTTATAGAGTGCCTACTACATGCCACGTATTGTTCTAGATGCTAGAAGCATAAATACAATTTTTTAATTATTAGAAAGTTTGTTCTACGTTTAGAAAAATTATGGTCCAAAAGAAGATGTACCCAAATATACACAAATGAATAATTCCATCCAACCTGCTAAATGCCATGATAGGAAAATGCACAAGGCATTGTGGATATACTGAACTGAGAGAAGGGTCAGGGAGGTCTCATCCAGTAGGTCATGCATGAGCTGAATCTTGAAAAATGAATAGGAATTAGCCAGTAGGAAATGGAATGGAGAGTGAGAAAAGCATTTCCATGCAGAAATGTCGTGAGCAAAGGCAAAGAGGCATGAAACAGCTTGGTGTGAACAGCCGGGAACTACAAGCAGTTTGCTGTTGCTGGAGCATAAAATGTAAAAAGGAGAGAAGGCCTGAGCAGTAGGTAGGAATGGTTTGAGTTTTATCTTATAGGACATAATTAAAGGAAGTGACATGAAGTTTCGCTTTTCACCAAGATCTCTTTGGGACTCAGGTAAAGAAAAGATATTGAGTGTGATTGACTATATTATCTTTCTCAGTTCTTCATTCATAATAAAATTAGATGCTCATATCTTTTGTTATGTGAATTGTAGTACCTCCTACTGGAGTCTGTAGAGTAATCTTCCTACCCCATTGAGGTTGGGCTTGGGTTTGCCCAATTTCCAGAATATGAGCAAGAATTAGTGTTTCAGTTCCCAAAGCTCCATGAGGCACTGTGAGCTTTCTCCTGCCCTCTTCAGATTTCTTCCCCTGCCATGAAAAGAACAGGTACCAGTTAGCCATTCTTTAAATCTGAGTTCCAGATTGATGAGCCTGATCCAAAGCCTGGAACCAACCTAAGCTCAGCTGAACTTGGCCAAACTGCAGTAGATCTACAAATTAATGAGCATGCCATACCTATTCGTTACTTAAATCATTAAGAGTTAGGGGTTAGTTGTTACCCAGCATTATCACAAGTGAAATCAGAGTAATACAGGGAGGAACAAACAAATACAGGAAGATTACTCCAAAGGTTGCATCTGTATCCTGGGAGAAAGATGATCAAGGCTTGAATACAGCAGTGATAGTAAAGATGAGGACAAAGAGGATGGAGGTGGAGATAAGAAATATTTTAGAATTAAAGTCTAGATTTGACAGTTGGTGGTGGGGTAGTGATGAGAAAGAATAACAATTTAGGGATGGCTTTTAAATTTCTGGAATGATAATTAGACACATGATAGAGCCATTCATGCAAATGTGAAATAGACAACAAATTTATTTATTCTTTCTGGAATATTTTGGGAAATAATTCCTTGCCAGCTCTAGGCTAGGCACTGAGTATATGGTCAATAGGTCAAAACATTTGCTGCCCTTGTGGACTTTATACTGTGTTTGGAGAGATGATCACATATGTAAATAAAGGAGTAAGTAGGAGTGCTTTAAGTACTATGAAGCAAATAAACAAAGATGTAATTTTTATTTTTTTAAATGTGTATTTATTTTTGAGACAGAGAAAGAGAGAAGGAGAGAAAGAGAGAGAGAGGGGCAGAGAGAGGGAGACAGAATCTCAAGTAGGCTCCACACTGTCAGCGCAGAGCCCAGTGTGGGGCTCTATCCCAAGAACCATGAGATCATGACCTGAGCCGAAATCAAAAGTCAGATGCTTAGCCAACTGAACCATCCAGGTACCCCACAGATGTAATTTTTAAAGTAGCTAATAAGTAGAAAGGGCTCCTTCATACAGGGCAGTCAGTGAAGGACCCTTTTTAAGAGATACCTGGGCTGAAACCCAATGGACAAGAATGAGCTGCCTAAGGCAGATGTGTTCTCTCAGCAGAAGGAATAGTGATGACAAAAAGTCCTCAAGGCAGGACGGAGCTTGGAATTCATTTCTGAAAAGAAACATGGTTAAGGGAGTGGGGGGAAATATGTGTTTGGTTGTGGAAACCTTTAATTTGAGATGTCCATAAGATATCCAGGGGGAGATACTGAGCTAACGACACCAAGCAGGAGTCTGAAGTCTCTGAGGAGAGGCACAGGTCGAGCTAGAGATAAAAACTTTGACTCACCACCCTATAAGTGGCAGTTTTGAACATGAGTGACTGAGATGTCCAGGATGATTTACAGAATGAAAAGAGATGTTGTCCTAAGAACAAATCCTAAAGGTCACAGATGTTTTTAGTTTTTTTAGAGGGAAGCACACCCAAAAAAGAGACTGAGAAGAAAATCTAAGAACTAAGGGTGAAGTAACAGAAGTCGAGTGTATTTATCATTGTTTTTGTTGTTGACGTTGTTTTCCTGTGTAAGAATTGCAAAAGCTTACAACAAAACCAATTTATTTTTATGCTTATGGGTCTGCAGGCTGGCTGCAGTTTGTCTAAGCAGTGCTGAGCTACACTAGGCTGGACCCCAAGCCTCTTGGTAGTTTCAGATCTACCCATATATCTTCATTCTGGGGCCCAGGCTGAAGGGTTAGCTGCTGCCTCTGGAATGTTTTTGTAATGGTAGATCACAGGAACTCAAGGCTCTGAGTAAAAACACACATTGCCTTTTATGACTGTGCCTTAGAACTGATATATTCTCATTTTGCCAACATTTCATCAGCCACAGCAAGTCAGGTGGTTTAGCCCAATATCAATGTAGTAGGATGTATATGTTACCCACCTTAGAAAGAGGTTCTGCAGAGTCACATGGTAGAGGGCCCAGATACATACTTTTAATTCAAAGAAGGAGGGAAGAATTAGGAGCAGTTATCTAATCTACCACTTCAAGGAAATAGTGTCAAGGAGGAGAAGATCAGCAGGGCCAGTTATTACAAAGCTGTCTAACAATATAATAGCATAAGACTGAGCAGACTCCTATCTTATTGATCTACAAAAATTATTTCTGGCAATGCCAGTGGGAGCATATCTTAGAGACTGGTAGGGGCAGAAGCTAAGGAATGAAGAGCAGCTGAAGAAATTGAGAGAATGGTAACAACCTACTCTCTTAAGTTTGGATATTAAAGGAAGAGAAAGCAAAATTAAATACGAATATTTTATTGTTATGTATGTATACTTGTTGTTTTTAGAATGTGAGGAATGGGAGCATATTTCTTCATTGTCATTATCATCAATAACCTTTATTAAGGACTTACTATGTAGCATACACAGTTTTAAGAGCTTTACATGCATTGTTTTATTTAATCCTACCATAAACTAGTGTAGATATTAAGTATATTGCCCAAGGTCAGGAATCTGGTAAATAGCTATTGAGGGGAACCTGAGTGGCTCAGTCAGTTAGGCCTCCGGCTCTTGATTTTGACTCAGGTCATGATCTCATGGTTCATGGAATAAAGACTGGGTCAGTATCCTTGGTGAGAGCACAGAGCCTGCTTTGGATTCTCTTTCTCCCTCTCTACCCCTTCCCCGTTCATGCTGTCTCTCTCTCTCAAAATAAATAAATAAACATTTTTAAAAAAGAGCTATTGAGTCTTGCTACTCACAGTGTCCCCACAGATTATCTAAGCAGCCTTGGTGTCATTTGGCAGTTGGTGAGAAATTCAGAATTCAAACCTACTGAAACCTACTGAAGCAGAATTCGTGTTTGCAGCAGGATGTCTTGGTAATTTTACTCATTAAAATTTGAGAAACACTCTTTAATAGAATGATACTTTTGTTTATCTAAAATCTATTGCCCCATTTTCTGATAACTGCATGTTTTTTTTTTCTAGAAACTTCAGACTTTTCTTTAATTCTTCCTCTTCTTTTTAACACCTTTACATTGAAGAAATGACACAGGACAGTAACTCCTCATTATTTGTGGGTTCCATTTTTGTAAATTCACCTACTCAACTAAAATGTATGTGTAACCCCCAAATCAATGGTCACTTCACTGTCATAGCCATTTGTGGATATGCAGAGAGTCACAAAAAGTTTGAGTCATCGACACACATGTCCCAGCTGAAGTGGAAGAAAGCAATACTCTGCCTTGTTTCAGTTTTCATAATGTAAACAAGACCTTTTTCTGGTCTATTTAGTGCCATGTTTTTCACATTTTGTGTTTTTTGTTGGTGATTTTGATGTTTAAAATGACTTCCAAGTGTAGTGCTAAATGCTGCATGGTGTTCCTAAGTGGTGTTCCTAAGTGGAAGATAGTTGTGATGTGCCTTACAGATAGTATACATATGTTAGATAGCCTTCATCCAGGCATGACTTACGGTGCTCTTGGCCATGAGTTCAATGTTAATGAGTTACCAATATAATATATCCAAATCCATCTACCTGTATATGAGGCAAGGCAGCTCCAGAAAGTACTAGAGTAACATGTTTCATGCATGATGAGACTATGGAAAAGTGACTAAATTTGTGGATTCAGGATATGACAACCTTTTTTTTTTTTAAAAAGTAGTAGACAACATCATTGTGAGTCTGAAAGCCAAAGAAATTTATGATCACATTACCCAGAGTCAGGGAATGTTAAACTCTTCCTCTTCTCCTTCTTCTTCCTCATCTTCTTCTTCCTCTCCTTCTTCTTCCTCTCCTTCTCTTCCTCCTCCTCCTCCTCCTCCTCCTCCTCCTCCTCCTCCTCCTCCTCCTTCTCCTCCTTCTTCTCCTCCTTCTCCTCCTCCTCCTCCTCCTGTTGGGGATAGGGAGTGTCTTAAATTGCTTCAGTGTCAATTTTCTTATGATACCATTTTGCTACTGCCATTTCTGGAAAGCAGATGTGAGGAAATGAGTTGATTGCAAGTCCAAGAATCTTTACAACCAAACTAACATTGCAGTCAAGAATCAGACAGGAAGGACTGAAGCCAATGGGCACAGAATTAACAAAATAAAAGAGTTGAACCAGACTTTGGCTTGTGAGTCAGAACCCAGAAACTGATGGTCTTCAGGCTATACCAGACAGGATGCTTGGTATTGCATCCATTACCAATTCAGGCTCCCTATCTCCTTGAGTAAAACTTTGACCTGGGAACACAGGTGGAGTTACTCTGAACCAACAAGGCCAATACTCAGATCTAGCCAGGCAGTGATATCAGGAAGCTGGGTTAAGATCATGAGGCCTCTCCTAGGGGTGGAGAGTCAGCCCGAAGATTACTGAATTCTTCCCAGATGTGTTCTGATCCAAAAACCAGGGTCCACATTCAGGGATTAGGAGGCGAGTCAAAAAACTGTGATCAGGAATCCAGAGTCAAGATACTTCGAGGACTTTGGAGGGTAGGTTTAAACTGAGCAACTCTTGGGGCACCTGGATGGCTCAGTTGGTAAGCTTCTGACTTTGGCTCATGTCTTGGTCTCGTGGTTTGTGAGTTCCAGCCCCACATCAGGTTCTCTGCTGTCAGCACAGAGCCCATTTCAGATACCCTGTCCCCCTGTCTTTCTGCCTCTCCCCTGTATGCACACATGATTTCTCTCTCTCTCTCTCTCTCTCTCTCTCTCTCTTTCTCTCTCTCTCTCTCTCAAAAATAAATAAATAAAACATAAAAAAAATTATTAAACTTAGTAACTCTTGAGGGCTCCATTTGTGATTCCAACTCAGAGAAATTCTCCATCCTCTCAATGTTCATTTGGATGCAGGTGGTTCATTTGGATGCAGGTTCATTTGGATCTACATCCTGGTTTGCTTTTCTAGTTGGGGAGTTTTCTGAGGGCTCACATAGCTACTGCTTCGGATTTATATATAGAAGGACAAGGCCCAGAGAATCAGTGCTTTCTTCCCAGTGCAGATTTTTCTAGGATCCATGTCTGTCTTGCCCATTGCTGACTGGTGCCAGCCTGTTCACCACAGGTTTCCAAGAGCCAACATGACATTGAAAGCTCATGGTGGTGACAAGTCTTCTGCAACTGAGACTCAACGGTTTAAGGTAATGGAAAAATGCTTTGTTTCCAGAGCTCTGGACACAAAGAGGACTTCACAAACTTTTCCAACAAATACAAACTCTGCACACTGGACACATCCTTGGATGCTTCCGTACATCATCACACTTGACTGTTATAACAACCCTGAGGGATGGTATTTTTATCCTCATTATGCTCAAAAGGCAACTGAGACCCAGCGGTAGGCACTTAATCAGTATTTTGATCAACTTTCTTATGCTCTTTGAGTGCTATAATGTCGTTATCAACAAGAATGCTAAGGAATAATGCCATAAAACCATAAACCCAAAAGTTTGAGGGATTTAAGAAATCAGCTCGAAGATCAGCTGATCTATTATTTTTATTTATTTCAACAATTGTGGAGATACTATTTCAAAACCAATGATTATAAGAGGTAAGACTTTGGTTTTCTTAATCTTAGCATAGGATCCTTTGGTAATTAAGGCAACTATTGAAATTTGATCTAGAAATGAATGGAATAAGCGTTATTTTAAGCTGAAGTCACCTGACAAATGGCAGAGAGAGAGCACTTGCCCTCCCCGTATCTTCCTGGAGGCAGAGCATAAATTTCTCATGAGAAGGGGGCACCTTTCTTGCGCCAGGAAAAAAAAAAAAGACTGAATCTCAGAACCAGAGAGGGGGACTTGATGCAGAAGTGAGTGTGCATAATTGGACCTTATGAAAAAATAACCCTTCTATTCCATCAGTTCCCCCATATAGTTCCTAGTCACTGCCACACAGTTTACCTTCCCTAGAGCCCAAACTCCTCCTCCTTTTGTCTAGTTACTTCTCCACAATTTAGTGCTCTTTGTTAAAATGCTGTATAAGCCCCAAGTCTAACCAATCTGAGTTTTCACTTCTTTTCTGTGAAGCTGCCATGCACAGAAAGATACTAACATCAATAAAAACGGTATGCCTTTTTTCCCGTTAATCTGTTTTTTGTCACTTCAGTTCTGAGGCCTCCAGGCCCTGAATTTAACGGGGTAGAGGATAAGTTTTTTTCTTCGACAGTTCCAAGTTTTGATGATTTTTCTTATATTTCTCTACAAAATGTGATTATGGTAAAATCCAAGAAATAATATGCAAAATAAGGGCAACTTAATGCGTGGTGCACAGTAAAGGTTCAACATGTGATAGGAAGTGTCTGGTACTGGGTTTTCTCCACCAACTCCCTTGTATGATTACAAAGTTCCAAAAGGAAGCTGCTGTGAAAACAGCAGCAATGGTAACAAGTCTGGATAGTTTACCATCTTCCATTTTGCAATGTTTGACAAGAAGCAACATGGAACACCAGTATAGCTCCCTGAACCGTAAAAGGCTACTTTTGTCATGTGAGTTTGAGACAAGTTGCTCCTATTAGAAAAGAGTGTAGGAAAGTAACCGAGCATTATTGATTTAGTGATGCCTGTTAATGTCATTCTGTGTTTTGGTCATATTCCTGCATTTCCAACTACTCCCCAGGTCCTGCAAGAGCATCTCTGTTGGAAAGCTCCCTAAGTACACAACGCTACTTCCAATTGGTTTTAATATGTAACATGGCACAATTTAAACATTGCCCCTGCACAGATACTTTTTCCTCTTTATTACAAATAAATTACTCAGCTCACAAAATTATCTGAACAGGAAGGCGCAAGTAAGAGTGCATTATTGTTTGCTGGTTGAAGAGATAAGCAGTTAAACATCTAGAGGTGAAGTGGAGGACAATTAACATCCCAGCCCACTCAATTATCACACAATGCCCACTTCTCAGGGAGTTAGAGCTATTACAATCTGCTACTATGAATAAATGAGTATTTTAGCTCTCAGAGGGTAATGCAATAGTCTTGACAATAATCTTTTTATGAGATTGTGGCTTTATCAGTTATAGTTTAGACTCAGGATAAACACTGATTATGTATCGCATTATAATGACTGCTGGAGGGTGCTTGCGTTTGGGTTTTCAGTGTTATTAATTTTGCAGTTCTGCTCCTCGTGTCTAATATGCTTTGTGGAATCAGTCTTGCCAAAGTGACTCCGGCTCACTTCTGATACTATCCTTCTTAGTGAATTTTAGCAGCAAAGAAATTAAGTTTGTAAAAACTGCCCAAAAGGAAGTATTTTCTAAAGGGCTTGTGGCACGAGGTTTTCCAATGTAAATGGATGCCTAGGACAGCATGGTCTCTCTGACACTTAGCTGTGCTGAAAACACTTAAGAACAGCTTAGGCACAGCTTCAAAGCGAAAGAAAAACAAAAGAGAAGACTGCGTCTGTGTGTGTGCTCTCAGTCTCATGCAACATAGAGAAGCGTTTTGTTTGTTTGCATCGGTTAAGGAAAATCTTCTTCCTGGGACATTTTGACCCAGTTCTTTGAATCTTCATCAACTGAGTTGCTGATTTCCTCTACAGCTGCCAAGGTTCTGAGGTTTCTTTTTTTTTTTTTTTTTTCTTTATTTGACCAGCAGACAAAAGCAAAGCTAAATAACATGATAGTGTTAGAGAAGACTAACTACAAAAGAAAGCCTTCGAGGGCCCCGAATAGTGGACCATATGTGAAATCAAATGGGCCAGCCATTGCATCAGCTGTGAACATATTGCACCAACTGGGAATGAAAATAAAACATTCAACTACCAACTGTTATAATCTGTAAATAGTCAAACTAATTCCTGTGAGTTCCAAAAATACATGGATAGGGTGCTTATCAGGACCCCATTCTCCTGTTCACAGGTAATGTGGCTTATTTGTTTATCAAAAAACAAGTAGAGCTAGAAAGACTGATACAAAAAAAAAAAACAAAACCCCAAAACCAAACCAAAACAAAAAACCAACAACAAAAAAACCAAACCATGTGGTTTAAAAGACTCCAGGGACTTAGGAAACTGTATCCAAAGATTACAAATTGAGGATAATGAAACAGTAGTGAATTTCGATGCAACTTGTCAACGTACAAATATCCCAAGACTAAAATTCCCTACAGTCAGAAACTGGCAATGAACCCGAGGAAATGTATGGACTCTACGAGGGCCCTGGAGAATTTAGTTTGCATCTGGCAAGTGTTCACCTACCTTCTAGTTGCCTTCAATTTAATAATGCGTGCTAGGAACAGATGGACATAGTGTTCCTAGGTGGACTAGATTCTCTCCAGTCTCAGTAGCAATGAAAACCTGGACTTTGAGTATTTAACAGCAGAAAGAATGAAATCCCCAGAAAAATTAGATGCTATACATGCAGTCTATAACATTGCTATAACACATTTGTTTAGTCCTGAACCATGTGTTTCACCCAACAAAATTTCAGAAGACTAATCAAGTGTTTGAAAAGTACATATCATGCATTTGTTTTTACTTAAAGCAAATACTATATTTAGATCAATTAAAATAACATGCATGTGGTAGAGATTAGTAGTAATTACATTTGCTCAGAAAATCCTTTGTAGTTAAATACACTCTACTTATTCCCTCTCAGCACAAAACACAAAGACTTGGCTCTGCCACTTTGTTGCTGTATGACCTTGAGCAAGTCCTCAAATGGCCCAGAGTCTCATTTTCCTCATCTGTAAATAAGGATGATAACATGCGCCCTGCACGTTCAGAGGGTTTCTGGGGAAAGACAACAGATGCCATTTAAGCTGTGAAGCTCAATCCAACATGCAGTCATTATGCCTGGCATTACCCTGGCAATATGGACATAGCTGTCTTCCTTAAGGACTTTTTAGACTAGTAGAAAAAATGATGCATAAATTTATCATTGTAACACACTGTGGTAAATGAATAAATATACTCATATATAAATGAAGGCGTATACTAAGAGATGTACTTACAATGTTTAATAGGAGCAGAGCCTGAGGTAATGGAGTAGGAAAGGAAATCTTGGAGAGAGTGACACCTGAGTTGGGTTTTAAAGAAACTAGAAAGGAAAAAAAAAGGGGGGGAGGGACTAGAAAGCATTGTATACAGATTATATATGTACATCCTACTAAAACAAATTTTGTGATTGCTAAATAACAATATATGAATATACATAAATAATACAATAATGTAAATAGGATAGTAATGTGAATTATATAAATATAAATTGGCTTGTAATATAAATTACAGTAACGTTATTGAAATACAAATTCCGTTAGAATGCGGAAATTGTCAGAACGAGTGAAAATGCAAAATCTCAAGTGAATACTGTCTAAAGGTGATGTAGTTAATATATAAAGACACAGCTGAGATGGAAAAGTTATCAAAAAGATACACCGTGCAAATTGTAATAATAACATAGCTAGAATGGCTATATTAATATCAGACAAAATAGCCTTAAACATGAAGAATATTATCAGGGATGATAATCATTTCAAAATGATAAAAATCTAACTTATCAGGAAGACAGACAATTATAAATCCAAATATGTAAATCAAAAATGGAAAGATATAAAGAGAAAAATGGACAATGCCAATATTATAAGTCAATATTCGAACATTCCTCTCTTGGCAATTAAGTGAACGATTAAACAATTTTTAAAAGGTGTAAATAATCTGAAAAACATCAACCAGCCTGATTTAACTGATATTTATGGAACACTATAGCTTCCAACCAGAGAATGCAAATTATTTATTTACAATTGCACATGGTGTGTGTATTCATTTGGTATTGATCATGGTGTCTTATGGAGAAAATACATACATTAGAGATACTTCATTCAGACATGAGCTATAGTGCTGTTGGCAGATCTCAATGTTTACAAGGCAGCAATACATATTAAATAATGTAGTGATTGGATGATGAAAATGATGTGGCCAGAGGTTTATAGGAACCTAACACTTTCTTTTACCTAGGGGCAGGAACTAATTCAGTGTTTGCAATGACTTTATTGAACATAACTACCATAGATAAAAAGAACTGTATCTGAATGGACAATAAGCACATGATAGTATGCTCAACTACATTAATCATCAGGGGAAAAACAAAGTAAAACTGTAATGAAAAATCACTACAAGACACAATCAAAATAACAGAAATTGAAAAAACAGACCACAACAAATAATGGTGAGGTAATAGAGTAACTGGAATTCATACTAGTGGCAATGTAAAATGGCACAAAGGGTCTGGCTATAATAAAACTCAACGTACATTTAAGCAGTGCCCCAACAGTTCCACTCCTAGGTATTTGGTCAAGAGATACAAAAATTTGTGTAGCAGCTATGTCCATGATAGGCAAATAGGAAAAGAGACAGGTGTCTATCAACAGAAGAATGGGTCAACAGGCTGTGACATAAATATAGAATGGAATGAAACTTAGCGATGTAAAAGAAAAGTTACTATACACACAACCCATAGCACGAATCTCAAAAATGTTATGGTAAGGGAAAGAAAACTTACACAAAAAATACAAACCATATTATTTCACTTACCTGAAATTATAAAAAAAGTTAAATTAATCTATGATGGGAAAAATTCAGAAGTGCTTCTGATGCAAGGACTGGGATTGAGTGTGCAGATGGACTGGGAACAAACAGGATTATGGTAGTGTTCTTGAGAGGGATTTGGTTCACACAAGTGTATACGTTTGTCAAAATTCAGTGGCTTTACACTTTTTGATATACACTATTTGTGTATTTCATTGTTTATAAATTTTACACCAAAAGGAAAAATTGCTAATACTGACTTCTAATGAATCACATGTATGTTGAAGTATTTAGGAGGACATATACTGATATCTGAAATTTACTGTGAAATGTGTCACAAAATAAAGTGGATTTATAAATAGTTATATGGATATTTATATGAACAGATATGTGATGAGCAGACAAAATAAATAATGGTAAAAGCTAGGTGGTGGGTATATATTCAATGTAAAATTTTTTCACATGTCTATATACTTGAAGTTTTTCATAATAAAATGCTGAAAACAAATAAGAAGGATGACTTACTAGCATACTCAAATTCATATCTATAAATGAATATTTATCTCTGAAACAATGACCCTGGGAATCTATGCACTTAATCCAATTGTATGTCATTTGCTAAAAAAAAAAAAAAAAAATTAAATGTATCTGTGGATACTTGTTTAGTATTGCCTTCTGGGAAACAGTTTATAAACCACAGAAGAAAATCAGTGTTCTTATCTTTTAGTCACACCTAATATCCTAATCCCACATGCTATTATTGAAAAGGATGATCCTACTTTTTCTATAGATGTGGCTGCAGCTAAATTCTCAGTATTACCAAAAGCAAATTCAGTTTTGAAAGATCAAGTTGTTCTGCCACTGAGAACTTTTTAAAAATCCTTAAGTTTTTAAGGCAGTCCCCAAAAGAAAGTTACCAAAATGTTCTGAACAATGCAGCATCATTCAAAAGATTACATAATCCTGCAGTATAACTACTTTATAGAGCATTATCCGAATTTCCTCCTTTTTCCTTCCCTCTCTCCCTTAGTTTCTCTCTCTTCTATCTTTATTCAGTAAATATTTGAGCATTAGTTTAGTACTGAAGAGAAAAGTTTGATATTACTCCAGGAATCGAAGAACTCAGTTGAGTGGAAAAATCAAACATTTGGAAAAAGATAAATTACAACTCCAGTGTGGACAGAAAATTATGCTTGCCTATGTAAATGTTTATGTTTGTTTAAAACCTATTGCATTATTTTGTATTCATATCTAGTAAATACATCAACACCTCACCTTTAATATCTTTAACTTTCTTTACACTTTGGTACTAATTATTCACATTTCTCAAATATTCTACCAGTCAGCCACCATTTTATGGAGAGGTAAGACTTAAATTAACAACTCCTCATTCTTATTTTCCTCCTGAATTTAATGGATGTTTTTTTCATCTTCCCCACAATTATCACAGAGATCACCCCAACTCCATACATTATGTAATTTTTTAAATTTCTCTCTCTTTTATGTCTCACTACTTATGGTAAGTCTATTATAATTGTTATCTTCACCATGTGACCTACAGTTTCCATTATGAATATAATATCAATTAGTACTCATAAAGATAAAACAAAATCAAAGCAAGAGAGCTAAATGAAATGGAGATAACTAATATGTCTGATAGAGAGTTTAAAGCAATGGTTATAAAGATAACTCATTGGATTAGAGAAAAGAGTAAAGGACCTCCACAAAAGAGATAGAAAACACAAAAAAGAATCAGAGATGAAGAACTTAATAATGACATCAAAATTAAAAAAATAAATAAAATAAAAATCTTAAAAGAGGGGGCACCGGGGTGGCTCAGTCAGTTAAGCATCCAACTTTGGCTCAGGTCATGATCTCACAGTTCATGGGTTCCAGCCCTGCGTCAGGTGCTGTGCTGACAGCTCAGAGCTTGGAGCCTGCTTCAGATTCCGTGTCTCCCTCTCTCTCTCTGCCCCTCCCCCACTTGTGCTCTCTGGCTCTCTCTCAAAAATAAGTAAACATTGAAAAGAATTTTTTTTCAAATACACTAGAAGGAATAAATAGTAGGCTAGAGGAAGCAAGAAGAATGGATCAGTGACCTGGAGGACAAAGTGTGGAAAGTCATCAAACTGAAAGAGAAAAAATAAATAAATAAATAAAAATGAAAATAGACTTAAGAAACTCATGACACCATCAATCATAATAACATACACATTATAGGGACCCTAAAGGTAGAAGAGAGAGAAAGGGGGCATAAAATTTATTTGAAGAAATAATAGCTGAAGACTTCCTAAATCTGGGAAAGGAAACTGAAATCTAGATGTAGGAGGCATGAGAGCCCTCCTCCCCCCAACATTATTAAACCAAGGAGTTACCAAGGCACATAGTAATTCAAATGGCAAAAAGTAGTGATAAAGAGAGAATATTAGGGGCGCCTGGGTGGCTCAGTCGGTTAAGCGTCCGACTTCAGCTCAGGTCACGATCTCACAGTCCGCGAGTTCAAGCCCTGCGTCGGGCTCTGGGCTGATGGCTCAGAGCCTGGAGCCTGCTTCCGATTCTGTGTCTCCCTCTCTCTCTGCCCCTCCCCCATTCATGCTGTGTCTCTCTCTGTCTCGAAAATAAATAAACGTTAAAAAAAAAAATTAAAAAAAAAAAAAGAGAGAGAATATTAAAGGCAGCAGAGAAAAGAAAATACTTATATACAAGGGAAACCCCATAGAGCTATCAGCTGATTTTTCAGCAGAAACTTTGCAGGCAAGAAAGGAGTGGTATAATATATTCAAAGTGCTGGAAAAAGAGAAAAGAAAAAAATTGCAACCAGGAATATTTTATCCATCAGGGCTATCATTCAGAATAGAGGAGAGATAAAGAGTTTCCTAAGCAAAAGTTAAAGGAATTCATGACCAGTAAACTGGTCCTTTAAGAAATGTTAAAGGGGACCCTTTAGTGGAAAGGGAAGAACATAAACAGGAGTAAAAAAAAAAAAAAGTAGGAAGCATAAAAGCAGTAAACATAAGTATATCTATAAAAATAAGTCAAGGGATTCAGAAAATTAAGCGATATAAAGTAGGACACAATATACCTAAAAGGTGGTAGGAAGAATAAAAATTTAGTGCTTTTATACTAAATTAGTTCAAACTTAAGTGACCATCAATTTAATATAGACTGCTATATGGAGAATATGTTACACATATATAAATCTAATGGTAACCACAAATCAAAAACTGGTAATAGAATGCAAAAAATAAAGAGAAAGGAATCCAAGTATATCACTAAAGAAAGCCAGCAAGCCCTGAAAGAAGAGAGCCAAAGCAAAAAGGAACAGAGAAGAACTAAAAAAAAAAAAAAAAAAAAGCCCATAAAACAAGCAACAAAATGACATACCTATCCATACATACCTATCCATAATTACTTTGAATGTAAATGGACTGACTGCTCTGATCAAAAGACATAGGGTAATGGAATAGGTTAAAAAACAGGACCCATCTATATGCTGTCTACAAGAGACTCATTTCAGATTGAAAGTAAAGGGATGGAAAAGTATTTATCATGCAACTGGCAGTGAAAAAAACAAAAACAAAAAACCCATGGTAGCAATACTTGCATAGGACAAAATAAACCATTAAAGACTGTAACAACAGACAAAGAAGGACACATATAGTGTGTCATTAAGGGGACAGTCCAACAACAAAATATAACTATTCTAAATATTTACGCAACCAACATGGGAGCACCCAAATACATAAAGCAGCTGATAACTAACATAAAGGAAGTAATCAATAGCAATACAACAATAGTAGGGAACTTTAACACCCATTTACAACAATGGATAAGTCCATCCAAACAGAAAATCAACAAGGAAACAATGGCTTTGAATGACATATTAGACAGATGGATCTAACAGATACATTCAGGAGATTACATCCTAAAACAGCAGAATATACATTCTTTTCAAATGCACATGGGACATTCCCCAGAATACACCACATGTCAGGCCACAAAACAAGCCTCAACAAATTCAAACAGATTAAAGTCATATCATGCATCTTTTCTGACTACAAGGCAAGAACTAGAAAAGGATGGACAAACACAGCCCCAAACCAGTAAAAGGAAGGAAATAATAATGATTAGCAGAGAAATAAACAAAATACAAACTAAAATAACAATAGAACAGATCAAGAAAACTGGGAACTGGTTCTTTGAGAAGATCAACAAAATTAATAAACTTTTAGCCAAACTCATCAAAAATAAAGAGAGGACTCAAATAGACAAAATCAGAAAGAGGAAAAATGACAACTAACACCACAGAAATAAAAAGGATTATAAAAGAATATTATGAAAAATTATATGCCAATGAGTTAGACAACCTTGAATAAATGGATAAATTCCTAGAAACATATAGCTTTCCAAAACTGAATCAGGAAGAAATAGAACATTTCAACAGACTGATTACCACCAATGAAATTGAATCAGTAATTAAAAAAAAAAAAAAAAAAAAAAAAACCCAAAACAAAAGTCCAGGACCAGAGGGTTTCACAGAGGGATTCTACCAAACATTTAAAGAAGAGTCAATACTGATTTCTCTCAAACTATTCCAAAAAACAGAAGAGGAAAGAACCCTTCCAATTTCATCCTATGAGTCCAGCATTACTTGATACCCAAAACATAAAAACACCACAATAAAACAGATTAAAGTCATATCATGCATCAGGACACTATCTCTGATAAATGTAGATGCAAAGTCCTCAACAAAATATTAACCAAGTTCAACAATACATTAAAACCATCATTCACCATGATCAAGTGGAATTTATTCCTGGAATGCATGGGTGGTTCAATATTTGCAAATCAATCAACATGATACATCACATCAAAAAGAGAAAAGATAAGAACCATAGGATCCTTTCAATAGATGCATAAAAAGCATTTGACAGAGTACAACATTCTTTCATGATTAGAAAAGAAGGGAAAAAGAAAAATCAACCTCAGCAAAGTAGGTTTGGAGAGAACATACCACAACATAATAAAGACCGTGTATGAAAAACCCACAGCTAACGTCACAAAGGGGAAAAACTGAGAGCGTTTCCCCTAAGATCAGGAACAAGACAAGAGTGTCCACTCTTACCACTTTTGTTCAACATAGTACTGGAAGTCCTAGGCATAGCAATTGGATTAAAAAAGAAATAAAATGCATCCAAATTGGTGAGGAAAAAGTAAAACTTTCACTATTTGCAGATGACATTATACTATATAGATTACACCAAAAAGTATTAGAACCGATAAATGAATTCTCTAAGTTTACAGGATACAAAATATACAGAAGCCCATTCCATTTCTATACACTAATAATGATGTATCAGAAAGAGAAATTAAGAAAATTGTCTCATTTACAATTGCACAATAATAATATACCTAGGAATAAACTTAACCAAGGAGGTAAAAGACCTCTACTCTGAGAACCATAAAACATTGATGAAAGAAATTGAAAACAAACAAATGATAAGACATTCCATGCTCATGGATTATTAGAACAAATATTGTTAAAATGTCCATATACCCAAAGCAATCTATAGATTCAATACAATCCCTATCAAAATACCAACAGTGTATTTCACAGAACTAGAAGAAATACTAAATTTAGAAATCCTAAAATTTGTATGGAACCACAGAAGAGCCCAAATAGCAAAGCAATCCTGAAAAGGAAGAACAAAACTGTAGGTATCACAATCCCAGATTCTAAGATATACTACAAAGCTGTAGTAATCAAAACAATATAGTCCTAGCACAAAATAGACACATAGATTGATAGAACAGAATGGAGAACTCATAAATAAATCCATGAATATATTATCAATCTTCAACAAAGAAGGCAAGAATATGCAAGGGAAAAAAACAGTCTCTTTAACAAATGATACTAGGAAAACTAGACAATACATACAAAAGAACAAAACTGGAGCACTTTCTTATACTATACATAGAATACACTCAAAAATGGATTAAAGATGAAAATGTGTGACCTGAAACCGTAAGGAGGAGGGAAATGGGATTCCTGGCCAGCACTAAGGGCCCAGTGGAGGTTCACAGTTGTGAAATTAAATTGAAACTGAGCAGCACGATTGTGTTTCCCCTACCCACATTCAGGTACGTGGGTGCTGGTGTGCAATAGGTAGACAGCTTGCCTGAATTAGGATTGTTGTTCTGCCCAGCAAGTACAACAAAGGAGGAGGAGAGTACGGGAGTTGAGGGTGTGTGCAGGCAGTGATTATAACTATTGGCCAGGGGTTTAAGCTGGGTAAGAACGGGGGAGAGCAGATATGTAGGTTCAGTAATTGCTGGAGTCAGAGTCCTAAAAGGAAATAGGGAAATAAGAGGTGGTGTTCAGAGTGAGATGTTTGATATTGTTAATTATGATGCATTGAAAAGTTTGATGTGTCTCCAGTGATTATGCCTGTGGGAGCTAGTGGTTGAGTTCGGGTAGGACCACATCCTTGGAGACAAAGTCAGGGAGCTGAGAGGTCAGGGTATTAGGAAGATCATCTACATGTGCATTGTAAGCACCTAGGATTAAGACAGAAGTCGGGGCGCCTGGGTGGCGCAGTCGGTTAAGCGTCCGACTTCAGCCAGGTCACGATCTCGCGGTCCGTGAGTTTGAGCCCCGCGTCAGGCTCTGGGCTGATGGCTCGGAGCCTGGAGCCTGTTTCCGATTCTGTGTCTCCCTCTCTCTCTGCCCCTCCCCCGTTCATGCTCTGTCTCTCTGTCCCAAAAATAAATAAAAAACGTTGAAAAAATTAAAAAAAAAAAAAAAAAAGACAGAAGTGGTATTAGAGTGACTGACAAGAGCAAATGGTGAAAAAAATGAAGGGGAATAAGAGCAACAATGAGGGGTACTGGATAACAAGATTTAAAAGATGCAGGTTAGTAGGGAGAGAGGAGAATGGTCTGTTGAGTAGGGAGGGCCTAGGCACAGTCACCTTAGGCACAGTCTAAGAAGCTTATGGTTGAAAACACATTTGCCACTACTTGGGTGGGGGAAGGGGAAGCAGTGTCCCAGAGGAAAGTCAGGTTTCTCTTAAGCAAGAAGGGGAAGAGAAATTCTGAGGAGGTTTTGCTTACAGGTATTGTTATTTGCATAAATATATAAATGGTGTAGTGGACTCTAACGTGCTCCCACATGATTCCTGCATGCCCTTGGTGGTGTCCTTCTCTTGAGTGGGGGTAGGACTTAATGATTTGCTTCTGGCCAATAAAGTATGGCAAACATGACAAGCTGTACATGATTATGTTACATAAGATTGTAACCAGGGCCTTACACTGAGTCTCTCCCCCTTGTTGGCTTTGAAGAAGCAAGCTGCCATATTTTAAACTGCCCTATGGAGAGAGCCATATGACAAATAACTGAAGGGACCTCCAGCTGACAGCGAGCAAGGGACTAAGTCCCTCAGTCCTACAGCCTACAGAGAACTGAATGATGCCAACAACAGTTTGGAAGGGCATTCCTTCCTAGTCAAGCCTCAGTTTGTGATCTTGCAGAGGACCTGCTAAGCCATGCCTCAACTCATGACCCATATAAATGGTGAACTAATAAATGTGTGTCGTTTTAAGCTGCTAGCCAAATCTTCATGCATTTGAAAGTTCTAAAATATTCTGTTACAAAAACTAATGTGTTAATAAGAGGATTTTTTTAAAAGGAAATTATAAAAGCAGGCAAAGTTTGGAGAAAGGCTGAAGATAGCCAGAATGGCAGGAAGTAGTCGAGTGGAGGCTATGTCTGTGCAAAAAAAGAAAAGAAGAAATAAAAGCACATATGCCTAAATATTAACAATAATTCATTCTGGGGTGAAAGTATGGGTTATTGCTATTTTCCTTTGGATTATTTTATAATTTTCAAATTTCAAGAAGTGAGAGAATGAAAGAGAGAGGAGGAAGGGAGGCAAGGAGCGACAATGGAAAAGAGGAAGAAAATGGAGGAGGGGGAAAAAAAGGAAGGAAAAGAAGGAAGTAGGGATGGATCACCCCGGGGATAGTTTGGATAACATTAGGATATGTGTTGGTTGAGGCAAGACAGAAGGTTAGTGTAATAAGAACAATGAGAGTACATTGAGTAAGGAAGGGAGGAAGAAAGGGAGAAAAGAAGAGAAAAGAGAAGGAAGGAAGGAAGGACAAAGGGAAGGAAGAAAGAAAGATCTAAAAACCAGTATTGACGGTGGAAAAGAGAATGGAGAGGAGTTATTAAATAAATAGATTCAACAGGATTCAATGACTGTTTGGATACGAGTGCTAAGAGAGAAAAGAACTTTTAAATCAGATTATTGGTCCATGTGTTGTTGCTATTAATTCAGAATCTCAAGAAGACAGAAAGAGTTGTTTTGTTTTTTGTTTTGTTTTTTATGAAGAAGGTAAGAGAACAATCAGGTTAATGTTAAACAGATTGAGTTTGGCGTACGTATAGGATGGCTAGGTAGGACTGTCCAGTAAGACTTTGGAACTAATGTTCTGAAGTTAATAAACAAACATGAGATTGATGTTATGAATGTGAGAATGACTGGAAGTGGTGGTAACTGAAACTTTAATTCTGAATAAGATTGTCTAGAAAGTCTGTTTAGAGAAGAGGCTCCTAAAATAAATGTGATACATACCTATGGAGAAATGTAAATGCAACTAAATCATGTAAAACCAAAATGATACGGTATGATCCAGTGTGGCTCTGAACCCATAGTGTTTGGGTTCAAATTCTAACTCAACCTGTTATTAGCTTCTGACTTCAGACATAAGTAACCTATTTTTGCTTAGTAGTCTTGTCTATAAATGGAAATAATAATAGTGCCTCATATATAACATTCTTAGGATTCAGTGAGTTAATACTACATATCACTTAGAACTTTGCCTAGCATGTAATAAGCTTTTAACACATGTTAAATACTATCATTAAATTTAGTGATCACAGACCCCTTCAAGCATTTGAAGGAGGCCTTTCACTTTCTTTCCTAAGAAAACTCATTATAAAATTCAAGGACAATTCAAGAGGCTGATAGATCCTTTGGGGTCCATCTGTGGAATGCAAGTGCTTTTGATGTCAAGTAAGAAGAAAAGAAGACCAAGAAAGGAATCCCTAAAGAAGCCCAATAATAATGAGTAGGCAGAAAAATTGAGAAAATCCTCCTAGATTAGGATTTCCATCCATTTCATACACATCTCTCCTATTGAGTAGAGTTCCCCACCACCTAATATAGCCGATTAACTCTATAGCCTAGTTTTAGGGACCATATCAGTATAGCTGTCTTTTCTTATCCTCACGTCAGCCAGGTATTTATCTTTCCTGTCTCTCCTCTTCTGGGAAGTGAAACAGTTTGCCAGTCCCCTGACATTAGATTTTGAACATTTCCACAACCTGCATTTTTCCCCCCAGAGGCCAACTCTTTTTGCTCTTTTAAGTCTATTTTTTTAGTGTTTATTTATTTTGAGAGAGAAAGAGAGAGCACAAGGGAGGGGCAGAGAGAGAGGAAGAGAGAGAATCCCAAGCAGGCTTCACACTGTCAGTGCAGAACCCTAAGTGGGGCTCAATATCACAAACTGTGAGATCCTGATTTGAGCTGCAATCAAGAAATAAAAGAATTTCTTAAAAGAGCAGGGGCGTCTGAATGCCTCAGGTGTCCCTGCTCTTTTAAAGCATTCTCTAGAGTCCACCTGTTCCAAAAAGTATTTCCTAATTAACCCTATCCCTTCACTTATGCACTTAATACGTTCCCAAACTGGTGAATGAATCTGTCACTACTTTCTTTTATATTCTCTATTAGTATGTAGTAAAGAGAGATTGTGTCTATTTAAATAGACCCTTAATATATGTCCACTTAAATATATTTTAAATGTATTTTACAAATAAAGGGGTAATAGAGGAAAAGGAGCACCTTAATAAAATCATCCTGGATCTTTCCTAATATGAGAAGATAAAAATAAGTCATTATAGAAATTTTTTTTCCAATTGTCTCAGCAAAAGTCCCTTTCTTTTTTAATCTATGTCCTGCCGTTGTGATACTACACTATCAAAGATCTCATTAATTTCAGGTTTAAGAAACCCAACTGACCTAGATACGAGGTCCTTCCAAAGGAGCTATATCAAAACTCCATGACACAAAAAACACTTCCATTTTACATTTCATAGGAAAAGCAAATTACCATAGCAATTGACCTCGAAGAGTGCATAATGAATACAATGGTCAGAATCCAGCGCAAGTAACACATGCATTTTTTGCTTCTATGGTGTCACTTTTGAAACAAGCCTTTCTTTAAAATGGTTACTTTAAAAAATCCCAATGTATGCAATAAAAATACCTTTCACGTAGCATTTTGGAATTCATCCTCTACATTCTATCTTTGGTCATGGTAGGGCAGCTACTATATTCACACAAATAGAAAAAATTATCTGAACAAATAGAGGGGAACAGAGGCGGGGATATTCCTGAAAGATGAGCCTCTTTCTCTGTCTTTAGAATATGTATACTTACATATAACTACACTTTTACTATAGGTGGTAGAAGGGTTACCTATGGAGCTTGCAGTTAACTGAGATGCCAGGAGTGTTAATGCTCACAGAGGACTTTTAATTAAGCAGAGTAGGTATTTATATCAACAGGAAATGAAAAGCAAGACTTGCCAAGAAAGTTAAGAGCTTTGACATGTTTCCCTTTGCAAACTGTTCATTTCTCAACCAAGTCAATAGGGTATTTGTTTACTTTTGGGGATGTCTAAGGAAATCACCATGACCAATGAATACATGCCATCTATGAAGGATCAGACATTCGGATTTTTCAGTATTTTCAGCTAGTTTTAAAACCCAGTGAAAGGAAGTTAACCTCAATTTAGATTCGTCTTTGCCTTCTTCCATAAATCAGCTACGGTTACAAAGCTGCTCAGTTTTTAATTCCGGTGTTTATTCTGGTGCCTTATTATTATTCCAGTTTTTAATCTCTGATAATGATGGTCTTTTCCTCCTCTTCCTCATATTAAATATCACATACAGTAAGGGAAGGCAGAGCTTTTTGTTGAGTTTTTCTGTGCCCTACTTCTGCAGCTGGCACCTCAGCCCCCGCTGTACTAAATCGACACTTCTGGAAGTAGCAGCTTCAGAGTGACTGACGACGAGAGCCATTGCTTTGCCCAAGTGTCAATTTAGTGCAGCAGGGGATGGAGTAGCAGGTGCAGCAGGAGAGAGACCTTATTTCATACTTAGAAAACAATTGCAAAAAAATGCCAGAGGGAGGGGAAACTGGTTGGGAGAATAGAAGGGATAAAAGTAAGAAAGGGAAGGAGAAGGAAGCAGAAAAGCTATGGACGCAGGAAGAGTGAGTAAATAAATAAATAAATAAATAAATAAATAATAGCTGGAAAAAAATGAAAAGAATTGCAAAGAAGAATGAATAAAAGGTATTTTGTCCTAGAGTGATGTTTCATTTCTCTAAATTTAGAAATATCTTTGGCAAAATAAGCATGTCATATATAATATGCAGCTATCATCTGTTTATACCTTCCAAAAGGAAAACAAATAACCAAATAATTAAACCAACAAATTCTATGCCATTTACTACCAGACTGGGTGAGTGCTTGATAAGGACTGATTCTGTGCTGTGTCTTAGCAAGAATATGGGGGGTGGGGGGAAATAAAGCAAAGACAGGACTCTGAGATTTTTAACTTGTAAACCAATATGCATTATCAACACAGAAAAAAAAAAGAATTAATTAAGAGTGGAAAACAAGAGAATTCCTATAAATAAACTTCATTAAGATAATATCAATTCTTCCATTTCTTTCTTGGTTTTAATATCCTATAAACATTTCTAGTCATATTCACACACAGGGACATGTCTGGAACAGACATTTCACAGACATTATATTCTTGGTAGTGGCTGCTAATGTTTCTAGACATGAAGGCAGATATTTCTAAAATCTCATTAAGAGAGCATTACAAGTTGCTACACACACACACACACACACAAACACACACACAAACATATGTACATATGTGTGAGCATATACACATATTAATCCACGAGTTACTTCTAATTTGGATGCTCTTATTTCTCCATTATTATACATGTAGCCAGTCTCTAACTCCTCAAAAAGAAAAAAAAAAATAATACTAGAAAATGCTTCTGCAGTTTGTTCAGTTATCTTAAAGAATTAGACACAGAACAATTCAAGTCAGTCTAAAACTTATAATTATGACTATTTGACTGAATCAACCATAATGGTCCTTAAGCCAGCTTGGTTCGCACATAAACTGCAGATGATTCAAATGTAGTTGTGACTAGAGTGGATTGAATTAATTAGATCAATGTTTCTAAAGTGTATTCCACAAAGATACTATGTTAGTGCCAAATCACTTAGAGAAATTCTGTGTACTCCATAGTCCATATGTTGGTGGCCAGAACACAAAGGAAAATATCTGCAAATCTTTGCATTAAAAAAGGTAGTAACAAATTAAGATTAAATGCAAGTTAACCTCATGTATAAAGACAACAGAATGATTCTTAGATATGGAGAAATTATCACCGCTGTGCTTTGTCTGGGAAAAAAGAAAGATAAATTCCTCGAAAACATGCCCTAGCCAACCAAGGGAATAACCAAAATAAATAAATCAAAAAAAGAAAAATCATAGGATGATAATGGTCTCTCATTTTGTGGTAATTTAAATATAGTTAACCCTAAAAAATCTTTAATCAAAGAATGCAAATGTCTAAATTAAATTGAAAAAATACAAAATTAATAATAATAAATCTCATATTCATTTTAATGAAGAAGCTAATGGGTCTAATTTGTAAATTAAATATGTAAATAGTGGGATCAAGTATGGGTGTGGAGCACCAAGAGACTAAAAATATGCTATTTTATGTTATATATATTAGCATATATTTTATATTTATATGCTATTTTATTGATGGTGATAAGGAAGTATAAACTAAAATAGGCTTTTTATGGTTATTCTATTAATTTTGTATTTGTTTTTTATACTTTTTAAAGTTTTCATTTAAATTCCAGTTAATACACAGTATGGTATTTGTTTCAGGTATATAGTACAATGAGTGATTCATCACTTTGTTAACATTACCTGGTGCTTGTCACAAGCACACTCCTTGATCCCCTTCACGTATTTAACTCCTCCTCCCACCCACCTCCCTTCTGGTAGCCATCAGCTTGTTCTCTGAGTTAAGAGTCTGTTTCTTGGTTTGCTTCTCTTTTTTTCCCATTGCTTATCTGTTTTGTTTCTTAAATTCCACATATGAGTGAAATGATATGATGTTTCTCTGACTGACAGCACAGTACTCTCTAGCTCCATCCATGTCATTTGTTGCAAATGGCAAGATTTCATTATTTTTTATGGATGAATGATATTCCATTGTCTACATATACCACATCTTCTTTATCCATTCATCAATTGATGGACTCTTGGGCTATTTCTATAATTTGGCTATTGTATATAATGCTGCTATAAACATCCAGGAACATGGATCCTTTTAATTAGTAGTTTTGGTATTCTTTGGGTAAATACTTCGTAGTGTGATTGCTGGATCATAGGGTGGTTCTTTTTTTAACTTTTTGAGGAAATTCCATATTGTTTTTACAGTGGAGTGGCTGCACCAGTTTGCATTCCCACCAAGAGTGCAAGAGGGCTCGCCAATACCAGTTGTTTCTTGTGTTGTTTATTTTAGCCATTCTGACAAGTGTGAAGTCAAATCTCATTATAGTTTTGATTTGCATTTCCCTGATGATCATTGATGTTGAACATCTTTCATGTGTCTGTTGGCCATGTGGATGGCTTCTTTGGAGAATTGTCTATTCATGTCTTCTGCCCATTGTTTAATTGGATTGTTCATTTTGGGGGAGGGGTGTTGAGCTTGATAAGTTCTTTATATGTTTTGAATACTAACCCTTTATCAGATATGGCATTTGAAAATATCTTCTCCCATTCTGTAGGTTGCCTTTTCCAAACGGAAATGTTTTAAAAAATGAAATGAGAGCATAAAAAATTAAAAACAAGATAAATAACTTAAGTAAAAATAAGCACGCATTGCAGGAGATTTTGAAAAACAGAATATGGCAAGGAAATATTTTTTAGAAAACATTAAATTAAAAAAAAAATTAAATAAATGAGCAAAAGCAATAAATATAAGTTGTTTAACTTGGTAAAGGTAAAGTCCAAATCCTACTACTCTGTCCTGTAAAAATAATGCATAAAACAGAAACATAAAAGGAAAATATGGGAAAACATATATCAAACAAACACAAATCAATGAAGGAAAAAAACATGAAAAAGGAGGAGGAAATGAGATGGGGAACAATGCTATGATTATAATAATAATATGAAATTAGGAATTGAAGGCAAAAATCATTGAATGGGATTAAAAGGATCAGTTCTATGTCAGAATCCTTCACCACTGTGTATCACAAGATACACAGTTTGAAACTAGAATTTGTTGCAAAACTGGAGACTAAAAAAGATGGGTCTCCAAACCATACTACATTTATATTTAGGCGACTAAGGCTAATTATAGCTCAGTGTGTAGGAACAGCCATTTCATCACATAATTTACTTTGTTGCTCTTTAGCTTGGTGTCATTTTGATTAGCACTGTGTTCTCTAATACTCATACATTAAAATTTTATCTATCCCAGCAAACCCCAAATCACCTTTATTCATAGCAATTGTACCTATGGTCTATTACTCTGTCTAATCTGCTCAGTTCAGTTTTCTAGTATAATAAAAGCTAACAGCATATATTGAATGCCTACTGTGTGTCAGTTACCAAAGAATTTTGTAGGTATTCTCACTAGAATTCAACGAGTTTTGTTCTTTTTTCTCTCATGTTAGTTATGACAATACTATTGCACAACAGTCTAAGACACATAGCTAGTTAGTGGCAAAGCAGTATTTGAATCTAGATAATCTTAAACCTACATCCTTATCACTCTGTCACCTCCCTACACTGACTTTTGTTTCTGTAACAGGATACATATTCAGTTGTAACAAAAGTAAACTTTACACATTGATTAAAATATGGCAGAACACGTGCAGAATTTTGTGGTAACCCCAGAAGGAACATCTCTTAGCATTTTAGGGAGGGATAATTTTCCGGAAATATTCTGTGGCTACTAGTTTGTAACTACTCTTTTGCATCTTTATTTTTAACAAAAAATATATTTTAGAGGTTGCTTTATGTTAGTTCTGTATATGAAAAAATATTTCACTTTTTTAGTGGTTGGTTACTAATATGTATAATTAATATCTGCTACTATGAAAATATAGTTTGTATCCAATACTTTGCCATTACAAATAATTGGATAATTTCACATGGATAAGTATCCAGTGATTTAAATACACCCTCTTATATAAAATCAAGAGTTAGATTATGCAATAGAAAAAGTCACTTTTTCAAGTAGCAAGGAAAAAGTTAAAGTATCTAAAAATAAACTTAACCAAAAATATATAAAACCAGCTATGCAGTTGCTGGATAAAATGGTATGTGCATTTAAATTTTGATAAGTATTTCCAATGTGCTTTTCATACAGCTGGAAATAATTTTCATTCTCTCCTATATTTAGAATTTGCCTGTTTTCCCACTCTATGGCTAACATAAACTTTGGATCTTTGCCAATCTAAGTGACAAAACATATCTCTTAATTTTAACCTGTATTACTCCTAATATGAGTAAGTTTGGTAATCTTGGAGTTTGAGAACTTGCTTTCTTGAATCCTTGAAAAAACTGTTCAAATTATTTGGACATATTTTTGTTGCATTCTTCACTTTATCCTTACTTAAGTATAAGCACTATTTATTTTCAAGTTATTTATGTCTTTTTCTGAGATGTGTTGCATATGTTTCTATACTGGCCATTTATCTTTTGATTTAGATTCTGATGGTGTTTACAATCAAGATATTTTTATGTAATGGAATTTATCCATCTTTAATGGTATGACTTCAGGTTGTGGTATACTTCCTAGAAGAGCTTTTCCTACTCTGAGATTTCAAAAATATTTCCCATGGTTGCTTCTAGGACTTTAGATTTTCAATTTTTTTGCCATTTATTTATTTGATACACCTAAAATTTCGTATAGTAAGATATGTAAAATGGAATATAACTTTATTCTCAAATGACTGTCCAGTTGGTCCAACACCACTTTTTTTGAATGATTTCATCTTTCCTCTGCTGACTTGAAATGTCATCATCATCAAATAAACTATTTCAGTGTGATCTGAACTTTCAGTACTTTTTACTTGGAAGTTTCTGAGTATGTTTTAATAATGTATTAAATACATTAATTATGTATTAATACATATATACATAAATACATTAATAATGTATTAAATACATTTAATAATGTATTTGAATACTTCATAATGCTTTTCCTTTCTAACTGTTCTTTATTTCTCTGGATTTTATAGGTTTTTTGTTTTTATCTATGAACTTTACATATGTCTGTTTTCTAAAAATTCTGCTTATATTTTTACTGGCATCATGCTAAATTTATAAATTAGCTTAAATAAATCCAACATCATTATGGTATAAGTTGTCCTTTCTGAAAAAAAGTTATGTTCTTTTGTGCTACTTATGGCAGTTTATAGTTTCTTCATAAAGCTTGTACATTTCAAGTTAAATTTATCAGAGATGTTTTATGGTTTCCCGTTGCTATTGTAAACAGACTCATTTTTCCCATCAAATCTTTTCACTGCTTGGTGTTGATACATATAGAGGCTACTAATTATTGCTTATTCAGTTTGTACCCAAGTATTTATCAAATTCATTTTTTTTGGTAATAATTTTTGTTTAATCTTTGAGTTTTCCAAATAAATCAACATAATTATTTCCTCCTTTTTTACAATTTGCACATTCTTTCTTTCTTTTCTTACACTTGACAAAAAATTCCCCTAATTTAATTCTTTCTGCTATTTTGAGGAAATTAAAACTACATTTCAAATAAATAGACTAGTATAATATTGACAATGCCATATTCCAATACAAATTTATAGCCCAAAATTCTCTTATTATTAAATAAAAATTTACTAAAAGTAATTTTCTGATTTTCCCTCAAATTGAAAACTCGGGGAAGTAAGGACTTTTTCTGTCTTGCTTTATGTTGCAAGTCAGTAATGTAAATTAAAAAATATTTGTTGGGGGCGCCTGGGTGGCGCAGTCGGTTAAGCGTCCGACTTCAACCAGGTCACGATCTCGCGGTCTGTGAGTTCGAGCCCCGCGTCAGGCTCTGGGCTGATGGCTCAGAGCCTGGAGCCTGTTTCCGATTCTGTGTCTCCCTCTCTCTCTGCCCCTCCCCCGTTCATGCTCTGTCTCTCTCTGTCCCAAAAATAAATAAAAAAACGTTGAAAAAAAAAAAATTTAAAAAAAAAAAAAAATAAAAAATATTTGTTGGATGCAATCAAAACTTGATTATCTTCTGAACAGCAGTCTCAATGTAGTTTGAGAAAATCATAATTGCTGTAAAGGGTACAACCCACAAAATGGAAGAAAATATCTGCAAATAATTCTTACTTACATACAGGCACTATTCATGTATCTCATATATCTCATAAAGGATTGGTATTCAGAACATATAAGGACACAATTCAATAAGAAGACAATCCAATTAAAAATCGCCAAGAATATCCAGTTTTCCCAATACCACTGTTGAAGAGATTGACCTTTCCCCATGTGTGTTCTTGGCACCTATGTTGAAGATTAGTTGACCACATATGTGTGGGTTTATTTCTGGGCTATTTTGTATCACTGTCTGTATGTCAGTCTTAATGACAGTACCATACTATTTTCATTACTGTACATTTGTAATATACTTTGAAATCAGCAAGTGTGATTCTTCTAGCTTTATTCTTTTTTCTCAAGGTCACTTTGGCTATTCTGGGTCTTTTAAGGTTCCATATTAATTTTAGGTTTGTTTTTTCTATATCTCTAAATCATACCATTAGGATTTCATGGGGATAGTATTGAATCTGTAGATCTCTTGGGAAAGTATGAACATGTTAATAGTAAGTCTTCCAATTCATGAACACCGGATATCATTCCATTTCTTTACATCTTCTTTAATTTCTTTCATCAAATGTTTTGTAATCTTCAGTGTACAGTCTTTCACCTCCTTGGTTAGGTCTGTTCCTAAGTATTTTATTCTTTTTGGACCTGTTGTACATGTGTAAAGCTGGCCTCGAATCCTCTGTCTCCCTCTCTCTCTCTCTGCTCCTCCCCTGCTCATGTGTGCACTCTTTCTCAAAAATAAATAAACACAAAAAAATGTTTTGCACAGCAAAGGGAAAATAGTGAAAAGGAAACCTATGGAATGGGAGAAAATGTTTGCAAAACATCTGTCTTATAAAAGGTTAATATCCCAAATACCTAAGAAACTACTACAACCCAGTAAGACAAAACAAGTAACCAATTTAAAAATAGGCAAAGGGGGGCACCTGGGTGGCTCAGTCGCTTGAGTGTCCGACTTCAGCTCAGGTCATGATGTCACAATTCGTGAGTTCAAGCCCCATGTTGGGCTCTGTACTGACAGCTCAGAGCCTGGAACCTGCTTTGGATTCTGTGTGTGTCTCTCTCTCTGCTCTTCCCCTGATCACATGCTATCTCTCTCTCAAAAATAAATAAAGATTAAAAAAAATTTTTTTTAAATAGGCAAAGGACCTGAATAAACATTTTTCCAAAGAAAACACACCTCCAGGTATAGGAAAAGGTCCTCGGCTTTATTTACTATTAGGGAAATGCAAACCAAAGCCACAATGTGATACCACTTTACACTTGTCAGGATGGCTACTACATATGTGTATATGTGTGTGTGTGTATGCGTATATGTATATGTATATGTATATGTATATGTATATGTATATGTATCTATATTTATATATATCTTATATATATACACATGTGTATATATATAAGATATATGTATATATATAGAGAGATATAGATATATATATAAAGATAAACATTGGTGAGAATGAGGAGAGATTGGAACCCTTAAACACTGTTGGTGAGAATGTAAAATGGTACAGCTGCTATGGAAAACAGTATGTTGGTTCCTCAAAAAATTAACAGTGCTACTACCATAAGATCCAGGAATTCCACTTTTGGATATATAACCGATAGGATTGAAATCAGGATCTTAAAGAAATATCTGCACTTCTATGTTCATTGCAGCCTTATTGGCAATACCAAGATATAGAAACAATGTAAATGTTTATCAGTAGATATAAGGACAAAGACAGTGTGGTATATACATACAATGAAATATTATTCAGCCTTAAAAAGAAAAGAATCCTACCATTTATGGCAAAATGGATGAATCTGGAGGACATTATGCTAAGTAAAATAAACCAGTTTCAGAAGGACAAATATTGTATGATCCACATTTATGAGGTATCTAAAATATTCAAACTCATAGGAGTAGAGAATAGGATGGTGGCTACCAAGGGCTAGACAGGAGAAAATGGGGAGCTATTGTCCAATAGGTATAAATCTTCTGTTATACAAGATGAATGCATTCTAGAGATGCTGTACAACACAAGACCTACAATTAACAACTCAGTATTGTGCACTTAACAAATGTGTTGAGAGGGTAGACCTCAGAGTCTTACCATGGGAGATACAAGGAAAAAGGAGATAAAATGAAACTGTCAAAGGTGATGGATATGTTTATTATCCACTCATCATGATGATATATCACAGATGTATGCATATATCCAAACTCATCAAATTGTATACATTAAACATAATACAGCTCTTTTTTGTATTATCAATTATACCTCAGTAAAGCTATTTTTAAAAATGGGCAAAGGATTTGAATAGATATTTTCCAAAAACAGATACACACATGGCCAATAAGTATATGAAAAACGCTGAACATCATTAGCCATTGAAGAAATGCAAATCAGAATGACATGAGATACCACTTCACACCCACTAAGATAGCTAAAGTAAAAAAGATAATAACATACGTGGATGGAACTGGAGGGTATTATGCTGAGTGAAATTAGTCAGAGAAAGAAAAAAATCATATGACTTCACTCATGTGAGGACTTTAAGAGACAAAACAGATGAACATAGGGAAAGGAAGCAAAAATAATACAAAAACAGGGAGGGAGACAAAACAGAAGAGACTCATAAATATATGGAGAACAAACTGAGGGTTACAGGAGAGGTTGTGGGAGGGGGGGAATGGGCTAAATGGGTAAGGGGCACTAAGGAATCCACTCCTGAAATAATTGTTGCACTATATGCTAACTAATTTGGATGTAAATTTTAAAAAATTTAAAATAAAATTTAAAAAAAGATAACAAATGTCGATGAGGATGTAGAAAAATTGGAATCCTCATACACTCCTGGTGAGAATGTAAAACTGTACAAATGTTTCAGAAAATAGGTCAGCAGCTCCTCAAATGTGAAAATCTAAAGCTCCCGTATGACCTAGCATTTCCATTCCTAAGAAAAATGAAAATATACACCTACACAGAAACTTGTATGAATGTTCATAACAGCATTATTTATCAAAACCCTAAATTGACAACAAAACAAATATTTATCAACTGAGAAAGGGATACATAAAATGTGATATGTCCATACAGAGGAATATTATTCAACCATAAAACAATGAAGCACTGATACACAGATGAACCATGAAAGCATTATGCTAATGGAAAGAAACCAGTTACAAAAACCACATATATTTTTTATTTCATTTATATGAAATGTCAAGAACAGGCATATCTATGGAGAAAGAAAGTAGATTAATGGTTGACTAGGGCTTGGGGGATGAGGGTGTGCAGGGGTGTGGGGGGAATGGAGAGTAACTAATGAGTACTGATTTGGGGGATGATAAAAAAAATTTAAACTGAAATAGTGGTGATTACACAACTCTGAATATACCAAAACCTTTGAATTGTACACTGTAAATGAGTAAATTTTATGACATGTGAATTATATTACCAATAAAGTTGTTTTTTTTTTAAAGGAAAACACTATTGGGGCACCTGGGTGGCACAGTCGGTTAAGTGTCCGACTCTTGATTTCGGCTCAGGTCATAATCTTAAGGTCATGAGATTGAGCCTCGCATCCAGCTCCACGCTGGGCATGGAACCTGCTTAAGATATTCTGTGTCTCCCACTGCCCCTCCCCGTGCACACATGCATGCTGTCTCTCTCTCTCTCTCTCCTTCTCTCTCTCTCTCTCTCTTACTCTCTCTCTCTCTCTCTCTCTCTCAATGTCTGTCTCTCAATAAATAAATAAATAAATAGGAAAACACTATTAGGCAGTTAGCAAATATTTATGATAGTAACTTATATTCCAAAGTAGATGTTCAACTAATACTTGTTGTTGATGAGAAGTGTTTTTTTTTATTTAGAAAAAAGTATCAATAAATTCAAATTATAGATGGATTAAATATTAATTTATTCAAAAATCATTTAGTGAACACTCACCCACTATATGCCAAACACTAAATTTAGGGGCAGAAAATGGAAAAAAGTGATAAAATGTGGTGTTTCCTGTAACATTGGATAGGGAAGGGTGACATAAACAAAATACAACTTAGAAAGTGGTAAAGGCCATATTTGCAGTTAGTGTCCTGGGGGTTAAGGATCAGCCTGGCCAGGGAGGGATCAGGGAAAGCTTAGAGAAAGAGGTTGATCTTGAGGTGGAACTTACCGTATAGCTAGGGCTTAGATGTGTGTAATGGGAGGACAGGGTGTGGAGGCATACAAAAGAAGTTAACTTCTACTGCTTTACTTACATTTTGCAACATTAAAGATAAGTAAATTGGTCTATGAAAGATTTGCTATGATAAGCCTTACCATTACGTGGGATAAATGTGCATTTTGCAAAGCTGTCACAAAATTCTATCTCCCGTTCGAATTCTACTAAACTTACTGCAACACTTTTTGTATAGGTTGTAACGTAGAAAAAAAGATGATCCAGATACCAGAAGAAAGGAAATCAATAAACAAGTAAAGCAAAGTGAAATCTAAGATCCAAAGAGAGAAAATAGAATTTTTGAGAGGGTAATATTCAGACTAGATACTGTCTTAATATAATATTTCTCCTCAGTAACTTTTTTCGACAGCTTCCCTGGTCTTACAAAAGGCCAGAATTGGTTTGGTAATATTTAGTCTTAAGGTTTTCCTGACAGTCCAGTGTAGCAAATTGTTTCTTGGTTAATAATAAATTTCCAGTAATAAATTGCTTAGCAGACATCGCTTTACTTCTCAAAGCTCTCAAAGCCTTAAATAATGGTCACGTTTCAGTCAGAAGAAACCTTTGTTTGGTACAATTCAAATGATTGTTCCATTGAAAAGTCTAATATTGAAAAGTAATGCCATCTATATTGACTTTTTCGAAGCAACTTGCAGCATTGCTTCTTAGACTCTCCTCTACCTGGTGGGGCAGCGATGGGACAATTGGCAGTATCTCTGTTTTAGAGACACATTCGAGCTAATTGACTTCCTTCATATCACACAATTTGTCATAGATCCACTCTTAGAATTCTGTCTTCTAACTTAAAGTCCAGTGGGTTTTCTATCAGACACTGCTGACTGTGGTTTGAACGTTTATATATAGAAAAACCATAAGGGAAAAATTCTCAGAGCATTGAACTATTTATCCCTGACTACTGTCATATCTAAGTACTCGGGCCCCACTTGCCTTCCCTGCTGCCTTTCCTCTTCTCATCTGAGTTTAAGATTTCCCCTTTGAAACTTAAATTCACTATACTGTACTCCAGAAATGAAACTTTGCTTCTTCATGCTCTCTTTTTCTATGTATTAAGGGGACTAATACCTTCCAAAAAGAGCTGTGCTTACATCAAAGGCAAGCTGAGCCCCTTTCTTTGACAGTGCACCTTACCATCACATCATTATGTGTTTCTGCCTGTAAGAGAGAGAAGAAAGACACTGTCCTCCTAAATTCTCTATGCTTAAAAAAAAAAAGCAAACAAACAAAATCCCTAAAGTATAAAAGCCCATTGCCCTGTAAAAAGATACGGCCATAAACTTATTAAACATTATATTATTAACCCAGAATTGCACAATTAACACATGCACACATTGTTGACTTCAATATAAGAGGTGAGTTTGATCAATAAATTCCTAAAAAAATAAAATATCCTTCATAAGGCATGATCCTAGGATGAGGAGCCAAGAAAGCCTATAATTGTTGTATTCTTTCCTTTTACTTATGTTGAATATTATTAAAGTTTCTGATACACACACACACACACACACACACACACACGGCAGTGTCTTACGAAACTGAACCCGCTCTTGCCATATGAGCCAACATAACAAAACAGGGAGGAGATATTCATAAAAGTTACAGTCTTCATTTCTGTAAATGGTCCCATATTTATAACTACCTTCTTCCTTTACTTGTTCTGTATTCTCTTTGCCTTCAGCAAGGACATCAACGGGTTGTGGCTGGTAAGGACCCAGTGGAGTGATCCAAAACTTCATTCCTGAAACGTCTGGGCCATTAGTAGCTCTATTTGAATTGGGTTCTTGTAGTTTTCCATGGACCTTAACCACAGAGCATGGTAATACTAATGCACACTCTAAGGCATCTCCTGTATCATACTCTGGATAGTTTAAACAACAGGAATTTATTTTTCATCATTCCAGAGGCTGAAAAGTCCAAGATCAGGGTATCAGCATAGTCATTGTCAGTTCCTGGTGAGAACCCTTTTCCTGGATTGCAGACAGCTGCTTCCTCACTATGTCCCCACATTGAGGAGAGAAAGAATGTAATCAAGCTCTTTGCTGTCTCTTCTTATAAGGGCACTAATCTCATCATGAGGGCCCCACCTCCATCACATCATCTAAATAAACCTAAATGCCTCCCCAAATCCCTATCTCTAAGTATCACCACATTAGGAGTTAGGGATTTTAGATATGAATTTTGGAGGAAAATAATTCCGTCGATAGCTCCAATAGGGGTCATCAAGGGATCATCACTACAGAAACTATAACCATTAAAAGAATAATAGAGTGATATTATGAATAACTGTATGTTAATAGATTGGGGATTTCAGACAAAGTACACACATTTTTGACTGATATAAATTGCTAAATCTACAATAGAAAAATAGAAAACCCAACTAATGCTATATTTATTAAAAATATTGAATTTTCAACTAAAAATCTTTACATTAAGGAAACTCTAGGCTCATTGACTTCACTAGTGAATTCTATCATTTAATCCTATACAAACTCTTTTAGAAAATAGATCGAGGGAATACTTATCTATTCATTTTATGAGGTCAGTATATGAGGTATCTGTTGCTGCGTAACAAGTTTCCCTGAAATTTAATGGCTGGAGAAATATTGATTATTTCACAGTTTCTGTGAATCAGGAATTCAAGAAAAGTTTAGCTGGGTATTTCTGGCTTCCAAGAGTCTCTTGTAAAATTGTAAGCAAGATGTTAGCCAGGTCTGCAGGCATTTCAGGGCTCAACCAGGAGAGAATTTTTGACAAGAGGCTAAGGTAATTCCATGAGGAAAACATATGAAGCTGTATCGATTGGATATCCACAGGGGAAAAAAATGAACGTATAATTTTTTAACCTTATGAACCTTAATTTTTATGAACCTTCATGCCGTTCACAAAAATTTATTCAAAATGGACCATTGACCTAAACGTAAAAGATAAACTGCAATACTTCTTATAAACTAAAAGAAAATATAAGATAAACTATATGCCATCATAGTGAAAGACTAATTTTCTTAAATAAGATATTTTAAAAGTATGATCTATAAAAGAAAAAAGTTTAAAATGGAATCATTGAATTTAAAATTTCTGCTCTTTGAAAGACTACATGAAGGAAATGAAAAGGCAAGGGCCAGTCAAGGAGAAAATATTAGCAATACATATGTGTGTGTGTGTGTGTGCGTGCGTGCGCGCGCGCGTGCACGCGCACACGTGTGTGTGTGTTCTAAGATATAGGTTCTAAGTATATATTTCTTACAACTTAAAAACTGAGTATTTCAACCTAAAAAATGAACAGAAAATTTGAACAGACACTGCACAAAATAAGATATATGAAAGGTCAGTAAAAACTGGGAAAGATGATCAGCATCATTGACCATTAGGTCAATGCAAATTAAAACTGCAATGTGATACAACTACAACCACACACACAAAAAAGACTAAAAGTAGAACAATAATTATACCATTGTCAGTAAGGATGTGGAACAATGGGAATTCTCATATCTTGGGAGAAATGTACACAGCACAACTACTTTGGAAAACCGTTTGGCAGTTTATTAAGGTGTTAAATATGCACTTAACATATGACCCTGCAATTCTCGTAGGTATATACTTAAGACAAATTAAAAATCTTTGTGGGGGCGCCTGGGTGGCTCAGTCGGTTGAGCATCCGACTTCAGCTCAGGTCATGATCTCACAGTCTGTGGGTTTGAGCCCTGCGTCAGGCTCTGTGCTGACAGCTCAGAGCCTGGAGCCTGTTTCCAATCCTGTGTCTCCCTCTCTCCCTGCCCCTCCCCCACTCTCACTTTGTCTCACTCTGTCTCTCAAAAATAAATAATATTAAAAAAATCTTTGTGGACACAAAGACTTGTACAAGAATGTCCATGGGAGGTGTTGGGGAAGAAGCCATTGTGGGACCAGTCACCCTTCTTTGGGACTGCTCATCATTGCCCTGGGCTTGGAACAGTCATCTATATGGAAGCTATGTGCAAGGTGTTGCTTGGTCCCATATTCTTCTTTATTAGGAGAAAGCTTTTCTCTGTTCTGGGTATGCTGTGAACTTCCATGCACTGTTTAAGCATGTGCGTCACCTGGCACCTGCCCATTCCCACCAGTGTATTTGTCACCTGCAGGAGGAAACCAGGTCTTTGCCTGCATCAGCTGTTGGAAAGGACTCGTTGACCATGGGAGTCCAGTGCACCCTACAGACACTAATATTACCATGTTTCTTCTTTCTGTGAATACATTGTGTTACAATCAGTGCTTGGTGTGTGAGTCCTTCCTGGTGACTCCCAATGCATAGAAGATGCATTGGATTAGGTCTATGGACGCCCACTTCTGGTGATGGGCCATGGTACAGTCTCTGCCATCATCCACACCGTGGGAATCCCCATTTGGGATGGGTAGCTAGATCTTCCTGCTCGACAGGAGATTTATTCATGTTAGCCCAAAGTGGAAATAATCCAACTTTCTTTTCTTTGAAAAGAAAAATAAATTGTAGTTTATCTATAAGACGGAGTCTTACTCACTGTAAAAAGAATAAGTTGCTAATACATCCATTCATTTTGAGAATGAATCTCAAAAACACTATGCTGAGCAAAATAAGCCAGACACAAAAGAATGCGTAGTATAATGATTTTCATTTCTATAAAATACTAACAAAGGGAAATCTAATATACAGTGACAGAAAGCAGATCAGTGGTTTCTGAGTTTGAGCTGGGGTGGGGGTGGAGATTGACTAAGCAGGGACACAGAGGAATCTTTTGGGGTGATGGAAATGATTTATATCGTGATTGTGGTGGTAGTTAAATAGGTGTCTGCTTTTGTTGAACTGTATACTTAAAATATGTGCATTGTATTGCTTATAAATTATACCTTAATCAAGGTGTTTCCAAAAATTAAATAAATGTAAACACACTAAATACTCCAATGGAAAACCAAAGATTGTCAGATTAAGTTTTAAACATCCATTACATGTCATTTAAAAATGACATTTCCAAAACCAAAAGCTTCAGAAACATTTAAAGGAGGAATCAGAGTGAGACATAACCGACAAGTGTTAACAAAATAAAGCTGTTATAAACAATGAACGGAACATACAAATACTGACTTGGAAAGATGACCATGCTAGATTAAGTGGGGAAAAAAGTGACCCAGTACATAGCATATTGTGGATATGTGTCTGAGTCAGAAAGACTCAAGAAATAACACAATGGTAGGGTTTAACTGATGAGCACGTGATGAGGGGCTATTTACCTAGGGGGAACAAGGGTAAGGAAGGAAGTCAGGGTAAGGAATGATGGGGTAGCAACAGCAGAAAGTCTCTGCCGCCTCTCTGTGTGACAGGGAAAAGGCAAGGAACACAGCCTCAGCCAGCCTGGCAGCAGTGGAGGAAGGGACTGTGGTCAGGAGAAGGGGAACAAAGGGGCATCAGTTCTCCTCCCTTCTTCTGATAGTCTTCCAGCACTTCTCACAAGCCAAACCCTAGGTAAGGGATCAGTGCAATCTGCACAGAACAGCCTCCCAGGCCTCTGAGGACAGAAGGGAAAGAATGTGTGAGAGGCATGGGGACAAGTGTAAAATCATCCGCCCAGATACCACTCTGTCCAACACCAACATACAAAAGTAACACAGAGAAAGCAAAAGCGTAGCAAAGCAAACCAAACACCAGAAATCTCTCTCACGCATGCTCTCTCTCTCATCTGTTTTATTTGTATTAATATGCTTTTATGAACCTGAAGAAATGACTAGAAAACTAGAAAATTATTGGCATTGATTTAAGCAAGAAACATTGGAATGTAAGAGGGGTTGGGGAGGGAAATATCTTAACTTTTTATTTATTCGTATCATTTCATTTGTTTCAATGTGCATATATCAGTTTTGTGTTTATGAATATACACTGAAATAAAGTGGTATTATACAAAATGCAAATGTATAAACATGCATATAAAATTAAATTTCACAAGAACCATAAATTTTGATGACAGTGCTTTTGATTTGTCTCATTTCTTTCTATTCTAAGTTTTTTTCAAAAATATTTCATGTTAATTTTCTTCTTTTGATCAAAATCAAATTGACAATAAAACTGCTTCAAACAGAACAAACATTCTGTAATGCTAATAAATGGCACTGTGACTGAACTTACAGTGACAAACATGACCACTGAAGTCATCCATGCAGGGCTGATACATCAGTACTCTTAAGAATCATGGTTATTATCTTTGTAAGTTATTATCTTTTTAATTTGCTAAATTTAAATTTTATAGGTATGGAGGTGCATGTATGAGTGTGTATGTTCACATGTACGTGTATGTGTCTCACATATGTATGTATATTTTTTATATGAAATGGAATGTTTTTCATATAAAAGTGGAACAAGAATTACCTTCTCAGTTAAACCCTGATTTCTCCATCTAGATGGTCTTGTCCATTATTCTTCATGGTTCCGGGCTGTAGCTTCTTCTTTGATTATCATTATTATTATCTTTCCTTCTCTGTCATTCTCCTCTGTTACATCTGAAGTGAATGTTGGGGAGCATTCCCGCTCTGGGGACAGAATAGTTTATACAGCCTGCTTTCTGCTGGAGCAAGCTTGAGAGCCAGCAGATTGTTTAGTCTGGACTTGGGTTTTTTTGCAATACAATTCAATCAAAACTTAGTACGTTTCTTTTCATTCCTTCCTTCTTTCCTTCCTCCCTCCCTCCATTATACTTCCTCCCTCCCTCCCTTCCTTCCTTCCTTCCTTCCTTCCTTCCTCCCTCCCTCCTTCCTTCCCTCCCTCTCTGTCTCTCTTTCTTTCTTTCTCCCTCCCTCTCTCTCTTCCTTCCTCCCTTTCTTCCCTCCCTCCTTCCTTTCTCCCTTCCTTCCTTTCTCCCTTCCCTTCCCCCTTCCTTTCTCCCTTCCCTCCCTCCTTCCTTCCTTCTTTCCTTTCTTTCTTTCTTTCTTTCTTTCTTTCTTTCTCTCTCTCTCTTTCTTTCTTTCTCTCTCCCTTTCTTTCTTTCTTTCTTTCTTTCTTTCTTTCTTTCTTTCTTTCCAGATATAAAGAACACCCCCAAACCTAACATCCAACCCCTAGATCTAAAACATTAAAATGAAGTTCCACTAATATGCTCTTTCTCATTCCATCTTCCTGCCTTCCTCAGAGGCAGCTAGCCATTATCCTAAATTCTGTGTTTATCCCTTTCTTATCTAAACACACACACACACACACACACACACACACACACACACACACACCTGCTTGAACAATGATTTTTTAATGAAAATTGTTTTTAATTTTATAAAAGGTCTTCATGCCAAATGTAATCTGTGGCCCACTTCTGGTACTCAAGTACAACCTAATCATGTTGTTACAGGTATTTGTAGTTATGTTTCATATACTGTGTAATATTTCATAGGGTCAATATACCAATTTTACCCTCTTTTCTATGGTAAATTCTAACTTTCTGCTATTGTTAACAGTATTGTTGTGCACATTTCTGTATACATTTCCCGGTACAAATATGCAAGAGTTTCTCTTGAGTCTGTATGTAGGAATAGAATTGCTGGGATTTAGGTTATGTTCAACTTTACAAGGCAAAAACAAATTGTCTTCCAATTTGCACTCAAAGCAGCGGTATTTAAGATAATCTTTCAGGCCACACCATCTCTAATGGTATCATAAGACTCCTTAATTTTTGCCAAGCAAGGAAGCATAAAATAGTATTTAATTTTGGTGATGTTTTATTATTTATTTATTATTTGATAACCTATTATCTTTTTTCTTCCTAGAATATAATCTTCATAAAGCCTGAAAAAAAACCTCAGCAGGTATCTGATCTATTTGCTTTCAGTCAATTTCGTGTGCCAGGAAGCACACTCAAAGTTTATTCTTAGACATAATTCTGAAACCAAATTGATTTATTTTCTTCTAGCCTCCCTGCCTCTCTCTTTTAGTATAATGATGAATACCTTTAGGCCATCTGAAATAAAAGGTGGAAAGATCATACTCTATCTGATCTCTTTTGTAGGACTAACTCTCTTTGTTCTCTGAGAAGTTTTACTGAGACTTTGATGCTCAAAGTATTTTTCAAACTTATCTCTTACTGTCTGAAGTCCAGGAACAATTCACCTTTCCTAGCCTTGGAAACTCCAAATGTATAGTCTCTGTATTCCCTCTTATTTCTGCTTATAAACCAGTCAGTTCTTCTTGAGCTGATCTATTTTAATACTTCACCAAAGGGGAAGGGGCCAATATAAACAATCTTTATTATTTCCAGTCACTTCTTCTAAAGCAGTGGTTCTCAATCCGAGGCAATTTACTCCTCCAGGGGGCATTTGGCAATATCAGGACTAGGAAGACGTGATGGCATCTAGTGGTAGACACCAGAGATGCTGCTAAACATCCCACAATTAACAGGACAGCCACCACACAGCAAAGAATTCCCTAGCCTAAAATGTCAGTTGTGCTTCTCTTGAGAAATCCTGATCTCACGTTACAGGTGTAGAAAGTACATGGTCTGCCTTCTGACTTATTATAGGTGATAGTATGAAATGTTCTGCCATTGCATAACGTGAGTTTCCCTCTTTTCAACTTTTCCAACTATTTTTTGCTGACTAGTGCTGTCAATGTTACAAATCTTAAGTTACATTAATACCCCACTTCAGGGTCACAATTTCTGTGTCCAGGTTTGTCTAAGGGCTGTAAGAAAAACTCTAAAATTTAAGTGACTTACCACAATAGCAAAGGGTGTAATGTGGCTGTTTGTGGACAGTTAGCTTGCTTCCAAGGTATGACTCAAAGACTGAAGTTTTTACCTTTCCCAATATTTCAGAGCCCTCTTCTGGTGAGGCAGATGAGGGAAGAGAGAGAAAAAGTAGACAAGACCAAGGGAGGATTGTTAGACCTGAAATGACACATGTGATTTCCACTTACTTTCATTGATCTGCCACACAATCTATCCTGGTTTGTTTCTGATGTTCATAGAAATGCCTCTTGTTTTAAGCTCTTTGACTTCTTAAAAGGAAATTACACTGTATTATTCTTATTTCAAAGGCACTAAGCTTTCAGTAGAAAATGTTCATTGATCAAGGAAGAAAATAAAATTGCTCACTCTTGGATGTTTATTGCCAAATTTTGCATGTGACTTTTCCTGTATTTCCATTCCTATAACTCTGTAGCCTATTATTTTTTCAGATATGTTAATACCTTCATTCCCTGGCCTGTGAGTTAGGTGAGTGCTTATCTCTACTCTGACTCGCATAGGTTTTAAAGCTGAATATTTAGAAGATAAACTTAGTCTCACAACTTCTCAGTTCTTTTTAATCATCAGTTTTCTTTCCGAGTAGTCTTTATTCTAGCAAAATTCTATTTTTCCTTTATTAACTTGAGTGAGAGATGCAAGGGTTTATGAACTCCCATGTCTAAGAAGAAGGCAGATTAGAGCTGTCATAAAGGATTGTGCCCAGTTCCCCAGACAATGCATCATCCACATCTGCAGACGGTGAAGTATAGAGAGTTCTAATGGGGTCTGTAAAGAACATACAAAAGCACCCCATGAGAGAAAAACCCAGCCATTGGATATTTGCCACTCAGAGGACATCAGATGGGAAAGAGAGACAATAATGGCAATAACAACTTACAGGCTACAGCTCCCGTCTCATTAATTTAATCACTTATTCAGTAGATTTGGTTTGAGCATCCTATGCACCAGGCACCATTCTATAATCTGCAGATACAAGAGTAAGAAAAACAAATAAAGGTACTTGCCCTCTTGGAGCTTACATTCTAATGGGAGAAAGGCAGATAATAAAAATAGTAAATACGTTATATAGGATGTTAAAAGATGGATTTAGAAACCAACAAGCATCATGACTAAAACATATAGCCATTTTTCACTGGATGAAAACATGGAAGCAGAGAATACTCTTTCCAGAAAAGTGTTTCTGAAAAGAAGGAAAATATGTCATGAGATCAACAGCAGGCCTTTATTTTGCTTTAAAATAAGAGAGATTATTTGTATGTTAAGGGGAACAAGTTTCACTATACAGAAGAGAATAGGTCAATTACTGGAATGAGAGTTCAGAAGAAGTGACAGGGAATAGAATTCATATCAGGAGATTGAATTGTCCTTCACCAGGAGTTTACTATGAAAGAAGGATTTCCATACTAGTTACTTGCCGGACCTTCCTCTCCTTCCCTCTCTTCCTGCCTCCCCTCCCCCACCCCCCCACACACATATGCACACAGTCTCTTGGACCTTCTGTCCATGTGGAGCATGATACTATTTGTCACATTTTCTAATAACATCCAAAGGATTATTGACCTTTTTGATCTCACTCCTCAACAAACAATGTAATAGAATAAAGCTTGGTAAGAAACAAGGCTTCCAGCTTTATACTCCATTTGGTCCCTGTGGTAATTCAGAGAGTCTCATTAAGAGCCTCTTAGATGGATGGATGGATGGATAGATAGATAGATAGATAGATAGATAGATAGATAGATAGAGATTGATCTGCAAGCATAGTCTCTTGTGTGACTTCACAGGGAAAATATTTTCTGAATTGAATGTGAGGATTTCAGAATGTTTTCATTTTCTAATTGTTTCTCAAAAATTTAGATTCCAGTTCCCGTTTGTCTTTTTGCATCTTATTATGACTAACTTACAAATGACAGCAAGTGACAATGAGAATTTAAACAACTATCTTAAATATCCTTTTGAATCTTAAGCACATGGTTTATCTGATCCTGTTTTTAAAAAAAAAAAATGTAGCCCACTGTTAAGCTTTTGTATATGTTCACACCACCTCCTTTTTTTTCTTTGCAAATGGCACTGATCACGTGAAAGGAAAATAGCAAAGGTTATCCTACTCTGCAAATAAGGTAACTCATCTAATTCTAATAACTATGGTCTAATCTTGGCTCTTCCAATAATACTAAAATAATTGAAAACCACACCATGAACAAGTCTAAAAGCGCCAAAGTGACATAAAACTAATTAATCACTATCAATTTAATATGTGCCCTATCCGTTCAACCAGCTCAGCTCCTCTTGACTTTATGGATGATATTCACTCTGCTCACTGTGCACATCAATTCTCCAGAAAATGGAGTTCTGTCTCTCCTCCACTTACAAAAGTAGTTTAATACTGTGAACTCTTTCTATCATAATTCTTCGGGTCAATCCCATCATCTTTCAGAGACCACCTCCTCCTCAAATGAGTGCATGAACCAGTGCTGTGATTTGCATTGCAGTGTTTTGAAAGTATTTCTGGGCTATATTTCCTTTCTAAAATTGTTCATCTTCTTTCAAGATCACATTGAAGACCTTGTCACTGGCATTTCTATTTCTCATGAAGCACCACAAAGGTCAATGATAATTTTTTCCTTTATTTATGTCATGTAGGTGGTATTGTGTACCAGATGTAGTTAATCTATTCATAATAAAGAACATGTCCATCATCCTCCATGCTAATATTTTTTATTCAATACACAGTAAAACATATTAATTATCTTTTATTTCTAGCTTGAACTTAAAAACTATAGACTCTTTTTAGGTTTTAAGTAAATAAAACCCACCAACTGGCCTTAGTCAAGTTGCTTAAATGTACACAGTGGTTATTCCTTTACCTATTACGAGGGGGAAACAATATCATTTATCCCATGTAGTACACGTCTGAAATGTTGCATAATTGTTATCTATTAGTTTTATTCTTACTATTATCACTCAGTTGCTGTACATCCTGAAATGTGTTACCAAGCATAGTGGACCTGCTTTGCAGGAGGAAACAATAAGAAGGATCTAGAAAGATCCAGGTCATTGTAACTGCAATAATGGGGTGTAGGCTGTGTAAGAGATTGATGATTATAGGAGAGTAAGAATTTTATTTATTTCTATTTTTTAAATGTTTATTTATTTTTGAGAGAGAGAGAGGGAGGGAGGGAGGGAGAAAAAGAGAGAAAACAAACAGGGAAGGGGCAGAGAGAGAGAATCCCAAGCAGGCTCCGCACCATCAGCCCAGAGCCAGATGGTAGGGGCTCGATCCCATGATCCTGAGATCAGAACCTGGGCTGAGATCAAGAGTCAGATGCTTAACCGACTGAGCCACCCAGGTGCCCCTCCATTAACACTGATAGTGACTCTGGGCAGGAGAGCAGGTGTTATCACCCTCAGTGTTTAAAATATATATTTATTAAGAATAGAAGGTTAGAATATGAAGCAATCCTTATTGTTTTTCAAACACTTGGTGAAAACAGGCCTATGCTGTTCTGGACATGCCAGAGCAATCACTAGTTTTCAGTCATTGTGCCTGAAGGTGGTGGAAAGATTGTGGCAGATAAGGTTAGTCTTCAAAAACGTTCACTCTGTGAGTAAATTTATTTCTCAACCTCCTTAATTCTGTATTTGGCTGTGGGGCTTGCTTCAGCCAGGTAGATGTTAGGAAGCAGGGTGCAAGCAGAGGTTCTGAGAGTGCTTTTGTGATGGACTCGGTGCTTGAGCCTAGCTCTCACCCTGGAAGAATATGGCTGGGATTGCTGGCCGGTCCCAGCAGGAGGCTGAGAGAGGCTGGGGCACAGCAGAGCTCCCAAGGTAACCCAGGGTAATCAGCTGCCGAACACTTGAGAATAAGTGATGCTGGTCTTAATCTGCTGAGTTTGGGAAGTTTGTAGCATGCAGCAGTAGTTGACAATAGTCACAGCATGTCACGCTGCACGACGTAGCACACCTTGTGCTGGTTTCTATACTTAATTTAGTGAATGTTTAGTTAAACTCAACCCAGATACCAAAGAACCATCATAGGAGACGCTGACAAATATAGCACACAGAAGGGGGACATATGAAAGACCAGCTAGATGGCTCCCACTCCTTTCTCTATCATAAAACTGTTGTTTAAGGCATTATTAAAAATGAGTAAATAAAACCTAGCACTGTAATTATGCTGAGCACATTCTGTGAGAGATGCTATTGGTCACTTATCCTAGTCCTTCTCCCGAGTCAGATGCCCTGCAGCCACACCCATCCTTCCTGCATGGAATGTACATACCATTATGGTCAGCAGAAGTGCAGCAGCCCTTTTTTGTGACCATGAGTTGACACATGAGGAGAAGGCCAAGAGATATACAGAGGCAGTGGCTCTACCATCATCAAACCCCTCAACCAATGCCAGCTGCACCCTGCTTTCCAGGCTCCTAATTATGTCTGAAAAATAACCCCCTCCTTAACTCAGTCCCCTGTTACCTACAGTTTTTAGAAGCCTCTCTATTGTACTTTATAGCAGGCAAAAAGAAAAATCAAGATATACCATGGCACAGAGTCCCTGGGTTAAGCTCATTACAGTCTACTTATTCTCAGTAACCAAAATCATCAGTATATAGTATCTGTCACTATCAAATCCTCCCAATACTTTTATTACTTGAAAATAAAAGCATTAATACTTGAACTAAATTGTGAATGTCTAAGTTTGTACTGTATTCAAAGAAACAAAAGATGCTTTAAGATTACAGTCTATACCTTTGGTGAATGAACAAAAGAAAATTTTCTAGAGTGATAAAGATGAAATGCTTTTGAAAAGGTTATCCATATATCAAAAGCTTAAAACATCAATATCAAATAGTCAGTAAAATTTAGACATACTGTAAGATACAATTAACTTGTCTTTGGAGTATTACAGGTTCTCCTGTAAGCCTAATTGTGCACTCTTTCCATGGCTTTCTTGTATTCGCAGTAGAGATTAGGAAATCGTTAGCTTAGTCATTAATTGGTAAAGATTTCTTTCCACCAGTGAATTTTCATTGAATATTAACACATGATTAACCCCACCTCACACATCAAGAGAAATGGTGTGAAACCATGTGAAACCCTGGCAATATTCTGTGACTGTTGAAACCTACTAAATAATTCCAGATCATAGATCCAATGCCTTTGTTTGAATATTAAAATTATGTTCTTCCATTTCATGATAGAGACGTGAGTGATACAATTATAGGGCTTAGAAACCTCACCCCAGGAAGAGGTCAGGAGAAACCAACTTGGTCCTTGATTTCTTTTCTCTGAGTCACTGCAATAGCTAAGAATTTAAGTTACATGTGTCATGTATATTTGATTGACACCATAAGGTTTTCATCTAAATTCGAAACCTATCTTGTTTGGATATATTGAGCATTTTTATTGCATTTAGTCATGAGACTTGAATTCTGATAAGCTAGAATGTGTGATGTGGCTAGATCACACCAAACGGGTTACTTTTGAAATTAGTTTGAATCAATAATCCAAAAAGGAAGGGGGGGGGGTGGTGCAGAAAAGGCTATTTTGCTTTAGTTCTGTTGTGAAATAAAATCAAAACCATCAAAATGAAAACTCCCTTCATCACAAATACAATTTGCAGTCTGTATACTGAATATACAGGAGAAATAGATAGCAGCTAAAACAGACAGATAAAGCCAAATGAAGGAGCTAAAGGCAAAAGGCAACTAGTGATAGAAACAGAATGTGGGACAGCAGGCAGCCCAGCCAGCACAGTGAAAATGTGAATAAGCACATTCAGCAACCAACCTCCAATCATGGATGCCTGCTGAACAAGATGCTTCCTCTTCATTAATCTGCTAGAAAATAGAAGGTCTACTTCTCCCATGTGGGAGAGATACAGGATGAGTACCTAGGCAAAGAAATCATTTCTTTTCCTTTAAAGATAATAGGATTGCAGGCTGACAGAGAGGAAGGAGGGGGAAAGAGAGGCCCTCTCTCTTACTTGATCTGCATCCCGGATGTCAGTCAGACAACAACTGGGAAAATGAAATGCAAAAACTTATTTTGTCTTGAATTTGTGCCCTTCACTAAATCCTCAAATGATGAAACACTAATGTAGATAGTAGGAGACAGAGGTATTAATAAGAGGGATAGAGAATATCTCGGGCTGTTTTGCATTGATTGTGGAAAGCTATTATTACTGTATTATTCCTGGTAGCCAGACCTAAAATATACCCTTTAGGATATCCCTTTCTGTGGGTTCACATTCTTAAGGATATTTGCTCAAGAGATGCAATCTCTCCTTCTCCCCAATAACAGTTGCTGTATATTGAAACTGTTAAAAAAATACAACAGGCCCAAAATGGAGTCGTTCATGCTAAGCCCATGTCACCAAACCAAGACTTACTTCCTAACCTAATTGAAGTTTCAGGCTCCTCCAGGAATGTAATCTTTACTGATCAGTCTCGAATTTCCTGGTCAGTGCCAGTGAGGCAATCCACTTTCTACACTTCTTTCATCCCCTAAAGAAAGGTGACCTTGCCTGAAACAGTCCACTCTTTCCCCCCTTCTCCCTGTAAAAGCCTTCCATTTTGTTCAGCTCCTCAGAGCTTCTTTCTACCTACTAGATGAGATCCTGCCTGATTCATGAATCTTTGAATAAAGCCAATTAGATTTTCAAATTTACTCAGCTGAATTTTGTTTTTTAACAAAGCTCTGATGTAAAATTCAGAGTATTGAAATGCCATTCAGGATTAGTTCCCAAGGGGGAGCAGTCAGAAGAGGAGGAAACAGGAATTGGGGCATAGTTCTCCTATTCTTTCTGCTTTCTTGCAACAGTCCAAGATCTTTGAATGAAGAAGAGAAAAGCCATGGGCTCAAGGAGTACATAGTCAGGCAGACCAGCATCCCCTCATGGAGACATATCTTTGTTATTTCCGTTTGTAAGGAGAATATGAGCCTTCAATAGTCAGTTGAGAGGCCAGTATAGTGTGGCCACTGGATATCTCTTGTCAGTTGCATTTATCTCCCCATCATCAGCCTCCAGAGTTTCAGACATACCAAACCCTGCTTTCCTCTGAAGTCCACTGGATCTTTTCTGTGGTGGGCATTTACTGGTCCCTAAGAAAACCTACCTTTCACCTACCACACTGCCACTCCAAACTTCTCGTTTTCTGACATGACCCAGCACTCTTTCCTCTGGAAACTTCCCTCATCCAGGCAGACTTCAGTGTTCTTTCCTCTCTGCTTCCTCAGTATCTTGAGAATGCATTCATTTCAGCCATCCCACAAGTTGGCTTACTAGATGATTATTCAAAAGATGGTAACTTAAAGATAAGAACTTAATTTTTCACTTTTTTTCCTTAACAGCCAATACATAATAGGTTGCTCCAAAACATACATTTTTTTAGTTGAGCTAAGAGTTGCTTTTTTGCTCTTTTTATGTTATATTTCATACCAGTTCCCTTCTTAGCCAAAGGAAAAAAAAATGCTTGTTGATTAAATCCAATTGATAGAGCCCATTCTTCACCCCTGACGTTTACTTGGTGAGTTCTCCATGTGCATTAGGATTGTACAAATAGATTTTGATAATAATAGTTTAGTACAGTTTTCCAGATGATGGGTTGTTGGGGACAGACCCTAACTTATCTGTTTGTCTATTTGTATTTAAGTCATATTTTTCCTCAATAAAAGAGCTGTGGGTTGGGCTCAGGAATGCAACAAAAATCCAGCTCAGTCAGAAAAGGAAGCTGCCAAATGAGGCAAGAGAACACTGTCCAGGCATCTCAGGGGAGTGGCCCTGTTATTTCACAGAGATGTTAAGACATCATTCGCTGTTTTGCAATGTCAAGTCCAGCCCAGTGGATCTGACTGTCCACAGAAGACAGCCCGAACGTTTGCTTGCTTCAGGGTTGTTTCATGCAAATCCACCAGTTACTCATTTCCTAAACACTGACACTCTAGGGAAACTGATGCAGTCACCAGATCATCATTTCTGTGATCAAGGAGCCTGGTAAGAGTCAGTTTGATTTTGGCCCCACTACTTCCTTTTCTGCAAAAGACAAAAGGAAAAAGGTTTTCATTATGCCCCATTTACATCACACAGGATCCTCATGGGGGTGCAATTTTCTCTCTTTCTTTCATTGAGCATCAGTTCTATTTTTATATCAGGATCAAGAAGTAGCCCAGGAGAATGAGGATTCTCATTTGAGTCAAAAATATTAAGTTGGGACTACTAATATTAAGCCAATGCTTAGAGAAACCAGTTTCGGGAATACCTGGGCTTGGCTCCTCACCATGTTTCCTATTGATAAGTAGTACACAAATCTTCATTAACCCAGCTGAGGCCAGTACTGTAGTTTTGCGGAATGAGTCTGGATTTTCCATAGGAAGAAATCAGTGAGAAGAAGTAGTCACTTCTGGTGACATCTGGCAGCTGCCCCAGAATTCCGGTCCCCAAAAAGAAACTGATCGCGTTGCCTCTGCAGCATGGTGGGTTCCAGAGTCTCAGGTATATGCATCTAGCCCCAGGAAAGGCATAGCAAAAGCAGCCACACCTCTCTCTAATGGCTAACTGACACATTTTTTTTTAACACAAATATGTTATTAACTAGCACTCTGCATCCCTCCCTCTTCCAATTGCAACATAAAAATAATGACAGCTTTTGTCTTATGAAGTATTGACCTAATAAGTGAATATTGGTCTGACCGTGACTAACTGACGTGGGGTTGAAGTTGACAGGGAGGAGGAGCTCCTGATAAATAGCAAGGGCGGTGCCCCCCAAACCCATTACCCAAGTTATTTGGTGGTTAACACCTTAAAAAATCCACCTTCCTATTTCACAGATTTCTTTTCTACTGCATGTCAGAGCAGAGCAGAGTGTATGTGGAACAGATGGTCCCCATGTACACACCCCATACTTAGTGTCGTGCCAAGCTTATGCTTCCTTCACTTTCTTCATGAAAACAGGCATGCTGAAAATATGTTTGCGGATGGCACAGAAATGCTGTGCACATTTTAGCCGTCATGGCAAAGCAGGAAAAATTCAGAGCCATAACAAGTAAAAACAAAAACCACTGAAAAGTAATTTTTTCCTCCACCAGGCAATAGTCATTTCCATGCCTGAACATGGCAAGTCACAAATGCATTGTGTTAAGTGCCATTCAAAGAAAAGAGGGGTGGGTATTATGGCATCAAGACAGAAAATCTTGGAATAGGATCAGGCATCTCATGCTGTAACAAAGGGTGTTCAATTCTTGTCAGTTTCAGAAAGCAGGCCTGTGCTTCCATGGTGAGGGAAGCAGAAAAGGAAGAAAAACGAGTTGGCTTATTAAATGTCACCTAGTTTTGCACTTCAGTGTATGTGCAGAAAATTGCAATTTGCCTCTTTTTTGCTCTAATATTTTATATCTTGTAAAAGCACGGTTGAGACCCATGAACTGAGTAAATATAATTAACAAAGAAAATATTACATTAAAAATAATAATAGTTGCTAAGCCCTCCAGCTATTATTTAGCTTGCCAAGACATCACCCCTGAGTCTATCTGTGGACTATCTCCTCCTATTCTGGATTATTCTGAAGTTAAAAATGGAGCTTAAAAAACCAGGCATCAGTAATCTCATATCCTACAGAGTAAAGCTTTGCTCAATAGAAGCATTTCCCTAGACATCGTATCAGTAAAATATACAAGAGAAGTTCCTTTCTATAAGTTATTTAATCCCATGGGTCGTTATCTTATCATGATATTTGGAAGAGATCTTAGAGATCAATTCATTCATGTCTTCCAAAATATGGGAATTGATCTCATTGAATCATAAGCAACAGACTGTCCACCTATGCCACAATTCATGACACTTCCAGAGACAGCCAACTCCCTGCCAACTTTTATTTCAACAGGTACAAGTATGGTTTAATTAGTTTGAGAAATAGCTAGCTACACATCACCTTCTGGGACCCAAATCCCAAATCCTTTTTGAGCAGTGCAAATATAAAGAGAAATAATAATGAAATCCTGCACTCAAAGAGCTCATAGCCTAGTTAGGGAGCTTGACAAACAGTTTCAATACAATGTGATAACTATTGTGGAAAAGAAAATTCTACTGTGGCCATTTTTCAGCATACTCTTTGCTTTTCTTTATGACCTTCACCTAAGTTTGTAATTACATATTTATTAGTATAATTATCTTTTTAATTGCTGTCTCCCCTGTTAAAATGTAAGCTTCATGAGAGAAGAAACTAAATCTGTTCAGCAGTTGTCTCTGGAGCTCAGTGTCTCAAACACATGATGAATCCGTGTTGCATAAATGTTAATGATTGATGAACTTTAGAAGGGCACTTTAGCCAAGTGAAACACAAGTGGGATAAGGATGTTCCAAGTGGACAGGCAACATCTGGAAAGGCAGAAGATGAGGGGAGCACTTTAAGGAGTCACCAGTGTTTCAGCTTGGAAGGGACTTAGAGCAAGATATGAGGAAGCTTAGAGGTAAGGCTGGACAGGAAATGGCCTGAATTACGAAGAATCTTTATGTTGTACCAAGGAATTCGGATTTCTTTATGATTGCAGCAAAGATCCATGAACAGACTGCAAACAGGAGAGTGATGTCATCAGCTCACATTTTGGAGGGATTGTTCTGGCAAGATGGTGGAGCCGGGGCTTGGAGAGAGTGAAGTTATGGCACACAGAGGCAATGGATGTGAAGGTAGAGAGAGGGAGGTTTTCCAAGTAAGAATGACCCTATGTGGGAGATGCAAGGATTCATCATTGCCTCCCAGATTTCTGCCTTGGTAGAACTATAATAGTAATAGAAAATACTATAGGAAGTTTGTCTGTTTCTTGGAGAAGGTGTTATACTTGGAGAAGGAGTTCTCGTTGAAAGTACAGATAAGTGGTAATTATATAATTCTGAATTCAATAGAGAGATTTAGGCTACAGAAAGGGATTTGGGAGTGATCAATATATACATAATAATTAAAACCCAAGTAGGAATGATTTCCCAGAAAAGCATGTATAGATGGGAAGATAAGAATGCCAAAGAATGAAGGACAGTAAGAAGACAGGTACTAAGAAACTAGGAACGAGCAGTGAGAGAGTTAAGGGGGAAAAAAAGAGCAGAACAACATTAAGGAAATCATGACAGGAAAGAATTTCCCAAGACAGAGAGTGCAAGAACAAGCAGTTAACTGTGTCAATATGGCAGAGTGGGAAGGTAAGACCAGGGCTGAAAAATCTTTATCATTATATTCAGAATTTAGGTCCTAGGTGATTCTGATGACAGCCATTGAGAGGAGTGAAAAAAGTGGAAGCCAGAAAGCTTTTATTTCAGGGCCAGCTTTACATAGTATAATATTGCCTATTCATTATTCTGAATCAAGTTTTCCCTTCACATAGATGGTTAAGTGTCTGGGGAGGAAGGGAGTGCAAATTTTATGAGTTTCAATGAAGAACGATAGTAAATATTTTATTTTGTTTCAACAAATATTTATCAAGCATCTGCTATGTGTCAAGCTCTATGCTAGGTGTTAGAGACACAAGATGAATAAGCCACGATCCCTGCCTCAAAGGGGCTCAAAATATATTTAGGGAAACACAAATACACATTTCAATATGGTAAGTGCTATATGAAAGGTATATATAGATGATATGGTAATAGAAAAGATGCAATTGTTGGCTTTGCCTAGGCTAGTCAGGAACAAAGGTTGCAGAGACCTTTGTATACTTTTAATGGGGCCTTAAAGAATTGGTAAGATAACACGGGTATACCTCTGTTTAGTGCAGGGTACATGTTTCTAAAAAATGAATGAACTAACGAATGATTAAGCAATATGAGCTGTCTTTGTGGTAAGGTCCCTATGGAAAGACATACCAAGCATCATACACAAACCGGCTATGGAATTCTCTTTAAATGCCCTCAAACATGACAAATTTCAAGCCATAATTTTATTCACATGCTGTTCATACAGTAGTAGAGAAATCCTCCCAAGCTGTAGGGATCTGTATGATGCCTTTTATAAGGTGAAAGTACTTCTCCTCATCTTTAACTTTTTGCCGATCTTTGCTTTCTCATTAATTGACTATTACTTTGAATGTGCCATAAAATATATAAGACCTCATGGTATAGTTTCTTGGCAAATTTGCTGTACCTCCAGTGGTACCACTTTTATTCATCTTGTGAAACACTCCTTATTGCTCACTGGCTAAGAGCCTAGACTAACCATCAATCATATTAATACATTAGATAGATAGATAGATAGATAGATAGATAGATAGATAGATAGATACAAAGAATGTAGAAGCATGAATATATATTTCTGAGGTAAGGAGCATGCTAATGAATGTGTGTTATATAGGGCAGCAGTTCAAGTGTGAAATACAGAAGATAGAAGACAACTAAATCCCAGCATGTATAAGCATATGCATTCATGAAAGTAAATGTGTAAGAAGCTGGTGTGGCTAGAGTGGAGTGTATATGGCACAGAGGGGTAAGAAATAAAATTGGAAAGGCTAAATTCTTTGTAGGTTGTGAATGTCACTGTATGTTATACTAAAAAGTATAGGCAATATTGTATAGCAAGAAGTGGCCTTCAAATTTGAAATAGAAAAATGGCACAATCACTACCACTGATGGAAATATGGAGGAATTATTGGAGCCTGGACAAGGTGAAGGCAGAGAGACCAGCTGGGAAGTTGAGAGACCCTGAGAGCCTGACCAAAGCCCATGACAGCAGGATTGAAAGAGGCTGGGTGTGTACCACCGGATGCCTAGGGGATAAGAGAATTCCTTTACACAGGGTAATTGAAAGTCAAAGATTCCCAGTAGTGGAACTGAAGAGCAGTCTCTCCAACCAACAGAAACACAAAAAGGCCTCAAGAAAGTCAGGGCCTTCAATCACAGTTCAAGCCCAAGGAATTCCAACATTAGATCATAGCAACTGTCTTACTCCAGTGAGTTATTGCTTTTCCCCCCCTCCTTCCCATCCACAAGAACAGTTCAACCCTACAGAATCCAGAAGCAACCAGGTCTCTGGAAGAAGGGAACCTGTACCTTTTTAGGCAATGAGAAGTCCAGATCATCTCACTCACTCCATGCAGAAATGCTAACCTGAAGCAGGCCCCAGGTAGGGGAGGAAAGATACTTTATCTCCACATAAAGTCAGTGTTCTATTACTGCACTGACCTAGATATACCAATTAATAAAGGGAGGCTTTTTTAGTGACTAGAAGTAACTGGAAAATTTTTTATCTGTTACCAAAAAAGTCATTCCATTCACTTTAGATTTTAACCTAAGATCACCAAAAAATGAACTCTCCTGTGCAAGTTTGAATGGGCAGTGGTAGAAAGATAAAGTGGTTTTAGGAATAATCTTCTAGCCCTTCCATTGATATAGAGCAAACACCAGCAAGTTTAAGAAATAAATTATTATTAATATAGTTCAAGCCTTCTGACTTTCTTTTCTCTTCTCATTTCTCTCTCTCTTCTAGATAACCAGCCTTCTGAATTATGGTGTTTATCATTTACATTAATTTATTTTCCTTTGTATACAAGTTAATTGCTCAAAAATATATACAATTTTTTGCAAAGTTTTGTACTTTATATCAATGGTGTCATACTCTTCTTGGTGTCATATATTCTTAAGCTACCAGTTTTTCCAGGAAATCATAATTGTGGATTCTATAACTGCAATGTATATTCATTAGTATAAAGTATTCTCATATGTAAACATAGAATATTATACCTATTGTTTATCGATATTTAAGTTGTTTCTATTTTCTTGCTATTATGAATAATAGTGCTCTGAACATTCTTCTATTTACTTTCTTTTTTTATATTCAAGAATTTCTTTAAAATATATGCTTAACAGTGAAGTTCTTGGCTCCACCCATATTATATAGAATGTGATTAATCACATTCTTGGATGATACGCTGTCATCATTATGATTTGTTCATGCCTCCCTGCTTCTGTTTGGTTAATTTAAGATAGTTCCTTACAATACCTATATGTAAAGAAAATAGTCCCCTTATCTCATACCTTGCCTCTCATTACCCCAAAGTAATCATTAATCTCAATCCTATTATCATTGCTCCCTTGCTTTCTTTTTACTCTTATATCTTTAACTGAATTAAAATGAAAAAAACAACAAATCAAAATTTGTAAGATACAGCTAAAGTAATACCAAGAGGGAAACTTCTAGCACTATAAGCCTATATTAAGCAAAAAGGAAGGTCTAAAAGCAATGACCTCAGTTCCACCTTAAAAGACTAAAAAAAGGGGGCAAATGAGCCCCATGGTAAGCTGAAGACAGTGTAAAGATCAGAGCACAAATTAATAAAACAGAAGAAAAAAGACAATAGAGAAAATAAATGAAACCAAAAACTGGTAGTTTTTTTTTTTAAATAAAATCAATAAAATTAATACCTTTCTTCTCAAGATGATTAGGAAAAAAGAGAAAAGACAAAAATTAACAGTATCATAAATGAGAAATGATATCATTACAGATGTTAAAAGGCTAGTGAGAGAATATTACAAACAGCTTTGTGCCAGTAAATTCAACAACTTAGACAACATGGACAAATTCCTTGAAAGAGACAAACTACCAAACTCACTCAAGAAGGAATAAATCATTTAATAGCCCTGTACATATTTTTTAAGTGAATTTTTAGTAAAAATTTTCTGTCAAAGAAAACTGAAGATGTCTTTACTGGTAAATCCTACCAAACATAAAGAAGAAATAATACAAATTCTACAAAAACTCTGAAAGACCATCAAAGAGGAGGTAACACTTCTCAACTCATTCTGCAAGGGCCAGCATTACTCCCATACCAAAACCAGACAGAGACAACAGAAAGAAACAAGACTAATATCTCTCATGACTATAGATACATTCTTACAAAATTTTAGCATATTGAATCCAACAATCCATAAAAAGTATATTACATCATGACCAAGTTGGATTACTCCCAGGAATAAGAAGTTAGTTTAACATTTGAAAATCAATCGATGTAATTTACCATATTAGCAAACTAAAAGGGAAAATTGATCCAACTATCTCAATAGATGCAGAAAATGTACTTGACAAAATTTATATCCATTTTGGATTTTTAAAAAATTAAATACTTAGGGTTAAGTGTAAAATTATAAAAGACAAGTTCAACAAGAATTATGAAACTTTGCTAAGAGGGGCACCTGGGTGGCTCAGTCGGTCAAGCGTCTGACTTCAGCTCAGGTCATGATCTCGTGGTTCATGAGTTCAAGCCCCTCATTGGGCTTTGTGCTGACAGCTTGGAGCCTACTTTGGATTCTGTGTTTCTCTCTTTCTCTGACCCTCCCCTGCTCGCACTCTGTCTCTCTCTCTCAAAAATAAATAAACATTTAAAAAAAAACATTGCTAAGCAATATTAAAGACCTAGAATAAAAGATACATTATTTTCATGGATTGAAAGATTTAGTATTGTTAAGATACTAGTTTTCTCTAAATTTATCTATAGATTAAATGCAATCCCAATCAAAAACCTAGAATTTTTGGTAGAAATTGACAAGCTGATTTTTAAAATTACATGGAAAAGCAAAGGAAGTAGAAAAGCCAAAAACTACATTGAAAAACAAGAAAGTTGGAGGACTTATACTAATTTACTACAAGACTCATCCAAAATCTTGAAGCTTATGTATTTATAAAGTTTATTTACTGGTTTATTTACTTATAAAGCTACAAACATTAGTAAAGACAGCATGGTGATGGGGTCAAGACAGACAAACAGACTGATAAAACAAAATAGAATCCAGAAATAGAATCACAATCAAGCCAATTGATTTTTTACAACAGTGAAAGGCAATTCAGTTGAAAAAATAATTGTTTTTTCAATAAATGGTCCTGGAAATATTGAATAATATATACGCAAGAAGAAGGAGCAGAAGTTCAATCTATACCTCACATCATATACAAAAAAAGAACTCAAAATGGATTTTAGACATAAATGTAAAAACTAAAACTATAAGCTTTCTAGAAAAAAATCGAGACAATCTTTGTGATTTCAGAGTAGATGATTTCTTAGATGCATACCAAAAGCAAGATCTATGAAAGAAAAAAATTAATAAATTGAATTTCATCAAAATTAAAATATGTTCTCTAAAAGACACTGTTAAAGAGATAAATAAACAAAACATAGTCTTGGAGAAAACATTGGCAAATTAGATGTCTGATAAAGAACTTATATTCACATTACATGAAGAATTCTCAAAACTCACGAAGAAAGAAACAACTTAAAAAAATTGGGATAAAAATGTGGACAGGCACTTCAATAAGGAAGAGATATGTTAGCTACTAAGCACTTGAAAAAACATTCATCATTTGTCATTGGAGAAATTTAAATTAAAACCACGGTGAAATCCCACTACACCCTCATTAGAATGACTAAAAGTAAAAAGGCTGACATACCAAGTACTAGTGAAGATATGGAGGAACTGGAACTCTCTTACATTGCTGGTGAGAATGTAAAATTGAAAAACATTTGTTTGTTTAGTTTCTTAAAGAGTTAAACATATATCCTACCACATAGCCACCTGTTCTATTTTTTAGATACTTACTAAAGAGAAAAAAAAGCATATGTCCATACAAAGACTTGTTTGCAAATGTTTGTAACAGCTTTACTTGTAATAGCCAAGAACTAAAACAACTCAAAGTCCCAGCAACAGATGAATGGGTAAACACACCAAGGTAAAAGCTATTCAGCAATAAAGTGAAATTAACTCATTGATGTAAGCAACAATATAGATGAAACTCAAAATAATCACATTGAATATAAGGAGTCATATTTCTAAAAATGCATGTTGTATGCTTTCATTCATATAAAACTCTAGGAAATGAAAGCAGATCAGTGACTGCCTGGACAGAGTTAGGTGGCTAATGGCTAGGAGGGGGTGGCAGTAAGGGGCGTAAAGAAAACTCAGGGGACAATGGATATGTTATTATCTTGAAAGTGATGATGATTTCATGTAATATATATGTATCAAAACATCAAATTGTACACTTTAAACGTGCAATTTGTTGTGTATAAGTTAATCCTTAGTAAAACTGTTAATAAAACAATTCCCATTATGAGGTTGTATTTGTTCCCATTATGAAGATGTATTCATTTATCTATTCTTGGAGTTCTCTTAAATTTTGTATTACATATTTAGAAGCCATGTGATTAATTGCATAGTTTATAATTATTATATATTCCTGTTTAATTGAACTATATATCATTATAGTATAGCTATAGCATGGTGGGTACTTACAAAGGTCCTCTAAGAACCATAATGTGGAACCATTTCTAACACAGTAAAAGAATGTTTAATTTGGTGTATGGCCCAGAATAAAGAATGCATTTCCCAGCCTCTTTTCAATTTAGGTGTGGCCATTTGATAAAGTATTGACAAATGGGTGTGAATGTAAGTGAACATAACTGCCCCTTTTATCTTTAAAGAGAAAATATATCCTCATTTCCTCCTTTCTAACATACTATTGTTTGAGCATAAAGTAGAGTAACAAGATGGGAGGAGGTTGGATCCTTGTACATTCTTGTGGAACAAAGCTATCATATTAGCCCTAGACTTCCTACCTCCAGACTGTTATCAGGGAGAGAGAAAGAGAGAGCCAGGAAAGAGAAACAGTTCTTTATTGTCCACTCTACAGTGATTTGGGATATCTATTTTCTGCCAAATCTATATCCTATTATAGAATTTGATACCTGTACTGGGATAGCTCTCATAATAAACCCTAGAATATAAGGTGATCAGAAGGTCTCAAATATCAGAAGTTAGAAAATGATGAATCTTTTGCTGTTAAAAAAATTGTTTAAACCTCAGCCAGTGGTATCCTAGAAGGCAGAGAGTATCCTTAAGGATGTAACAAAAAGAATAAATGTAGGGAAAATTCAAAATGGTGGCGGTTACTCTTTTTCCTCACTCTCAGCAAAGTTCTATAAAAGAGAGATAAATCCAGGATAGAACAATTCAGTCTCCAAGTAGAGATGGAGAAGAAGAGAACTCTGGGTAAAAAAGAAAAACCCTTTTTTGTCTATGGCCTCAAATAGAAGTGGACTTGGAATCTAGCCATTTGGAGCTTTGCATGATTGCAAAAACCAATCACTTTATGTTTCCCAGATGTAAGCTCTTACAAGTGATAGAATCAAAGTTGAAATGTACATGGCTTGTAAGTTAATTTTTGACTTATGTAATATTTGAAGCAAGTACTGGTCAGAGCAATAAGGAAGCGTTTACATAAAAACCAGAAGTATATCTTACAAAAAGCATCTAGGATATCTTCATGATTTCTATACAATCAATAAAAGGAAAATTTTTAATGAAAAAATAAGTAATATAGAATAATTCATGTGGTATTAACTTATTTAATATTTTATTTTTGGTGGACAGTTTGCTTTATCGATGCATTGTGTTTGAAGCCCAGCAGTATAAATTATAACATTTCACAATACCTAAACTCTGATGAAATTACTAACATGTCATTACAAGTCAAGTAGAAAAATCATAGAGGGACTGTTAACGATTTAATAGTTGTAGTTCATGGGGAAATGCTAATCCCACTGAAGTACAGAAGTTATGGTTATTGTGATTAAGAACATATAAGAAGAGAAATGGGAAATGTGACATTCATATTAAAACTAGGATACAAAATGCAATTATTATAAAGTGACAGTGAGTCATGCAGTAAAATTTAAGCTAACTTTTCTAGGAAACTATTACCCTTGTGAGTCTGAACCTTTATAGAGATATCTGTCCCACAGGGAAAGTACTCGACACCCCCATGTTGGTCAGCCTTATCACCATATGGTTACTTCAGGATGGAGGAAGCACTGTCAGTGGCCCTCCCAGATCTCCCCTGTACCTTCTTACAATTTTTAGGAACCTCCCTCCTACCTTCCCTGTGTTTTCCCTTTCTTCTTTTAGGGGACTTCTCATGCCAAGGGAGTAGCATTGCCCACAGGCACAGAGAGTGGGAGTGCTGGGAATTCATAACCACGAAGGAGGCTCTTAGCTAATGACCAATCTGTGAGGGCAGACGAGAGCCCAGCTCTCTGCCATTGCACTAGGGTGACCAATGCATAGCTTCCACTTCAGAGATGCCACTACCAGAAGACACAGAAGCAACCCTCTGCAGCACTTGTCCTGAAATTGCCTCTTTTCTGGGCTACTTCCCTTTTCCCCTGTTCTTTTCCAACACCTACTTTGCTAGTTTCTCCAAAGAGCACTTCCTCAATAAATCATTTGCACAGGAATCTGCATTCCATGGGTTGCTTCTGGGAAACTTGATTTAGGACTAAGTTTGGACAAAAACAACAACAGCCAAAAAAAAGCACAGATTGGGGTGGGATTAGAGCAGTTGGGTTTTGTTAGTTCTAACAATACAATAATAATGGAAAATTTAAATTATCAATTGAAGAAGAACTAATGGATGGAGGAATTTATCGAATTGATACTAAAGCATTTTTAAGAAAAATGATTGTAAGACTGAATTAAAAAGGCTTAGTAGAAAACCATAGTACAGCCTTTAAGTTAATAGGCATTCCCATTGGAAAGCAATCGGGTATCAGGTATTTTGGGCTATAGGTCAGTAACTTTTTTTTTAATGTTTATGAGAGAGAGACAGAGAGAGAGAGAGAGAGAGAGAATGAGTGGCGGAGGGGCAGAGAAAGAGGGAGACACAGAATCTGAAGCAGGCTTCATGATCCTAGCTGTCAGCACAGAGCCCCATGCAGGGCTCAAACCCATGAACCACAAGAACATGACCTGAGCTGCAGTCAGACACTTAACCAACTGAGCCACCCAGGCACCTCTAGTAACTTATTTTTAAGAAAATTTATATTATGGTAGCATAGATATGGTTATTAGTGCTACGCCCCAGAAAGCAGTGCACAATAATCAGGCACCTCTAAAGTGGGGTTTCTCAACATCCACAAGATTGACATTGTAGGTCAGGTAGTTCTTTATTGTTGGAAGGTATTGTATGCATCACAGGATGTTAGGCAGCATCCCTAGGCTTTACCCACCAGGTACCGGTACCACCTCCACCCAGTCATGACAACCAAAATGTCTCCAGACCTTACGAGACATCCCATGGAAGGGAAATCACTGTTCTAGAGTGACCTCTTTGCCCAAGAAGACATATCTTCTCATATGTGATAAAGAATCTAGTAGGTACACAAATTTGAAATAAAAACATGAAATTAATAGGTTTGTTTTAGTTTCTGCTACTTTATAAATTTATAAGCCATTTGGTTTTTAGAAAAATTACATTCTAAATGAAGGCATAATAACTTTTGTACTTTATTGGTTCACAAGACTAGACTGTTTTTTAAGAAGTCCTGACCTATTCAATGGAAAACCTACTTCACACATAATTACAGAATTAATCATATAGAGATAGTTGTGATATTTTTTCAAATGGAACTCTTGCCATGTGTGTTTAAATGCTAATCATAAAGATATAAATACCTTTCCATCAGTTTATAGTTACTTAAATGGACATGATTCCTAACAATCTTTTCACATATAGACTAGACATAAATATGTTTTTCATAGTTGTTTATAAGATATAATACAGTATATGAACAATTTCTTTTGTAAATAAGATCATCAGATTACTAAGGTTTTTCAGGAATGGTGGGAGTTGGTGGGGTGAAGAGAGGATTACCAAAGGCACAGTTAATTGGATTTCATCAAGACATTGATAGGAAAGGAAAATATGGGCTGGAAAATACTATAGTTAATTGGTTTATATCCAAAAAGTTTATACTATTGAATCAGTATCAACTCCAAAGGGCTAAGGCAATATGAAACAGATCAGTGTGTATGCAGCCTTCTCTCACTCAATAATTTGAATGAAGACCTAGAAAGCATGCTTATCAAGTTTGTAGATGACAAAGTTTAAGGAAATTTGGATATATTACATGACAGAATAAAGTTTTAAATATCTGGAAAAAACATACCTAATTTAACAAAATGAAAAGAAAGAAAGAAATGGAGAACTCAGCGTATTGGCTCCAAAAATAAGAAGCAACTTCTCCTTTTAACATTTTCTTCTGTCAGTGGCAGGATCCAGCCTCACAGCTCCTGAACTACATCCAGTGAATCAGCAGGTTCTCCAGTCTCCTCTGGAAACGTGGCTGAAATCCATGACCTCCGGTCCACAGGTGTCATCACTGCCCAACTGAGGCCTCATTAGTGCGCCTGATTGCAATAAATGCCTAACTCATCCTCTTCTAACCATGCCCACTCTGAATCCATTCTAATATGGCAGACAGAGAGCTCTAAGACACCTGGACCACCTGTGCCTCTGGCTGAAAACGCAGATACAGCCTCCTGTAGCTTAGAAGAAAACCCTACAGCAACTGCCTCTACTTTTTTCCAGGCTCTCCTGTCATTCCTGTCTCATGCTATACTCTCTATTAATATCAAATTACAGATAGTTTTGTTAGTCAAATATCATGTTATTTCTTGCCTTTATTTCTGAGTTTATTCAGGTAGCTCTGTCTATAAAGACATTCCCATAGTTACTGATGGGGCTAAAACTTACTCTTCCATCACGACTTAATTGAGGCATGATTTCCTCCAGAAGACCTTCCCTTACTTCCTAGGTTAATAGACAGTTTCTTCATTTCTCCATTCCCTCTCATTCCACTCTTCCTCATGCATTGGTCAGAGTCAAGGATCAAATTTATTTTGCTTTGCATTATGCTAGTCGGTGAAGTTTCAAGTGTGCTGAAGAGAGGTAGCAATACTTGGAGTCTTTGTTTGGCAGGCTGCCATAACATTACACTACACACTACGTGGCTTGAACAACAGAAATTGTTTTTTCACAGCTCTAGAGGCTAGATGTCCGCTATCAAAGTGTTGGAAAGCTTGGTTCTGAGGTTCCCAGGCTTCTTTCCTTAGCTTACAGATGGCTGCCTTCCCACTGTGTCCTCATCTGGTCTTTCTTCTGTGCACATGCACCCATGGTGTCACTGTGAGTCTTTATTTCCTTGTCCTAACAGGACACCAATCAGATTAGGTTAGGGCCACCGTAATTTTAACTGAAATCACTTATTAAAGGCCCTCTCTCCAAATACAGTTACATTCTAAGATACTAGAAATTAGGGATTCAACATATGAATTTTGAAGGGATATGATCAGCCCATAATAGAGTCCAAGTAGGATTCATCAATCTTTGACCTCTTTTCTTCCCAGAAGCCTGGAGGGAAGGTTTATCCCAGAGCCTGCTCCCTCACTGCAAAAGTCTGCCATGCCTCTTTCTCCACACTATCATTGTTAGAGGCTAGGGAGGTGAGAAAGAACTGGTGACCTTCTCCGGCCTGAGAGAAGTTGCAACTTATTTTCCTTGACCAAGATGTTTCTTCACTCCTCTCACTCTTCTTCCCATATAAATGAAATAAGATCTTCACCTATTTATTCTATTCCAGCCTCTGGCATAGTTACCATGTAAAATTGGTAACACCAGGTGACGAATCATCTTACATTTATTCCAACAGCTATGTTATGCTAATGTGATTTTCCCTATTTTACAGACAAGGAAACTGAGGCTTCAGAGGATTGTGGCTTTCCAAGACTGCACACTCATGAGTGTATTATTTGAACCACAGTCCACATAATCCCTGAACTCTTTCTGACATGTCGTACTTCCTTGACACCCAGAAAGTCCTTAAACCTTTGTATTGAATTATACTAACAGCCATGTAGTTCTTTCTAAACTTATTTGACTGTAAACAAAATAACCATAATTGTACTTTAAATAAAATAAGCTTGGCACAAATAAAATAACTAAAAATAACAGATTATAAGATCTTGGTAGATATATATGCTTAGATTTAAAAAAACGATCCCTAGGGGCTTCTCGGTGGCTCAGTCGGTTAAGTTTCCAACTCTCGATTTCTGCTAACGTCATGATCTCAAGGTTCATGAGTTCAAATGCCACGTCAGGCTCTGTACTGACAGTGTGGAGCCTGCTTGGGATTCTCTCTCTCCCTATCTGCCCCTCCCTCTCCTTCTCTCTCTGTCTCAAAAATAAAACATAAACTTTAAAAAGTGATCTCTAGAATGACTTGCTATTAGAAAGTTAATCTCTATGTTTTAATTTTTTGTTTTGACACAACAAATATAGCACGTGAAAGTAATTTATTCACTTTATTTCACTTAGAACAAAATGAAGATAAAGTAAATCATCTTTCATTTCACATCTGTTATAAAACTCCAGCATTTAAAAATAGAAATATGATCTTGGGGTGAAGATCTATTTTCTTTCTGGTTGCAGCTCAGGGCCAGTTAGATTCCTTTTGTCTTCAGAGTTCTCTATTCTAATGAGGTTGTACTTATCTGCAAATTAATAGATGCTAATTCAGGCTCTCAGTTGTCTGTAAACTTCGAAACTCTCCTTTCCCTGTCTTTGTGGTTTAGCATGGAATGTGAATTTTGTTTTCAGATCAACTGTTGTTTAATTAGCACATGCTACTGTACTGTATAGTGATGGCCGATCAAGCGTGCTCTTTTCAGTTTGCCACAGTATTACAGTAGTTACTTTTTTTTTTGACCAATGGAGATCTTTAGATCTAAGGAGATTTTTTTCAAGGTTGAATTTGTAGCCAAGGGGAAGGAGATCTTGAAGGAGATCTAACTTTATTCCATGGAAAAGAAAGGAGAAAAAAAAGAGTAGAGGACTTACCAAAAGTTTTACTTAAAATTCTAGACTTTTAATTATGCTACTGAATTTAAGAACATAGGAAATACATCTTGTTTCTGAATGAATTAAAAGCTGAAGCCATTCCAAATTGTTTTGAGCCATGTTTTCAAAATGTTAATTTATTTAAGCTGTTCAGCCCTCATCTCAGATCACATCCATCATAATAATGGTTAACACTTTTAGATCTAGGACACAATTTGTCATTTAAAAGAAATGCATGGAATGCTATATTTAAGACACCTTATTTTAAATTTCAGCAAATCTCTAAAGCAAATATCCCCTGCCCTCCAGCTCCATTTGTTAATTCGCCATTAAAATGCATCTTTTTCTCACTGTTCTAATGAGCATACCCACCCATTTACCATGAAATCATTATTAAATATTGATCAGCACCCTGGCTTCATCCAAAAGTATGGTATGTAGTTAATCATAGCTTCAAAGAGAAACTTTTGTATTTTAAACACATTGTGGAACTTTCTAAAGCAACTTATGTAAAGATTAGTCTTTAAATTTTAAACTACACCTTTAAAGTTAAAATTACATAGGGGAAAAAAACACCTTTGTTAATGGGAATAGCATAATGCAGGAATTAAAAACATGCCATAGAAAAATGAGGGAGATTTCTTTTGAAAAATAACTTGGAAGGAAGGGAGGCAATGTAAGCTCTGAAGCCACATGCCTGGCTTCAAATCTCTGCCCCAGAACTCACCGGGGCGGGGGAGGGGGGGGGGCAATACTGGGCAAGTCACTTAAAGCTCCTTGTGTCTCCATGTCTTCATCTGTGAAATGGCAGTAAAAATGATTTTTATTTCATGAGTTATTGTGAAACTTATATGAATGAAGACATATAAAGGCTTTAAACAATGTCTTTGTTTTCTTTGCTCCATCAATATTAGCCATATTATCATCACTGTTGTCAAACATTTTGGGAATTGTCAGAAGAGTAAGTTAGATTTAACCTTGGATGGATCCTGTAAATTAAAGTAGGATCCGGAGTGGAAATCGTAGGAAGACAGATAGGAACGCTAAGACCTAAAATTGGAAGACGCTGCCTTGGGGGAGGCAGCGTACTTCCTATCTCCTGTGATTTTTAAGTCAAGGCTGGATAGCCACATGATGGGGAGGTTAAGGGGAGATTTTAAATTCTGTCCAGTCCCGAATTTCTGTTTTACCTCAAGGCAACTGCTATCATTTAATGGGCTTCACTTCTCACACTGTACACATTTTTATACTAATGAATATACCCCCTCCCTCCTCTAGATGGGGGTCCTTGATGATGAGATCACTGTCAGATTCATCATTATGTATCTTTAATCACCAGGAAATTTGCATCTTATTCACAGCAGTGACTCAATAAGTCTGTGTTTAAATAATTAAACATAGGTTTCTCATATACCTATGAGCAGGCTATTCTCCAGTAAATCATCCAGCCTACCTATCCTTGCCAATAACGCCCTCCTATCAGGTGTCTTTGAGGTAATAATGAGGCTTTCGCTATCTTATGATGTTTTATTTTCCGTTTATTGTTTGCTACAAGTGGTTACTAGATGGATTTTATACAGTGATTCTAGAGAAGTTAATTTAGATAGATGCTCAATGCAATAGCTGGTGGATCCAGGCTATTTAAACTCCAAATCCTCAAGGTCTAATTTTCCCATTTAGAACCCTAGTCAAAACTCAGAGACGCAGTCAGTCAACATTTTTGAGCACTAAGAGCTAAAATCAGAAAAGGCACTAGTTGCTGTATACAATAGTGCAAAGGGAGAAATAAGAAAAATACATCCTCCCTAATCCTGTGGGCTAAAATTGTCAAAACTATAGCAACATGGATGGAACTGGAGAGTGTGATGCTAAGTGAAATAAGCCATACAGAGAAAGACAGATACCATATGGTTTCACTCTTATGTGGATCCTGAGAAACATAACAGAAACCCATGGGGGAGGGGAAGGAAAAAAAAAAAAGAGGTTAGAGTGGGAGAGAGCCAAAGCATAAGAGACTGTTAAAAACTGAGAACAAACTGAGGGTTGATGGGGGGTGGGAGGGAGGGCAGGGTGGGTGATGGGTATTGAGGAGGGCACCTTTTGGGATGAGCACTGGGTGTTGTATGGAAACCAATTTGACAGGAAATTTCATATATTAAAAAAAAAAAAAAATTGTCAAAACTAAAACATAGTGAGTTCAGTCACAAATAGGAAGGCAGGACAAGAGGGTTAGATAAGAAGAAGGAGACTTTGAGAGAAGCAGGTGGGTCATCTGCACTGAGGTGTTGGTGCTAACAAGTCCAAAAACTATGCAATTGACAGTTTAGCAAGATAGCAGGCTATCTAGTGAGTTGAATTTGGCCACCTGCAAAAACTACCTAAAATTACTACTAAGAACCAAAGTTCCACTTTATTAATAGCTTCAAGAATGTTAGCACTCCAGCACAGAGTTCTAATAAAGTAAAATGGATGTGCATACTTCCCTCAATATCCAAAATGTAAGTCTCAGAGTTTTACCATTTTCACCCTCTGGCTTGGAAGATGTCAAGAGAAAGGGGAAAATTAAGGTGTCTGGGTCAGCAGAGCCAAAGAGGTAGGAAGCAAGAAAGGGAGTGGAAGACAGTGAGTATACAGTGTTCATACTAAAAGCATGGCCTGATTAATGTATTGGATTCTGAACATTTATTCATGTAACCCATGTTTCATTAAGCCCCTTCCATGTATTTCATGCTACCGGTGAAGAAGACATAGAAAGTAGCCTGACCTCATCAAAGCTTAGAATCTAATGGGAGATAGTGAACAAGGTAGGGTGTAGATTTCAGCTCCTACTGATATCCATCTGCCTTATTATAGCCATCTAGCAACCGTGAGGTGATATATTTGAATGAATAGATCAACACTAAGTCATTTCGCAAGTAGCCTGGCTCCTATTTGTAACATTATTGATGCTTTAAAATTCACTAAATTGCAGCCGGATCATCAAGGTGTTTTGAAGCCATGCTCAAAACTTTCTGAACCTTTACTGAAATTGTTTAGGGCCTCTCCAAGAGGCTGTAAGAACAGCAGTAAAATTCTAAGTAGTTTTCTTTATAAGCTGTAACTAAATACAGACTGTAACAATGATTAATTTTTTTAATATTCTTAGTGTTTCAGGACTATTATATTAATAAGGCCATCATGCATCACTGTTGTATTCCAACGGAACTATTAGTCTCTGTACCAGGTTAGTGTAATTACAGCCTAATGGTTTACATCATTATAAAAACACTAAATATTTTACTAAACTGAGTACAGTATATAAAAATTAATTTAAATGGCTCCAGGCTTGAAACAATAGAATCAATGATGAAAAAATTCTTTAACATCAAATAAGAAAACAAAAGTATGAAAGGGGAATATTTCTTTCAAATCATCTGAAGTGTAATAAAAATATAAAGAATTTTAAAATAAAAATCTAATAGAAATTTGTCATATTTTGATCCTGTCTTATAGAGCAGTCTTCTTCATTAACATTGGGAAAGGATAAAGTTTCTAAAACCGTACACTCAAGAATCTCCTTCCTTTTGCGTGGCTATGATAACTCATTTGTGAGAAATTAGAGGAAACATGTATGTACTACTGATAAGTGCTCCACAATATATGCCTCACAAATACATCACAATATTGTGAACTTTTAATGGTCTTTTTATGGACTTAAACGTCAAATACTTAAATGAGAAATTCCTTATGTGCAGAGGTACAAGTATTCAGTAAATACAGGTTCGTTGATTGGATAGTACATGTGAGGAAAGAAATTAGGGGAAGGGAAGGGCTTGACAGTAAAATCAAATAAGGCTAGTAATAAATTATCCTAATAATAAATACTCTAAATGTAACAGCATTTAACATGGCAAAAAATATAATTAACGCTCATTGCACTTAGAGACTTTACTTAGTTGCCTTGAAGATTCTCTACATTTTTATGAAACGCTTGTAAACACTAAGGTAGGAATCTTCTTTTCTCTCCTGTTGAAGATTCCATCCTTAACATCAGTTTTCCTACTACATGAGGTGACTAATTTGCCTACTATATGGGGTGTCAACTCAACTGAGCCAACGGGTGCCCATAGTAAACATTATTTCTGGGTGTGTCTGTGACAGTGTTTCCTGATGAGATTAGCATTTGAACAAGTGGGCTCAGTGAAGTAGATTGTCCTTCCCAGTGTGGGTGGGCATATTCCAATCTGCCAAGGGCTTCAATAGAACAAAAAAGCAGAGAAAGGAAGAATTTACTCCTTTTGCTTCCTCTCTGCCTGTCGAGCTGGGGCATCTGTCTCTTGTCCTTATACTGGGATTCATACCATTGGTCTCCTTAGTTCTCAGGCCTCTGAATTTGGACTAAATGACATCACTTGCTTTCCTAGGTCTCCAGCATGCAGATGGCAGATTGTAGGACTTCTCAATCCCCATGATTGTGTGAGCCAATTCCTCATAATTCTCTTTCTGTATCTATATCTATATATCTATATCTATATCTATATCTATATCTATATCTATATCTATATATCTATACCTATATCTATCCATATCTACATGTACCTATATCTGTATCTATATCTAACCTATATCTATATCTATCTATATCTATATATCTATATCTACATATCTAATCTATGTCATCTATATCTATCTATCTATCTATCTATCTATCTATATCCATATCTATCTATATCTATAATCTCCTACTGGTTCTGTTTCTCTGGAGAACCCCAACTAATACCCTACACAGCCTCACCTCATTGAAAATCTGGTTCTCATTTATTTTGTGGAATTTACCAAAGTCAGCCCAATATATTAATTTGCAAATGTGCCACCTGTATGGTTTAGGAGGTTTCAAATCATAATCCACCTTTAATTATTTACTTCAAGGGGATGGTTTTATTTATGTTTCTATGAATTTATAATAGCTTCCACTGTGTGGGTAGATACCAGAAATGGCAGACTTCAATTGCTTTTTTTTTTTTAACACCTGACTCAATTGCTAAAAGCCTCTACAGTGGCAGGTGGTTTTAAAGCTCCATGGACATTTGCAGCATTAACAAGAAGTTAAGGCTTGTTCTTCAAAGAGCAGTTTCAGCTCCCCAACACAGAGATGAGACGAACGTACCAGAACATTCAGGCCCAAATTAGACCCTATCTTGGGTCTCTGGGAGAAAGTACCACCTAAGCTTTTTAGAAGTTAATACCAAGGGGCTTATATAAGCCTCCTTTGGTCAACCACAAAAATTCATTACCGGTGTCGCAGACAAGGTAGTGCATCCCTTATTTTCTTTCAAATCTAATGAGAAAATGATTACACAGCTTGCAGTCTGTTCCGGGGCAATGGTGTTGGGTGTAGGAATAATAACGCTCAGTGAATTGCCACCACTCTGAGCTATTCCACCTGCCCTACCCACTAAGTAGCTGCAACAGACTGTGAACCCTTACCTTTGCCAGATCACTTGCTCACAGAGAGCTTAGGGCAGTCCCTCCCTCTAACATAGGGTATGAAAAGATGACTCTAAGATCTAGTTAAGCTTTTGATTGTAAGTTTCCATTTTTCTTATTTTCACTGGAATCCACTCAACAAAAACTTACTATCATATTGTTAAAGCTTGGGGTGAATTAAAATTTGATTTTAAAAAATCATATAATGATTTGAGATTGTGTTGATTTTTCTTGTTAGTTTCTTAAATTTTTTTCATGTTTATTTACTTTTGAGAAAGAGAGCAATAGATGGGGAGGGGCAGAGAGAGAGGGATTTACTTTTGAGAAAGAGAGCAGTAGATGGGGAGGGGCAGAGAGAGAGGGATTTACTTTTGAGAAAGAGAGCAGTAGATGGGGAGGGGCAGAGAGAGAGAGGGAAACACAGAATCCTAAGCAGACTCCAGGCTCTGAAGTGTTAGCACAGAGCCCGACACGGGGCTCCAACTCATGAACCGCGAAATCATGACCTGAGCCAAAGTGGGACACTTAACTGACTGAGCCACCCAGGTGCCCCATTTTTCTTCTTTAAAAATAACTGAGACCCATGCAAAACCAGTTTCTATCTAAGAGGAGTCAAAACAGATTATTCTCTTCGACCTGGAATTACAAAGTATCATTTATTTATATACATTTTACGAAAAATACTCTAATATGTATTCAGGCGCCTCCCACTACCCCCAGCTCCTTTCTTTCTTGCTAACGCTCCCTTGTGAGCAGAACTGACTAGGAGAGGAAAATGGAACACACGTCTCCGAAATCAAGAAGAATGCGCCTCACGACTGAGAAGGAACCATTTGAGACGAGCATTTGTTGATCAGATTTGAAAGGAACTTATACAGTCGACTAGGAAAAGGTGTTTAAACACCTGAATTCAATCCAGATCTTTAAAGCAATGATCTAATTTTTAGCAGCAGTAGCTCTTTCACAGGTGTAGGAAGAATGTTTACTTTCATTGAACTAATTTGTTCTAAATTGAGAAAACATTTAGGAACTAAAAAAACAAAGAGGCTCCTGTTTTCCCAGGACAGGAATAAAAAGAAAAAGGAGATCAAGAATACAACATGCAGCTGAATATTTCAACTTTTTCTCCACTGACCTGACTAAATGATGTCTATTTTATTTTGTTTCTTAAAAAGCATAATTCCCAAGTGTGACTTAAATAATAAATATACATAACTTATTTTGCTAAGAAGTAATTAAAGAAGTCATTTGCTGACAAAAACAAATGTACACCTAATATATAAAGCTTGTTGTTTTTGGTTAAGTAAATATTTTGGATGCCTTATTTTGGGAGACGGCTGGGTGTATACATCTTAATACACCAGGGGAAAACTACCTCTGAATTGAGACATAACTTGCCTTTCCTCCCAAAGAATTTAAAAGTCTCTGTTTCAGTTGATTTTAATAATTTCTCAAAAAAGAAAAAAAAACCCACCCCATTTTCTTTGTAACTGCAAGAGGAATGTGAAAAAAAATTACTGCTTTAAAATGTATAACGCATATCTTCTGAGAAAAAAACTCGGCATTTAGGCATCTCTCTGCGTTGTAAACAACATGAGTTTACAGGAGTTGGCTTTTCATAAGAACTACATTTTAAAGTGCAGTTTTTGTGCCTAATGATTTAAATAAAAATTTAGATAAAATTCACTGTGTTCATATTTTCCCCACCCCTCTCCCCACCTCCCATGATACTTTTCTTCATGAGAAATAACCAAAATCTCTTTAGCTTTTTCTCAAAGGACCCATTTTCTAAACTAATCATTTTTAGTCACTCTCTTTTGAGCTCTCCCCAAATTTTCTCCATCCTGCCTCCAACAAAGGGCCTCAAATTGGACCCTGTGCTCCCATAAAAACCTGATGAATGCTGATCACAGAAGAGGCTCCTTATGGTCGTACCTTCTCATAGAAGAAAATAGTCTTGATCTTACAGCTTCCTCAACCATTAGAAGCTAATGCCACCTCTGACTCGATTTGGGGATAATGAGGATATCATACCTAATTTTTCACCTCTCCATTTAAACTCCTAAGTCATAATAATAGTACATGCAGCTGTTTACTGCATTTCTCCAATGCCCCCTATGTGCCAAGCCCTGTGCTAGGTACTTTAACTGCCTTTGGAAATATTGAAACATTGCTGTTATCCCTGTTGTGCAGAAGAGGTTATGTAAGCTCCCCAAGGTCACAGAATCTATTTGTAGGAAGGTGGGAATTCAATTACAGGTCTCACTGCTCCTAACGCCCAGTCACAACAAATATTCTTTATGGACTCCTGTGTTTAGTACAATAAAAATCATACAGGAAGCCCTTAAAACAAGAACAAGTGCTGAAACTCTCCACAGGGCAGCATTGTGGTGTTGTGGTGGTCAGCGCTCTCACTTTTACTGTGCCCAGGCCACATGCGAGGAGAGGCACCAGCATGGAGGCCAAGCACCTGAGCCCCATGAGCATTTCCGAGAGCAGGGATGAACAGTGCTGAATGGCGCCCTCCTGTGGACAGCGTTACCTGAGGAGACAGAGGCCGGCAGAAGTGTAAGCAGCCTACCGGTGACTCAACAAATAGTTCAAATACATGTGCAAGAATGCGGTGAGGCAATTTAGCCAAGGACAGCCGACTGTCTGGTTAACCTGGTGAGCAAGTTAGTTTGTTGCCGTTGAAGTACACATGCTGCTGTTCATTGCATTTTGTACTTATGTGTTAAAACAATGAAAATGAAATATAAAATGTGCAAAACCTCAGAAGCACCTGGAATAAAATTTGGAAATCAAACATTGCCTCCTTTAAATAAAAAGGCATCTGATTGCTTATTGGCTCATGTTTTGTTTATCTGTGGCTCATGATATTTCGAGTTGTATATAATGAAGAGAAAAGATACTGATAAAACAAACAGAAACTAATAGCATTTGAGAGCAGAAAAAGAACTATCAGCCACTTGATTTTACAAACACGGTAACTGATGTCGTGAGTCAGAATTTACTTCATTATTCATTTTTCATTGCTCATTATATACATGAATATATATTTTTTGATTCATTTTATTTGGAGACGTAACCCACTTGGAAATAAGATGATACCTAATTTCAAAAGGAACTCAATGTAATGCACACTTTTAATTATCCTATAAATAATTTCAAGATTGTAATAAAGCATTTATCTTCTTTTTTAATAAACTAAGAGTGTTACTGATAATATAATAAGGCACATCTGGCTTTATCTGCTGTGTTCATTTTATTAAAGAAGGCTGAGCAGCATTCTCTAAACTTCTCTCTCACTTCATTTCTATAGTATGTTATAGTTCATGTTCTCTTTTTTTTCATTTATTTTTGTTTTGTTTATTTCTTTTGAGAGAGATGCAGAGAACATGATCAAGAGAGGGGCAGAGAGAGAGGAAGATAGAGAAAACCAAGCAGGACCCAAGCTGTCAGGGCAGAGTCGGACACGGGGCTCAAACTCACAAACCGTGAGATCATGACCTGAGCCGAAATCAAGAGTCAGGAGCTCAACCGACTGAGCCACCCAGGGGCCTCCCATGTTCTCTTTTTAAATTACTAAACTCCTTGGATCCGAGGTTACTATTTCATTATCAGAAATTGATGGAATGAATGACTCATGATAGTGGCAAAGCAACTTTCAATTTCTTTGTTTGGTGTATGAATTCCTCCTCATTTATAAACCATTGGACCCAGCCACTGCATGTAGCCTTCCATTGTATTGCCCTTCTCTGTTCTGCTGATCCTTGCTGCCTCCTAGCTCCTGATTCTCCTACTCTTCAAATCCATTCCCTTGCAGGCCTCTGAACTTTGTTTTTTTTAATGGCTCCTATCCACCCTCAATAATGCTCTCTTCCTGAGTTACCATGGTTCTCTTTCTTTCATGGCAGAGAGCTTGGTGTTTAAAAGCAGTTCCTGGGAATAAAACTGTCTGGACTTGAATTTAGGCTCTACTGCTTTCTAACTGTATAACCTGGAGATTTTTTTTTAATCTCTCTCTGCTTCATTTTCTCATTTGAAAGCAGAAATAATATCGTTATTGGGACGTATTACTTAATACGTTTAATAGAAGAATATTGGCAAGCTTACTGCTCAATCATTCTATCTGTGATTATCATTCTTCTTCTTCTTAATCATTTATATTCATATAATCAGAGGCAAATGGACCTCTACATAACTATTTTTAGTGCATTGTTATTCACCCCCTCAAACTACTGAGACCCCCAAATAAGTGAGGCATCTTGTATTCTCTGCATGGTATGAAAAAAAAAAAAGCAATCTTTTAGGGAAAAAAAAAAAAAAACCTTGAAAACCATTTTGATTTTTACTTAGAGTCTTGAAAAACTACTGGAGGTTTTGGATTCAGGAGAGGGAATATGTTATTACTGAAGAGCCAAACATCTCCAAATTCCTTCCTCTCCAGCTCTGCAATTCTCAAGATCATCCTTACAGATGACAGATGCTTTCCTAAATTCTTTCTTTTGGTCACTGTATTTGCTGAATCCTTAAAATTTCCTAAGCCTAACCCACAAGGTCTTTCACTCTACCTGTCTGCCCTCTTTCCCTTTTCTTATACTGTTTGTTTTTCTTTTGTTTGCCCAGTTTTTCCCCAACATAGCTGCAAATTGGAAATATATGGAGGTACTTTAAAAATACGGGTTCCTTAGACCCACACAGATGTCCTGACGTGCCTACAGTGTTGCAGGAACATCAGGATCCTTCACAGTTCCTGGAGTAATTCTCATGGGTTAAGAACCACGGGTTATCCCTTCCCCTCCTCTCTCCAGGGTGAACCATCTAGCTTCTCTTTTTCTTTCCGTGCCAAAGCTCATGATAAAGTTCAGGAGTTAAAGCTAGAATTTCCCTAAGGGGCATGAGAAGAGAAATCCTCTGGATATTTATTCATGTGTGACTTTTTGTTGTTGCTGGATTTTCCATCTTCTCTTGGCTCCTTAAGGCCCTAGGCCCTTTCTTCCTGTATCTTTGGCCCCTCTGTTCATTCACTGGCTGGAGCTGTCACACAGACATTTATTAGCCGACGCATTTTTTAGATTCTCTTAGGGAACCTTATCCTGGTTGCCTCTAGGGATAAGTGACCCACACTCATAATGATGTTCAATTTTTTAAAAGTCTGCATATAAAACCAAAGTGTATGCTTTGAAAAGCGGTTAAGGTGCAAGGTTGAACACTCTGTGCTGGGGTAGGGCCAAGATCACAACTCAGTGTCTTTCAGTTAATATCCATGTGGCCTTGGGCGTCATCCATGAAATAGGGTTGGTGACACTTATCTACGACACCACTGTATGGTAGAGGTAAATTAAATCATCGCTTCATGTCTTTTTTTAGTCTTATTATGTGCTACTTTTTGGCTTCCGTAATAATTTACTGCAAACTTAGATTGGCATTTACTGTAAATTCACAGACTTGAATTTGCATCAGGTAAACTTTTAAAAAAAAAAAAAAAACTCTTTTGCACAGGACTGTAATTCTGTAATTTTATAACACATTTCTTGAGGAGAATATGGACACCAAATGGGATTCTGTGCTATTTTAGTTCCTAAGCACTCAGAACAGAGCCAGCCTGGGGAGTTAGAAAAATGGCATGAAGTTCTAGAAACATCTGTGTCATGTCTGTGTCATGCTGCCACAATACCCCTCTTACTACTTCCAGTCTTAATGTCCTTCCCTGTCCTCTAGGAAATGTCAGGCACACATGGTTTGACGAACTATTCTCTACTCAAATGTCACCTTCTTAAAGAAGACTTCTATGACCATCTCTCTGAAAGAAAGACTTCATTCATTCATTCTCTGTCCCTTTCATTGACTTCACTTTTATTCCTCGGCCTTATTACTGCCTGAGTGTGCATACAGTGCTGACTGATGTTTCCTCCCCTCAAAGATAATGTCCAAGAGGGCAGGCTCTTTGTAGTCCTCATCCACTCACCACCATGGAGAGCTGGTGCATCCCAACATTAGAGCAGCACCTGATGTGTTATAAGCCCTCATTACATACTTTTTTGCATAGAAAAATACTTTTACATTATCAATGTAACTATCATTGTAATAATCTGAGTGCTGTATCTGCCTTTCTCTTTAAGCACAGGAACTGAGCCCCTAAGAGATTAAGTTGACTTTCTTAAAGCTCTAGCTAGGAATGGACAGGCCTGGTGCCCTTGTAAGGATAGCTGGCTATCACCTGTCCCGCTCAATCCCAAACCCTGCCCCCCCTCCATAAAAGTGCTTGCTTTTGCCTCTTCTCATTGATTCAATCCTGTGAGCTATGCAAAGGTGTCTAAAAGTATTTGCATCTAAAAAAAAACCATGTACTAGTTGGAAATTATAGCTAAAAAAAAAACAAACAAACAACCCTCTGAACAAAATGAAAATTAATTAAATGTCTATGAAATGTAACATGTCAACTACTCAGCTTGTTGTTCAACTTTTCCTTGATTCACTTATTTTTTATATAGAAGTTAAATTGAGTCTAGGATGTGAATACATTAGAATACATTTAATATGATTGGGGGGGGGGGGCGGGGGGAGATCTCCAAAAGTAAAAATGCCTAAAAGCACTCTTGCTTGTTAAGATATTCAAAGGTTGGAGGAATAACAGATATTGCTAGATTTTACATCAAAATGACTCTGAGAAGAGTTTTGTTTTGTTGGCTTTCTGAGGAAAGTAGTGATCATAATCTTATGACTTGGACCTCTAATTCCTGGCATAAATCTTTTTATTAAAAATATTTTTCTAACGTAAGTGTCCTGTGAACTAATTGGATAATTAGTAGTAAGTATTTGTGAATGACACAGTAGGCTTATGAGCTCAGGTTCTGTGGTTCAGGGACTCCATTTGAATCATTGCTACCTTACTTGTTATCTGTGGCCCTGGGCAAGTATGTTGACGTCTCTAAACTACATTTTTTCTGTGGGGACCATAATAGCCATTAACCCCATAATATTCTTACAAAAGTTATGTAAAATGATAGCTGTGAAGTACTTAGCATTGTTTCTGGCACACAGGAAGTGTTCCATGGAGTTAAGGATTATTATTATTACTATTATTATTCCTATTAGTTATTATTATTATCATTGTTTAATGTACAGATTTCTCCTCACATCAGGAGAGCTACCGCCACATTTTCTATCCCATTCTCTCAGAGAAATTTTGTGCTAACCCTGAATTCTAAGAGAGCAGAATGGCCAAGCCTCCTGACCGTGAGAAAGCCGTGTACTCTCTCAGAGCATCTACCTCAAGCGTGTCTTTGCAAGGGGAATATCACTTATTTGGCTCTTCAAAGACCAATCCCTTTGGCAGTCTCATGCCCACCAGGACAGCGTTGTGGGAATAGGAAGAAAGAGAATCAAAAAAGAAGACACTCTTCTCTCAAAGTCCCCAACACCATTTCTTTAATACCTTTTCAGTTTATGAGATTTGACAAGGAAATAAAGGCATTGCTCCAGGCCATTCCAATCTCACAATGTAAGTATTCTCTTAAAATTGCTACATCTAGGAGAGCCTTTATATCCATGTCATTACTCTAGGAAAATTGTGAGGCTGTGGGGAAGGGTGTGGGAGAAATCGTATTAAAACATTCAGACACACACACACACACACACACACACACACACACACATCTCCTACCTCTCCATTTGAAAGACATCTCTTTTTACTTACTTTATATCACTCATCAAAAATGTGATGAGAAGGTGAATGATTAGTATCCTTCCAAATGCTTTTAAAAAGTATGGTACATAAAGGGAAGAAAAATAGAGCACCTTGCCAGTTGTAGTGTTACAGTCATAAAATATGTGTTGAAATACGAGTATATGATAAACCCACAGGGTGCATAGATGAGAGAATAGAAGATGGAGGCATAGATTAAATTTAGAACAGTGTCTGAAGCCATGCATGAGAAGTCTTCTGAAACTAGATCTCGCTAAAGGAAAACTTCACCGAACATTTTATCCTAGTTGACAGAAAGAAATCATACATGTGTGAGCATGTGTGCATGTCTGTGTGTATGTATATCCTCTTCAAGCTCTTTAAGCAAAGAGACATTTAAAAATATTAAAAAACATAAACATCGTGAGATAAAACAGGAAAATTGCATTAGATGAAAATAAGATCAGGTGGCGGGGTGAGAAGGCAGCAGAAACAAAGCTCTTCTAAAAGGAATGATTATATTGATGATATCAGCAGTGATGAAGTACAGTCTTTGAAGATCTAGGGGAAAATGTTTTTGAATTTAGATTTCATTCTTATTCAAACTGTCAAGTACAGGGAGGGGTGAAAATAAACATTTGAAGCTAGTCAAGAAATGAGAGATTTTTACCTCTGTGTACATGTTCTGAAATATTACCTAAAGATAAAGTTTAGCAAAATGAAAGATGAAATTGTACAGACAAAATGCAAAGTAAAGAAACAAACAGTGGGAACCAATCTAGAAGAACTTCAAAACACGCTTCCAGGAAGCTGACGGCATACCAGGGGCACAACTGACACAACGGGAACAGGAAGGAGGCGAGCGGGCGGCCAGGATCCCTCAGGAAGAACAGGATGGATTCAGTTCAGCAGATGGATTGTTTGAGAAGCTGCAAGATACTAGCAATAACTAGACAAAGGTGTGTGCTTCTTTTTCCAATAAAGAACAAGAAAGACATGTAGGAATTCTACACAAAACAAAAACAAAACTTTGAGCAATAAAATAATTTTCCAAATGAGACAAATGGAAATGTAGCTCAAACTGAGAAATTGACGCACAGAGAAGATGACTTTTCACTTGATTTTGATGCTTAAAGAAACAAACCACTTTAAGGAAAAACTCCAATAACTTAGCAGTTATGACACAGACTTAGCAGTAATGGTATTTCCTTTTCTAGGTGTCCAATGACCTAGTTGAATAAAAATGAGTATTATTTACTTAATCATAAGGTCTCGAGTGCCATTTTACAAGTTTTGAATTTTTGGACTCAATTTCTGGACGAAAAACATATACTGAATTTCAGGTCTATGATACAGAAAGTACATGCCACACAGCTGGCAGCAATCTGGAAATGGATGGGAAGAAGAAAAGAGAAGGGGAATGCAGGAGTACTAATTTTTTCATGTTGCATAGAAAGCAAGAAGTACAGTCTGATGTTTATGGAAAAATAGGGTGGTAAGCATATTTTAAGTTCTTACCCAAACAATTACTAGTTAATAATTAGTAACCATAAGTTTACAATTAGAAGAACTATTCAAATAACTTAGAGTGTGGACCAGATAATTCCAAGAGGCAGTTTGCCCTGGACTGATGAGTTTCCTGGAATGATGAAAAAGTCCCAGACAAACCTGGGCAAGTTGGTACCCTAGAAATATAAACAAGTTAAATTTTTCAGATTCAATAGCAAGGAGTCCATACCAAAAAAAAAAAAGAAAAAAAAATGAATCAAGAAATGGAGGTATCTATTGGATGGATGAATCATGCTAAGTGAAATAAGTCAGAGAAGGACAAATACTGTGTGAGCTCATTTATATGTGGAATCTAAAAAAAATGAACTCATACATACATAGAGCAAATTGTTGGTTGCCAAAGGTGGGCGCCAGATGGGTGGGCAAAAGGGCGAAGGTAGTCAAAAGTACAAACTTCCAGTTACAAGACAAAGAAGTCCTGGAGATATCATGTGCAGAATGAGGACTAGAGTTAAAATACTGTACTGTATATTTGAAAGTTGCTGAGAGAGTAGATCTTAAAAGTTCCCATCACATGGAAAAAACTGAAAACAATTGTAATTAGGTTTGGTTATGGATGTTAACTAAACTCGTGTGATTATTTCACAATATATACATATGTCCAATCATTACATCGTACAACTAAAATTAATACTATATTACATGTCAATTATATCTCAATAAAAAATAAAAAAGATTTTAAAAAGAACTAGAAGTATTAGCATATTATCAAAGTGTAAAGTGATATTAATAACAATGGTCAGCATACTGCTCTTGGAAGTTATACAGACCCAGAATTATCAACTCATCTCTATCAGCTATTAGCTCCATGGTATTGACTTAACAAGTTACTAACCTCTCATAATAGTATTTACCTCACATGGTCATTGTGAAGAAGGTGGAAAATAATGCATGTAAAGTGATCAATCCAGAACCTGATGCAGAATAATGCCTCAGGAGTTTTGTGTTATTATTATAGTCATTATTATGGAAGCCATTCATTGCATGTACAGAAAATGCTATGTGAAAGGCATACTGAATTGTTCAATTCGTTGTTAGACCCTTGAATATCTATGAAATGAATGTTGGGGCCTTAAATAACAGGCCTACACATTAAAAAAGATTCAATGAAGGTCACTACTGGGATTTGGATAGGGAGAGGAGGTGGCACGGTAGGCAGTATTTTCCATGATGGAGTTGCATAGTTACTTCTGTTTAAGTCACATAAAATCGACTGCAACTTTCCAGGGGCAGGGGGTAGGGGAAAGATATTTGAATAACACTGGAAGTTTTACCAGCCATTTCTCTCAGTGATCCTTTGCTTCTGGCGATATATGTAATCACACCTGAAATAATCAATGTTGTTGCATGGAAACTTATGGAAAATACATGTGCATGTTTTTAAGATTTTCCCTGTGAATATAACTTAAAATATTTCCATAATTAGATAAATAAGAGGTGTGATTTTGTCAACATCCTTGGGGAAGAAATTGAAGAATTAATTGAGGGTTGTTGAAAAGTATTGACTGAGGAAGAGTTAGTGTTTAGTATGCTCACTTTGAAGTCCTGTAAGTAAGTTCCAAGAATAATTCATCTAAACGTAGTTTTTTACTTGTATACTGGCTTTAGAACTTAAACTTGTGTAAGCTATAAATCTAATTAAAAAATACTTGGTGGGCCCCTGGGTGGCTCAGTTGGTTGAGGATCGGACCCTTGATTTCAGCTCAGGTCATGATCCCAGGGTCATGGGATCAAGCCCTACATTGGGCTCTGTGCTGACAGTGCGGAGCCTGCTTGGGACTCTCTCTCTCTTTCCTTCTGCCTCTCTTCCTTACACACGCTCTCTCTAAAATAAATAAGTAAAATGAAAAAATAAATAAAATTATTTGACACCATATACATTTTTAGTGGGAATAGTTTTTATAAAAATCAAAATCAAATGGTGCTTATTACTATGAAATAGCATGAGAAATCTTTGTAATAAATGCTAAGTAGAAAGATAGGATATAAACATTTATGTGTGCCTTGCCTACAAGTAAATAAAAAGAGTAGCTAGAAAACAAACTTAAAAGAGAAATATACCAAAATGCCAATATTGGCCAAGGTTATGTTAAAATGATGGGATTATGGATCACTTTATTTTATTTACATTAGTCTGTTAAAAATGTACAGTTTTAGAAACCTATGGAAAATCAGACGCAAAATATAATGCAGTGTACACAGGTGCTCTAAAATCCATCCTTGGAAACTATTTAGATGTAAAAATTTTGTAATAATCTCTAACTTAATGCTTGCTCATCTCTTAGGAACTCTAAGCTTTAATTGCTTCTCTGCAAAGTAGAAAATAACCCAGGTTACATAAGTCTATTCGTATGTAATTTTGAAATACTTCCATTTCTGGTAGACGTGCACTCAGACCCATCATCAGTGTCTCTCCCAATTCATAATTTATGCTGGCTGAATGCCTTTCCTACCTGATTGGACCACCAAGACCAGGTTAGATCTCACTCCATTGTCTCAAAGCCAGGGCTGCACCAGTAACCCATATCTGGATTGAAGCAGCAGAAGTTTGGCTCCTCAACCAGACTATAGAAGGCTGTAGATACATGCTTGAGTTTCCATCCATGCTCTATCCTGATACCCACAAAAAATATATTATTATGTAAATTAATGTGTTAAAAACATCAAATATTATTCCAGAAACAGAACAACTGTGGACATTGAAAAACCTAGTAAATATGGTCAGCCCCTAAGTTTAGCACGTTTTGCTCTTTCCGTCATCAGGTTCATGAATGGTTTAATTGTTTCATCATGAATTCATTCATACATTCAATAAACATTAATAACAAGAGCTAATAGATATTAGGTCCTTCATATTTGCTAGGTGATGAGCTAAGAATATAACATTTAATAATTATCTTGCTGATACAAATTTGGAAAGGTTAATTAACCTGCCCCAGAAACTACTGAGAAGCAGTGGATTCAGGACTTGAACCCTCATTTGACTGTAAAACCCAAGCTCTTAACTATGTTATAAGGCTTTCTATTTATTAAGGACTTACTAAGTGCCAGGCATTTCTAGGTGCTGGGAACACAAAGATGAATAAGGACCCTGTCATTCAGGAAATTGAATCCTCTCTTAGATGTTTGCAATGAGCAGGGGTCATTCAGTGATACTCCTTTCCACTCAGTTGCCAAGGTTTTAGCAGGATGGGACAGCCACTTAAATGTAAGGAGAGCTATTTAAGTCAAACTGCCGTAGGCAGGCCAGGACTGAGGACCCAGAGGGGATCCCACAGGACCAGCCAGGAGGGCCCTTAGCTTTGCACAGGAAGTAAATCAAATGCGAGCCAGGAGGAAGTGAGAACAGAGTTTATTGAAGACTAGAGATAACAGACATAGAGCATCTGGGAGACTTGGAAAGGAAAAGGAGCATGAGTCTCATCTTTGCTTGGGATCTGGAGTTTTAATTGAGGATGATGATCCGCTGTCCATGTCCTCTCAGGCATCAGGAACTGGCTGAACAAGGACGAGCACTCAGTGTCCTCCATAAGTCACTCGTGTCCTGGAATGAGGGGGCTTGGCGTTAACGTGTTTGGAGTCAGTGGTCTTGGAGAACATTCATGACAGCCCTACCCAGTCACTCCTTACATGTTTTTATTTCATGGGGTGCCTTTGGTTTCCCTGTCTCGCAATCTAATTGTCCAAGGTAGAATTTGACTTGATTATTAACACCTTTTTATTTGTAGATACCATCAATTCAAGAATCTCCAAATAGCTGTTTATGTGTGGCTGAGTCAGCTCACTGACATGGCCCTTGTTCTTGTGATATCCTCCCTTCTGAACAATACCAGGGTCTGGCAGATAAAGGATGTAGCCAAGAAACCCAACTGTAAGATGTATCCACCTGCCCCCACAGGGCTCTGGTGTTTGGCACCCAGCTATTGAATTGCCTCTAGTGTAAGAACCATACAGAAAATCACCGAGGAAGCCGGGACAGAAAGTTTGTCATTGTTTGCCCATGGCAGTGTTCACAGGTTTTGCTTAGATAAATTTTCTCTCATGACTTGCCCATATCCACAGCTTCTCCATTTCAAACTATTCTCCACACAATAGAATGATACTACTAAATGAACATAAATATGAACTTCAAACTCACCTGTCTGGTATCTTCAGAGGCTTTCTATTTCCTCTATGGATTAAATTTGTAAGACTTTGTTGCAAAGACAACAAAAGTTCAAAAGAGCAGAACTTTTTCAGCAAGGGGTTACAAGGAGTGTCATCCAGACCATGCCCCCCTCTCCTCCGGCTACTAGTACTCCTTGTTCACCGCAGACTGACGATAATCGCCTTCTTTCCATTTTTCTCTCTTGCAAGGCTTCTGTGCATGCAGTTCCTGAATTCATTTTGCCTACCCACTATCCCTAAACTCTTAGACTTCCTGGGGAAGCTTTTACTGCCTCCACAGATCAAGTTAAATTGCATTGAACATTTCCTTGAATGAACAAATGTAGCTAATGTTTCCACAAAATCTAAAATGTGCAGCCTCATAAAGCACTCTGCATCCCCTTCATGGTCTTTAGCTCAGCTGACTGGGATTTAGTCGTCACCTGTTTGTGGATTTGTTTATGTTTGTCTCCTATGACCCATTTTAATTTGGTGAGAATAGATCACACATACCTTGTTCATTCTTGAATCCCTGGTGCCAGGCACATAGTCAGTGCTCAGAAAATTATATGTTGGGGCTCCTGGGTGGGCTCAGTCTGTTAAGTGTCTGACTTTGGCTCAGGTCATGATCTCACGGTCTGTGAGTTCGAGCCCTGCATCAGGCTCTGTGCTGACAGCTCAGAGCCTGGAGCCTGCTTCGGATTCTGTGTCTTCCTTTGCCTCTCTGCCCCTTCCCTGCTCGTGCTCTGTCTCTCTCCATCTCTCAAAAATGAATAAATGTTAAAAAAATTTTAAATACAAAATATTATATATTAAATTAATGAATTTTCACTGAAAAAGAATCAAAGTGACAGTAATTTTGTGCCCCTCTACCAGGAGCAGTGGTCATCCCATATGATCATCTGAAAAGACAATCTTTCTCTTGCAGCCCTATCACCATTTGCAGCTTTCTGGGCTCCAATAGGAGGTTTCCTCCTAAAAGCTCTTACACTGAAATATTTGAAGCTTGATGACTTGAAGATTTCTCCAAAAGTAAGGAGACAGACAGTTCCCTCCCCTCTCTAAAAGATGAATGTCTTTTCACTTGTGAACATCTACACACTTCTTTAGAACAATTCACATGTTCCTTCTATTCATTCAGAAAAGATGCTGAGAGCCTCATATATGCCTGGCAATCCTTGGAGCTTTGAGCGTTTACAAATGAAAGGCAGTCCCTGTCCTCAAAGCCTTCCCTGTTAAATGGGACAGATGGGACAAGTGAGAGCCAATTCTGAGAGAGGATCTCACAAGAGGGATACCTAGACTACTGTGAAAGGTAGAAGAAGAAGTATCAGGAACTGGTAAGAAGTTGGGCTCAAGAGAAGGCTGTGCCACAACACATGGCAAAAAGCTATCCAAAAAATGTTAGCTACTTGTGTAACACATAGGAAGACAGGAGAGAAAATGCAGGTGGGAAAAATGCCAGAACTTTGGAATTGGGTATTAAGTGCTGGACAGACCTGGGCAGGGCACAGAGGAGGGAAGACATTTAGAATCCTTATCCTGAAGGTAATGGGAAGCCAGTGAAGGCTTTTAAGCCAGGAAGTAAAGATGAGGGAATCAGATTTGCATCTTAGAAAGAGCACATCAAAACAGTGTTAAGGATGGCGGAAGGGGAGCTATAAATAGACAAAAGTCCTAAAAGGATTTTACAAAACACTTTTGCATATTTTGAGATGGGAGTTGAAGTGAAAAAAAATAATTTATGTGTGTCAAAAAATGGATATACTCTCCTAATATTTCAGAAAATGTTTACATACATCATTTCCCTCGAAGTAAATTAGGAAATGAGGATAATGGTTCTGCAAAACCTAAAGACTGCTGGTGACTCATTATCCAATTAATTGATATGAATAAATTGGGAAAATCAAGCTAAATGAGAGTCAGTCACTGCACACAAGTAGAGAGCTGAATGTTTATTATCTTTTTGGTTTTTTTAATAATAGAAGTAAGGAAGCTGCACCCCTTTGAGGAGCACTAGGGTATTTCCACTGAGCCTCTGACCCTCAGCCACAGGCATGGGGATGGTGTGGATGATGTAGACCTTAGAGATAGAGGTGGGCAGACCCATGGAAGCTTCTGTAGGCAACCTGAGGCCTGCCTATTCACTGTTGTATTATTTTAAAAACTGTGGGTTTCTTACATATCAATTTATAATCCACACCATTAGACAAAAGTATACCCGCAAGTCTTTTCAGAATAGGCCCTTTTCTTCCCAAGTCGTCTTTGAAGCTATAGAACAATGCCCTTGAGATACTTAGAAATCCTATTGTTTAATGGAGAGGATGTGCAAGGCCTATACTTAAGACCGTTGGAAGACATTTTATCTAATGAAAAAGGTCCTTGCTGTTCTGACTTAAATATTTCTGAGGTCTTAACAAGGGGTTTTACTAGTCATATTATTGTCTTTATTTTTTCCTGATGGCATCCTGAAATTTATCTTTGCCATAGGCTATTTCTTACTTTGAGAACCTGCGGGCTATAAAGAATATCTAGAGCCTCCATATTTCCTCTAAATCTTCCTTTAAAACTGAACAGTTCATTCATTTCTCTCCTTTCACATTTTATTATAAGCAACTAGAAGAAACCACATAGTACCTTCAACACTGCCTAGAAATCTCCTTACCAATGCCATGGAGTTCAGTAGGTGTATTTCCTACTTTCCATGTTACTGCAGGCGACAGTTTCTGCCAATACCTTCTTCATACCTTCACGCCCTCACTGGCAACCTTCTTGAATATTGCCAGGCTTCTGCCCAATACCTGCTCGCAAAATCAATGCCGTATAGTTTAGAATTTATTATAGCACGCTCTTCTTCCAGTACCCAAATTCTATTTCAGTTATCTGCTGCTATTTAATAAACCACTCCAAAAGTTACTGGCACAAAACCAGATCCATTTATATGCCAACTAGCCCCACCTCCTACCACCTCACTCGGCCTTGATCAAGGTGGCTGTGGATGCTCCGCTCTGTGCAGGGTGGGAAGGGGGAGTACTGACACCCCACTTCATGTGCACTACTTCCTTGAGTCTCTTTGATGCCAGATGGAGGTGGAGGTTCAGCTCCCACTGGGACCCGCAGACACTAAGGGTAGGGTGACTCATTAGCCCTGCTTTACTCCACCCTTCTCAGTCTCATTGCCTCCAGGTGGGTGTAGACAGAGCCCCACCAGGACCCACTAACACCAGAGGTGGGACGAAAGTGGAGTGCTGTGGGGATTAGCCCCATTCGCAACACTTTTCTCAGCCTCATGGACACCAGGAGCAGGGGGAAGCTCAGCTCCTGGCTGGGCCTCAATGATGCTGGGGGTGTATGGAAGCAAAGGGTGGCTAGCCCTGTATTGCATCTTCTCATTAGGTCTCAGCTTGCCACTGGGCCCCACTGGCACTGCTTAGAGGGGAAATCAAAGTGCTGCCTACCTCTGCCAGACAGAAGATGGCAGATCAGGTCCCCCCTCAGTCCCTTTGATACCTACTACCCCAGAAGGGGAATTGGAGCACCACCATTTACATCCACTGGGAAAGGGATAGATTAGATACACCACAGTCTGCTGACACCTCCAGCAAGGGAGTCTGAATATCACCATTTATTCCTTCTGGGTTGGAGGGTGGCATGGAGAATCAGCTCTCTGCTCAGTCCTGCTGAAACTGCAGTGGAAGAATGTGACTTTTTGTTGGTTGTCTGCTGTAGGGCAGGAATTACCAAAAAAGTTTTTTTGTTGTTAAGCTACCTTTTTCCTGATCCTTGGGCTAGGGGCAACAGTTTTTCCTTGGAATTGTTTTGTCTGTGCTTGTTAATGGTTCTGGGTTGGAGGTTTTTGGAACTTCCCATATGAAATATATAGGAGGTAATATGGAAATCCAGGTGACTAGCCATCGTGTCCTTCCTCTAGTAGAGATGTCCCTGGAGCTTCTGGGTAGCTCAGTTGGTTAAGTGTCTGACTTTTGATTTTGGCTTGGGTCATGATCTCAGGGTTCAAGAGATTTGAGACCCACGTTGAGCTCTGCACTGACTGTGTGGAACCTGCTTGGGATCCTCTCTCTCCCTCTCTCTCTGCCCCTCCCCTGCTCATGCTCTATCTCTCTTTCTCTCAAAATAAACTTTAAAAAAAGAGAGATTCCTAAACAGTCCACCTTCTGTCCACCTTTTAGTCTTTCAACATTTGTTTGTTTTGTAATATCTGTTTTTTAGTTGTAAGGAGAACCTGGGAGGTGTGGGGCTATTCCATCTTTACTAGAATTGAAAAGTCTGTGTGTACTTTTGACTCTCCAGGAAGAGGCAAATAGGTATTAACTATCTTGAGCTAAAGACAATCAAGAAAGAAAGCAAAACACAGATCTACAACTATAAAATAAAATTAAAAAAAAAAACAAAAACAACAAAACAAGAAAAACCCTGTCACCCTAAGGGATACCAAAGACAAAATAAATGCGTTTGATACCACAAAGAGAAGAGGGAAGGATTACTTTATTTATGGTCTTGAAGTCCTGAATGAATCTGCATCCTTTCCTATTGGGTTTATTGTCTGGAAGCTTAGGAGAATTATAAGGATTGGCACTAGGTATGATGAGTCCTTTCTCTAGTAGTCTTTCAACTACTGGTTTTAGTCTTGCCTAGCTTCTCATTTTTTTTTAATTTTTTTATTATTTATTTTTGAGAGAGAGATAGAGACAGAGAGACAGAGTACGAGTGGGGGAGGGGCAGAGAGAGAGGGAGACACAGAATCTGAATCAGGCTCCAGGCTCTGAGCTGTCAACACAGAGCCCGACGTGGGGCTTGAACTCACAAACTATGAGATCATGACCTGAGTTGAAGTCAGACGCTTAACCAACTGAGCCACCCAGGCACCCCACTTAGTTTCTCATTTTAAACAGTATTGTGTAAACTTGGATAGAGATTTATATGGCTCAATCTGAACTGATGAGTTTGGCCCAGTAATTTTGCCAACGTGAGTAGAATTTTTTTTTTTTTTAACCACAAGTGGTCCTATATCTTGAGAAGATTTTCAATTAGGACTTTACTCAAAATCAAAAATGCCAGATATTAATATTCAAATTATCTATTATTTGATTATAAGTGGAGAGTCCTCAGCATTTTAAGAAATAGACAAACAGTAGAACATTTAATCTAAAAATTCCATCTTCCCACAAGATCCTTCCTTATTAAGTTGGCAGGTATGATATGACAGAGGAGGAAAAAAATGTTCTTTGGTTAAAAGTCAAGAGTGATGGTTATAGACTGAGGTAAAGAAATATCTAGAAATAAATAGTTTCTATTTTTAATGTTTATTTATTTTGAGAGAGAGAGCATACGAGTGCAGGAGGGGCTGAGAGAGAGGGAGAGAGAGAATCCCGAGCAGGTTCCACATAGTCATTGCAGAGCCCAGTGTGGGGCTCGATCCCACAAACCGTGAGATCATGACCTGAGTCTGACCTGAGTCCAGTGCTAACTAACTGAGCCAGCCAGGCTCCCCCAGGATTAGTAGTTTCTTAACTCTAAAACGTATGTTGTGTGATGGCAACAGAGTTTGTGGTATCAATTAACAATTTGGCAGACTGTCCTTTAGTATTTGCAGAGATTTCTCCATGTGAATTTGAGGGTAAAAATGGGAAAATGAATACTAGATTGCCCTTTAGGAGCATTGTCATTGTCCACTCACTTTAATTTTGTCCCTAGTTTCTTAATTAGCACAGTTTGATTAATTTTTCATTGTTCTTTCTGCTTCTATTACTTATGAGTGTCTTCATCAATAAATTCCTTACTCAGGATCTCATGATTGGGGTGGGAACATCCAATTGCTTTATCTGGAAGATCACTAATTTATTCTAGACTTCATTCTGATTTTGTTTTAAGGCTATGTCAAGATCTTTAGAATAGCTGGAGATCTGGCAACAGAGCTGTTTCTCATTCCTGTTTTTGCTTTCGTGTGATATCCCCTGGTTCTGGCTGAAGGCTGTTCAAAGAAAGTGAGAGTTGGGGGTCACATCTGCTTCAGGATCTATTCCTGAGTGCTGTCTAACTGTGTTAAAGAGCCTGTTCCCGAAGTCACCGATAGACTCATCCTTTCTTTGCTTGCAGGACAAGATTACAGTGCAATCTATTTTCACAGAACAGACTTTGAGGATGGCCTCTTACAGCTCTTACCCAACATCTGTAGCTTTTCTAATCTCTGCAAGTCAGGGTCCATTAGGTCATTCTCAGAATCTGACTTTCAACTCTTTTTCATCCAATTTTTGGCATCTGAGGTTCTTGTTAACATATGAAAAAACTGATTTCAATCTGGGATTCCCAAATTATCTGTTTTTAGAACAAATCTAAATTCCTTTGTAAAGTTCTGTCTCTATTTTGTGTGTGTAAGTTTTAGAAAATGCTTAACAGTGGCTCCCAGTTCAAAGACCAGGGTTTCAAATCAACTATAACAGAACTGGATTACATTCTGATGTGAATTTAGCATTAAGGAACAGTTGAAATTTGTGAGTTTCTTGTTGACTAGAAGGGAAAAGAGATGAAGAAAGGCAGTAGTAATATGGGTAATGTAGGAGCCTAGGAAGGAAGAGGAAGAATAAAGGAATCAAGGCAGTTATATTCAGATTCCAGTTCAGAATGATCTAAGAGAAATGATTTTAAATTCTTTATACTTCTTATTTACCTTGGCTAAAGAATCTTTTTAAAGTATTCATTTTGGAAACTAGATTTCCTTTGGAAGTGTTTGTATGCTAAGGAAAAATGAAGACCATTTTCCTTCTAAAGTATTTCTCAAATGAGCAGTTTTTTTTTTTCAAATGGAAGTTGGCCAAAATAACCACTGTAATTCTAAATTGTCTTTGGAAAAATTATGCCACCTAAATGGATAAATAAATGAATTATAGTGAAAATACATTTTAGAAACAAAATTCCCAAAGTTCTTCTGAGATCCAGGAGCTCAAAGACCTTGACTTCAAATAACATTCTCCCAGAGGTCCCTGAAACCTGTCACTCTCAGGTCTCTCTATGATACAGCAGGAAATGAGACTAAGACACCAGTATGAAAACAATGGTCTTCTGAATTTGTTGCTTGTACACTTTGTATGCTAGTATTCTTGTAATAATCAGCTCAGGCTACCATAACAAAATATCATACACTTGGTGGCTTAAACAACAAAAAATTATTTTCTCACAGTTCTGGAAGCTTGGAAGTCCAAAATCAAGGTGCCAACCAATTTGAATCCTGATGACAGCTCTCTTCCTGTTTTGCAGATGGCCACCTTCTCATGATGTCTTCACATGCAGAGAGAGAGAGCAAACACTCTCCTGTCTCTTCTTATAAGGACACAAATCCTATTGGATCAGGGATCTACCCTTATGACCTCATTTAACCTTAAATACTTCCAAAAAAAGCTGTTATCTCCAAATATAGACACATTGGGCATTAGGACTTCAACATATGAAGTTTGGGGTGACACATTCAGTCCATTGCAGCCCCTAACCTATTCATTAGCCATCTCAAATGCAGATAGAGGTTTGGAATAAAGAACTTGCCTTGAAACGGATTTTCATGGATAAATCAAGACAAGGTTGAGTCAAGATCCCACACTTTCACAGCTAAAGTTAGCCTTATAAGGAGCCTGGTATGAACTCCTCCAGGGATGGATGTATCAGGCCTACACCCATATTCCTCCTTTGATCATCTTCTTAGGGCGCCTGGGTGGCTCAGTCAACCGACTGAAGTTGAGCGACCGACTTCAGCTCAGGTCATGATCTCACAGTTCGTGAGTTCGAGCCCCGTGTTGGGCTCTGTGCTGACACCTCAGAGCCTGGAGCCTGCTTCTGATTCTGTGTCTCCCTCTCTCTCTGCCCCTCCCCCACTCATGCTCTGTCTCTCTCTGTCTCAGAAATAAATAAACATTAGAAGAAAACTTTAAAAAAAAAAGATACTTTCAACAGAAAGTGTTGAGGACAGAAAGACACACAGTAGTGTTTCCTAGTCACAGGATGGCTTTTTATAAGGAAAAGGCTTCGATCTGAGCAGATAAGCAAAGGATTCCTAAACAAGGATTTCTTATTCCTGGGAGAGATTTGGAAGCTGAAAATAATGAAATCATAGCTCCAACCCACTGAGGAATATGTTATCCATCACAGAGAGACCACATACAGGAAGCTGAAGGGTTCTCCTAGAAGTGTGCTATTCTAATTCTAGAATCTTGAGACCCATATTTGGTATATATTTTTATTGTTGAATCCCCAAAAGATCACCCCAAAAGCCTGTTGATGTAACAGTAAAGACCATCCCCTGATAGAGTCTTAGTAGTGTCTGAACTGAGAAGGAGGGTGTCAGAGAAGGATATTTATAAGGTTTATGGGGGTGATTTTAAGGGAGGTCTTGCAAAGAGGCATATTAGTTGGGACTCTGAAGATTTTATGATATAATAGATTTGGATTGGTGGTCACAGTGAGGTAAAAGTTTTGAAACAGGTCCTGATGAGCAAGCTGTTAGTCTTGATAAGTAATCTCTTTAGTTGGTTCAAGTCTTATCTTGTACTAGCAGGTATTTCCTGGAGCAAGTAGCTAAATTATTTCTGCCTGGCCCCAGTATTGTTTGGCATGGAAATAAGAAAGTAAGCTTGGTCGAAGAATTGTTTAGCACAGGGAGGCAAGGTAGGTTTGGTCTTCGTATTCACTGGTATAGAGAAAAGTTCTGAAATATTCACATTTGAAGATTCCTTTAAAATTTTTTTCTTAATGTTTATTTATTTTTGAAAGAGAGAGAGAGACAGAGTGCGAGCAGGGGAGGGGCAGAGAGAGAAGGAGACACAGAATCCGAAGCAGGTTCCAGGCTCTGAGCTGTCAGCACAGGTCTCGAACTCACGTGGGATCATGACCTAAGCCGAAGCTGGACCCTTAACCAACTGATTGAGTCACTCAGGCGCCCCGAAGATTCTTTCTAAACAAATGTCTTTGAATTAAATCTAACCAAAACTTCAAACTCTTTCTTTTAAAATTTGTATTTTATAGTGTTAACAAGCTGAGTTGCAAACAAACAAGAAGTTTAAGCTGTTAATAAGAATAACAAAAGTTGCAAAAAATAAAGGCAAGTGCTCTTAACCTTAAGAACAGGTGATCATGCCAACTTTGTATCTGCCATTCCAAAAGTAGGAAGAGGAAAGTTTGAACTTGCCTTACAAAGGAAATGAGATCACAATTTTAAAAATATCTGTATAGCACAGACATATTGTTTGGCTTGGGAAGCAGACTCCATAAACACTGTATATGTGGGAGAGAGTGGGTTTTGGGGCATGTGCATCTGTGTCCTATCACAAACAAGAAAATGCAATTTGTGAACATAAGCACTGCCCTGCAGGTGGAGAGCAGGGGTGAGTGTTTGTTTTCTCATCAAACAGGCCAGGTTCTGTGACAAACATTAATAATCCTGAGATGACTGGGCAATCTCTGGTCTCAGTGAGCTCGCAGTAAGGAGGAGATGGATCCATATAAATGGATAATCATGAGAAAACATACAAAGTATAGTGGGAAGCCTGAGAGGGAGTGGTGAGTAGGCCCAGAGAGAGGGATCACAGAACACCGTCACTGGGGTGTCTGGAAGGATGAGGAGAGAGCCAAGCAGGGGAGAGCAGAGTGTACAGGCAGCTACCAAGGCTCTCCACGGCAGGGGTTGTGTGTGGATTGACTGCCCCTCCTCCAGCATTTGCAGGGCCTAGGGCAAAGGTACAGAAGGAGGTCCCTAGATCATATATCTAAATATTGAAAAATTATAAATCAAGCTTGAAAACTGGGAAATACAAAAATTCTAAGTCCTACCCTGAAAACATATCTTAATGACAATAAAATTGAAATATACATTTCTGGAGACAAACTAAAATAAAAATAAAAGCAATAGTAAAAAACTAAAGAGAAAGAGTTCATAAATTATCTTGTATTTATTTCATGACATTTTCTTGCTTCCAGTGCAGCAAAATCACCCTGTTGTTGTGAACAAGATTTGTACATATTTGCATTCATTGCATTAATAACTTAAAAAGTAAAAAATTATATACATTTGTACTCTAAGTATAAAAAATTAAATGTATTCTCATAAAAAATGCAGCCAATGTAAAAAATTAAAATTATTAACAAATTTTTCCAAATTATTTCTTTTTAAAATACTAAAAATCATTTATTAAACTTAAGACTCTCTCTCTCCTTCTGCCCCTCTTCCCCACTCATGCGCTCTCTCTCTCTCTCTCTCTCTCTCTCTCAAATTAAAAAAGAAAAGAAGGGCACTGGATGGCTCGGTCTGGTAAATGTCCAACTCTTGTTTTCGGCTCAGGTCATAATCTCACGGTTTGTGAGTTCGAGCCCCTCATCGGACTCCATGCTGACAGTGCAGAGTCTGCTTGGGATTCTCTCTCTCCCTGTCTCTCTGTCCCTCCCTCCCTGTCTTTCTCTCTATTTCTAAAATAAATTAATAAACTTGAGAAAAAAGAAAAATCATTATTAGGGAACATTAGATTTTTACTCAAAATATTTAAATAAAGCTGAAGATTTTATTTGATTTCAAAAATATTTTCATTAAATATATTCAATCCAAATTAAAATGTTATTCAAATTACCACTTTAATTAAAATTAATAATTTTAACTTTAAAAATAATTTTAAATTTTAATAATAAATCTTATTGAAAATTTTCACAAAAGTGAAACTATTGACAACTCTGGTCCCATTTCCATGTATTTATTAACACAAAACATTGGTACCATGCTACACCTGAATCTATAGATAACAAATAGTCACACAAATGTGACTTGTTGAACATAAAATGTTCCTCTACTGCTATATACAACTGTGGTGAACACAGCACTGTTTTCTGCGAGTGTCCCAGAATTACAATCTGGAACACAAAGAGAAGCAGGAAAACAATGCTCAGAAATCCTGGAAGACAGTACTTTATCATGAAAAAATCTATTGGATTCATGCTATCTGCAAGGAATGATCTGACAAGTCTCACGTGTGGGGCCCTCTACAAAGAGGTCCAGGACAGGGGTCAAGGGTAATAGGGCAACTCTAGGAATCACACCGCCAAAGGAAAGATAACGGTGAGGATCGTTAAGAGCCTCATGAGCCATGCTAGGGAGGGTCATTGCCAATCACCCACTACTCAGAGAACAAATGCAGAACATCTCCCCTTCACTGTTTTTCCTCCTATGGGCTAAAATCAGCTCCTTTCTCAAGTAGGAATTTAGATAATCCATTCTAGAGATGATCGAAAATCTATTTTGGAAGTACTCCACGGAGCCCTAAGCCCTCAGGAAAGGGAGAAAGAAGTCAAAGTTTCAAACAGTTTATAAAGTCTTTTGGGAGTCTTCTGTATTTCCAGGAAGAATTTACATTTGGGAAAAGCATATACATATTTATAATCACATATATAGATTTGTAGTTCCTTTTACACACATGTTGGAAAACATTTCCTGACAAGCAACTTTGTTTCCCTGTTTTCCCTAACCTTAGTAAAGTGATATGTCTAAACCCCAAATTTCAGCACATGACTCTTCAGCAAAAACACTCTTCAAAGAGTCTATCACTTGCGAGAGAAAGCCCAACGTCTCTGCAGTGACGTCTCATTCCTCCTCATCTCTCAGCTGCACCACTAACCAGAGCCTCCTTGAGGATCACCCTACTTCTTCTTGTGTCCTGCTTCAGCCATTCTCCCCACAACAGCCTGAGTGAGAAATGAGACAATGCCAGAGCCATGACTTAGAAGCCTATTAATAACTTTCTATTACCCATAGGTTAAAATATAATCTTCTTACCATGAACTACAAGAGGCTGCAAGATTTGGCTTTGCCTACATCTCAGACTTATTGTCTGCCATCTTCCTTCTTGCTCACTATGATGTAGCCTCTTTGGCTTTCACTAATCTTCTAAAACAAGTTAAGTTCCTTCCGAACTCAGGGCTTTTATATTTGCTCTTTCTTCTACCTGGAAAGCTCTTCTAATCTCCACATGACTGGTGCCCAGTGTTTCCCTGAAAGCCCCACTTGAAACACATTCCCAGTTGTTTTCTCTCCCAATGCCCTATTTCCCCATTTGCTTCATTCACAGTATCTTTCACAACCTCTATTTTGTTCATTTCTTACTTACTGTATGACTGGTACATTCCTCTGTGGTGCACTTCTGATTTGTTTGGTGATGTTCTCAGCTTTCAGGACAATGCTAACTCATGAGAGGTGCGGACTAGTATTGTTAGTTACCTACCTCCATGGGCTCATTTACAAGCATGTACACCTGCTATCTCACATACCAATAAAACCAAACATCTCACAGTTTCAGCAAAACCTCACAGGAATAGCTGGAGCTATTTTATGCCTCTGTGTTTTTGCGTGAGCTGTTCCATCTACCCAGATTGTTTTCCCTCTTTCCTCACCTGGCTAACCTCTCCTGATTCTTCAAGCCTCAGCTCAAGATTTTATCTCCAGGAGACAATACTCCCTTGTGCTTCCATAGAATTCTCTGCCTTTCCCAGTGGTTATCACTCTTTATGGGCATGTATCTTCATTTACCTGTGTACTTTTAGAATTTAGGAACCATACCTTATTTATCTTTTATCTGCATAAATGGAGTACAGTGTTTAGTATATGACAGGTGCTAAATAAATATAATTACGTGGAATTGAAACATTTCTTCCACTTCTAATAGGGAAGGTTACATACATAACCTCTTGGGCCTGACTGCCTGGGATCAAATCTCTTACTTACTCAATTGTCTTGGGAAAGTCACTTGCATGTATGCCTCAGTTCCCTAATCCATAAATTGGGGCCGAAAACAAGGGCTATTTCATAGGTTGTTATAACAATTAAATAACTTAATACATGAGAAACGTGTGGAAGTGCTTACATGCCTGGTCAACATTCAATAAATGTTACTAGCACCTTTATCTGAAATGTATTTTGCATAATCTTTTTCTTTTTTCAGAACAACTGGAACAAATAAAAGAACTTCTTCCAATATCTCTTCTTGTGTAATGGTAATAAACTTTAGTTTATGGCAAATTTGTGATTATCTTGGCACTAGCCTCTTTTCTAATTGGGCACACATACATAAATCGTGACTTTAGCTGCTTGACTGTTGTGTAACTTAAGGAGTATGTATATTGCCAGTCTGTGCCACTTGGCAGCTTAAAAAATTTAATTTAATTTAATTTAAAAAGGGAGAAATGCAGTACATGTGAGATTAGTACTATGTAAATATGCTTAAATCTATCCCCATATGTTTTGTTCAAAATGTTTTACACTGTTCAGTAGAAAAAGAAAACAGATCTGATCATATATCACCTCCCTGCTCAAAATTTTTCTATAGGTCTCAGAATAGGGAAGAAGAACGGAAATATCTCAACAGCCCCTCAAAAGAAATAAAATGAACAAATTGTGAAATAATGACTGGGAAACACATAGAGATGACAAATAATCATATAAAAATCAAGCTTATTAGTAATGAAAGAATATCAATCAAATCCAAGGTCTATTTTTTAACTAATGCAAGTAGCAATATTTAAATTTTTTTTTTTTAATTCCGTGTTGGCAAGAATGCAAGTAAATACACACTCCTACACAGGACTGCTGGGAGGGCAGTTTGGTTCAAGCTCTCAGAAAAAAACAAAAACTGGAAATAGTTACCAAGTACCAAGAGCCCTTTAAAATTTCATACCCTGTGGACTTAAAATCTCTTTCCCAGGAATAGTATGAGGACATAATAGAAAGTTTTGACAAAGATTTAATACAGATTTTCATTCTGTTGTTACTTACAATAATGAAACATTGGAAATAATGTAATGTCCAGCTAATTTCATTTATGTTACAGTTACACAATGAATTATGCAAGTATAAAAACAGTGTTTTTGAAGCATATAGGGCAACACAATTTGTTTTATATTGATTATATAAAAAGTAGTACATAAATAATAAGTACAATAATGCCAGTTGCATAACATGTATGCATATTTGTGTGTATGTGTTGTGTGTGTGAAAGGAAACACATTCAAATGTTAGTGATGAATAACATAGGTATTAGGGTAAAAAAGATTTGTGGTTGTGGTTGCTGTTAGTGCTTTCATAGATAGATGATAGATAGATAGATAGATAGATAGATAGACAGATAGATGATAGATAGATGATAGATTTTTTTTTTAACCAGGGCATATGGTATGCTTTTCTAATCAGAAAGATAAGCTAATTAAAGTTAATAAAATTTTCACATTGGCGTTAAAAGCTCTCTGCAATTCACAACCTATCTTAATATAATACTAAATTTCAGTCATAACATGGAAGCCATTAGAATTACAGGATTAGGGGGCACTTGGGTGGCTCAGTCAGTTAAGCATCCAACTTTTGATTTTGGCTCAGGTCATGATCTCACAGTACCTGAGATTGAGCCCTGCATTGGGCTCTGTGCTAACAGCATGGAGCCTGCTTGGGATTCTCTCTCTCTCTCTGCCCCTCCCCTACTCATGCTCTCTCTCTCTCTCTCTCGTTCTCTCTCTCTCTCTCTAAAAAAAAGAAAGGAAGGAAGGAAAGGAGGGAGGAAAGAATTACAGGATTAGGAGACAAAAGTGACCAGAGTTCTTTTTAAGTTTTGCTCTGACTTTGGAGAAAATCACTTAGCCACTATGAGTCTTGGTTTTCTCAACTGTTAACAATGTGATCAATTTCTGCCTATTCCACATAAGTTATTGTGATTCCTAAGTGAAGTGGTGTATTTTACTTAAAAACTATTTAACCAATATCTGTTATGTAAATAAGGTGTTTTAATATGTTAGAAGGATATAGAAATATGAGCAGTTATTACAAGTGTTAATGAAAATAATAATAAATAGATCCTGAAAAAAAGCAAAAAGATGATACAGCCAGGTAGTTCATACTTAGGTCACCAAAACTAAATCTGTGATTTTATCTTCCCACCCTTTTCTGTCCATTCTATACTAAATAAACGTCTAGTAAACTCAGTGGAACAAAAAGTTACAATTACTTTCAAGAACGTTGAAAATGTCAGGGACTGCTGAGTGGCTCAGTTGGTTAAGCTTCGATCTTTGGCTCAGGTCATGATCTTGTGGTTCGTGAGTTCCAGCCCCACATCGGGCTCTGTGCTAACAGGTTGGGGCCTGGAGCCTGCTTCAGATTCTGTGTCTTCCTCTCTCTCTCTGCCCTTCCCCCACTCACACTCTGTCTCAAAAATAAATAAACATTAAAATTTTTTTTAAAAAAAAATTGAAAGTGTCTAACGTTGTGCTTTTCAGTAGATAAGGGAAATTCTAAATATCAAATTTTCTCTGTATGTATGGAGCAAGTAGAATTCAAATTTTTGTTTCCATTTGATCCATACTTTTTTTCCCCAAAGGGCCAAAACCAAATATTTACTTCTTAACATACTTGAATTGGGCCTTTTGATAATTATTCTCAGTGAGTATATATTGCATTTATTTAGCACCTTTATATGTGTCAAAATATTTTCATTTAAAATATCTTTACTGATTCTCACAACCACCCAGGGAGGTGCCATTAGCAGTTTTCCTTTAATTCAGTGGTATCCCCAGTGGTCTACTAGAACCAGCTCATCTGGCTAGAGCCAACAGTGAATTTCTTTTTGGAATTTTACAAGCCGGTTTTTAAGCACAGGTAATATTAAAGACTAAATCGTATCAATTGTATGGGTAACTTAGAAATAAATTATATTAAGATGGTTATAAGTATTCAAAAATCATAATTCTAATTATTTTATTTCATTTTACCATTATCTATGCTCTCGAGTTAATGTATGCCTATTGAGTGTCTGGGGTGGAAATGCTGTACAATGTCGTGCTGTATTTCAGCTTTGCATTCAGAGGCATCACATGGGTAGCTTGAAATCAGCCATGATGAGAGTATTTACACCAGGAAAATTGGGAAACACTAAAGAGCATGGCTTGATTTAGCACTGTGTTGATTGACTAGACTGAAGACAGTGATGGGGAAAATGTTAATAATAAAGATTACACTTAAATATGTGGCAGGTCTATAGCCATTATGCTGTGAATGGCACAAAAAATGGAGGACGGACTCTTCCAGTACTTGAAAGCTTCTTCAATGAAGAAGTCACTGGTCATTGATGAATGAGTGAAGTTCCAACATATGTCTTCATTGTTTCATTTTTGTCTTACTCATTGACACAAATGAAAATATCAGCTAACATTTCGTGTCAGAGCTACGCTCATTCATCAAAGGCAGCCATACATCGGCTACCCTACAAGAGTTGGCAAAAATCAAAGAAAGCATTCTGTGGGAATCAATCATCTATCTGGAGTTATTAGTAAAAAGTGTATGCAGTTGTTACTTGTAAATTATGTGTGATGCGTTCCTTATATCAGTAAATTTTATGAGAAGTCATGTGTATAGATAATACATTTTAGAAAAGAGCTAGTTGTTAAACACTTACCATCACACCACCATCATTTAGTAATAAAAACATGGAAACACTTAGAAAAAATAAACAGAAAAACAATGTGTGTTGAGTGATAATCTCCATCAATTAATGATTTTATTTTTATTTAATGCTTTATCATGCCAGAAAGCTTCCTGAAGTACACCTTTCTCAGACTTCAATCTAAGTGTCAAATATATTACAACTGCTTATATTTTCTATCATGATCATGAGTCCCAGCATTTTGCCCCAGGTGTCAGAGAGAGTACCAGGCACAAACCTTGTATCCTCCTCAGATTTCTTCCTCTGTCTCTCAGACCCAGACCACCAGAGTCATCTGCCACCTACATGGCCACCATCCTGCTAAATTAAAGCCTCAGCCTGGATAGCTTTTGTGCCCCACATGCTAAGCCTATACACACTTCTGGGCAGGTGTGCAGTACCACACCACATAGCATAGGATCTGGTTTCCTGAGTCACCACCAAAGGGCTGGATGGCTCCACTCAGAACTGAGTTGTTATCAGTGAATCTTGACCATAGGAAACAGGAACTCAGATAGAGCCAAGCAGATAAATGTTCATTCCTTTGACCTTTCCATGAACTCTACCAGGTTCTTCCTTGTAGCTTTGCAGAGAAATCCAAATGTTGATCTGATACACTTCTTGAGCAATATATTGTATTTCCTAGCAGTTAGTCATAAGCAGTAGCCAGTATGGTAACAGCTCACATTACATTGCTTCACATTCCATCATGCTTCACTTTCTTTTTTCTTTACGCTGCTTGTGTGCTTTCCATAACCATCTGCACTTCAAACCTTATCCTCTGGTCCATTTTCTACAGAATCCAGGCTAACACACAAACTCGTAACTAATAACATTATTTTTAGGGATCTAAATGGGGTGCTTTAACAAATTACTATGAACTGCGCATCTCAAAACAACAGAAATTTATCCCCTAAGAGCTCTGAAGGCCAGAAATCCAGAAATCAATGTGTTAGCTGGTTTACACTCTTTCTGAAGATTCCATGGGAGAATCTCTTTCTTGTGTCTTCCAGCTTCTTGTGGCTTCAGGAGTCCCTTGGTTTATAGCCACATCACTCTGAGTTTTGCCTCTGTAGTCACATTACCTCCTTTCCTCCAAAAATCCCTACGCCTCTTTCTTTTCTTTTTTAACATTTATTCATTTTTTTGAGAGAGACAGAGTGCGAGCGAGCAGGGGAGGGACAGAGAGAGAGGGAGACGCAGAATCCGAAGCAGGCTTCAGGCTCTGAGCTGTCAGCACAGAACCCTATGCGGGGCTCGAACTCAAAAACTGTGAGATCATGACCTGAGCCGAAGTCAGACGCTTAACCGACTGAGCCACCCAGGTGCCCCCTATGCTTCTTTGTTATAAAGATACATATGATTTCGCAATCCAGGACAAACCCACCTGCACAATCCAGGACAAACTCTTCCTCTCAAAACCCTTAATTTAATCATGTCAATTGCCAATAAGGTAATATTCACAAATCCAGAGATTAGCACCTGGACATATCTTTCTGGAGGACGCTGTTCACCTCACTACACCATGGGAAAAAATAATTTTGCTCATGGTCACAAATCAATTATATATTAGGAAGTGGAAGTATTTTTTCATAGTAGATATTTCTGTAAATTATGCAGAGCATGATACTCACGTGACAGCATAACTAGATATACATTTATTCAAACAAAATGCAAAAAATCAAGCACAAGAGAGTGGAGATTAAACAATGCAAAAATTTTTATCCTGATACTCATCCACTAAAGCATTAGGGTCATATCAGCTGCTCCAGCATGCACAGAAGACAATGGCTGTCCTTGAAATGCAGAACAAGTGTTTTGAAATGGTACTGGTTTGGAGGGAAAGAATTTCTAATTACTAAAGCAAAATCTTTTTTTTTTTTAAATAACTGCTTAGGGTGTGCCTTCTGCTTTATAGTGTTTTTTCTTTACACAAAAGGTTTTAGCTTCATTTCTGCCTTTTAAAAAAATGAGGAAAGCTAGTGTGAAGGGTTACTGGAGGGGATGACGGGAAAGGAAAAGGAGGAGGCAAGTTCTGTAAAGTGAACAGCTGGGGTGTGCCTGATCTGAAGGTGGCTGCTAATATTACATTGTATAAGATCCCAGCGTGAATTCCAGCTGTGATCATGTACTCTGTTCTTCCATCGACAGCATGTACAAAAGGAATACTTATAATTTGCATATTTGAATTCCACATGCATTTTTTTTTCATTTGTTAGTGTCTTCAATTTTTCTTCTTCAATTTGCTTTATGAGAATAGGATCACTTCTCTGGGCTGGAAAAAAAAATTCTGGCACAAAATAATATGATGTGTTTATATTTGAGTTTCTAAATATAATTCATACCATACTCATCTATCATTGTCTCATTTATCATTTATTCTTTGTACTGTAGTTACAATTACGACATCGAGGAAAAGGCAGGTTTTCTGACTCCTAAATGCCCCTGGGTCTTTCCTTGCTCACTGAGCAGTTATAAATGAAATACATTTAACTCACCGGGTTGTAGGTTTCTGCAAGGCAATTTTCAGCTTACAGGTAAAGCTTGTTATCATTAGAAGCTGATAAAATGTACAAGCAAAATCACTTAGAAAAGAAATGCTTCTACTTTGGCAATCTTTATATTAATTCATAATAATATATTTTATGGCTTAAGTTTCTTAAATTACTTAAGATCACTGTGATTATAGATATCTTGCCCTTTCTTAATTCCTAGAACTCAAGTGTCAACAAGTTATGATTTTATGAAACAAGGCTGCCTTTGTCTCTTCTTTCATTATTGGCATGTAAAAGCCCCCTGCACATTTACTGAGAATGAGTCTCAGTGCCCTGGACTAATTTCACATAGGCCATTATGATCAGGCTTCCTGAATCTTCCTTGTAAATTTTTGGAGCACATGGTTTCCAAGGGGGTGGGTAATATGCTGCATAACAATTTTAGAGGCTCTTACATCTTAGTGAGGAATGATATTTTGATTATTACATTAGTTCTACATTCAGAGTTCTGGGTACCTTTGATGGAATACATGTAGATATATATAAGTATGTGTGTATGCGTATATATATATATATATATATATATATATATATATACACACACAAACACACACACACACATACATGCACACACCATATGGTATGTACATATATGTGTGCATATATATTGTACATATATCCTGCATGATATATACATATAACAGTGTGGTATACAGTATATAAATAATCAATAGGTGCATGAAAAAGTGCTCAGTGTCACTAATCATCAGGGAAATACAAATCAAAACCACAATGAGGTATCACCTCACACCTGTTAGTATAGCTATCATAGAAACAAGAGATAACAAAGGTTAGCAAGGATGTGGAGAAAAGGAAGCACTTGTACACTATTGTTGGGAATGTAATTGGTATAAGGACTATGGAAAACAGTGTAGATGTTCCTCAAAATATTTTTAAAAAGAACTACCATATGATCCAGAAATCCCTCTTCTGAGTGTATATCCAAAGGAATGAGATCAGTATCTCAAAGAGATGTTTACACCCCCATGTTCATTGCTGCAGTATTATTCATAATAGCCAACATGTTTCCAATAGGAAACAACCTAACTGTGTCTGTCAATAGATGAATAAAGAAAGTGTGAGAGAGATATATTTAAAATATATAATATATATTATGTATAGCTGAATATTTATTATATTGTTATATATAATAAATAATATATAACAAATCCAGAAATCCTGTCATTGGCAACATGGATAAACCTGGAACACATTGTGCTGAGTGAAATAAAACAGACAAAAAATGACAAATATTGAGTGATCCCATTTATATGTGAAATTAAAAAAATTGAACTCATAAGAACCAGAGAGTAGAATGGCTTCCAAGGCTGAAAGTGGGGTGGGGGGCGGGGGATGGGGAGATAGTGATCAGAGGGTACAAACTTTCAGTTATAAGATAAACAAGCTCTGGAGAGTAGAGCATAGTGATTATAGTTAATAACACTGTGTTTTGTACTTGAAATTTGCTAAGAGAGTAGATCTCAAGTATTCTCACCAGCAAAGAAAAATATGGTAATTATGTAAGGTAATGAATGTGCTAATTAACTTGATTGTGAAAATGATTTCACCAAATACATATATATATTTAATATATATTTATATTTAATAAATATTTAATATATATATAAAATCATCATGTTGTAGACTTTTAAAAATCACATTGTACAACCTAACTCTATATGATTTTTGTCAATCATATCTCAATAAAGCTGGAAAAAATACTTGGGTAAACATAAAAATGTCAGGAATCAGATCCACTGGTTGCTGGGCATGGGGTGGGTATAGACTACAAACAGGAAAACTTTGGAGACAAGTAGATATGTTTATTGTCTTAATTGTGGTGATAGTTCCACAGGTATGTGTAGGTATATGTCAAAACCTATCACATTGTGCACTCTATATATGCAGTTTATTTTGCATCAGTTATACCCCATAAAGCCATAACAAAATAAAAAGAGACAATTTAAATGAAACCTCGAGGAAATATGTTCTTCCCATGTACAACTGGAAAAACTCTAATCCTAAAATATATCACCACAACATTCTAATGTCATGGCAATCTGGAAGTGGCTGACCAGGGTTATCTGATCATAGCATCTGGTTTTCAAGATCTGAAGCGATCATTGTCACATGGAAATTTCTACTACATGTTGCTCAGCTCTGTAGTCAATTCTCCACTCTCAACTTGCATGAGCTCTTGGCAGTCCTTGGCAAATTGGTCACTCCCTCTTCTGGAAAAGTTATCTTCACGTGGCTTCTGTATTTCCCTCTGCTTCACTGGCCACTTTTCCTTAGCTTTTTTTTGCTTCTGTCAACTCAATATCTAAATGGTGGAGTGCCCTGGTTCTTGGACCTCCTCTCTATATCTAAATCCACATCTTTGATTGTCTCATCCAGTATTATTACTTGAAATATCATCCAAACATTGATAACTTCCAATGTACATGTGCAGCCTAGATCTCACCCTTGAGTCCCAAGGGCATATACCCAAATGAATATGCCACAATCTCTATTTGTGTTTCGTAGAGATTTCAAACTTATCATGCCCCAAAAGAGAATTAATTCCAAGTGTCTCTCACCTTTCCAAACTGCTCCATTCACAGTTTTCCTCATGTTAGTGGTAACTTCGTTCTGCCAGTTACTCATCTTCTCGGTCAGGAAATCCTGTTGGCTCTACTGTCAAATAGATTCGTTATCCAACAACTTCTCACCACCTCCCTTGCTAGCACCATCATCTGTCACCCAGATTGTTAGAAGAGCCTCCTAACTAGCTCTTCTTCTTTCACTACTACCCCCCAATCTATTATTAATGCACTCAGAGTAAAAACGTACATAGTCTGTCTTACTTCTCTGACCTGGTCTCTTATTCTTCCAAAACTCCATTCCAGTCACGCTGCCCGACTAGCTATTTTTCAAACACATCAGGAACACTTATGTCAGATTTGCTCTTCCTTCAGGTATCTGCATGGTTTGCTCCCTTATCTCCTTCTTGAATCAAATCTTCTCAGTCAGTCCTTTCCTGAAGTCTATTTAAAATTGGAGCCAGACCCTGGGCTCTCACAATTCCTGAAAGCTGTCTCTTCTGCTCCCATTTTAATTCTTTCCAAAGCATTTATCACCTTCTAATACATTTTTCAATTTGCTCATTTTATTTTTATTATTCATCTCTCCTTTTAAAATGTAAATTTATTGCAAGGATTTTTTTTTTCTTTTCTGTTTTATTCACTGCTGTGTCCTTGGCACCTTGAAAAGTGGTTCACTGTACACATGAATTAATTAATTAGCTAATTAATAAAGTGAGTGAAGATATTGCCAAAAATATAGGATGATATTGCATTTTTAATTCTCATTATAGTACCATAAATGGACAGATTTATGTTTTGTTTTTAGCTCTTATTTACTTTTGAGAGACAGAGAGAGATAGAGTGTGAGTAGGGGAGGGGCAGAGAGAGAGGGAGACAGAATCTGAAGCAGGCTCCACTGTCAGCACAGTTCATGAGGCTTGAACCCATGAACCATGAGATGACCTGAGCCGAAGTCAGACTTTTAACCTACTGAGCCACTCAGGTGCCCGGACAGATTTGTTTTAAATCTCGTATCACTACAAAATTATTTAAAAGAAATGTTATATTTTGACATTTAAGGATGTCACTTGTGTGGTTGTTAGGTTTTAAATTCTGAATAAAGGTGAAGCAAAGTCCCACTGCTGAGTTCAACACTTACCAAAAAATACAGAACTTTCTAGTGGAAACACTACTGGTACTCGAACCATTAGGACCCAAATGAGCTTTGCTTCAATAAAACAATACAGTTCTTCCTTGTCTAGTCAGATGCTGATAACTTCTTCCCCTTATTCTGAACCTGGAATATAAGGTAAAAGGTGTATTTTTTTCCCCATGAGTATGTAGCAGACATGAGTACAATAGGACAGAAAGCACACAGACACATAACAGTCAAGGGAGGTATCTTTTCTTCACAGACTTCCTTTTTTTACCTCAAAAAATTAGACTTATAGGGGCATTTTCAGTTCTAGAAAATAAAAAAGTCTTTACAAACAAACGCATATGTCAACATTCCACACATTGTTTTCACAATTTCCATTGTTGTAACTATTGGTGTCTCTTCTCATGTACCCTTTGTTTAACTTTATGAGGTCAAAGAACTGGCTATTTGAGGGAGTGAGGCTAAATTCTTTTTTGGTTTTCTTAGTCTCATAGTTTTCTTAGTCTACTTAAGAGACTGGATGATAATATTTGTATTAGGTGGGGGTGTAGCAGGGAAGATAAAATTAGCAATTTTCCCTTTACCTTCTAGGACAAACTTGGTCAACACTTCTTCTGATGTAAACAGGTTGGCTCAAAATGTCTCTTTTCTACCTGACAGGTTTTTGTTCAAAGAGTAAACTTATGTTTATCTGGCTTTTTAAAAAGGTCTTTTCCTCCCTGTGCCAATTTACCTGACTTTAATCTCAAAATTTTTAATCAAAATGGTTGGCCTTAAACTAACATACCTATTCTACTTGAATATATTCAAATAAGTTGTATTTTTCTCCTCTTCTTCTCCTCCTTCTCCTCCCCTTCCCCTTTCCTTCTCCTCCTCCTCCTCCTCCTCCTCCTCCTCCTTCTTCTTTCTTCTTTCTTCTTTCTCTTCTTCTCTTTCTTCTTCACTTCATCTTTTCACTAACACTAAACCCTTTTTCCCCCTGAGTATAAACTGGTATCTCCAAGGATAATTAAGAAAATTATACCTAAAAAAAGGTAACCTGTATAACTTTTTACCTTCGTGGATCCAATCATTTTATTTAAGGGCTCCAACTTATTTCCTTTACATGTGTTTCTTTTAAAGAAAGTCATTTTTGAACTAAAGGAAGAGTATAAACATCATACTTCTGCAAATTTGGTAGTAGTAAAGCACTGTGTTACCAATATAATTAAATAGATTGCATTAAATTCATTTTTTTAAAGCTTATTGGTGGAGTTTACATTAAACAAATGTTCATGGTGTCCCACTGAACATCCAGAGAGCAAAATGTTAGTCTTTCTTTTCCCACGCATGCCTGGTTATTAGACTGGACTTTAGACACGATCTCCCATTTCTTAATGCTGGTCAGTTGTTCTATGATATGTTATATCATATCTCTTCTGTGACACTCTCTTCTCCACAACTGCATCCCTTTCAGGAACCCTAGCTTATTGGTTGATGTGCTGGGTTCCCGCCTAGTTTTTGCCAAGTTCCCAAGAGATATAACCTGTTCCTGTATCCTCGGTTCCCTGCTAGGGTTTTGTCACATGTGGATAAAATTCTTAAGAATAGTTACTAGGTCACTCGTCTTCCAAATATTGACTGATGGCAGGATGTTGTTCAGCCTTAGCCACTTCCATAGGTTAAACACCATTTCCAGAATTAACAAAGAGAATATTGTATTCTTCATATGTTATGTTTCATATATGTTGCCATCCTTCCAGAACTATCTTTGATAGCTAAGTCAGTTTTCCCTGTTTTCTCCTTGCCTTGGTGAGAATCTTGGTCTCCCTTTTCTCTCTAGATTGGTAGGAGATAGCATTCCAGATGTGCCATGCCATACAATAATGGCCACCTTCCCAGTTCTACCAGGGATATGCCAGCGTGGTCCTTCTCCTGCAACCATTCTTCACAGGTCCTTTGGCTGGCTTCTCTTCCTCTTGTCACCCAGTATGGTGGTGGTCTTCAGGCTTCTATCTTTGGTCTCTTTTCCTTGCATTCTTCCTTTGGCGATTGAATCTACTCCCTGAGATCCAGAGCCTGGATCTCTGTCATGTGCTTCAGGTGTGTATCCAATTGCCTATAGACCTCTCTGCCAGGATCTCCACCCTACCAATGCAGTTCCCTAAATTCAATGCTATTTCACCTTTCTAAGCCTTGTACCTGCTGATTCCTCTGCTACAGATGCTTCCCTCTGTTGTTTCAATGCATGATTCAAAGGCCATCTTTTCTATGAAAACTTTCCTAAAGTGAATCATTATACTCTTTATGTTCAGGGTAGTGAAGAAGTGTTGAGGAGGAAAAGTTTTAGCCAGTCACAGGATGTGGAGGAGTTCTTACACAAAAAATAGAAATCGAGGGGCGCCTGGGTGGCTCAGTCAGTTGAGCGGCCGACTTTGGCTCAGGTCATGATCTCGCGGTCCGTGAGTTTGAGCCCCACGTCGGGCTCTGTGCTGACAGCTCAGAGTCTGGAGCCTGTTTCAGATTCTGTGTCTCCCTCTCTCTGACCCTCCCCTGTTCATGCTCTGTCTCTCTCTGTCTCAAAAATAAATAAACGTTAAAAAAATTAAAAAAAAAATAGAAATCGAGTGTGAACAACCTTGTGAAACTATTGTATATGCAAAGACAAAGATAATTTTGCTCATATTTTACCATTGCTTTTGGTAATAGTGATTAGAGTCTACTAATAAAGTAAGTAATTAATAAGAATTTATTGAATTGAATTGTAGGAAACTGAAGGGCTAGGAACCCAATCAAATGCTAATATTTTTTAAATGCAATTAATTTTTATACTCTAACTTACTGGATTTATAAAGGTTTCTGCTACAGTTTTTCAAACCATGTATATTAGGAGGAATAACAAAAAATTATTTTATACACTTCAAAAAGGCTGCTAGCAAAATAGGTATACATAAAAAACATTTCAGACAACAATTTTTCAAGTGTAAAAAGATCCAGCCCAAATCTTTGTAATATTTAGGACAGCAGCAGAATTGATTTGTCCAACTGGTTATAGATTAACAAAATTCTATTTCATATTAAGCTCTCATAACAATCAAAATTGTTTTCTCAGCCAGTGAGACATAACATATCATTTTACTACTAAGAGAAACCTGGATTTTGATAAAAATCATGGCCAAAAGTAGTGGTACAATGACATGACAAAGAGATATGGGTCTAGGTTTCATATCTTCTTTGGAAATGACAGCAACTGGTACTATGGCACATAATCATAATGAAGTTGTTTGTGATTTCATAGGAATGTCTAAGGTCAACGAATATATGTACTGATAACAAACATGCATGAAATAACAAATCCTAGCTGGCAGTGTGGAATGACCCCGAGAATGAGGAATCCCAGAAACCAATATCGACTTTGCTACTAAATATGTTCTTGGACAAGTGATTTAACTTTTGAGCCCTCAGTTTCCTATCTGTAAAAATGTCTGGTCTAAAACTTAAGGTCACTTCTATTCTGAAATTCTTTTATTTTAAGATACAACAACGTCAAGCCATGGCACAAAGCTTCAGGCAAGTGGAAGACCAACTTAAAGTGACTTTCTAAATTTATGTCTTACTCCTCTTTCATTTTCTACAATCTTCTGAGAGATTCAGAATACAAGGACATCAGAGACTAAAATGAAGTGGAAACTCAGGGGATGGGGACTTACATGTTCTTTTAACTATTTGGAGCTTCAAGACTAAATCACATTTGATTGGGCACATTGTGTGGGAAGTTATTATCACTGCCACAATAAGGAAAAGATGGGTAGCTCCAGTCACTCTGCCATTCTTCCTTCTTCCCCATTAGGGACACACTATTTATGACCATAGGCCTGAGACTATGCACAAGTCTCTATAAAACCATGTGGACGAGTCATGAAGCTACTGTCTCTCAACTCCAGATCCTCCCTTGCAGACTCTCATGATGCCGGGATTTGGGGCTCTACAAACAACATTTTCCCTTTGCCTGTAGTTTTGCTAGGGGTCCACCAATAGACAGCACTAAACAGAGATTGGAAGCCTTAAAGAAGAGTACAGGGATTTCTTTTTCCTTGTTTTCTTGCTATTCCTATCAGCATTCTCTCAGCAATATACTTGATTCCAGAAGCAGCAAATGGTTCAACCTCTAGGTTCTTGTGACAGTCTCAGAACTGGTCTTCCATTGCTGTCTCTGAGGTACTCCCAGCTCCTGTGCACATTTGCTATTCCGAAGTCTGAGCTCCAGTTCTTCAAAGCTGCCAGCTCTGGAATTCTGTCCTTTTCCCTTTGTTGCCTCAGTCCAGGAGGTGATGCTTTCTGCAGTTGTCCTTGTATTTTCTCGTGTCATATTCTTCCCTTTTATGCCTTTAACACTTGTGTAGCCACCTCCCTGCATTAAATTCCCACTCTTGAAATACCTACTGTGGTTTCAGTTTTCAAGATTTGACTCTTGCTGATATATCCATGTGTGATTTATCTTCACTTATCAGCTAGTTTTCACCACGATCAACACTTTCAATAGAGAAGAATGAATGGATATTTCTACTACTAATTCCAGAAGATTCATAAAGGATGATGATCAGACTCCCTTTCATTTGCACTCATAGTATTCATTATTCTAACCTATTAATATTCATGACTAATAGATTCAGATTTCTTCAAACTTCGTCTTCCAAAACCTACTACAGTCACCATAGTTAAGCAAGGTACAAAGAAAGGACTAACTCATTTCATTCTCTTTATAAAAAAAATAAAATATCCATCAACAGGAACCGTCAGAAGAGGATTATATTCTTCATTGAATTATTTCATAATCAATAATATTTTAACTTACCCAAGGCAGAAAAGCATCAACGGAGTTGAAATTACCATAATGGACAGTAAGGGGAAAAGTTGCTCTGTTATTGTTAAGAAATCATTATTAAGCAAAATAAATAATGAAAGAAAACCAAGTCTTACCAAATCCTTTTAGAGAATAACTTTTCTTTGCCTGGACAGTATGTTATTAGCATCTGAAAGAAAACTAGGATTTTGCTCTAAGCAGCAGATTCAAAGTTAATGTGCAAAGGATACTGCCTCTTTGTAATTCATTCAATAATACAATACTTTATTGAATAAAGAGAGCCATTTAAACTTTACATATTGAGCAATTGTTCATCTGCAAAAATGTCAGAATGCCAAAAAAGAAAAGGAGCAAGTTACAAAGGATTTCCAATTTCTTAGATAAGATCTTAAAGCAATATATAATATCATTCATAAATATATATGTATACATAGGGGTGTGTGTGTGTGTGTGTGTGTGTGTGTGTGTGTATTATTAGCAATGGCAAAGTCATGCTGTTCCCAATTCAATAGTGAAAGCTAAATCTGGAAGGCACCTCAGTTTGTATTTTTAGGAATTCAGTAAGACTGTTTAAAAGTAGATTCAGGTCAAATAGTAGCCATGATATTTTATTTCAAGCCATTGTCTATGATAAGAAACAGCATTAGGAGGGGGGAAATTCTTATTATTTTAAACCATGTTGACAATTTAAGTTAATGAAAGTAACAGTAAACATCTATGGTAGCTATAGCTCCATTCAAGAGTTTGAATTAACATTGTATATTTTGTCTGCTGCAATTGATCCTGTGATTCAAAGAAAGTATAAACTATGCATGAGATTACCAGCCCTCAATGAATCCAGGGCCCACAGTGGCCCAGGGTCTTTACTTATGAGCTTGTGCTAGTGCAAGCCTACACCGCTGTATATCCTGCCTTTCCATACCACAAGCCCTTTGCAAATGTGCTGGTGTCCAATCCAGGACAGAGGGTCCCCTGGCGACACTCAACTCTGGACTGTGACTGTGATAAATCTACCTCTTCTTCCCCTATGAATGCCTTGCTGGATTTTAAAACCTCTGCTAACTAGAAAATCAGAAGCAGCTCCTCTCCTCCGAATTTTGTGGAAGGGAGACCCTGCTGGGAAAACTCTGGAAATCTCCAATAAGATTCTAACAAACCTACTTGGTGTGGGCCCTGGATATGACGGTAAGTATGATAAGTGTTAGGTTTCCACTTACGAAACCAAGACAGTGAGATCTAGGCGTCAGTGGAGAACAGAGAATGAAGGGTTGTCCTGTGTCTCCTAGGTCTGAATAGAGAGAATTACACAGGATGGATCAAGAAAAGCCATAGCTTACAGCTTACCAGCTGCTGTTTCTGTCTTTGCCCTCATTCTGAAACCCCTGGAAGAGGTGATAGCTTTGTTGAAGTTCTTTTCAGAGGGCTCCCCTTAAATTCTAAGGGGGCTTCCAAATTTAGCTAGTAGGAATCAGGGGTAATAATCCCTCTCTCTCAACACACTCAAAAGGTGGAGTCTTTAAAAGAATTAGACAATATATTGACTTTATTAGAGTTAATGAGAAAAAATGGTGGAAGAAAGTGAGACCAGAAGATTTACAAATAAATTAGTGAAAGGGTGCTACCATTTTTCATTTGATTATCTCACACCTAAACTGTAGGAGAGGGCTTTCCCAGCCTCAACCCCAGGCTCCCACCCTCTGATGCTAGAACCAGGCTTTCCTCCAGAATATACCCAGTGCTCAAGTCCTAGATCTGAAGATAAGGCCTGTGGTGTCACGTTTTCAGTGTGAGAGTATGAGTATCAGAAAAGAGAGTGGGGGGGGGGGCAGTTTCTCAATTGCTTAGGTAATCAAGAAAGCATTCAGACATAGGTAAGCCAACCACAACCTCGGAACATGTGTTCAAAATAGGGATGCAAGATTTGTTACCCCAAGATTCAACACCCTGACATTTACCTCCCTGACTTGATTGTGCCCTGGGGTTTTCCTTCTCTCTCTCTCTTTTTTTTTTTTTAATTTTTTAATGTTTATTTTTGAGAGAGAGAGAGAGAGAGTGAGGGAGAGGCAGAGAGAGAGAGAGAGAGAAAGGGAGACACAGAATCCAAAGCAGGCTCCAGGCTCTGAGCTGTCAGCAGAGAGCCTGACACAGAGCTCGAACTCATGAATCACGAGATCATGACCTGAGCCAAGGTCAGACCTTAACCAACTGAGCCACCCAGGCACTCCAGGGCTTTCCTTCTGAAGGTGGATTTTTACCAAGTCAGTAACTTCAAAGCGGCTCTGAACTATCTCCCTGTTGCTAGGCTGGGATATCCTAGGGACCGTGGATTTAGAGGCTCTGTGATAAGGTGACAGTACCTAGACTTGGGTACAACAAGGGAAAGGACATGAAAAGGAAGGCCTTGGACCTCAGGTAGTCTATGATAACAGCTAGAGCAATGAAAATATCTAATCTCACTACTGTTTATCAAGTTCCAATTCTTTTCCAGGCATAGTGTCAAGTCCTTTATGTGCCTTTATTGTATCATTTAAAATCTTCACAATCCTTAGGGAAAATTTTTTTATCTGTCTGTTATAAATGAAGAAATAGCACAGACTCTTCAAAGTCATATTAATAGCAAATTTCAGGACTGAGAATTGAACCTAGTTCTCTCCTACCCATGCCTTTACCTGTAATTCTACTTCAGTGTGTGTCACCTCTGGGAAGGTGTCAAGACTAAATGTTTTGGGGGAGGAGGAAGGCAGAACATTCTGCTGCTTATCAGAAAGTTGTGATCGTAAATTGGGGCAGCCAAAAGTGACAATGGTAGTTGAACTAGTAGTAAGGTTGGTAATCATGGATTGAGATAAATGAAAGGGAGCCAAATATAAAATGCACGTGGTATGGAGAATACACTAATTTGGCCAAGCTTGGTCTTGAGAGAGGAACTAGCCCCCTTCTATGCAGAGCCCAGCTTATATACCTGTGGTGGGCTCTTAGAAGCTGCCACACTAAACTAGATATTATGAAGCAATCTTCACAATTACTCAAAATTACTAACAAAAATGCTGCTTCCAGAAAGACCAAACCAGAAAGCACTATTTCTATGTCCTTCACAAATTGATTTGCAAATAATCGTCCTGAGATACCTTTATGAAGGAGAGTCTCATTTGCTCCTGTTTTTATTTAGTACATATGCAGGTTGTTGAAATATCTGTTGTACTTCTTGCTGTAGCTTTTTGACTCATACTTTTAAGGAAAAATTAAGCTACATTAGCTCCTTTTTGTATGGGGTATTTTGTTCTTACCATTAATAGTAACTTTCTACTTAGTGGAAATCTGGTGATTTACATGTCATTAAAAGGATAAAGTCACTGCCTTTTTTTTGTTGTTGTTTGAGATATTTAAATCTTAGGGAAGTCTAACAACTTTTTAATATAGTACTTATTTTAGCATTATTTACTATAGCTTTTGGATTTCTTTCTCATTCTTCCTGTGACTTCAGTTTTTGAAATGAATTGCCATGTTTCTTATTTCAATCATCCATCCAAGTCAAGTACATTTTTGGGGTGTATTCAGCAAGATTGCAACTAGTAACAGACTTTTCAGACATTAAAAATGCCTATATCAGAAGCCCTAGGTATTTCAAGATTAATTATATCCTTTTTTCCTCTGTTGACCTCCTGACCTGAGGCCCTGGGGCTATGCATTGTTATGAAGAAGTTCAAGGACCTTGAACTTGAACAAGTACCATGTTCAGAATGTGATTGACTCAGGGCATAAGGTAATATTTACTCCAGGTATTAATGGTCACAGTCCAAAGAAGTAAAAAATTATTCCATTGTATTTTTCCTTAGAAATAACACACAAAAATGACTGGCAGAACTAGCCACTTTCTAGTAACAGCTTCCAGAGGTCATGAAGAGGTGAAATGGTCACTGTGATGTGCATACAGTGAGGACAAGTCCACTCTCAAAAGACGCTTGTGATTTCTTCTTTGTATTATGATGGCAAAACTACTAGTCACCTCCATCCCAATTGAAGACTTCTCCAAAACAAAGCAAAATAAAACACATTTGTGACTCTGAGTAAATACTTCAAAATGATAGTATACATTCCAGAACACCTGTTAGGAGTAATTTCTTCAGACCACAGTATATTGCTATAAGTCTAATATACCCAGTTAACTTGGGTATAACTGAGGCAATTACCTACTGGTAGTCTTCCTCTAGAATTGCTCACAAGACTATTAGGAAAAAATGAGTCATCAACCACATCCTAGAATATCAAGGCCTAGTCTTCTGAATATGGTTGTGTGCAGGAAATGATTTGGTGAACCCACCCTAGAAAGTAGGATACAGTCTAAGAAACTGACATTAGCCCACAACGAAAGTTTGACTTGGACCAGTTTGGACCCAACATTGCAAAGCCAGCTTCATAGCATGGAAGAGCAACATGGCTTACTGCAAAACTTCTTTGTTTTGCGCACCTGTAAGAATGGCACTCAAGTTGCCGTTTGCCCTTGACACTTAAGCTGAAAGAGAAGGGGGCTGAAATAAATGAAGTCTATGGAGTGAGGCTCAGGGCTTTGTAACTCTGGAATAGAAAGAAGCTCTAGAGGCTAATGTGGTTAGGGTAAAAAGCTAGTCGTTCTACAATGTGGATCCTAGGCTGGGAATGGAACTTTAAAGATATGAAGGAAGATTTCTTTTGAAACCTCAATAGTTCAAGAGAAGATCCTGAGAGTAGAGATGTAAAGGGTGGAGTGTATAGGGTGCAGAAATCCCCAGGCCAGTTTCTGCAGAAGTGTTCTATACTCTTTATTCACCAGCTCTTCCCTACAGATGGCACATATCATTGCTCTCTTTCCTATTTCTTAATCTAATCCTTTGAGAAAGGAGTTGGATCTCACTTATAATTAAAAGTCATATAACAACCTAAGGAGACTTTCTCTCTTTCATATATACATGCACTCAAATAGACGGCATTTGTATAGGTAAAGCTATAAGCCAAAGCAATCAAACTTTTATGGTAGAAGCTACCATAATAAAACGTTTGTGGGAGAATCAGGTGTTGAAAAACAATAACAGAATTTCCATGTATGTAGTGGTGAAGGTAAGGGACAGAGGGAGGGAGCACTGAGATCCCATCATATAATACTTTATCTTTTGAAAAATAATTGCAGAAAAAGCTTATTTCAGTCAGCTTATTTCTTTACTCTCTTCACTAAGTGTCTGTCTCTATGTCTACTTTCATCCCTGACCTGTAAAATCTGTGAGAACAGGGAAATGGACCTCTCACATAGTCTCTGTATCCCCAATGATTACAATAATGTAGAACTAAAATAAGCCATAGTGAAATTCTACTGAGTGGGTAAATGACCAAATTAAGTCTCCAATAATCAGATATCTGATTATCATCAGAAATAACAAAAAGGAAACTATTCTCTAACCCGGTGGGTATTAAATGATATCATCCATTTTTTTTCTTTGTGTATCTGTTGTGTTTTGTTCTTTCTATATACTACATCAAGTTCTAGCTTCTGACCACTCACTGTCATGTAAATTGACCACAACCATAGAAGAGAAAAGGGCAAAAGGCATTGGAGGGAGCATCTATTGCAGATCAGGGACTAAACCAAAAGGTAAAGAGATCTCACTTGCTTCATTCAAATGTGAATCATCTCTAGTGTCCCTTCATCTGGCCAAATATCACAGAGCTTGCTCATCCAGCAGGAGATCAAATTCTACATGAGGACATTTTATGTATGTGTACATCCAGAGATGCAGTTTGTACTCACAGCAACATTTGTACCACCATGGTGAGCCGTCTGCATAAATAGATTTCTAAAAAACAAAACCATGGCTCAACATGACATCAAATAAGAGTGTCTAGGAGAAAAAAGAAAAATAATTTAGAAGCAATTAAGAAGCTAATGCTATTGACTCACATTTGAAGAACTTGTTTTGTCTGATTAAAATTGAATAAGGCACTGAAAATGAGGAACATAAGCCTGGTTGCTTCAGGAGTCCCAATTGCCTGCCCTCTTTATTTCAATTTCCACTTTCTCTTTGCAAAGATGAGCTACTGGAAACTTCCATTTTTATTCCCTGTGGTTTGAAACACTTCAAAAACTGTGGGTTTTTGAACCTTCAGTGTAAAGTATTGACATTCACCACAACAGAATTCATTTTTTACAGCCTCATAACTGAGTAACACTGACATAAAATCATGTGTTGGATATTACACTTCATTTATATCTGAGCTCATTATCATTTTGCTCTTTTGGAAAGGATTTTAACATCTATTCTGATGCAAACAGTAGCTCCATCTATTGAGGCGGATGTAACGCAGCTCTAGAGATGAGCACGGAATGGCATTCAGCAGCTGACACAGTCATGGAAGGATTCAGAGGAGGATTTTGCTTCCTTCTGTGGAAGTAGAGGACTTTTTCCCTGGGGTGCTCCTGGAGTGGTTAGTCTCTCTCCAGACCCTGGGTGCACAGAGGAAAATACTGGAGCTACCAGATACATGGGTTCTTGACTCAGCAAACCAAAACCATCCCAGAGATTGTGTTTGGTCAAAGAAGCTAAAATAAAGAAAGAAGAAGTGTCTCTATGCACTTTTTTGTGCTTGGGGAAAATGAACTTTATGAAGGACAATGAGAGTTGTTGCACCCAAGAATAAACCCAGAGATGACTAAACTATTTAAGTAACATCCTCCCTTATCTATCACATGGGGAGTTATGGATTTAATATCAGTGTAGAAGTTTTGTGATTATGCCATTTCCCTGCTCAAACCCATAGAATGGTGGTTTTATTTAGCTATGCAAAATACACAGAGGTCTCCGTTTTCCTAGATTACAGATACTCTTTCTAGCCATTGTGTACAGATTGGAGGTGCCCCCAGAATTGTCAGTGGGAGGAGGGCCCAGCATGCTGGAATGACATTACCACAGCCGGTTCCAGACATTCCTGGTCATAGCCTTAAATCTGCCATGGGATACAAGCCTGAAAAAATATTAATATAAAACTGTACAGATTATATATAATGTTAAGTATATTGTTATTTTTTAATAAAGTAGGAAATTATAGCACTATTATTAATAAGGATGAAGCTGATGATGATGGCTAAGTTTTGCTATGCCTTTATGATGTCCTTGGATTGCACTATGCTCTTTACATGACTTATCTCAATTAGTCTAACTAATGAGCCTATGAAGTTGTTTCTTTTATTATCCTTTCTGTGTTACAGATGAAGAAACAGAGACCCAGAAAGGGTAAGCAACTTGCTCAAGGTCACCCCACTGGTAAACAGTAGAGGTGTGTTTCTAACTTAGAGCTTGAAATGATCTTAGAGATAATCAAATTCAGCGCCCAGCAAACTTTTTCTCTAAAGAACCATATCATAAATATCTCAGGCTTTGTATTGCAACTGCTCAACTCTGCTGTTGCATCAGAAAAGGAGCCATAGATACGACTTACACAAATGGGCTGTGTTGCAGTATGTACAAAATGGATGTGGTCTGGATTTGGCCCACAGGCTATAGTTTGCTGACCCCTAATCCTGTTCATGTTGCCCATTTTATATATGAGAAAACTGAGACCTAGAAAGGTGAGGATATTTTACTGCTGTTCAGTATTAGGAATAAGAGGAAATGTCTTCTGGGTCTCAGTCCTGTAATCTTTTAATTACACCAAACCCAAGAGGTTTCACCAATTAGTATGGTAACAGTTTTTAATATATTATATTAAAGCAAAGGAAAAATTCACCTGAAACTACAATAGTCCCTTATAGATAGTTACGTTCAGTAAAGGCTGAGTTTTGATCTGAGACTTTTCTACTTACCTGGTTTGTATTGATGTGCTACACATAGCTCCAAGAGCAAGCACAAAAATCCCAAACACATCTCATTAAGTCAAATCAAGGATTAGGGGAGGCCAGTGCTCAAATTGTTACAGACAAGATGATGAAGCCAGCTGAATAGTCCCACCAACACGTATGCAAAAATTCAATTGTGAAGAAAGCAAGACATGGGCCCTGACTCAGTTCCTTACCCCTGCAGCTAGCTACTGTCTGAATTTTTCTCCAAGTCTTCATGTAAACCTGTTAATACATTCTTAATGGAAGAAGGCATATTTCTCTCCCACTATCTCTATTGTCAGAATTCATGGTCTTTGAAATTTCACTTGAAATGCAATTCATCACAAAATTGAGTAATGATTGTTGCAAATTCTGACTCCTTGGAACATTCTTCATAAAATTTAACTCAAAAGCTTATTAAATAAAAAGCTGCCAAAAAAATTGTGCTACATCAAAGAAGCAACAAGGATTTGATCTTCAATGAAATTAGACCTTTAACAATAATAATAACTAATAAGAGACATAAACACTAACATTTAATATTTACTGTATGTCAGATTCTGTCCTAAGGATTTTATATTTAGTCCTCAAAACCATAAATGAGGACACAGAGGTTCAAAGAGGTGAAGGGACTTACCCAGAGTTGTACGGATGGTTAAGAGGCAGGACTGGAATCCAGGCAGCTGACATTTACAAAAATTCTCTTGCCATGCTAATTCTTACTAATTCCTAGAGCATTTCTGAGATATTCTCTGGGCTCCATATCTGGGTTAGGTGCTTCCTTGTCCTTCTGTATTTATTTTACTCTAATTACTGTAATTTCCTTATGTGTCTCCCCCATTAGACTCTGTTCACTGAAGGGTGAGAACCTCATTAGCTGCTTCATAGTCCATCCCAGGAAAGTGACTGAGGTCTCGTGGAGCAGGGCTTTGCAGGCACTGTGGGATTCTCACAACCCAAAAGGAGCAGGAAGGGCTGGAACAAGGTTGGGAATGACTGACATTTTCCCAACATGCTCTTTGGCCCTGTGATGGGGACTCTGAAGCCATCACATCTTTGTATCTGTATGCAAACTCTGTGAAATCATTATTTTTTTCTCATTTTAAGTGTACCTTTGAGTGTATACCTTCCACCCAGGCACTGTGCCATTTAATGAAAGTGGGGTCTAAAGAACGGTAACACAATGATAATGATACTGATAAGAGTGGTCAAAGTCATAGCATCAATCACCTATTGGTTATCTGTTACATGCTAGGCCCTTTATTCCTCATATATATGACCTTATATTCTCACAAGAACCCTCAGTGTTAAGGACATCACCTTCATTGATAGCCACAGAATTCCCCTTTCTGACAAACTTCCTTCTAAAAACACATGCTCTGAAAAGGGCAAGGGAATTTGACAGAGCTGATGGAGACCTAAACAGCCTAATGCAACACCAGGAAGATCTCAGTGACATCTCTAGGGCATTGGATCATTCTATACAGGCACAGAGCTGCATGGACCTTCCATTTGCATATTAAGAGTCAACATCATAAATTGTTTCCATTCCTCATATGCCAATACCACTGCTTTGTGATACCTTGTCCACAGTTCAGGGCAGAAAGTGAGAACTTATCTGTCCCAGTGGGGTTTTGGCTAGAACATAAATCTAGTTCACTTCCCTTTAAAACTGTGAAGTCTGGGCATCACTAAACTTCTGAATGAGCTAAATATATCAGATACTCTCTCGTTTGAAGCTTTTCTACTCTGAATCCCACCAGCCTTTTTTTTGCAAATTGTATCTAGCCTTCACGGTCAAGTTTCCTGCCATTTCTTCCTCTATGATCATTGATTTTCCTTTGTCCTGTCTGTAGTCCCATGGCACATATTATATCTGTTCTGTCCAGTCCACAGCCACCAGCCACATGTGCTTTCAGCATCTCCGATGTGGTTAGTTTGAATTGAGATGCTCTGTAAGTGTAAACCAAACACTGGATTTTGAGGAATTAAAGTGAAAAAAATGAATGTAAAATATATCCATATCTTTACACATACAAGTGCATCAATTCTAGCTTAAATTGTATTTCTCACATTTCTAGCTTAAATTGTATTTCTATTAGAGAGTGCTAATCTATATCCTTTCAACTCAAAGTGTGGTCCACAGGCCAGAATTGTTTGACCTGGCATCTCATTAAAAATGCAGAAGCTTGGGCCTTTTCCATGGCCAACTAATGGTACATACCACTAATTTCAATACCTTTAGCATCTGTAGCCTTAGGTCATCTGGTTCATGTATACGTGTTACATCTCAGCAAGGTGTATTTTGAAGTAAAGGTCACAGTTTGCATTTCTTGTATAAGTCTCATAGTACCTATAATAGAAGTAGACACCTGAAGACATTGAATAAATTACTCAACAACTTAAAATGTATTCTTTATGAAGTCAAGTGGTTCCACCATTTTCCATATCAATTCTTACATGTATTAAATTTTAGTCTGGGTTCATAATGTTTTACAAGATGGTGAATTAAACCTACCAATAAAAGCAAATTGAAAACAGAATGCCTTAATCATGCTGTTAAGTTCATTTACATACTTTGTAGGTCTCCATCCCCAAATCATCTTTGGAGAACTGAAGGAACTTGCTAAAACTTCATGATGTCCTACTTGACTTTCTATATGAGAAGTCATATAAAGTTACATTAACAAACATTAATTTACTAGATTCTTCCTTTCTTAGGTCTTCATCTGAGGCTGAATCTGCTCTCCTCTTATCACTATGAAAATCATTATAGACATGTACATCAAAAGCTGGAGTAATTGTAAACCGAAGTGTAGATAGTCATGTGCTTGCTGTCCTTTATGAGAAAATGAGTTGCTAACAATCGTTTTTAAAACAGAGAGAGATGGAAAAAAGGAAGCTAGAGAGGAGAATATATTCAGTACAATTGCCTACAAAGTTTACATCTCCTATTGGATTACAAAAAGCTGTCCTAACCTCAGTGACAATCAAATGAGGCAGAAGATATGAATTCTATTTGAAAGCCTTAGAAACCACACCTCTACAGTGAAGAACTACATCTTCAGTGAATTATGATGTTCAGCATGATGACTTTGAGACTTTGGCCGCAATTAATCATCAAGTAAAGATTCTCTTGTAGATACTAAAGTCACTAAGGAATGCAGGCCAACTATTGTATGTTTGAAATGGTAGTGAAAATGGACTCATTCCAGTTAAATTGATTGGAATACGCTTATTCCCTGGGAATTCTATTTATTTGAGGTTTTCCATCAAAAGGTCCCCCAAGTTGGGTTTCAGATCCTTCTAGAGATTAGGTAGTCCATGCTTTTATATTTAAAGGCTTCAGCTTAGTTTTTTTCTGAAGTGAGCCCTTGTAGCTAACCTCAGAAGTAGTTTCGGTATACAATTATTATTGTTCAGTCTACAATGTGTTACCATAACTTCTACATTACTTATTGTAATTTCCCTATGATGTCAGGAGAACGTAATGGACATACCCGAAATTATTTGTTGAATGGAGACCAAAATCATTTAGGAACCTTTTACTACCTCACAGTTCCACTGCAATCATTAAGGCAAACACTGTAACATTTCGAGCCCTGCTTACCAAAGGAAATTTTCTTGAGCTACAGAACAGCAAAGACCCTTCCAAGGCTCCCAGCATAATATTACCTTAATTTCCTCACCAGTGCAAGAGAGAGAAAGTGAGGGACGGGAGAAGGGAGAACTTGGTAATTCTCTTCATAGGGATTAATACATTCTTTTTGTGGGCAACTGGCATCACAGTATTTCACTAGAAATATTTCCAAATGGATACAAGTTCTCTCAAGTACTGGGTGACAAGAATACCACTTATACCTGTATGTGTTTATACCTGGTAGAATCAGATGACCAAAAATTTATCTATCCATTTAGCAAATAGTGTAAGTCAAAGTACCTCATCTCTAACTAACTGACTATACTGTAATCACAATGGAGCCCATAAAAGTACAGAGACAAGAGGAAGTGGAGACCACCACCAGCTGGCTCCTTATAAGTAAATGCTGAATGTGAGAGAAAGTGTTATTGCCCACCTTCCACCCAGGGGCACAAAAAAGACCAGACTGCAAAATAATCACTGGGTCAAGTCCAGGCTATCCAGAGCCCTCTGGTATCCCTCTTATAATTCACCTCAACTTCACTTTCATATTCCTGATTTAGAACTTCTCAAACAAAATAAAGAAAAAAAAATAGGAAGAAAGAGCTTTGGGGAAATTACCATTTCATGGAATTTGGAAAATGGAGTTAGGCATATTCCAGTTAAAGGTGACAGACGGATGTGTGGAAATTGGAGAAAGAAGATAGAAATCAGGCATAGGACAATCAGAAACCTGGATTGTAGGGGTGGGAAGGGGTGAGGGAGTAGTATGGTTTATTCCAACATTGTACTTTCTTCAAGGTTCTTGGCACATTAAAGCCAATAATTTGGGGGCATGTTTTGCAGCTTATAAATACCAATTGCCATTGTGGTAGTAACAGAGGCAGGGAAAGAGCTGTGGGCCAACATTATCTGTTTTAATGTTGACTGTAATTCTGGTCTTTGGTAATTATTGCTTCTTTTTTTTTCTTTACACTGGATTGTTTTTAATAGCACTGTGCATAATTTATTGCCCATGGCATATCAATTGGAAGAAAGCTAAAACTTTAAATACTGGCTGACCAAATGAAAGGCATTTTATTACACAAAGAAATTAACAAAATAAACAAATACAATTTACAAGCCTAGGCTTTCCTTTTGTTTGTGTTTTTAAACTACTTGTAACCACTCAGGAAACTCGTAGGTTTACAAGATCATTACTCCTTCACAATTTCTATTTCTTACCTTGATAACAATAAGTAATCTACAAGCTTTAGTTTTCTACCCTACTAACACGTCCCAAATATATAAGCCTATAAAGTCACAGCCCAGCATGCAGATTGCTTTTCCTACTTTTGATCTATCAAAACCAATTAAGTAGTTAAAGATCATTTGCACAGTCAAAATCTTAGCTACATAAACACCATTTCCATGGCCCATTTCAGTTGCAATGTGTCAGAAGAAAATGTCCAAGGATAAATCTTTTTTTGCATCTAATATTATGGATACAAACAAAATAGCAAATGAAATAAACAATTTTTGGGATGATAGCCTTCTAAATGCATAGGTTGTGCTGGCCCTTCTCCTTGCATACTACAAAGAAGGTCACTAGGAAGTCCAATTAGAATCAGAAGTTATTCTCTGGGCATTCTTGTCATTCTCTCTCCTTCTTAGAAAAACCCCCGGCTTTGAATCTCAGCTGTCACCTGCCCTTCATTATTGCTGTCATCCAATGACAACTTCCCCTATGCCCACCACACATACCAGGGCATTTCTCCTCATTTCTTTTCCAGGCTCATAGTCACTCACTCTGGTACTTACCTGCTTTTCTTTTTGGTGATTATGTAAATGACGCCTGTAACACCTCCGCCTCTCAGTACTTTGGGTTTCTCTCCTCCACTCATCTGATTCTCCACTCTCCCTAGGGTCACACGGGAGGCCCTGTCATCACCAACACTAAAATCTTTCCGTTATTCCTGCTTCATGCTCCTCGCTCTACTGACCATCCCGATTTTTCCAGTTCATTCCTTTTAGTATCCCAACCCCAACAATGTTTTGACTCCATCACGACCTCTAATGATGATGACCTTACACCCTTTCAATGATTTTCACCTTTTAATGTCTTCACTTCCCTCATCAGCTTTGAACTCCCTCACCCACTACTCTTGTAAATTGCTTGCACTCCTTTGCTTCTCACTCCTTGCTTTGATTTACTCCCCTAACAAAATGGCACCACCTGCTCTACCCCTATACGCATGCAGTGGAATGTGGCTGGGACAAAATATGCAACCACCTTGATGGGTCTCACTACTAACTTAACCAGTTTCAAGTGGCTGCTTAATGCTGCTAGGCAATCATATTATTATACATGATTATATTATATATCACAATATATATCTTATCACATCATAGATTATATTTTAAAAGCGTATACCTCAATCATATTGTATATCCCTAGTGCATTCACTCATCCACTCCTCTACATATTTCATACTTTCTCTTTTATCTGGAAACCCCAATGTCTCCTTCACTATTCTCATTCTTGACTATTGACACCTGCTTTCTACTTTACTAAAAAATAAAAGCAATGAGAAATGGAAGTTCTGCAGATTCCCACCATCACATTTTCCCGCCTACCAGAATCTGCCTTCCCACTTTGATGAACTCCCATGTTCCTAACTTAAGCAATACTTCTATTTGTGTATTACATTCCATCCACTCTCACGACCCAAGCACAATGCTGCAGCAATTTTCCCCATGATCTCCTATATCAACCTAATTCCTTCTCAATAGGATTATTTCCACCAGCATACAAATATGCCATTTTTTTCTTATTAAAAAAAATAAACCTTTCTTTACTCCACTTTCTCTAACAGGTCCTGCTCCATAAGCAAAATTCCTTGGAACAACCGTATATACCTTTCTCCAATTTTCCACTCTTTCTTTGTTAAAGTCATTCCAACCAGCTTTTACCACCACCACTCCACCAAAATTGCTTTTGTAATGGTCACCAATACCATCCATATTCTTTCATCAAGTGGTTAATTCTGGTTCATATTTACTGGACCTGTTAAACAACATTTGGAAGAGATGGCCACTCCTTCATGATACATTCTCTTCACTTGACTGGAGATCAGAATCTCTCTGATTTTCCTTCTACCCCACTAGCCATTGCTTGTCAGTGTCTCTTCTCCTTGACCTCTTAAATGTTGCACTGTCTCAGGGTGAAGTCTCTGGACCTCTTTTTTCTTTCTTGTATATTCACTTCCCTGGTGATTTTATCTAGCTTTAAGTAAAGTTTACTTGCCACCAAGTTTCAAAATTATGTCTACTAGCCCAAACCTCTCTTGACTTCCAGATTTGTACATCCAACTAACAAACTCAACTTGGATATTGTTAGGCATCTCAGATTCAATATCCAAAACTGAACTCTGACCATCCTCCCACCCACTAAACTTCTCCGAGCACAGCTTTTCCTAATCCAGTTGCTGGCAACTCTGTCCTTCAGATCTCTTAGTCCTGAAATCTTGACTTTACTTTTTTCTTCAAACTCCATGTCAGGAAATGCTTTGCCCATCCATCCAGATGCACCCTGAATGTGATCACTCCTTCTTTCACCCTAGTTTAAATCACCATTATCTCTCACCCAGATCACCAAGTAATCTTGGTACAAGTCTTCCTTAAAAACAATTAATAGTGTAGTATAATAAAATACACCTTTGGTCTTTGTACCCATTCCTGGCACAAGAGCTTCAAAACCCCTTGGTATTTTCTGAATGATAAGAATTTCTTTGTTACACTAATGAGGTGACTCTTGGCAAGGCCCCCAGAGAGCGTCTGGGGAGGGGAAGTGGGCTAGAGACTGGGTTCACTCACCAATGGCCAATGATTTAATCAATCCTGAGTGATAAAGCCTTCGTAGAAGCTCTTGCACAATGAGTTTGGGGAGTTTCTGGGTTGGTGGACACACTGATATGCTAGGACAGTGGCATGCCCTGAGAAGGCACAGAAGCTCTGTGCTCCACCCCCTCTATTCCTTGACCCAGGGTGCATCTCTTGCATTTGGCTATTCCTGAGTTGTATCCTTTCTAATAACACTTTCATTGTTAACATAGCATTTTGTTGAGTTCTGTGAGTCATTCTAGTGAATTTTCAAATCTGAAAGAAGATTATGGGAGCCCCCAAATTTACAGTTGACTGAATAGAAGTATGGATGCCTTGAGGACACCAGGGACTTACAGATAGCAGCTGAAATTCGGGCAGTCTTGTGATACTGAGCCCCTAAACCTGTGGGGTCTGTGCTAACTTGTTAGTAGTTAGGTTAAGTTAGTTTCTGAATTTAAGTGAATTGTAGGACTTCCCATTGGTATCAGAGAATTGATGTAGGAAAACAACAGACATGGATCCAGTTCTAAACTCTTGATAATCACCTACTACAGAATTTGAGGTTAATCCAGAAATAGTAATAAAGACACTGAAGCAAAGAGGTAACAAATTCAGCAACATGTATAAAGGTGCACACAGAAAGGATTATCAACATCTAGGATAATAATCACAAACTGAACCAGAACAAACACCACTTACCCTTAGTCTCAAAAGATAAAAGTTTCTTAACGGATTTCCAGTGAGAAGGAGCTGAAAGTTGAAACCAGAACTCTACTACATGCCCTTTTCATTTTGTTGTATATATTATGCCTGATTTAACTTGATAGCAGCATGGCCTGCAGTTCTGATTTCAGGATGTGAGCCCTGTTGTCCTCAGCATCGTCCTGTAATTTTCATAGAGCCCTGAATTTGAGACTCTCTTCCACATTCAGGGAGGGGGCTATCAAACAGAAGTGAATGAAGGAAGGGAATGGCTATTGTAGAAGCTATTGTAGAAATCAGCCAATTGTCCCTGCGCCAAAGAGAGAGAGAGAGAGAGAATGAGAGTTTGAGGGAAGGCATGATCAACAGTGCCTAAACCTTGGGGAGGCAAAAGAAGGTGCCCACTGATTAATTATTACAAAGCCCTTTTTCAGGAAGTGTCATTTTATCAAGTCTCTTTTTCAAATGGAGATCTAAACATTAACATAATATTTAAGAAGCTGTGGACTGACTGCCAAGTGTAGGGAACCAATCCTACCTTCAGTCGCCAGGCTGACCACTTCTAATATTTAGTCTTGGAACAGGTTTCGCAGGTGTTCACCACCAGAAGCCCCTGGACTCTTCTCAAGAGATCACCAGGCCATTTCCCAACAAAGGAAACACAGATTGAGCAAAAGGGATTCTGATTAGATACCGCTATTGAACAGCCTAGAGAGCAGGAGATCTGAAATTCACAGGCAGTCAGAGGTACTGACTTTTAATATAGTCTCTGGTTTCAGGTTCAGGTTTCCCAGGATGGGGGAAGTTGCTGAGGCTCCAGTCATCAAGCGGCTCCCCAGTGAGGGGACAAAAGAACAGGAGTAACGCATGTAGCACCTCATAACTACCGTGTGACATAAAACTGATAGCTTTGACCTTCCTAGTCGGATTCTATAACCTCAGGTTCACTAGATTAGAAAACAGAAGTTAATAATTCCGGGGCTCAACTCTACTATTCTGTGTCACTTTGAACAAGATACTTGACCTTTTGGCTACTCCTCTATAAAATGATAATAATAACATTTGGCTACCTACCTGTTAGTGATTTTGTTATTTCTGACTTTTTTTTTTCCTTGCATTCCCATAATGTGCTGGTGAGTGCACAATACTGCTCTCCAGAGTTTAAGTTCAGAGGTGAGCTAATACGCACAGGGCACATACATCATAGTTTTTGTGTGGCTATTTACATCTACAGAGTTTATATTCCCACAGCCACCTCCTAACAACTCAGTCTTGAGCACAACAGCATATAAAGAGTACGTAAACACACAACAGTGGTTGCTAAAAGTTAGTTATGCACTGCATTTTGTTTTTACTCCAGTTCTTCATATTGAACTAGTTGCTCTAGGGAAAAACCTATGCCTAGAAAGTGACTGAAAGAGAAACTTCTGTCCCTCATGTGGCCCAGGTTAGCATTCTTGTCTTAGCCTGCACAGACTGCCATAACCAAATATATACGGTGGGTGGCTTAAACAACAGTTTATTTTCTCACAGTTCTGGAGGCTGGAAGTTCAAGATCCAGCTGATTCTGTTTCTGGCGAGAACTCTCTTCCTGGCTTGTAAACAGCTGCCTCTTGCTGTGTCCCCACTAGCCTTTTTGAATGTGTGCTCCTGGGGAAAGAGAGCGAGCCTGCTCTCTAGTATCTCTTCTTATGAGGACGCAAATCCTGTTGAATCAGGGCCTTACACTTGCGACCTCATTTAATCTTAATTACCTCATAAAAACTCTATCTCCAAATTCACTTACGTTGAGACTGTGAACATTGGGTTTCAACACGTGAATTTGGGGAGAATACAGTTTGGTCCATAGCAGTTCTACAAGAAGCATGCTTTATGGGAGTTTGCAATAAAGGGAGGAAAGATCTTGATTAAGTGGAAGGTGAGGTGCTAGTTGAGATGTGTTTAATACCATAAGAAATTGGATGGACTACACCAAAGGCTCTCAAACTTTTTAGAGAAGTAAGACTCTTAACTTCAAATTAGATTTGACAAAGAAGCCCATACATTAAACAGGTAAAAATGGAGTAGTTCTCCTTCAAGCTGAGGTGAGAGGCTCTTCACTCCAGGACTTGAACTGCACACTGCCTCTTCAAAAAGAGTCACAAGAGGGCCATCAAAGCACTTTATGGAAAACAGCCCTAAATATTTGTAATCATAAATCAAATGATCCAGCACCAACCAAGCACTTTATTTTCAGTTTCTCCCAGGAAAATACCTAAGTTTAACAAAAGGTACAGTGTTACTTAGCCCTTAATGTGTCTGTCCCTTTCTGTCAAATATGTTGTGATTTCTGGTCAGTAGATGACACACCTCAGATCTCTCTCTCTCTCTCTCTCTCTTTTAACGTTTATTTATTCTTAAGAAAGAGAGAGACGGACCATGAGTGGGAGAGGGGCAGAGAGAGAGAGAGAGAGGGTGACACAGAATGTGAAGCAGGCTCCAGGCTCTGTGCTGTCAGCCCAGAGCCTGACGTGGGGCTGGAACCCTTGAACCGTAAGATCATGACCTGAGCCAAAGTCGGACGCTTAACCGACTGAGCCACTCAGGTGCCCCATATTTCTTTTATCTTTAAAATAATTTCTAATGTCTTATCCCTGAAATATTAGAGTATGAAATTTATGATGGATAATGAACTTCACTCTGATCATATATTCACATAGAATCACAGAATGTTAGAATAGGATAGGATCTTGGAGATCACCCGATTAAATCCACTCATTTCACAGAAGAAAGTAAGGCCGAGAGAATCTCTCAACCAACCAGTATCTGAAAAGGGAAGAGAATTCACATCTCTGCCTTCCCGGACCAGCCTTCTGTTTGCTAAGCCCATGACTTCTCAGAATTCATTTCTCGCAACCCCCAGTTTTGATCACAAGGACTCATATTTGGAGAATTTTGTGAGCTAAATTTTACTGGGAGTCCAGAACCTCAGCAAATTCAAAGTAAACCGGAGATGCTCATCCAGTGATTTTCATTAAATATCTGACATTTATCTTATAGAGGTGAGTTTATCTTACCACAATTCTTCATTGCAGTCATGGGAAAATAGCACTTACTGTGTGAAGGTAAATATTATGGCAAGATAAATATTAACTTTTGAAAGAAACCACTCTAGCTGGTTAAAAAAATCACAAATGGCATCAGTTGTTTAAGGTTTATGCTTTCACAGTGTCTCCATGGACAGGAGAGTTTCTTGAAGGAAATCAGATTGTCTCATAGATTTAATATTGGGGTAAAGGTAGCAGATACTCTACTCAATACAAAGGAATTTCTTAGTAGCATCGACAGTCTGTGGTACAGAAGGGCTTCGTCCAGGGATGTTTGACCTGTCTCTACATGGCTACACTTCTCTTATTGCTGGGCTTATCCCTTCTGTGCCTACAAGTACTGAATCTGAGCCACAGAAATCCCTCCTGACTTAATCCCTGGCTCAGAAGTGTTTAAGACATCCAGAGGGGACAAAATGGAAGAATGTCACTCTATGTAGGAGCTGGAGCATCCTATGATAACTGTTTGGAGAATGCTTTGTAAACGATCACCTCACACAGTAAAGCTCATTCCATCTTGCTCTTCTCCAAAAAAGGAGTATCTTATCTTCAAGATATGATATTTTAAAGGGACCCATGGAATGACTTAAATAATAGAGAATCATGATGCAAACGCTTACACCAAGCTTCTGGAGCAAAAGAAACCCTCCAGTGATAAACATCCCCTGTCAGATTTCTGCTTTCTGTGCAAACATAGAGGTGGCCTCCCACAATTCAGTGATGGGGGAGCCTCAGGGAAAGAACCATGTTAAATGGAAGACACTAGGTGCCAGTTACATGAATACACAGAAACTGACTTCAAAGGCATTAAAGAATTTCTTGATGAAAGGAATGTTTTTTTTTAGATGCGTGCATGTGTGTGCACATGTACGTGCATGTGTTTTCATCTGGACGTAGATAGGGAGTAACTGGTTCGTGCAAAGCTTCCCCCATGGAACTGAGAAAACCAAGAAAACCTAACTGCTCTGAGTGTTCACTGGCAGGTCAAACATAAAAATGGTCAACGTTGGAAAAAATGTTACACTGAGACTAAACTGTAGTCGTATTATTGTCTGCATTATAGTAGACAATATAATGTAGTACATTATAGACAAATGTACAAAGTTTATCTGAATAACTTACAGAATTTTAGACCTGCCAAGGATCATGAGAGGTAATCCACTTATTCTGGTGATACCATAGGTTAAAATAATTTTGCATCTCCTTTTTCAGAACTGTCTCTAGAGACAAGGATTCGTTCTTTCAACTGTCTACCACAGTGTCATTACTCTTCCTTTGATGGCAGGTTTTATTGTTTTGAAATGGTCAGTCAATGGTGCAGTCAATTCTTATAACCACATAATTAATAAGAAAAGGTAATATGTTATTGGCAACTAATGGTTAAAAAACTGTAAATTATGAGTGGATAATTTAAACAACAATGAAACATTTTCTTAGAAATTGTACACAGACTCCAAAGGAAACTCAAATAGAGAAGTTTCTGGAAAAGTTTAAACAATGGCGGATTTGCTGGCATTGGTGCGTAGCCTCCAAAAGAGATTATTTTTGAAAGACAACATTCAGTTGTAGGAAAAACGCTGCCTATTTAAAAGTAAAAAGGACTATAGCTTTATGGCTTTACCTTCTACAAGTTACATAAATACAGACCAAAGCAATGACAGTTTCGCAGACTCGGGAAAGAGATCTGCTCATAGAAAGGCCTTGTGACAATGATGTTGCAAAATCTATTGTTTATGTAGAGCCTTGCAAAGAAATCCAGCTACTCAAAAGAAATGCAAAAAGAAGGAAAGTGCTTGTCCCTGAGGCAAAGCTGCTGGGGAATGGGAGCAATATGAGACATGAGTCTCCTGAGATTAATGAGTCCAGGAGGGTTCACTTTTGTTACAAATTGCAAATCGGGCCTCCTGCGAGGTAGTTTCAGGTTTGCAGTTTAGGGTTCCCCAAGGCTTCTATTCCAAAGAACAAACCGTCTATGATGACAAATGGTTGAGGGCACTACATCAAATCATATCTTTATGTGCATGGTTGGGTTTTAAATCACTCTTTCTTGAGAAAAACAAAATGACAAATTTTAATGCAATGCCACAGGAAATGTTTAAGTAGTAATACTAATAGAAATAAAGCAGGCACAAAAAGGGAAAAAAGAAACACACACCTGCATTCTGGTTTGGGGTGTGTGTAAGAAATACAGGATGCTCCTGGGTACTGGGAATTCTGTTCAGGAAAGAGACAATTTTGTCAATTTAGGATTGTGATCATGTTCAGATTTTGATTTTGATGTTGAAGCTTCCATCCCAACGATAAAACAAACCCTCGACTTTTGTGGAAGTAGTTCAAATTTAAACTTAAAGTGGCAAAATGTTACTGAGGCATCAATAGCTCTTAGCAACAAAATGGTGGTGTTAGCTATAGCTTGGCTGGATGAATGTTAACTTAGCTTGTTCAAGCTGAGGGAAGCATGAGGATGTTTGCCAGACAGGGGGATGTGAATTATGCAGAGACTAACCCAGAGTGTGTACAAAGTAACTTTTAAAACACACCTGCATTTTAACATTTAATTCAGTGAGGCAGCACATCTGAATGATCGTATAAACCTTCAACTTCCTTGATCGCCTACCTTAGATACAGACAGTTATGCAAACACTATTTCTGTTTGATTAGAGAAGTCTTAAATTATGCCTTATTGATCTTTCTGTTAAAAAAAATGCTGGTCAGTTTGATTTGCTTGAAATATTCTGGGAAATATTGGCTAGGAGAAAATAAAATGGCAAAAGAGGCTGTATTTTAAAAAAGTCATCTCATCTCCCAAAGAAATCAGACTTCTCTTCTGAAACCTTCCCAGTAGGAACCATGGAGAAATGACAGGGAGCTGCTGGTTGGTTTTTCTTGATGCTAAAACATATGTTGTTGTGTCATGTCCTAAACAGAAAACTGAAGCATCCCTTTCAAATTCTCAGCACCACTGACACTTCCAACAAGTGCTTTCGTATTGGTTTTGGTCTTATCTGTTTCTAACAGACAGCCTCATGCCTTGGAAATTTGACCTGAAATAAAAATTCAGCCCCAAGTATCTGCTGTCAATTGCGCAGAAAATAGGAGATGACAGCAAAGTCACTTCTGCATGCTGAATTAGATCTCTTTCCAACATCTTCTAATGTCATTATTAGCACTCAAATACACTGTGTCAAAATGTGTCTGTGTAGGAAGAGGGACTGGGCAACATCGAGTTTCCCTCTTAGTCAATTTGACAAGCTGTTTTTAATACATACCTCTGCATAGGGAATTACTTAGGAAACGCGCCCAGCCCGTCACAGAGATTTGTAGATGAAGGCATTCAAAATGGACATCCACAGTCAATCCAATTACAATTAGCTACTTCCAAATTTAGGGCAGGGCAATCATGAATCTGGCCTTATGGAATCTATAATCCAAAGAAGTCAACTCAACTTGGAAATTCTCTGAATTCAATGCCTCAGAAATGATCGATAATTTTGATTTGAATTTTTCACAATGGTTTCATCAAGGGGACAGTTGTCCTTTCCATGCAAACTTGTTCTATGTCTATATGCTAAACTAATGGGACTAATTTTGTAATTAGCCAATATCCTTCATCTATTATAGGCATATTGCATATGTTGTGATAGGTGAGTGAACTTTCAGTTTTCACTAAATTTCCCCTACCTCATCCCCAAAGCTCTACTTGAAATAGGTTGATAAGAAGTAAACATAATGAAATTAGCTGACACATAATATATTACATGGCTTCCATACAAGATAACAAGATTTGTTCTCATGACTTAGGAAATCTAGGATAAATGGATGGAAACATGAAATCAATGGAATAAGATGCCATATGAAATGGGATAGTCTCACTTTCCCTCAGAATCTTAGGCAGGTATAATAGTTTATTTCAAGAAGAAATAAGTTTCCTGTTGTACAAATCAGTCAATTGTTTGGGTGCTCAGGAATGGATTGAACATCAGTGATGGTTCTGTTAATTGAATTCAAATGCCCCTTCTTCAAACCCTGGAGATCTATGATTCAGTTATTCTTTGAGTCAAAATAAATCAAAATAATCAATCAAAATTCAAAATAAATTCAAAATAAATCAAGCAAAGTACTTGTACCATTTCCAAAATCCCAGAGAAAACATTCTGAAACTATAGTTAATTAAGAACTATATGCCTTGGTATGTGCCTGACACTTGCTTGAAATAATAAAATCATACCTGATGACTCCTTTTCAAACTGTCTCTGATGTCCTCAGCTCTTGGCTTCTCGCCTTTCATCCACTCTTTACTGTTTGTGCATGCTATTGGTCCTGACACCTAGTGCTTGTTCCTTGATATTAACCTTAGCTCCCACTCTTGGTGACAGCATGAGCTCACTTCCTGAAGTATGTCTTCTGCTGGCTTCCTTGGGTAAATATACCAATGAATCCATTCTAGTGGCCAGGAATTAACCTCACTACAGTTTGTACAAGGCCAGTGCTTCTTCTAGACCCGTGAACTGGACATCAGCATAAAAACTTATATACTCTGGTTTATGCAAAATGCATTATAGCAATAATATGTTTAATAGATATAAAGACAATTTTAAAATAAAAATAATCCTTCAAATAGCATATATTCTATTAAGCTCTGATGTACACCTATGGAAATTCTGATGATGGTCAGCATCATCCTTTATCTTCCTCTCTCTTTCTGGCTTCCCTTTACCCAAATACTCTACACACATACATGCACGTGTGCTCACACACACACACACACACACACACACACATTATCTAGTAAGAATTCTCAGTCCCAAAAGATTTGATTAGCTAGAGAATACAACAGCTCTCCATGTAACAGGAGATTCTCAAAACAAGCCTCATGATTGACCTTTGCCCAGGCACTTGTTAGGAGAAGTAGGAGGGGACAGTTAAGTCAGATACTCATGAAATTATGAAGAAATTTTCAGTTACCATTGGGCCAGTTATCCAGATGACATTCGGGAGGCCAGATCTGAACAAACCTGTAGAAGGAGTCTCCTGTGGCTTCTACTGGAGACAACAGAACTTCTCTAACAGAAGCTGACTATTGCATAGGCTTGGGAAGAAGAGGTACATTTATTGAATATTTATTATGTGCCACCAATGCCCTGGACATATGTATATACTCTCCTTTATTTATTTCCATCTCACTATGCCTTATAAGTGAGGTATAATCATCCTATTGTTATAGATCAAAGAAAGTATAAAGTCCTATAACTCTTCCCCATTGCTCCTTAGTTGCTCAGAATTCTTTCCTCCCCTCCCTTCTTCACCCATCCTCCCAAATTGAAGGTGTCAGATTTTCTACTCTCCCTTAACATAAGAGAGAAGAGTGATACTAGGTCACATTGGTATATGGCAGGAAGTGTATATGGGTTTTACCTATAAACATGGGGAGTGCAGTAAGAGAATAAACATAGCCAGGGGGAAAAGCTGGAATTGGAGCAAGAATCTATGGTTCCCAGATGGTTTCTGAAAAGGAGAGTCTGAGATGAGCATTGAGAGCTGAACTGGCAGAAAAAGATCATGGAGACAAGAGAAAAGATTTGCAGATTAGAATGATTAAAATGATCATTGGTCCAGCCAGATTCTGGAAATGGAGACATCACATTTGGCTTTCACAGCACAATTGTGGTCCTAGCCCTTGTTTGGTTTCACTCTGAATGTATGGAGGCACGACAAACAGACCCTGACATCTTTCAGTAGTTACATCCTCTCCAAAGATTCCCAAAGCCCTCCCTGGTCCTGTGGCCCAGGCAATTAGTTACTGCATCCTTGGTGTTGGAGCATCCCTTTGTAACTCTCTGTATCAGCACTTAACTTCACTACATTGTGATTGCACATACCTGTCTAAATTCAGAGCTCCTGCTTATATGAACTATGTCTTAATCAACCTCATTCATAATCCTGAAGATTGAATATCAAATGCTCAATGAACAGTGGTTGAATGAAGGGATGTGTGAATGAAGGAACTTTAGACTTAGTCCTTAAACATGGTGCATCTTACTGGCTTCTCAGTAACATTACACTTCTTCAATTCTTAGATGTATCTTCAGGTTATACACCTTAACATTTTTGAAATTAGGATGTTTTTGACAAAGGGATATATACCTTAATGTAACAGGTTCTCTAGCTCCCTCCCTTCCATGCACAGACTGTTATTAAAATGGTGGTATGCTTTCTGTATGTTAGAATCAAGGAAATAGAGGGTATATTTTTATGAGTGGAGGAAAGCTTCTCAGAGGTGCCAAGTTTTATTCCAAAGAACTATCTGTTTTAACAGTGGAGTCCTTGGACCTTGTAACAGCTGGGAGGATCTAGCCTGAGATCTTCCAAATCCCATTGCCCTACCGCCTGCCTACAGCATGCTGATGCTGTCGGAGAACTTCCAGCAAGAGTTGCTTTTGCTCCCAGCCCTCAAGCATGCTCTGGGGAGAATCCTCTCCTGTGCGTCTTGCAAGCAAGGAGTAAGAAACAGTACAAAGCTGCTGGAAAGTAAGCTACTCAACCACTGGCTAAAGGTCATTGGTATAAATACTAAATAGGAAGCATGCAGATACCACTTCTGACTTCCTAGTCTTCTGTCTGTGCTGTTATCACAACAATAGCACTTTCCTTTCCTGCATAACAGTGTTGTTAATGTGCCTCATCTTCCTGTCCAAGCTTGTTTTCTTAAGGGCTGGGACCATGCCTGCCTAATACATTTTTACAGCATTGTCAGGTAATTATTAGAATAGCAGGTAATGTTAGAGTGCTTGTTACATATGAAAACACTGTGCTATGACTCTGCATGTTTTATTTCAATTAACTTAGTAAATCTTTACACAACCTGATTATTATGTCCATTTTATATATGAAAAAAAACTGTGATTTGGGGAGGTTGAATATCTCACTCCATGTTGCAAAGCTAGTTAAGTGACAGATTAGAGACACAAATTCAGGTCTGACCGATTCAACACCCTCACATTATTGTAAGGAATTTTTCTGTTTTTGTTTTGAGAGAGAGAAAGGAAGAGAGTGAGTGGGGAGTCAGGGAGAGGGGCAGAGGGAGGCTCCACACTCTGCCCCTGGCCCGACGTGGGTCTCGATCCCACAGCCATGAGACCATGACTAGAGCCGAAATCAAGATTCATACATTCAACTGACTGAGCAAACCCAGGTCCCCCTATAAGGTGTTTTAATTCAAGTTTATGCTGTAAAGTTATACCCTGAGTATTCCTCTGTCTTAAAGTCCAAGGTGATTTGCTATCGTGTTTTGTAAGCATCTTTCAATATAGTTAATATAAGACTTTATTCAAAAATATTAGATGAAGGGAGAACATATGAGGCATTACCTCTGTGAAGAAAAGTTGAATTCCCAACACACGTTTTAGGGGTAGATGGGGCCATAGAGAGCAGTAAGACCAATTCTTGTCATCTTTGCAAATTATAAAAACACAAACCAAACATTCCCTAGTCAAATAGTAAGTTAGTGGAAGAGACAGCCAGGCATAATGTCATCTCCCTAACTTTTTATCTAAAAGATAACTTGGTTTTGACTCTGGAATCTTATTGTTTCCATGTATAGAAACCTTTCAGTTCAATGCAAAAATATCTCTGTGCTCTGATTTTGTAATGCTAAAAATAAATAGTGGTTACAAATGACTGCGTAGTCATCACAAACTTTTAGTGGTTGCAAATCATTTAGGAAGTGTAAAATGCAATTAAAAGACGAACTAATCACAATAAAGCCCATCTTTCACATGTTAGGAGTGCTAGGAGGAAATGTAAAAAAATAATGGAAAAGTTTAAGTTGAGAGGATCTGATGAAATTATCTTGGAAAATGCTTGACTTATTTTAATTCTAACAACGATAATGATATAGTGAGCTGGGAGCATGACGTCATCCTAGGAACGGGCCATTGTGCTGTGACCTTGCCAATATGGAGGTTTCGACATTTTTCCGTCCCCTAACTGCAAAGGACACTGTCTTGATCGCTCATTAGTGTTATCCCATCTGACATTATTTTGGTCTGGGGCCCTCACATTTTTTTAAATTTTTTAAAATGTTTTTATTCTTTTTTGAGAGAGAGGGCATGAGTGGGGGAGGGACAGAGAGAGAGGGGGGCAGAGGTTCTGAAGAGGGTCTGTGCTGACAGCAGCGAGCCCAACACGGGGCTCGAACTCCCGAACTAGGAGATCATGACCTGAGCTGGAGTTGGATGCTCAACCAGCTGAGCCACCTAGGCGCCCCATGGACCCTCAAATCTCAGATGACTCCTTCATTCCCCGCTAGCATAGAAGACACTATCCCTTTCTTGGCCCTGGGATGCAATGTCTTCCCTGGTGGACCTTTTATTGACCCTTGTAGGTGTGTTTTCCTATGTACTTTGCTTCTTTCCTGAACCCTGTTGCTCTGGCTTTTGTCCTGGCTGTTTTCTCTACCTGACACACCTTTTCAAGAAATGTTAGCCATCAGTGGTTAGCTGTATTTTATGCTCACCTAAAACCCACCCTGGCTATTAAGTCATCTAAACTTCCTCAGCTGGAATTAATTTCTCACTCTACAATACACCTTTATACTTTCATTAGAGTACTTTATACTATTATTTTTGTTTATAGATGCTACTCTGTAATACTAGTGAATATTTCATTATTTTTTTTGACCCTCTGACTATGCCCAAAGGGGTGTGTGTGTGTGTGTGTGTGTGTGTGTGTGTGTGTGTGTGTATTTTAAGTAGGTGCTCTTTATATGTCTGTTTTATTGAATAAAATGATCTTTGTGAAATTTTACATCCTCAGCAACCAAAAAAAGCTTTTTCAACACTCAGATTGTTTGAGTATCACCTCTTGACTCTACCCTTTTAAGCAAGCCTCAGCCCAGAAGGATCTCTAAATTTATTATCATTTTATAGCAAGCTCTCACCAGCTCAGATGGTCTACAATTGGAACTGAATATGGTATTTTCTAACTGTCTCTTTGCCATGTCCCTTTATTGAACAGATAAGACATTCCTGCCCCAACAAATCTCTGCTTGGTAACCCAGAGGCCACTGTACCTCCTGGAGACTGGTTGCCTCCTCTGCTCCCATAGAGAGGGCTTATTTGATGTTTGGACCAAGATATTATGAAGACAAGACTAAATTCTTTTATTCCACAAATATTTCTCAAATGCCAATAAGTTTTAGGCACTCAGAGGAATACAGAGAGATGATACAGACCCTGGCTGTCTCTGAATATGTTGAAGAGGAGGTCAGACTTTGTAGTGAGGTGGACAGAGTTCAAATCTTAGCTCTGCTGCCTACTGTGAGTCCTTAGGTGTACAGAAATGATATCCACGTAGGGAGAACTCTCAGTGCACAAGCAACGTAGTGACATGCACTCTTTGGCCCTGTTGTATGGCCACCATTTGTTACTATTGTCAGTTATGTAAATATTGTTAAGTGGCTCAAAGTAAGAGATTGTGTATTTTACAATGTTATGTTCTCCATGGAAAATGGCAAAGTCTCTGGCATGAAGTGAGTGCTTTAAACAAAGTTTGTTGACTGAACGGACCAATTGTCAAAATATGAGATAAGAACAGTAAATGCTGAGGAAATTCAAAGAAAGGTTGTTTGCCATGGCTGGAGGGAAGGAAGGTAGTGAAGGCCTTGTATAGGTAAATAGTGTGAATGGGATTGAGTCCAGGAGAGGGAAGAGAACAGGTAACAAGCTTCTTGGCGTGCAAAAATTGTGTCTGTCTGGCTCACTGTATGTCCCCAGCTTTTAGCATACTTTCTAAAGGTCGTAGGCGTCTCATAAATGTTGGTTGTATGAGTGAATGGCTTCTATGTATAGGAAATATTATCAATAATAATAAGGATTGACCACAGTATGTATTAAGAAAAAGTGAGATGGGGAGGCAGTCAGGTGACCGACAGACAGGCCATGGGGAGATGAGGCCAGCAAGGTAAAAAGGAAGTAGATGTTGGGGATCCTTGAGTATCAAACTGAGTATGAGGCATATGTATGTAAGGGTATTAAATGCATAACTGGAAAAGATAAACTAGGACATTAGGTCAGGAGGTGATGAGGAATGGGCTGAGTCGTGGCAGAATAGAAAGGAATGATGAATAGATTCAGTGGCTGATGGGATAGGAAGGATAGGAGGAAAGTCCAGCAAGACTTTAATGTGTGACCCTTTGACCCTGAGAGAATGGTGATGCCCTGGGAATGCAGGATGTGAGAGCCTGTGATGATTTATGAGGAGGCACAATGTGGCCTTTTTTGCATGTCACGTCTGAGCTGATGAGGGGGCATCTAGGACATTTGTCATCTTAACCACTATTTTTCAAGGGCCACTATGTTTGGGGCTGTCATGGGGATACACCGCTAACATCACAGAAAAAAATTATTTTATTTTTGATCACTGAAATAGTCCCTAAAGAGCAAAGGCAAAGAAAGAAAAAATAAAAATACTATTTCCAACTTCATTATTCTAACTTTTCTGCCACAATTCTACTACACCAATCCATGACCCCTTACTGCAAATATAAGTAAAAATCCCAAATACTGGGGCACTGGGTAGCTCAGTCAGTTAAGCATCTGACTTCGGATCAGGTCATGATCTCCTGCATGGTTCGTGGGTTCGAGCCCCACGTCGGGCTCTGTGCTGACAGCTCAGAGCCTGGAGCCTGCTTCAGATTCTGTCTCCATCTCTCTGCCCCTCCCCTGCTTGCGCTCTGTCTCTCTATCTCTCTCTCTCAAATATAAAATAAAACATAAAAAAAAAATTTTTAATCCCAAGTACTTAAAAAAATCAGGAATGAAGTTTCTCCCACTATTGCTGGTTCCTTCTCTAGAATTGTTCCATGTAGGCCCATAGCATGGCTAAAATGTTGAGATGGTAAAATAAATTTCATTGTTCAGTAAACTGTAGACCAAGGGTCCAATGAGAGTCAGGCAGTAGTTGTTCTCAAGGGGCAAGCTGTCATGTAGACTCCCTGGCCAGAACTCTGGAAAATCAGTCCTGCTTATCTAACAGAGCCAGAGTTCCCAGCCAGTCTGGAATGACCAGAGCTAATGCATCATATGTGTGCTGAGATCACAGGAGTCCTCAGGACATTGGGGCAGGACTGAGAGTAGCCAAAAGTGGGGGTGCAGGAGGTATAGAAAACCAAAAAGAGAATCACTTGCTTTGTGGATCTTGCTCTGAAAGTCTGAGACATGCTTGATTTGACAAAAAGAAAAAAAAGTTTTTGAAAAGTGCCCGTATCCGTCAGGTACCTCTAAAGCTCTTATACATCAAGACCTTCCTTGGATATCTTTTAATAAATTAACTGTTTTTCACATTGTTTAACATCACCAGTATTTCAGGGCCTACTGAAAAGGATGATCCCAATGCCTTTTTCCCTCAGTAAAAACATAGTGATTGAAAAACTTTTCATTCAGACAGAGGAGATCAGGAAGAGAATACGACTCAGATATGAAATGCAGTTTAGTTAACATTTCCCTTATCCACATGTGTGGATTTAGGATAGCCTCTCTAATCTTATATAAATGATCTTTTAAGATTTAATTTCCTTTTTCTTGTTTAAATATGTATCAAACCCTACAATGGACTTACCATAAAAATAAATCAAGCTACATAATGTCAGAAAATAACACTTTATGCATATGACGTTCTAGTGCCATGGAAATAGTAATATAAACCCTCAGTGTAATGCCTGTTTTATCAGCCCAGTGAGATTTAAAATCATGACCTTCTTTTACCTGAAGCATTCAGAATTCTTTGGCATACTGAGCCAGTGGGCTGGCTCTGTAATCTGTCCTGACAATGGGTGAACCACCTTAATTCTGTGAGCCTTAGATTTTTTTAAAAAATTTTTTAAATGTTTTATTCATTTTCTGAGAGAGAGAGAGAGAGAGAGAGAGAGAGAGAGAGAAAGGGCAGGGGAAGGGCAGAGAGAGAGAGAGAGAGAGAGAGAGAGAGAGAGAATCAAAAGCAGTCTCCACGGCCGGGAGCCTGATGTGGGGCTGGAACTCAGGAACCATGAGATCATGACCTGAACTATAGTCAGACATTTAACTGACTGAGCTACCCAGGCCCGCCTCTGAGCTGTAGTTTCAACATCAATATGAAATGGGAGAAATGCACATTTGGGTGGCTTGTTGAGAGGGTGAGATGCAACAATGTTAATACATTTCTTGACACAAGGGCTGGCAGCATGTTGGAAGTACTCAAAAACAGTAGCATTAACAAATTAATTTGAAAAGACCTTTTCATCCATTAAAACTTGTTATACTTGAATAGATGGGGCAGTGGAATTTTAATTTTAATAATCCCCTCACATTTTAAAATTTAGCAAAACACATCAATGTGAAAATTCCGTTTTTCTTTTGAGTTCAATGAATGAGAAACAAATTTCTCACCAGGAAGTTGTCTATAAAACTTTCAGTGATTACTAAAGCATCCATACACGTCACGACAAAACATTTCCACTGTGAAATAAACTGCCATCAGAGGTAGTTGGACCTCAGCCTTCATAGGAACTCGGTTGTTTTGTTTTGTTGTTTTGTTTGGGTTTGTATAGAGTTCTGTCTACAATAGTAGATGTGAGTTTGCTGCAGAAGTCAAAATAGACCATGTTACAAGAACCTTAATGGGAGGCATAAGTGTTGGTAACACTATGTGATCTATATCTCAAAAAACAAATTAACACCACACGCTTTCAGGACATATAGACAGAGATCAATGAAAAGATGTTCTTGCAAATGGAATATTGAAAGGCAAGCAATCGTACACTTCTGCCTTCAGCATCTTTCCATTGAAAAGCAAGTTTCAGTAGAGCAGAGGCTGCTTTTTCTTTCTGTTTTCCTCTTAACATGGAGCTAGTTCAACTTTCAGGTATCACACGAACCTCTCTTGAAAAGCTCGCCGTTAGGAATTATACCTGTGAATACAGTGATTTTATAAAGGGGGGATTTGTCTACAGCCCAAATCGGAAAGAAACACTTAATCTCAACCTATGCATACATACACCACGTACTAGGGGGTTCTGGGGGGCCGCTGCTGTTCCATCCACAGACAAATGGGATGTAGTGTCGAGCTTAGGTGGATGGCAGTGGGGGAAAGAGGGCTGAGAGAAGACAGAGGTTCCTGCTTCGTATATTTTTTTTTTTGAAGCACTATCATGCTACGAAGGGGGCCATGCTTCAAATCAGTTCATTATAAGTATTTGTATCCTTTTCCTGTCATTTGAAGAGACATTATGCAATTTAGAAAATTCATGGTGATGTTCTGTTTTCATCGGAGCTCAATGCTGCACCCCACGCCTGCTTTGTTGTTGAAAACAGGGTCTCCTCACAGCAGCTTCTGGATCTGCGGCAGGTGCAGTGGCCAAATATTAGAAAATCTGGAAAGCAAGAAGAGTCAGGAAATGGATAGGCGTAGTGATAGGGATGATCTCTCCCACAGTGAGATGTGTCTCAGGTCTGACTTATTGGTCTATTCTATTAGTAGAAATATGTGTTCCTGTGAAACGAAAAAATTTTGAACCACCATCCAATTAGTTTAAAAAGAAAAAAAAGAAAAGAAAAACTCTATTGGATAAATTGGTAAGTCACACTTCTCTAAAAATCCAATTGCCTTTTGATTGGTTTTCTGGTAATTGTCATTAGGTAATCAGAGGCTTTCAGCACATTTTTTCCTCTTGTCAAACACAAAACAAAACTACAGAATGAAAGCAGCCATTACAAGCAGCTTCAGGTTTTCCTAAAGCCAGTTATAATTAAAGGGTTTGTAGCTGCTGTTATTTTGCTCGGGTCATTACCAACATGGTCAATTTTATGGGTCCCCCAGATTTTTTTCCTGATTGTCAGGATAAAAGTTCATTTGTGGTACCTCTAAGTGATAGGTCTTCAGAAGAAAAAAAGTCTATGAATCAAATGAAACTCAATCTGTATTGTGCTCAGCATGACAACTCTCCCTTTCCTTATCAAATCTCTCCTTGAACACATTTGTCCTTGGGGCACTGTCCTATTTTCTCTCACTCTCCGATCAGCCAACATCAAACGTATCTTTAATTACAGCAGATAATTATAGAAACTATTTTTTTTTCTGGTTCTAGACACCATTCACATTTTCCAACTTAGGAGGGCTCTAATTTGAAAGTCCCCCAATGACACTTTATTATTTGAGTCCAGAGATGGTGCCTTTGATATATTCCCTGACTATGAAGGGGAGACTCATCTTTCCATTTTATGGATGCATGCACTTTTGACTCCATTGATATCAACCTGGGTGAGGTCTGTAAATGTACTGTTAGATTTTTTTTTTTTTTGTCCCCAGAAAAATAATAAGCATGAGCAGAGAAATCAGTTAATTGCTTAAATCCCCCAGCAGGATGTTAGACATGAAGCAATGGTGTTTCCAACTTCGGAGTTAAGTTCTGCACTTTCCAATGATGAGTTTGAAGTGATAACGGGAGATGAAAAGAGGCTTTGTGATTACCGGGATAAAGTGCTAATCTGTACCACAGAACCTGCTGCAGCCATCCCTAACATTTACTCTGAAATGCTTTCAGCTTTTAAATCCACCCTCCAAAATTAGTAGGGGGTTAAAGTAGAACCCATTGGGAGGTTACATTTATTTAATATTCAGTTCTTTCTTGGATGAAATATTGCAGTCTATCCTCATAGGTATTTGTCAAACCATTAGAGTAATGGTTTATAGCTATTAAATGAAATTGCAGTTCTGTTTGTAAGTTCCATTTACACAGGATAAGCAAAGTGCCTTCATTTAGATTTAAAATACCTGAAATCTTAGCTGCAACACATGAAGATTATGTAGACAGTTAACTAATTCATCACCGTGGTGTGGACACATCACAGATAAACCTGCTCCAGGTGTCTAGGGCACACAAAAGCACACCCTGAGTCACGCTGTCATATACTATGCCATTCATTTTTTTGGGGCTGGGAGGCCTGGCACTGGTTGATTTTTTTTTTTTTTCTTTTTGGAACAGCTTACATTCTTTTGTTTTTAGAATCAAATGAAAAGGGTGCTTTTAATCATTGTTTCCAGCTCAGAAATATTTGATGTAGTTTCCTCTGATAATAAATGGAGAAAATGCCTAGAGTTAAAACAAAGCTTTCCTCAGAAACCTTCCACGTGCCTTTTCCCCCATGCTTTTCACTTTATAAGCAATTTGTGCAGACACTGCTGAGTACAAAGGAACTGAGATAAATCAAGTCTTTAGAACTTGACCCCTTTCACTAGGTGATGAGTCTGATTGCTTTCAATAGAAGAGACACTCTTATATTCAAATGATTAATTACCAAAACTCACATTTTGGGTTGGAAGGGATCCTCCAGACCCTGCCCCTTCCTCCAGAGAGTAAGCTAACACTATGCTAATGGCTTCCTACTTTACAGTGCCAGCTCCCGATGGATTCTCGTCAGCGTGCCCCACTTCTATTCGATACTTGATGCGCACGGATGCACACACACATAGAACTACTATCCTCGCGGGTCCTATGTTGCAATGTGGTATGAAGTGTCTTGGCCAGATGCACCTGGGTGTGAGTGAGACAAAGGTCCCCAAAAGATCCCCAAAGGTCCCCAAAAGGTCCCCAAAGATTCCCGTAGGAGGTGGTACCCCTCCGAAGGATAGGTTTGGTTTGAAGACTTGCCTTGAGCCTGGCCAAACTCCCTTACACCTGTGCGGTAGTCTGAGATTCCCCTGCACAGTCCTTCCTTCCCCTCCTTCTTCAGGCCTCAGAGGAGCTCTCGCTGCCTTCCCCGGCTTCCTCCCCTCCAACCCTCACAGGGATACTCCCCAATTACTCTCTTGTTCATTTAATCCCCCCTTGGTGTCAGCTTCTCAGAAGACCTATCACAACAACAAAAACTTCGGAGTCTTTCCATGCACCAGACATCAAGCTACGTGCTTTATTTTGATTTCTCATATAACCCTCTTGACGACAATGAAGGAGATGCCCTTGGCACTCTCTTTAGTCTATAGATGATGCAGTGGACATTCAGAGAGTTTCCCACGTCACACAAGTTGCAGGAGACAAAACTGGGATTTGTGGACAGAGGTTTTCAACCCACTGTTCTGAATTACTCTACGAGCTTGTTAAATTTCTTAACTTTGATGGGACTGGTAGAAACCAGAAAAACTCATTTTAAAGTTGGAGGCAATTTTTTTTCTTACGAAGAATACTTTCTTTGTCCTGAGAAAACCACTTAAAAGTCTGATTTAGTAACCTATATGTATATGAATATAATGCAATTCATACTTATTCTAGGAGAAAACTCTGTAACAATTAACTAGAACATGGGTACTCTTAGACCAAGAAACTAAGTGTTTTGTTTGGTAATACTTATTATTAGAAAACTAGTCATGTAAAGATGGCCTGTCCTGAAAGTCTAACATTCATGGCTGCTGGGAAGGGCAAGAAAGTTGTTCAATTTCCATTTTCAGACATCTCACTGAGGCTGGCTTCCTCTCTCTTTTCCTTCTCGCTCTCTCTCTCTCTCTCTCTCTCTCTCTGACACACACACACACACACACACACACACACACACACACACATTCACAGTTTCCTGGAGATAGACTAGGACACCCGACGTGCAGCCCGAGCTGGGTAGAGGACATCCCAGCTACAGTAATAACTACTACCATCCATTCAAAGCCTGTCCTGCATCAGGCACTGAATTCAGTGCTTTGCCCACATTAAATATGCAGCATAGCATTTAATCCTTTCAGCAGTTGCTATAAGGTTACTACTTTTATTGGCATCCCAGTGTCAACATTTATGAAGCCAAGGCTTAAAAATTTTGAATAATTTACTCAAGGTCATACAACCAGTAAGAGGCAAATAGCAGGACTCAAAACCAGGTCTCACTGTTGCTGGGCTCCAGCTTAATCACTGGGAGATACTTCAGCTAGAATTCAGACTCCCAGAGACTCACCTCTGCTCAAGCAACACATTTCGGAAATTCTGTACTCAAGGAACCCAAGCAGTCTTTTAATAACCTCGTCCCAAATGAGAAAGGAATCATATACGACAGAGTTTTCCCAAATGGTTTATACCATGCCAAACAATGGCCCTCTGTGTTTTAAAAGTGCAAGAAATTTTTAGAAACACTGACATTTCAATACAGTTTAATAAAATGCGGTTCTGTTATGCATGCCACTCAAACTTCAGTGTGTTAGAGGAACCACCTAATGGGCTTGTTAAAATACAGATTGCTGGATCTCAGGCATGGCTTTTCTGATTCAGTAAATCACAGAATTTCCATTTATAACAAGTTCCCAGGTAATGCTAAGGCTGCTGGCCCAGGGAACTTAGTTTAAAAACCACTGAAGGTCCCCCTTTTTCTTCCCTCATACCTAGGGTTTAATGTTAGGAAAATGACAAACTAGCTCAGATTCCTGAACCAATGAGAATGATAAGGCACCAGTTAATGGAACAAAAACCCAGAGCTGTGACAACAGTACACAGTGGGACTAGGACCCCAGATTATCACGCCCTCAACTCTGTCCAAGAAAATTCTGCCAAAGAGAGATCATAGGGGCTCAAAGCAGTGCAACCCTAACTCTGGGGCAGGGTGGGGCTTGCATCTATAAAAATGATGCTTCGCACATGTAAGACAGTGAGATAACAAGAAAGGTGCACTCAGAAAGCAACCTGTGGTCATTTTATTCTCTTTGCCTCGAGGAGATTTCAGTCAGGTCCCAAAGATTCTCTGGACATTCTTGACCATGAAGATGTCCTCTGGACACATGAATCTCCAGGATGTCTACTGATAATTAAATTACCAAGTTCCATGTAATATTCCATGCTCTGTACTGCATTTCGAGTACAGAGCATTTCCCCGGCTCACGTCTGTTTCACATTGGAAACCTATAGTGGAGGAGGGGGGCACTCTATTTCTCCGTCTAACGTTCTATTCCTCTTCTCCCACTTGGTGGGTGGCCAGTGGCATCCCCAGGGTGGAAGGGGTCATGGAGGAATGAGAAAAGATGCTGTGGAGGAAATCTCACTTCACTGACATGAGTGTAATCTGTGTTGGTTTCCTTGGACCCTTGTGGATTTGAAGTCCTCTCTCCGGCATGCTCAGGTGGAACACGTGATGTGGGAAGCATCCCCCCGCTTTGGCCCTCTGCCCATGACCACCCCTCAGCCTCTGCACCTGAACAGAACATAGCAGCCTGTGTTGGCTGAGGTTCCTTCAGTCCTTGCAGAAGCACTCTCGGGCTTCATTTTTAAATGCCCCTAAACAGACATTTTTGCTACAGATTACTTATCTGGTCCCTGGGAAACAGAAACTCATGACCTGTCAGGGGAAAGCGGTCCCTTCTCAAACGTAGCCCCCTGCTCTGCTGCCAGAGGTCACTTTAGCTGGTCTCCAATCTATAGATTTTTTTTCAGGTTTGAATCAAATATACCAGGCTCCCTGATTCTAAGAACCACTTATAAAGCTCTCTAAGTAATGTCTTTGAATTCTTTTTTTTTTTTTTTTCCACTCCGGACTTAGACAGAAAAAGGGATATTTAACCACAGTGTTACACAGCCATACAAATCGAAGTTGGCTTCTAGGCTACTACAAAAGCCCTCCCTTTGCTAAACTGACAAAATTACCTTTAAGTCACGGTCAGTGAAGCCATCCTTGAAGTACCTCACTAAGACGACAGATGTGAGAGGACATAGCAGTGTAGCAGATGGAATCTCTAAGACAAAGGGACACAATGATATTCTAGAGTTTTCTCCTGAGGGACTAGTGCTATCCTGAAATATCAAGTAAGTGTGGAAAACAACAGTTTCTTATTCTACAGTATTAAAGCAATTTTACTTTTCTTCGGTGGCTGTAGAACAATCTTAATAAATAATATAGTTTCCTTGGGTTTTAAAGAATCAGGGATACAAACTAGACAGCAGGTAGAATAGACAGTTATCTTCCTCATGAAAGCCAGCTAAACACACAGTTTACCCCTTCCCCCTTGCAAAATTCCAGTGAAATCACAGAATAGATATGAAAATAAAATCCAAAACAGCACTGGACAGCTAAGGAATGAGTGGAGTGGAGGGAGTAAAGCTGCCAGAAATACAAATAGTGAGGGATTCGTAGAAGATATAAGAAATAAAATAAATGGGAACAAACTGACAATAGAAACAACATAGAAAGAGAGGATGATAAAAGGCAGCCAGAGAACCATGTGAATATTTCAAAGAATCCCTCTAGAATGGGCAGAGGAGTAATTATATCTGGTGGCTCTATCGAAAGGGTAGAACAATCCTGCCCTCGCCCTCACCCATTCTCAGAATATCAGATCCTGTTCAGTTTTCCAAAGTAAGACCTCTGCCACCAAAGACTGTCAGAGAACGTTCTGTGACTGGAAATCAGTGTCCCCATTATGGCAACCATGAGGAAGAATCAGGGTGCCCCTGCACCCAAAAAACAAATTCCCATCGCACCCCACAGGAAATCCTACCAGGCAGCATGGCAACTCTTTTCCTAAATAAATTGTTGGTTCAAGAGGAAATAAAAACCAAAATATATTTAGAAGGCAATGACAATGATAGCACTACATGGCAACATCTATGGGGTGTTGCTGTGCCTTATCCTAACATCAGTACGTGCAATTTCTCCGGACTTAATGCTGGAGCTCGGTGTGTGTGTTTCTTTGACATAAAAATAACTTGGGTTCCAACTTTAGCCCTTAAGATGAGGCACCTCTACACATCATGGCACTTCACGTCGCCTTCACCACTGCGGGGTCCGTTTTTACCCCGGCACTCTTACAAACACTTCATTTATTTAGCTTGGACTGGGAACTTCCCATGCATCAGCTTGTTCTGCCCTTTTGAAGAGACTCTCTAAATTTATTTCTACTCCAAAATGTGCCTAAATGTGCTTTGATTATTTACTTCTCTCTGCCTTATTTCTCACCACAAGCTCTGTAATTATACTGAGTTATTTGCTATTTCCCAATTTATGCTTTTATTTATTTACTTTTTATTTCCCTATTATTTTCACATGGAAAATATATGTTTACTTTTCACAATACTGTTGGAGCATCATCCTTCCTGTGAAGCCTTTCTGGGATCCCTCAGAAGGAATTAGTAACTCCCTTTCCTGTGCTCCCATGTCTTTGTTCATCACCACAGTATGGCAGTACATACTTTTGCTTTTGTAATTATTCATGTGCCTGTGTTCTCTTTAAGCCCGGGGCTCCTTTTTGAGACTGAGGGAATCGAAATCAATTTTTTGGTACCACTAGCACCTAGCATAGTACGAAAGGTAGGTAGCCACCAACTTATGTAGAATGAATGAATGACTCTCCGGGTAGGAGATGGATATGCCCTGCCTACTTGACAGTAGAAATTACTAGCAAATAATGAAAATTGGTTGGAGAAAACTCAGATGCCTAGGGTCAAATCCACAGTATATTGGGAAGTCATTTCAGTATTTTAGTCAATGTAGAAGCTTGGTAATATGATTTCTTGTAGAAACATTTAAAATTAATTGGAAGAAAGAAAAGGCTAAAGGTTAAAGGGGTCAGTGAGGAGTAAAAAACAAAATTCGGAGTCCTTAAGAAAGGTGTGTAGGAAATCCCTTAGGATGATTAATAACCTCTGATAACCCTTCCTACCTCCTCCCACAAGCTTCACAGGATACAATTACCTTTCTGCTGGTTCTACCTGGAATCTCTGAAATATCCACAGTTTTCCCAGGGGCCATCAGGTTTTGAAGTGTAGTAATGGCTTATAAAATAGTCTAAGAACAAGTTACTAAGTGTGAGCCTCCTCTTTGCTTTCAAGGTGGGTCTCCTTTCTCCATGATTTGTCCCAGACTACTCTTGACTCACCATCAGAATGATATTTATCGGGAACTCCCAATAAATAGAGATGCTTCCCCCATCAACACAAATAATATTGCATTACTTTTCTCGAAAGATAATTACCTACCTGCTGCTCAACTTGTAGCAATGAGTTCATTGTTCTTTACCTAATTTCTAGACATTGACATTTGCAAAACACCTCTGGCTAACATAGTTTTTAAAAACTTGTAGGTGCTCAATAAATGTCTGTTGAATAAATGATTCATTAATATGTTTTAATGGTGTTGGATGGTCTCAAATTTCAGTTTAAAGTATTCTGAATTACACACCCTAATTATTCTTAAAATAATTCATATACAATAAATACTGAACCTCTAAGAAACAATTGCTTCCAGCTGTAATAAACCAGTTCAATCAACGATTTTAAATTCTATTTTTTAAATACTCAAAAATCATTTATCTTACTCCATAGTCAAGTGAATTACCAAGAACAGAAGTATCAAATATAGAGTCTCTAGTTGGCTAAAAATAGATTATTAAAATGTATATATTAAATGATTTTATGAACAAAATAATTCAATAATCTTTATCATCACCAAATATGCATTAACTTATAAAATATTCCTACACTAAAACCTTACATTTCTAAACACTTTAAGAGCCAGAATTTCTAGTTCATTGGCTATTCTAATTAATAGGGAAAAAAATCTATACCCACCCTATAACCAGTGGCCAGAACCATAACCACACTAGATTTTCAAAGAAAGAGAATAAAATACACTTACTTTTGGCTTAAAATAATTTGATTTGTGAATTCAGATTTTGCTTTAGGATATCATGGTACCTCAAATCTGTCAAGGTGAACTTTAGTTACTGAAGAATTGTATAAGAGAAAAACCTTGTTGTCTTAGTATTTCAGGATGAATATTTTATCAACTATTTATTAGACCAAGGAAGACTTCTCCCCAAATACAATCTGAGCAGCCAGGCTAAAATTTGAGGGCCAGAAATATGCATATTTGGGAACTTAAAAGAAAATGAAGTGATTGGGGATTTTTTTTTTTTAACATAAAAAATTAAAATGGTGGTGCATGTTCACAGGCACAAAGTGATTTTAGAAGATGCACTATATCTCTAACAACCTACACAGTAAAGTGATTTAACATGTGTAGTCAATAGCCTTCCCAGGGTCACCATCTTGCTAAAGTCAACTCTACTTGAGTCTGGTGTTTCTAATCTTATTTTCTTGGTATTTTCTGCCTGGTTCTATCTTCCTACTTCCCTGATTGGCTTTTATCTTCTTGACTCTTCTCCTACCAGGCGGTAAACAAATCCCTGCTGAGTGGTAAACAAACCTCAGGGCCAGGCAGGACCTCTGGGAGTTGCAGCTGCCACAGTTACAAAAAGGAGCCTAAACTCTTAAAGAGATGAAGAACCTTTAAAGGAAGTAGAGAGCAAAGCCTTGTAGTTTTTCTACAGTTTTACCATTTGTACTAAAGGTGGCTGAAAAGAAGTCAATAAGAGAGAAAGATAGCTACAGGCAATGGAACATGGAGAAGAGCTATTCAAAGCAATGATCTTCAAAAATATTTTCTTTGAAAGAAATAACAAAGCCCTAAGTCAAATATTATTTTACTGGCAACCACTACATTTTCTGCTATTGTAATAATACTTTCTCACATTTCCATGGTGCCTTGAAGTTTACAAAGCTCTTTCCCATATGTTACCTCATTTGCTGAACCCAATATGCTCCAAACTGCCTTTGCAGCCTTCTCTCCAACTCTTCCTCTACCCAGCTCAGGGTCCTTGCCAGACCCTGCGTACTCCTGTCTTTGAAATGTTTGCTGTGGTCCACATCTTTATACAGTTCAAATTTCCTCCTTAAGTTGGCATACCCAAATCTTATTTGGCATCTAAGACCAGACTCAAAATATCACCTCCCCTGAAAAGCCTTCCCTGGTGACCCATTTGGAGGAATCTTACCTTCCCTTCCTCTGTACGTTATGACAATGTCCATGCTTGTCAGTCAATAATAACCATGTTCTGTGTCTCATTAGATCCATTCTATTACTGTGGTTTTGAAATCTCCTACTATTTAATTTTTCCCCACTAGGTCTTTCCTCCTTAACTAAACTGTAATTCTCATGAAATCAGGTATGAGAACCTGAGCAGTTAATTTTGAACAAAGTGGGCCTGATAGGTTATGTTTGGTTGACTGTATTAGTCAGAATTTCTCTCCTAGTGCAGAGGAGTAGAAAATGGAGTGGATTCACGGACAATTGGTATCTACAAGGAATAGGGATCAAAATAGAGAGTTTGTGCATTCCTCTGTCACATCTGGTACTCTATCTACTTAATTATAAATTTCTTAAAGGTAGAGACCTTGTCATATTAATAGAATGTATTTCAATAAATTAAAGCAGAAATAAGAGAATTTAGAAGGAAGGAGGTCAACTAGTAATTAAGAAACCAGAGTAAATAGTGAGTATGCCAATAGTAAATACTGGGAAGATAGCCCTAAGTGACCAAGGGTGAGAAATTTTGGAAACAAAAAATGTAATCCTGTGGCAGGACAACTAATAAATGCTTACATCAAATCTCCAAACAGATGGCTTCTGACCTAAGTGGGAAGAACTCAGAAATCTAAGATTACATTGAATGACAGACGGTTAGGGTAGGAGGGATTGTAGGACTTCCATCCAGGATTGCTTATGATAATCATTTAGGTCATGGAACAGAATGGGCCAGGAAGCAGATTCTGCATCTTCTATTAATTGGAATTCACAGCAGAGTGAATTGCATACAGCAAGGGCTCAATAAATATTTACTCAACTGAGCTATTGAGACACACATGTTATTTCTGGGTGTGTGTGTGTGTGTGTGTGTGTGTGTGTGTTGCTTCTTGATTTTCTATTTATTCTAAGATTGACAGGTCAACCTGATCCAGGCAGGAAAAGCTTTTGTCCGTGTGAGGAGAGTTGAATTTGGGAAGCAGACACTACTCACCACATCCTACCCTCCCTGTATCACAATTCTTGAAAGTGTCATTTGTGGTTCTTCTTTCTCTAACTCACATGTCAGAAGGAATTCACCAAAGAATTCAACACTTCTGTTGTCTCTTTAATGACTGCTGGAGCCCCCGTCACACTCTGATACTTGTGAAAATGTTGAGGCAAATATACTTGCATAAACTAAGTGGCAGTTTCATGTCAGCAGACCCATGGAGGATTTTGACCCTAGCAACCAATGTACTAAAAGCAACGAGTACATTTGCAAATTACCCCACAACAATTAGCAGGGTAGAACAAAAGAATATATATTTTTATCTCTCAAAGTTTCTACGGTACAGGAATCTGAGTGTGCCTTGGCTGAGTGTTCCTGGGTCCAGGTCTTTCAGGAGGTTAGTCATGATGTTGGCCAAGGCAGCAGTTATCAGAGGGTTTGACTGGAGCTGGAGGATCCACTTCTAAGATGTCTCACTCCCATGGCAGGTGCATTGGTGCTGGTTGTTGTAAGAGGCCTTACTCAGTTCATTGTCACACCAAACTTCCCACTGAGATACGAAGTATCCTCATGACATGGTAGGCGATCCAAGAGAAGAAGGCAAAAGTGGCAATGTCCTATATGTTCTGGCTTCAGAAGACACACACTGACACTTCTGCTGCATACTATCCATCACAAAGGCCAGACCTAATGCAATGGTGAGGGCTACACAGACATCAATACCAGGAAGGGAAGACCACTGGGGTCCATCTTGGAGGCTGGTTACTACACGTGTGATCTACATGGACAACCCAAACAACATCACCTTGTGACCTGATATAATTTTTGGAAACACTGAGAAAAAAAAATAGCATCAGATATATCTCTAAATAACCAATATAGTGCCATTATTATCTAAGATTCAGGAGTAAAGAATTTAAAACTTCTTAAAAAATTATTTGAGGAGCTGGACAAGGAGGTTTTCACCATAAAGTGTGGCGGGAAACTGCCAGCCTCATTTATTTCACCATGAGAGCACCAAGAACTTTAGAGACCATTACAAACGATGGTTAAAACCAACACCAGTCCATCACAAAGCAGAGCAAACAGTATTCTGTGCTTTGTGCACCCTCGTTGGAAGAAATGCAAATCTCCCTCCTTTCCAAAAATGGAAATTTGAGATTCTTTAAGATAAATCCATATCCGTTAACAGAAAAAGATAATTAATTGAAATTGATTAAACTTTCAACAAAATTCTCCTCCATTATAAGGAACATTAGAGCGGAGATAGATTGAACCCAGAGTAAATCGGAATCCCAAGGGTTAAAAATATTTAGCATTCAATTGCTGGTTCACTTCTTGCCCTCTGATAACCAGGAACAAAATTGCTTTTCTGTTGCATAAAGTATCTTTCAAATTCAATTGCTTATCTCCTCATTCATTCAAGAAAGAGAGACCTCAGATTTACAGGAACCAGAGCCCATAATACAAATATAGTATATTAAACATACAGCAGACATCTTCTGAAAAATAACCAAAACACAGTCTATTGATTTTAACCTTCTATATCAAGGTATTCTCCAGTGGTCTCAACTGGATGCTGGCTATGAGAAATTCCAATTATTTGAATTTCTATATATAGGATAAGCATTTAGTTATCAACACACACCATAAAACATATTTTCATCTGTTATTAAAGCACTATTACTATGTGGAATTGAATGTATTTCTACTGTGAACTCAACTGCCAGTGAAGCGGGTGAGGCAGCATTTTTTGTAGGAGATTCTCTCTGCAGACCTGTTTTATGAGCACTGTCCTGTAGCAACCTTTGGATTTGCTTTTGGATAAACAAAATAAAACCTCGTGGAGAGATTTTTGATATTCCTTCTTCTTTCCTCAGTCCCTTTTCACCTCCTCTTATATGCGATTATTCATTGCCTTGGTTTTAATGAACTGATTCGTTGTTGAAAATTGTCTTTTACAGTAATCACTGTGCCCAATGTCTGCAAGCTTGTACAAACCCTTCTCGTGCAGGACGATCCCTTACAGAATCCTGAGCTTACTTAATTTCAGCAAAATACCAAACAGTGGGGCTGAGATGTACACGACTTCTTATCGCACTGATTCCAATTTTGATTAAAACAAGTTTGCAGACTAGGAAATGGAGCCAAATTAAATGTATTTCTAGAATGGCATGGTAGTTGGTGATATCAGTGTTTGCTGGGATCTCCTAAAGAGCATCACTGCTCTTCATGGTCCAGAGACTAGCAGAATTGGAGTCGAATGGAGAGGAGAGATGAGGGAGAGAGCCAGAGGAGAGAGGAAAGCTGGTTTCATCAGGAAGGTTAAAAAAAATCTAATTCAGTATCCTCTTTATGCAAGAACCGAGCAGCTGGTTTCTGAGAAAGCATGGTGGGTTTCCCATGTGCTTCCATAGATGATTTACCCGTTACCGAGTGGCTGCGGAAGACCAAAGCAAAAACACTCTGGGCTTTATTAGGTTTTACTTTTGTTTCACTGTTAAAACTTTATAACTCTTGTGATTCATGGCAGATTGGAGAAGAGTAAGTAGAAATGCAGACAATAAAGTTTAAAAAGAATAAAATAAAAGTCATCCACAATCCCAGAATAACCATTATTAATAATCTGGTGCATGTTTGTTCAGGATTTTCTGTTCACATGTTATTTGTCTGGATGAAATCATGCTATCTATTCAGTTCCACGTTCTATATTGTTCACCGATAATTCACTATCACCTCCTCATTATATAACAGTTACAGGTCCCCCCACCCCCACCCGCTATCTGAAAGTAGAGCATTCCTGTGAAAACTTTTGTAAGCTGAAATGGTGTAAAGCAAAAAAAAAAAAAAAAAAAAAAAGCGATTACCATTCATTTATACGGAAACATTTTTGAGAGTTCCCAGACCCCAAAAATAACCTCTCTTAGGCTTTTCTGATGCCTTAGGACACATCTTGCTAACAGAGGCAGAAAATAAACCGAGAGAAAGCACAGATGCTCACAGACACAGTTCCAAGCTCTGGCAGCTTGATGGGGAGATGCTGGGTGTACTTCCCTGGGAGGGAGCTGGGCCGGGACACTGCACTGCTGGGGTGCTCACTGCCTCTGTAAGAGTTCACTGCAGAATGACTCGGGAATGTTCCTTTGCCTTTTGGCTGCTGCTGCTGCTGCTTCTTCTTCCTTTTTTTTGTAAAAGTAAAAATCCTCTTTTGGCTACCTTTTGGTTAGAGAAAAGTACTAATGTGGATCTTTGGTAAAAGTGAAGCATTGTAACGTGAACTTTCGAAAAGCAGGGAATACCTGTATTTAATATTTCCAGCTATGAAATAATTCATCATACAAATATGCCATAATTTTTTGACCATTTTGGTTTCATTAAATATTTTATCTTTAAATATGACATCAACACCTCGATAAACAACTTTATGTTTACATTCTGGTCCATACTCCTCTAATTGTATTCCCAGAAAGGATTTCTAGATTAGGAATTTGTGACAGCAATTTATTTATGTAAAAACACTCTCCAAAAGATCATTCCTTCAACAAACAATGTACAGGAAGAGAATATGAAACCTAATCAAGCTCAAAAAAGCCTGTATCCAAAGTGTTGGTAAAATCCTCAGTGTACTTGCTTTTATCTTTTTATCCCCTTCTTTAATTCAAGTATATTCTACATATAGGGAAATGCTCTGGTTTTAAGTGTTATAGTTTGATGAGTCTTGACAAGTGAATATACCTGTAAACCATGCTCCTATGAATATATAGAATATTTATATCACCCTAGAAAGTTCCTAATGGCCCCTTTCTCAGTCAGCCTCCATGCTCAGAAGTTACTAATGCCGTCTCTCCAACTATAGGTCAGTTTTGCGTATACTAGATGTTCATACACAATGTATCCTCTTGTGTCTTGCTTCTTTCCTTCAGCTTCATGTTTTCGAGACTTCGTTCATGTGGCAGCATATCAGTATTTAACTCCTTTTGACTGTTGAGTAGCACTGCATGAATATACTAAAATTGGTCTACCCATTCTATTTATTGGTAGAAACTTCGGTTGTTTCTAGTTTTTGACTTTTGTAAATAAAGCTGCTGTGAAATTCCAGTTGAGTCTTTTCAGACATGCTATTTCATTTTTCTTGGGTAAATTCTTAGGAATATAATTTCTGAGTCATAGGGCAAGTTATGGTTAACTTCATAAGAAACTGCCAAGCTATATTCCCAGTGGCTGCACCACTTAACATTCCCTCTAGCAACGTATACGAGTTTCAGATGCTCTAGCTCCTCGCCAGCATCTAGTGTTCAGAGTCTTTTTCACTTTAGCCGCTTGAGTGGATATGAAGTGGTAACCAATCCCAACTATGTTTGCCTTGTGACTAAGAAGGTCAAGCAGTTTTTTAGATACTTATTGACCATGTTTCCTTGTAAAGTATGAGCCGTCAAATCTTTTCCCAATTGTTTTATTATTGAGTGGGAGGAATTTTTTTGTGTATCTGTATTTGAGGACTTTATTTTATGATACTTTTTCATTAGACTAAGTATTTAATATATAGTACACATTTTGATGTGTACTATACAAAATTTGACTATAGTCTATGGCTTGTCTAATAATTTTCTTACTGGTGTCTTTTTATCAGCAGAAGTTTTTCATTTTAATGAAATACAATTTGCCATTTTTAAAAATTATTATTTCTGGGGTGCCTGGGTGGCTCCGTCGGTTGAGCATCAGACTCTCAACTGCGGCTCAGGCTATAATCCCAGGGTCATGAGATCAAGCCCTGCATCAGGCTCCACTCCACACTGAGCATGGAGTCTGCTTAGGATTCTCTTTCTCTCTCCCTCTGCCCCTTTCCCCACTCGTGCACTCTCTCTCTCTCTCAAAAGAAAAACAAAACAAAACTTACAATTGCTGTTTATCCTGTTTACAAAATCTTTGCCTACCGTTATTCTTCAGTATTATCTTCTAGAAGCTTTGTAGTTTTAGATTTTACACTGAAGTCTAAGATTCATGTTGGATTAATTTTGTGAGTGTTATGAAATAGGGCAAAAGTGTTACGTTATCCACCTGGGATCCAGTTGTTCCAGAAGTTGCTATTTTAACAAATTTTTTTATGGGTTGCTTTGGCACCTTTATTGAAAATCTATTGACTTATAAATGTAGGTCTATTTCTGGCATCTGTGTTCTGTTCCATTCATTAAATCAGGAACAGTTCAAAGCAACAGTTGACTCCATAGTCTGCAATGACCACTTCCCCGAGACCCCTCAAATCCCCAAGATACTGCACGAGCCAAGCCAAGGCATTCTCTTCCACTGGTGTCACATCGCAGTTCATTCCTCTTACAACAACTGCACCACAACAGCAAGCCAAGGGCAATCAGTACCCCACTTCCTATCTGTGGTGGAGTCCTCACTGTCAGCTAGCCAGTGGATGCTCCAGCTACAAAATCCCATTTTAAAGTCTACTTCCGAGGACCATTCCTGGCACCAAGTGGATATTGAAACAGAGATTTGCAAGCAGGAGGTTTATTGGAAAGTGCTCTTGGGGATAATAGCTGTGGGAAAGAAAGAGAATCAGGAATGAACAGAATGAGAAGTTGAAAACGCTATTCTCCGTATTTAGGAGTCTCTGGTTTTCCTCTCTTGTTGCTGGAGGGGAGGCAGGTGGGGGGATGGGCTACAACGGGTGATGGACATTGAGGAGGGCACTTGTTGGGATGAGCACTGGGTGTTGTATGTAAGTGATGAATCACTGGGTTCTACTCCTGAAACCAATACTACACTGTATGTTAACTAACTTGAATTTAAATAAATACATTAAAGAATAAAAACAAAAGACCCATTTGATAAGGGACTACTACTCAAAGAACTCTAACACTCAACAGTAAGAAAACAAACTACTTGGTTTTTTAAAAAACTGGCAAAAGATCTTAACAGACCTTCCCAAAGAAGATATGTAGATGGACAAAAAAAAAAAAAAAAGCTTATGAAACCATCCTGCACAGTCATCACATAAATGCAAATTAAAGCAAGATACCACAACACACCTATTGGAATGGCCAAAATCCAAAACACTGACACCACCAAATGCTAGCAGCAGTGTGGGGCAACGGGAACTCTAATTCGTTGCTGGTGGGAGTGAAAAATGGTGCAGCCACTTTGGAAGACAGATTGACAGCTTCTTCTGAAACTATCCTGCATACAATCCAGCAATTACACCCTTTGGTATTTACCCAAATTAATTAAAAACTTACGTCCACACAAAAATTTGCATGCAGATGTTTATAGCAGCTTTATTCATAATAGTTCCAAATTGGAAGCAACCACGATAGTCCTCAGTAGGTGAATGGATAAACCAACTGTGGGGCATCCAAACAATGGAATACTGTTCAGCATTAAAAAGAAATGAGCTATGGAGCCATGGAAAGACGTGAAGGAAACTTAAATGCATATTACTAAGTGAAAGAAGCCAATCTGAAAAAGGCTACATATTATATTGTTCCAGCTATATGGTATTCATGGAAAGACAAAACTATGGAAACAGTAAAAAGATCAGTGGCTGCCAGGGCTTGAGGCGAGGGAGGATAAATAGGCAGAACACAGAGGATATTCTAAACTACTTTGTATGATACTGCAATGGTAGATGCATGTCATTATACATTTGTCTAAACCCATAGAATATATAACACCAAGCATGATCCCTAATGTAAACTGTGGTCTTCGGGCAACAAGGATGTGTTAGTGTAGGTTCAACAAATGTACCACTCTAGTGCAGGTTGTTGATAGCGGGGAAGGTTGTGCATATGTTAGGTCAGGGTTTATAAGGGAACTCTTTGTACTTGCCATTCAGTTTTGCTGTGAATCTAAAACTGTTCTAAAAAATAAAGTTTAATAATAAAAAGGAAGAAAAAAAAAAAAAGAACTGCTACCGTGGGGTGCCTGGGTAGCTCAGTCAGTTAAGCATCTGACTTTGGCTCAGGTCATGATCTCAGTGTTCATGAGTTGGAGCCCCGCAACAGGCTGTCTGCTGTCAGCACAGAACCCACTTCCAATCCTCTGTCCCTCTCTCTCTCTTTCCCTCCCCCACTCTCTCTCTCTCTCAAAAATAAACATTTTTTAAAAAAGAGGAAGAAATACAATTGTTACAGGTCCTAACCACCTCAGCTCTACAGTTGGCTAGGAAGAAAAGAATCCCCTTCAGAAGTGTATCAAATTGAGACAAGGGAGGGCTAAGCTTTGAACCCCTATATCAGCAGTTATTTGATATGGACTGCCCCTAGGAAGGGCACATAACCTTGAGTAAAGCATCCTCCTTCCACTGAGGTAACAAGCCTATTCAAATAAAAGCACTGGTTTCCATTAGCTACTGAGTTACAGAAAACATATTTAAGATTGATTACTAATGTATCAACATAAGTGTGGATGTCTGCCATGGTCCTTCTGGCTCACAAACAGGATAAACAAAAAGAGGAAAGATGGGTTAATTCACTATATGAATATGTTACCCATAAAAGCATGTTCTGAGAAGAGACTTGAGTTCAGGCAGTTCTGGGGGGATGTGATCCAAGAAAGTACAAGTGAGGGAGGAGGGCAGTGAGACAGAAAAGGGAGAAAACCCAGTAAATGGTATGCCAGGGTTACCATTTGTGGAAACTGGGGCTCAATTCTGCTGGAATCTAATAAAATATTACTCAAAATGTCTTACAGAGGGACAGGAAAACTAGAGAACTAATCAACCATTTTTCATGGCTTAAAGACTGCCCCATAGGCACTTCTTGGCTACCCTGCTAAACAAGCTTCCATGGCACTAGAGAAAGCTCTTAGGCTGAGAAGTAAAGATATACAAGTGTCTGAGATAGAAAAGCTTTCAGTGTGTATGCAACTCAGACATGGGCCTTAGGAATGTCAGCTGGGCGTCAAGAGTACCTGCTTCAGCCACTGTTACATTCTTAATATGCTCTGGAGGTAGCAGACACAGGCAGAAGTACTAAGGTATTCTGTAGAAAGAAGAGCCCTACTACCCATCAATGGGCTCCTGTTGCCCCTTATCCAAGCAAGGACTTAGGCAGTTGGGAGAGAGGTATAACTAATGCTGATGAGTTCAGGTCTCTCATAGTGTTTCCTTGTACTCTTCCTCTATTGGAAGGTATTACTCAGTTATATCAAGGTGATATAAGGATACTAACATATATTTGTTGATGTAATTACTTGGGGGAGAGCATAGTTCATACATAAATACATACATACATAAATAATGTATAATAATGGATGGTATTTATACAGTGTGACAATGTTCTAAACATAATGTATGTATCATCTCAATGAATCTTCAAACATGAAAGAATTAAGTATGGTATAAATATTACCCCACATTATAGATCAGAAATTTGAGACACAGAGAAATTGTATTAGTCAGCTATTACTATGATAATGCTGCATGACAACCCAAGAATGTCACTGACTTGCAAAAACAAATATTTAGTTTTCTTACTAATAAGTTTATGGGTTAACGAGGATGGCTTTGTGGCCTAAACTGAGAATAGCGGGAGAGGCCCCAGACTACAAGCTGCAGTTTGGTTTTAAATCTGCTCAAGACTTCTCTCTTCTGGGACCAACAGCTACTCAGAGCATGCTCTTCCCGTGTCTGATGGCAGGAGAACAAGAGACCAAACCAAATCAGCAAGTACGTTTATGATACTCTATATCGGTAACGTTTGATCAAAGCTTCTTCTTGATAACATAGCTGAACAAAGTAAATGACACAGCCAAAACTGTCATCATTTGTGTGGAAAAACATAGACCCCATAGAAGAAGTGGAAGAAAGTGAAGTCCTACAGAGCATCAATGCAGTCTACCACATTACCAAATAGCTTGCTCTGGTCACTAATAAATTGTAGAACTAGAACCAAAACCCAGTGTTTTTTTGACTCCTGCTCTGAATCTTTACAATATTCTGACTCCTCAGGAAGAACCAAAGGGAGTTAGTGGAAATTTGGTGAAACTGAAAAGCTAATCTTTTAGAAATATATTTTCAAAATTCATGTATATTTGAAGAGTGACTGGTGGGCAAATAGGAGAATGGGAAGAATAGAATTCTAGTCTTAGTATTGGGGACGGAATGGTTTGCCAAAGAAACTATAAATTGCTAGGAAATTAAAGACAAATGATCAAAAATGTCCAATAAAAATGAGTCTAGAGCGAGTTTCAAATCTTGATATCACTACCATTTAATCTGTTGCAGTCTGGTTTCTGGACTATTCCAAGCCTCAACTTCCTCCACTGAATAATGAGGGACAGTACTTAGTGCATTTGAACATTATGCTTAAAATAAACCCTTCAAGCTGATTTGAGAAAAACTTATGAAAGAGGCCTACTCCCAGTCTGGCTCCATAGTATGTAGGTAGCCAGAAATGCGAAATTGGGGTGAGCATGATGTAATCCAAATCAATAATAATTTAAAACTCAGTTTGGATACCCATGATACATATAAAGATTTCATACAACTCAATAGCAAAAAACCAAAACATGAAAAACAAAACCAAAAAAATTAATCCAATTTAAAAATTAGAAAAGGGCCTGAATAGACATTTTTCCAAAGAAGATATTCAAATGGCCAACAGGTATATGAAAAGCTGCACATCACTAATCAATAGAAAAATGCAAATCAAAACTACAATGAGATTATCACCTCAGGGCTGTTAGAATCTCTAGCATCAAAAAGACAAGAGATAAGGGTCCCTGGGTGACCCAGTCGGTTGAGCTCAGGTCATGCTCTCACCATGAGCCCACTTCAGCTCAGGTCATGCTCTCACAGTTTGTGGATTCGAGCCCATGTCAGGCTCTCTGCTGTCAGCGCAGAGCCTGTTTCGGACCCTCTGTCTCCCTCTCTCTCTGCCCCTCCCCAACTTGTTCTCTCTCTCTCTCTCTCTCTTTCAAAAATAAACATTTAAAAAATGACAAGAGATAAATACTGGTAAAAATGTGTGGAAAATGGAACCCTTGTACACTGTTGGTAGAAGTATAAATTGGTACAACCATCCTAGAAAACAGTATGGAAGTTCCTCAAAAAATTAAAAATAGAACTACTGTATGATCCAACAATTCCATTGCTGAGTATATATTTGAAAGAAACAAAGTTACTCTGTCAAAGAGATATCTGTACCCTCATGTTCACTGAAGCACTATTTACAATAGCCAAGACATAGAAACAACCTAAGTGTTCAATAATCCCATTTACATGGAATACTGTTTAGCCATGAAAAAAAGGATATCCTGACATTTGCAACAACATGGATGTATCTTGAGGGCATTATGCTAAGTAAAATAAGTCAGACGGAAAAAGACAAATACTGTATGATCTCACTTATATGTGGAATCAAAAACAAACAAACAAACTCATAGAAAAAAAAAGATCAGATTTGTGATTTCAAGAAGCAGGAGGTGAGAGGTGGGGGAATTGACTGAAGGTGGTTAAAAAGTACAAACTTCTAGTTATAAGATAAGTAAGGATTGGAGATGTGATATACAACATGATGACTATAGTTAACAATGTTGTATGGTATATTTGAAAGTGGCCAAGAAAGTAAAATGCCAATGTTCTGATCACAAGGGGAAAAAATTCACAACTGTATGAGGTGATGGATGTTAACTAAACTTACTGTGGCCATTATTGCATAATATAGATGTCTTTTTTCATTATGCTGCACACCTTAAACTTATACAGTGTTGCTTGTCAATTATATCTCAATAAAACCAGAAAAAAAATCAGTTTTGGGCGATACACTGAATAAAATAAAGTTTCCACAAGCTTGTTGACCATAATGAATTTTCTTTAATTCTATCCTAATTTGTAAGAATTTGTTAGACTTTTGTACAAATGCTCAAATTTCTTCTTGATGTTGGGTGTTTAACTTGACAGAAAGTTAGCTGAGTCAAAAATTTCCAACACACTCTTTCAGGGAAGTCTATAGTTTACACAAAGTATTATTTGGCTTTTGTGAGCTATTCTACCAAAGGGCAATGAAATACCATTCCAAGAATATCTCAAATATCAAAGAAGGGAAAGGCCCAGTTGACTTTTCTCCTCTCAAGCTGATTAAGAAAAGAACTATTTAGATTGTTCCACATACTCTGCAGGATCCAGTTGAAGGGAGAAATATTCCTCCCATTGCTATATAAGGCCTAATATCTCACAGGCAGTATGCTAGACTGTGGGGTCCTTGAGGCCTTGGAACATGTATTCTTGTCATGTATATTTCTTATAGCACCTCGTCATGCTTTGCATTTAGAAAGTTTCAAATAAAGTTTTGTTGAGTGAGTGAATGAACAATTAATAAATGAATCTCAATACTTGTTTTTCTCTTTGTATCTACATCAGTCCCCCTGTGAAAACACAGACTGGATGTAGCCTACCAGGAGATTTGGAGCAAGAAGATAAGGCTCATGCTTCTTAAGCATAGGAATCAGATATGCATAAGGTCAAGGAGGAAAAAAATAAAGGTTGGATACCCATGGAACACAATCAGTCAACTGCATATGCAACAGTAGCCATTCCCACAAGCAAAGCCAAGGTAGACCGAAAGATGGAGACCCAGGCAATTCAAGACGACCCAAGATAAACTATCCAGCAGATCCACCAGCACATCTAATACTGCGTTCCACAATTTAAAGGGAACGTGGATGATTTTTATGTTAAAAATATGTGACATAAAACTTAGGTTATTTGAAGAAGGGATAAAATAACTTCGGCTAGTTAACATTGTTTGAGGATGTGAGCAGGGGAGGGGCACAGAGAGGGAGAGAGGGAGAGAGAGAGAGAAGCCCGAGCAGGCTCCATGCTGTCAGCCCATGACCTGAGCCGAAATCAAGAGTTGGCCGCTCAACGGACTGAATCACACAGGTGCCCTGAGATCGGTCCGCTTTTGACTTCTCAAGCCAAACCAGAACTCAGCATTTATTCTTTACTTACCTCAGAGCAAAACAAAGTTTTTAAGAGCAAAGCATCCTAAAATGTGCTATTATTATGACAAGCTGCCATTTATTTCCTATCTGTGAATGTTAGGCTCTCTCTCTCATATACATACTTACATATTTATCTCCATTGTGTAGATGAGGAAACTCACAGATCAATACCTTGCCAATGGTTACACAAGTAGCAAGTAACAGAGCAGAGTTCAGTCCAAGGTCTAGCTGACTCCAAAGTCCATGTTCTCTGTAGTTGCCCACATGATCAGCAGGTCAAAACACACCTCGATCCATCAGAAGCTTTTCTATATCCTTACCTGGAAAAAAACCTGGCTTGTGTTAGATTATCTGACATCTCTCACTGTGTTTTACCCTAACTCACTCAGATGGGTATGAGTTGTCTTTCACTTTGCTTCCATTTCCTTCCTCTCTCCTTCCTCAGCAGCTCTTTGAACTCCAGTCACTTACTCAAAGTATTTATACCTCTCTTAAATATTCAAACTTTCTTGCTATTAGCAGCCACCTTCTGCTCAGCCTCTTCAGTTCCACCCCCTCCAGCATGTATCTACAGCCAGCCTGCATTAGGCCTGGCATCAAAACACTCACTGCTGCCTCCCACAGTGTTGACCTGCCATTTCATCGGCCAGGATTAGAGTCAAACACAGAGCCAAGCCCATGGCGCTTTCCCTGTGAAAAAGTACCATGACTTGGGCATTTAAAATGTCCACTGTTTCTACTTTTGTGTTGTCTCTAGGCGAGAGGGTGCTTCCTGAAATAACCCCATAACTTAAATAACCAGCTCCAACTACAATTTGGCTTTTCCACCACTTGGCAAGTCTACTACCACCTGTCACTGAAATTCTGGTTCGTATTCTGAAGCGGGTATTCCGAACCTTCTTCTCTAACAACGAACAGCTAAACTAACAACTCTCTCTTCCCAGCCCCCGGATTTTCCCACTTCTCCCTTCCTCAACATTGCCTACTGATTCAAGTTGATTTGTACTTGTGTTTAATACCTCAGAGGAGAGACTCCTCCCCACCCCTTTTCATCTCCACATATACCTGTTCTACATCAACTATTCTCTTCAAAAGGGCTGGGCTTTGGAACAAATGGAACTGAGTTCAAATCTCAGCTTTACAATTTTATTTGTAACTATACACCCTCAGGCAAATCTCTTAGATTTTCCCAGGTCTGGTCTCCACAACTTTAAAATGGAAAGAACAAAGCCTATTGTGGAGAGTTTACGAGATTCCAACACAAGGTGGGCACATTTTGGGAGTTTTGCCTGGTCCTTTTTCCATCTTCAGTAATAAAACCACACTCTCCTTTTGGCTTGAATGAAGCTGATTGTCTCCATGGGATGCGATAAAAGGCCCTGTCCTGGCCAATTAGAGAAGCAACACCTTTAAGCACAGGAGTTGGCTCATGGACATAACCCAAGTGGGGCAATCAGAGTCTACCTAGTGACTCATCTGATGATGACTGCGACAGAAACTTCTTATAATTTCTGGGATTGCTAACTACAAGGAACATGCAAATCTAGAGCTGTTAGTGGCTATTTTTGCAAAAAAAAAAAAAAAAAAAAAAAAAAAAAGGAGAGCCAGCCTAAGAATGGATTTAAAACAGAGGAAAGCAGAGCTGAGATTTAAATAAGGAGAATTCTTGCACTGCTTAAGCATCCAATTCCTGGACTTCCTAGTATTATGAGAATACATGGTCTGCTTTTCTTCTGTTAGTTTGAATTGGGTTTCTGTCAAATGCAACCAAAACCTCTGATTAAGAAACATCTGCAGTATCCAGCACGGTGCTTTACACACACAGTATTATATGTGCATGATATGCTGCTTTAATTCCTCTGCTGCTTTCTTTGAAGAACGTCTCCCTCTTTACCCATAATGCCCTCAAGGATATTATTCCCACACTTATCACTTTCCTCTCCAACATCTTGAGTTTCTCTACATATTTTGTTACTGCTTTCAGTGTGCCCGATAGCAAAGATTCATTATTTACATTTTTAAACACTTGTTGGTTTACAAAGCCCTTTCATATGCAATTAATCCTATGGGATCAGTCACCATAACTAGACTCTTCTTTTTTCAAATATCCCTCCCCCTCTTCTTTCCTATAGCTCTTACCTAGGTTCATCTCACCTGAATAATTGCACTTATTAAAATATATTCCATCTATGAATCCTGTCACTAAATTAAGCTTCCTAAAATGCCACTCTTGGCATGCCTCTTTTCTAGTGAAGAGTCAAAAATATCCCAGATAGCTTTTTAAAAAAAAACCCATCTTTTTTCCCAATTAATCCAATATTGTACCTCAATTGGCACCACTTCACTTATCCAAACTTATCATAGAACCAGATGGTTCTACCACTTACCAAGATCTATGTCTTATCAACTATGTGACTTTGGTCAACTTATGTCCCTGCTCTGAGACTCTGATGCCCCTACTGCAACCATGTCAATTTCTTTACCATCCCTTACTCGTCCTACACTCATTTCCTCCTGCTATATTTTTTATTTCAGTTATTTATTTATTTATTTATTTATTTATTTATTTATTTGAAAAAGAGACACTGAGCACAAGCTGGGGGAGGGACAGAGAGAGCGAGACACAGAATCCAGGCAGACTCCACGCTCTGAGCTGTCAGCACAGAAGCCGATATAGGGCTCAAACTCCCGGCCCATGAAATCATGACCTGAGCCAAAGTCAGATACTTAACTGACTGAGCCACCCAGGTGCCCCTTCCTGCTATATTTTTTTAAAAAGCATTTTTAAGGCCTAATTTACATAATATAAAATTCACCTACTTTAGGTTTGTGATTCACTGATTTCTAGTAAGTTTACCAAGTCATACAGCCATCACCATAACCTAGTATTAGGCTACTTCTGTCACCCCAAGAAGATACATTGTGCTCATTTATAGTTAATCCCATTCTCATCTGCAGCCCCATCTTCTGTCTCTATAGATTTGCCTTCTCCAGACATTTGATATAAGTGAAGTTATAAACTACTTGGAATTTTGTGTTTGGCTTCTTTCACTTAACATAGTATACCAGGCTCATTCCTGCCTTCATCCTTTGTAGGTTCTGTATCACACCTTTCCCCTTCCTCTCTACCCACCCACATCCTTCATTGTTGCTGCTGCTGCTGCTGCTGCTGCTGCTGCTTTGAGGTACAATTAGAGAAACAGCACTTTTATAACATTATCTTAGACTCACCTCAATTCACAATTTCTATTGTATTCTGAATCTCCAAGGGGCCTCTAGGCTTCAGTTGTTCCTTAGTTGCTTCACACAGTTATCTTATTTTTCTTGCCGAGAAAAAAGAAAACTCTTTATGGAAAGTGTTAGACACACTTGGGAAATAAATAAATGTTCCTTGAAAAAAGTAATGAATTGGGTATGACTACCTAGACTTTTCTTTACCAAGAACACTTTCCAAGCACCATACTCAGGTAAGGCTCACTTTAAGAGATAATTTTTTTTGGGGGGGGGGGGCACCTGGGTGTCTCAGCCAGTTAAGCATCAGACCTCGGCTCAGGCTCAGGTCATGGGATCGTGGGTTCGAGCCCCGCGTCAGGCTCTGTGCTGACAGCTCAGAGCCTGGAGCTTGCTGTAGATTCTGTCTCTCTCTCTCTCTCTCTCTCTCTCTCTCTCTCTCTCTCCCCTTCCCCCACTCACATTCTGTGTCTCTCTCAAAAATAAATAAACATTAAAAAAATTTATAGAGAGATAATTAAAAAAAAATTTTTAATGTCTATTTTGGAGAGAGAGAGACAGAGCATGAGCGGGGGAGGGGCAGAGAGAGAGGGAGACACAGAATCCGAAGCAGGCTCCAGGCTCTCAGCTGTCAGCACAGAGCCCGACACGGGGCTCTGAACCCAGGGTGCTCAGATCATGACCTGAGCCGAAGTCAGACACTCAACCAACTGAGCCAACCAGGCGCCCTAAGAGATAATTTGATTCAACTACAGAAGGGAAAGATCTAGTTGCATGACCTGCTAATGTCTATGCTGCTTATGCCAAAATCGCTTGCTAATGGACTGGACACAGACCACGGCTGTTCGAAACCTTATTCTTCTATCATCAATTTCCCCCATAAACTCTCAAATCTGGGGAACTGTCAATTCCTTGATCCAATGCTTGCTGATCAGTCTCTGCTGGCACCTTAGTACATAGCTACTATCTTGCATATGGTGGGTGCTGAACAAACATGTGTATAATGAATGAATACGTGAATGCATACATAAGTGACGTATTCAATTAAGCACGCAGGACCTGGCCTCAGCAATCTCAGGAGACCTAAATAGTCAGAAGCTAGTAGTAGCTTCGGTTAAGAATTCCACTTTGGACATTGCAAATGCTAAATAAAGATCCATACTTACTGCATGTCAGTTTGTCAGAAACATAAATAAAAATAAAAGAATTTAGCTATGGAGACATCATAGGAAGCAGTACAGACCCCAAATAAAAAGCAAGTGAAAAGCAAAAAATCATGATCTCCCTACTTTTCCAGGCTAACTCACTTATGCTTTAGGGGGTTGTTATAGGTCACTTCCTCTGGTTAACATTCCTTTCTATCCCACGTTTGGTCACCTTTCTACTTTTCTCTTATCATATTTAACCTTTCAACAAATACTTGTTGAGTACCTACTGCTTGCAGGCAATGCCCTAAGGGCTTGTGATACAGTAGTGAGCAAAAGCAGAAAAAAGCACCACCCTGCATTCATGGAGCTTCCATTCTGGTGGATCATAGGTCATCATGTTTTCCTGCTTCATTGTCTGTGTGCTGGCTCCCCAAAGGCCAGAAATCAATCCTGTTATATCCACAACATCAACTCAATGCCTGCAACACAGTGGAACATTAATGCATATTCGTTGAACAGTGTGAACACATGAGCTTTCATTTATTGAACATACCAATATCTCATTTAATCCTCACACTTGCCTTAAGAGGAACATATATACCCACCCTTGTATCAGTAACATCTTGCTGTCCTGGTTCAGAGAGGTCAGTTAATGTGGCCAAGGCCACGAGTAATTAAGCAAAAGATCCAGAATTCAAATGCAATTGTTTAACCCCAAAGCTATGTTCTGCTTTTCAAAACAAAAGGATAATATAAGAATAGTCAATAGGATGAGAATTCAGCTTACCTGGATTTGCACGGACCCGATGAAAACACACCTGACTTCCATCCGGCATTTGGAAGTTAATTCCAGAAGCAGCCACCTATACTGAGACAGGATAAGATGCCAATTATGAAGTCAGTGACAAGAGAACAGAACTGTTATGTATCCTTGAAAACTAATCAGCACCTCAAAAAAGTCTTTTACCATTATATCCACGTAAGCCAGTGTATTTTCCTAAAATGTTTTGGTTACCCCAGTCCTAAGAATAAAAGCGATGGGAATTTAAAAATAAATAAATAAATAACAGCCATGTTGTTTGTCCCCAAACCTAAAAATGTTGAAGTTATCCTACGTGAAAAATGTATTGTTGTTATTTACAGTGCTATATTGTTTTCTAATTATTACATGTGTCTAAATCTCATTCCCCCAAGCCTGCAGAAAATGCAAGGTCCCCGTGGACATAAATTTCTCTTATCCTCTACAGCGTCTAACACGATGCTGGGTATAGACTTAGCTCAGGGTCTAAAAAATGGAGATAAATTTAGAAAATCTGGTCCAGGGATGACTGTCTTTTCTGTCAAATTTTGCCTCCCAAGATTGTATCCCGTTACTCCATATCATTGAGGACAACGCGAGTCTTTTGTTATATCTTCACATCATTTGAAAAGGCCACATCAGTTATTCGTCTCCTCACATGTTAGAGAGAAAAGCGGGTTTTATTTTAAAATTAGCCTTGCTCCATTTCACGAATTCGCTAGAAAAGGTGCCTAAATTCACATAAATGGTGGGCTGAATCTGTGCCGATAGGAGAGAAAGAAGGCAAGTGTGTGTGCGCACTTGTGGGTGGCTGGGCATCTTCATAAACCCCTCAGCTCCTCGGGAGGAGCTCACAGTACGTGCCATGGAAACAGTGGTTACCATGGAAAGAATGTGCCATGGCGACGGGCTGAAGAAATGCCTACGTAAAACCAACTTACCATGTAACCTTATACCTTCCAGCATTTTAAAAAATATGACAGGATTAGAGCACAGTCCTCTGGGGAGTCTCAGCCCTCACAATGATCTTCCAAAACAATCTAGAAAGCGAGATGATAAACTGCAGGGCGTTGTGTACCTTGCTAAAGGGCCTGACAAGCAGTTGGGTGGAGAAATTGCCAACATCGTTTATCTACGGACTGCACTTCACACTATTAAATATTTCCTGTTAAAACCAACAAAGTATTACAAATGAAGAGAAAACATGGGTAAAATTAACTTAAAGGGAATGGTTTCCTGACTTACTGAGATCAGAATTGATGTGTTTCATCTAACTTATCTGTTAATAGGCTTTCTTGATGCCCTCGTGTTACCATAATCTCCAAAGCACTGGACAAACCAGTACATTTGTTTATCTTTATCACTCTTTGCTTACTAAAGAACTTGCTTTTATTAAAGAGATCAATCACCTGCACACAGTTTAATAGCCTGTGCAGTACATACAAGGTAAAAGGAAAAAAAGCAAAAAAGGGTAAGGGGTGAGAGCCCTGTTTTCACAAAGCCCTAAAAGCATTCGAGAGGCAATAAAATAAACTTTCGAGATATATCTCTATCTCTATATCTACACATATATATGAAATCTTAAAGGTAAAAAACTTGATTATCAAATTTAGTAATCTAAAACATTTCTAAATGGGAAAGTGAAGGCTTAAAAGCAATCAATGTGTCTATTCTGCACTCAATTTTGTCTGGTTACTTTAATATGCAGCCAAACGATGCTAAGTGGAGAGACGTGAGTACATTATGTGTCTCATACACGGCTCCTCTCCCTTGCTTCCACGGGAGAGCCAGACATTTGTGCCTCGCAGCCAGCCACGAAACCAGGAGTCCACCCGGGTTCAATGAGGACGTGGCATCCAAGGGCCACCGTCTTAGACCTGAGACACAAGGCATTGCTGAAATGCCAGTGTGTAGCTCACTGTCCACATTGCAGAGTGAAGGGATACTGGGCGGCTTTGCTCCTGAAACCGCTCTCCTTCCGACACTGAAGAACAACCCTATCCACAATCTCTTAGTGCAAGCAACATAATATCATATTTTATCTAGTCTTCTGGGATTAAAAATATTGATTGAAATTTTCATTGGAAGCTTTTCTTAAAAGACACTTTCTTCCAAACCTCTCTTTCTACTCCATTGCAAGTCAGCTATTTTTCTTGCCAAAATGCAGGAAAGCAATTAGGCTCAAGGGTTTTATAAGCTGCACCAGTTCAGGGCAAATCTATTGAACTTTGCTGAGAAATTCTTGTTCATTCACTGTGAAAATTTTGATGGTTTTATCCTCTTTCTTGATAACCACTTAGTTTTAGAAACCTGTGTAATGTGTGTAGTGCAGGATTTAAAGAGAGGCCATCCTAATTAAAGTGTTGTGATGTTAAACCGGAAGGTGCTAAACATATTCCTTTGATAACTGCAATTTCAAGCTCCAGTATATGTAGGAAAGAACTGAAGCTGAAATACAAAGGAAATTTAGCAGAGGCAGTGATGGCTAAGAGAAAATATTAAGCTGATCTGCAAAGTGCCTCGCAGGTTTTGAGAATAAAGCAGGAGGAAGTGAAGAGCTGAGCCTTCGTCTTCCATCGGCTGTCCCTGTTGCTGGTGATTACAGCCATCTTTCACCGAGAACATATGGCCGTGTTTATAGCCATCAGGCAGCATTTCACAGAGCTACAACACCATGTGTCCACCAACTAGCCTTCCTGATTACAGTTAATTAGAGAGGAGGTGGGAAGCATTTTTTAAAATGATATTAAAGCACAAGGACGCCCAAAGTTCCCAGGCCTGTTTGCAAGACCAGGTGACAAGAGAGAGACTGATAGGAAAAGTGGAAGAAGCCAAGAGAAGCGGACATTTTGCACAACACTTTCCCTAAGAAATGAGCCAAATACAACAACAGCAAAACAAAGGAAAGAAAGCGCATGAACACAGAGACAGGAGAGCCTCACAATGCACTGTGCAAGATGTTACTTGGGAAACCTGCTAAAGCAAGAAACTACCTGAAAGTCCCTAATGCACTTTTTCAGGGGACAAATTCCAAACCCAAACTACCATAACAGCATCTCTAAGAGTCACTCTGTAGTTAGCAAATCCAAGCTGCAGGGTGTTCAATATAAAATTACATAGGGCCCTATTATACGCTATTGAACCCATTTCATGGTTCAGCAATGCTGTTTGGTCTCCTTTTAACCTCAAAGTAAAATGCAAGGCAACCTATATCACCAGGTAAATACCTAGCATGATTTAAGAGCCTCAGCTTTTCAAAACTCCCCCGTTTGAACTTGCAACATTTCCTCCATAAGCCCCTGGAAAACAGACTTGGCTGTGGAGGTTTCCAGAGGGAGTGCACTGGGCTCACAAGCAAACGAAAGCCTTAGTTTAGTAATTCTCTTCCTCCTATGGTTTACAGACTTCCCCTCCAAAGGGGTGGCTGTGTGTGGGTGTGTGTGCGTGTGTGCGCGTGTGTGGGTGGGTGTGGGTAGGTACCATTCTATCTATTACAGACACTTCTTCCTTTAGGCTCGTTTAAAAGTCTGAGAACACGTCCATTGGTAATTGTGTCATTTTTTTTCCCCTCTATTTCTCTGCTTTGCTGGAACTGGACCATAATGACATTAGATAGGTCGCATGATGGCAATTTAATGGCCTGAACTCAATCCACAGGTACATTGCTGTGGTCGCCTTGGGATCTGTTCTCATTGCTGCAACGTGACAGAAAATACCAGCAGAGTCAGAATGGATGGCCGACTGCACTGGTGAAGACAGAGCATCAGTGAGTGCAGAAGACATTGGCTCTGAAACCCCAGGGGCAGCCTAGCAGCTGCACCCGCACTACCCCACCCCTGCTGTTAACATGGAACACTTCACTCGGCAACATTCATTTACCATGTTCTCTGCTCAGCGCTGAGGGCACAGGGGCAAACAGAACGAACACACACAGGCCTGGCCCTCAAGTGGCTTATTGTTTCTCAAGGGAAAACACATAGGCATTCACATGAGCAAATGCACTAAAACACCAGAGACACCACTGTCATAGACCCACATACATAGTATAATAGTAGCACATAATAACAGTGGAGCCGAACTGCCTTTAAACATCCAGTATGGTTGCAGCAGGAGGTCGGGGAAGCATTTATGGTCTGGAAATTTAAGAGCCCGATAGTAAATCCAAAGCACATGTAATACTTTCAAAGGCCCATGTGAGTAAAGGGATGGATTCTGAACCTCCCTCAAAGAAAAAATATGAAGATTAGATTGAAGAAATTCCCTGAACATACTGAGGGAAAAATATATAAATTCAAAACGTTATAGGGGTTATACAATTAACTAAATACAACATCAAGAGCCCTGGTGAATGCTTCCATGTTTTAGGGAAATTGACCGTCTAATTTTTTTCAGGAAACCACACGATGGTGATAATCTCTTTCACAGGTTTGTTACAATCAGAAGAGATTGTGTGTGTCTGTGTGTGAGTGTGTGTGTGTATACATATATATAACATATTTATATTTATATATATATAAATTTATATATATACATATATATTTATATTAAATATAAAAATATAAATATAAATTTATATTAAAATATTTTGTAGAATCTAGGGCACCATTACAGTATTAGTAGATGCTATTGTGGCTCTATTGCTTTTAATCCTGTTTTCGTGGTAGTTAACTCTAAAACAGAGGTCAACAAATTATGGCCCATTGGCAAAATCTGGACCACAGAGGGCCACAGCCATTTATGTATTGTCCAAGGCTTTTATGCTGTAATGGTAGGTTCTGTAGCTGGACAGGGAAAATATGGCTTGCAGAGCCAAAAATATTTACTATCTGGCCCTTTACGGAAAAGTTTGATGAGCCCTTTAAAAAAATCACGTGATATCAATCTACCTTTCCTTTTTTTTTTTTTTTTTTTTTTGACATTTGTGTTTTTTTGGCAGAAAACCGATTCTTAGGAAAAGTTCTGTGATCAGATAAATGGAAGACACTACATATTGTATTCCCCTCGGGGAGATTAAAAATGTACTTTGGCATATGAAAAACTTTAAGAAGTCCCGTATAAAAGAAACCTATTTAGATTCATTTCCCAAACTGAATGGGTTATGTTTTTCTCTATGAACATATATTAACAAATCTAGTAAATGAGGTGGATTGGCCACCGAAGAGCAACTCAGAGCCCACTTCTGTGCCTTCTGCAGCACAGAGGCCGCAACATTAAATACTTACAGTTCAGCCTGCCTTGTGCCTATCCTTGGCAGTGTTCCACAGCTATGGTAAGATGGAGAACCACTGGAGACAGGCACCCTTCCAAAATCAACAGGGGAGGCCTCACCTTTATTCTTTCCTGGCTGCCTTTGCCCTCCCCCTCTCCTCTTGGCCAGAAGTTAGCAGCGGAAGCAGCCACCATGTGCTTCTAGGACCAGTGAATGAAGGCAAAGCCTTACATTTTAGAGAACGGTGGAGCACAAAGATGGCAAAAGCCTAGGTCCTCGACTGCATCACTGAAATACTGCTCTAAGCCAGAGCTGCCTACTCCTGGACTTCATACCACATCGAATAAATAAACACTTTCTGTTTATGGCAGTGTAGGGAAGTACTTCTCAGGCTTTAATATGTGTGCAAATCACCTGGGGATTTGTTTCAATGCAAATTCTGATTCAGTAGATGTGGTGTGGGGACCTTCCCCACCTCCCAGGTGATGCAGAGGCTTGTCTGCGAATCACACGTTGAGTAGCAAGGTGATAGGGTTTTCTATTCTTTGCAGCAGAATACCGTCATAACTGATAGGTCCTCTGGAATTCATCTTGCAGGGAGAATACTTTGGGAAATTCTGAAGGAGGCTTATAAGCTCCCTATTTTCATGAGGCATTTAGAAGGGAGACTCCACCTACCATACCATTCAAAGGATTTGGACTTCCTTCCTGCATCATTTCTCATACAATATATTTCTCAGTATGGACCATGAGGCCGTGCAAATCTACAGTGAACCACTGTGTGAGGAGGTGATACTTTCCACACATGTCCTTGGTAATAATGAAGAGATAATAATGAAGAGATTATTCTTTGAACGTCATATAGAATTATAGAGTCCTTTAAGATTTATCCGATCCTTTATTTATAGGTATGGGATCTAATGGCAAGAGAGGCCAACTGATTCCCCAAGTCACACAGGAAGTGGAGTGGGGAGGGCAGGGCTGGGTGGGAGTGCACCTGCTCATCAAGGTCTCCGTGCATGGATCCGTCCAATATTATCTCCCACTTTGCACAGAGAACATTTTCAAAAGAAACCGTGGGCTCCTCTGTAAAAGTGTGCCCCTTATATCACATATACATGACATACCAAGAGGAAAAGATCAAGTTCACATTTCCAGACTCTTCCTGCTCCCTGTGTATTAAGTGACAGCAAAGCCAGCCGTTTCCCTTCTCATCATGATTAACCCAGAGCGTTGGCAAATCCCCAACCTATTTAGAGATACAGATCCGCGAGGGAGGCTTTCCTCATTCTTTCTCTAAAATGTAGCTCCACTTGACCTAATTGGGGTTTGGGGAGATTCCAACTCTCACTTTTTTTCATTTTTCCAAGTTAAACCATGGGTTTGACAATGGGGCGTGTGAAGTATTTCCTACCGTCTTTATTAATTAAAGGAAAAATTTTCATCTTAGAGTCTTGAGAGTTTTAAGAACAAATGAAAAGTGGAGGAAATTCAGGAAGGGCTAAAATAGCTGAAATGTTCTATTTTTTCTTTTTAATAATTGGTGCTAAAGAAGGAATATGGGCTTTAGATTTTAAACGCTATCATTGAAAGCAAGAAGGTAGCTTCTAAGTGTTTTGACATGCAGAGGAAGGGATCAGGGACCAGCCGGCAATAACTTTGTCCTGCTCGTGTGTTTGATCCCACACCCATGCCTATGCTCTGCCTGCAGGCTTTTAACATAAAGTACTGCTCCTTCATTCTGTGGCTCTCCCTGCTCATTGGGTTCGTTAGGATCCTTTAATTAGTCACCAGTCAATTTTATTTTAAATTTGTATGATAATCTGGTTTCAAAGCTTAAGTAACTAAGGTCAGATTTAAAAGGTGATTTCCTCAAGGCCATAAAGCCAGACCATTGCATTCCCTAAAAATAGCCATCAAAACTTCTAAATCTTTGTCCTTGTCAATGATTTGAACACAATTTCTGTTCCAAGGACTCTAATGTGACACTAGAGTAAGCATTTACCTACCCAGGAAGAAGTTGCATAGTCCAGAAGGTCCACAGATCTGGATTTTAGACTCAGCTCAGACCCTCACTGGGAACCCAAGCAAGCCCTTTATGCTCGGAGGTTCTTAATTTTATTATCTGTAACCTAGGGATATAGGGCATATGATTATCTTACATGGTATTATGGGTTAAATTGCATCCTCCAAAAAAGACATGTTGATGTCCTAACACCCCTGTGCCTATGAACATGACCGAATTTGGAAATAGGATCTTGCAGATGTAACCAAATTAAGATTAGGTCATTAGAGTGCGCCCTAATCTAATATGACTAGTGTCTACATAAGAAGAAGAAAATGCCATGAGAAGACAAACAAAGGGAGAACCATGTGACCAGAATAGCAGACAATGGAGTGATATAGCCACAAGCCAAGGAATGCCAAGAGTTATAGCCACCTCCAGGAGCTAGGAAGAGGCAAGGACGACTTCTATGGAGAGTCTCAGGAGGAACATGGCCTTGTTGACCCTTTGATTTGGAATTTCTAGCATCTAGAACAATAAGTTTCTGCTGTTTTAAGCCACCAAGTTTGTGGTACTTTTTTAGAGCAGCCTAAAGAAACTAATACACATGGTAAAAGTTACTTTGCAAATGTGATTAAGATTCTTGAGGTGGGAAGATTATCTTAGATTATCTGGGTGAACTCCATGTCATTACAAGTGTCCTAAGGGCCCTTATGAGGGGGATATTTTGAGATGTGAGATATGAGAGGAGAATCTGAGTCATAAAAGGAAGGAGATGTATGACAATGGAAGCAGAGGACCAGAGTCAAAAAGAGATTTGTCAGAGATTTTAAGATGATATGGTACCAGCTTGAAAGATAGAGGAAAAGACCATAAACCAAGGGATGCAGCAGGTCCCTCGAAGCTGAAAAAGACAAAGAAACAGACTGCCATCTAGAGCCTATGAAGGTTTGGGGGCACCTGGGTAGCTCATTTGGTTGAACGTCTGACTCTTGATTTCAGCTCAGGTCATGATCCCAGAGTCATGGGATCGAGCACTGTGTTAGGCTCCACGCTGAGCATGGAGCCTGCTTGAGATCCTTTCTGTCCCTCTGCCCTTCTCCTGCTCATGCGTGCACTCTCTCTCTCAAACAAACAAACAAAAACTTAAAAAAAAAAAAACACTTATAAAAAGGTTGGGGGAGGAGTCTATAAAGATTTCATAGCCTGGCTAGCACCTTGGTGAAAATCATTTTGGACTGTCCTCCAGAAAAGTAAGATTATAAATTCTTGCTGTTTTAAGCCATTATGTGTATGGCAATTTGTTATAGCAGCAGTAGGAAACTAATACAAGATAAAAATTTTCCTGGTTAACCCCTAAACTTGTTTTACTAAAGACAAAGCTAAAAAAATGTTTAAAAACCAAACACTTATTTTAGTATTGTCATGGTTCTAATTAATTTTAAAGATATACTAGGTACTCAGAACCAAACTGTTAAATGAATGGATAAACAAGTGAATCGAAATAGTTTTAATTCTACAAAGACACACTGACCAAATTGTGTTTAACAGTAATTCTGAAAGGGCAAAGAGCTTATAATAACAGCTTCTCCAATACATAGCACAGTGGCTTTCCTAAATACAAGCCTTCTCTAAACGTTCCTTTACTTGATTAATCAAAAACAAAGAAGGTCCTGGGTGCATGGGTAGCTCAGTGGGTTAAGTGTCCCAGTCTTGATTTCCACTCAGGTCGTGATCTCACAGTTCATGGGACCGAGCCCCACATTGGGTTTATGTGGAGCCTACGGGATTCTCTCTCTCTCCCTTTCTCTCTGCCCCTCCCCCACTTTCTCTCTCTTTCTCTCTCTCTCTCAGAATAAATAAGTGAACGTTTAAAAATTTGTAGAAATTTAAAAAATTAAACACACACACACACAAAGTTCCTAGGAAGACCACATAGCCACTGGGATTGAAAGAAGGCAAGAAAAGGGTCCTGAATAAGTTCTTCCCTAGAGTATGCCAATATCCCTACAATCCTCACCCACTGAGAATATCAGAGTTTACAGAATGTGACCAGTTTCCTTTCCAGTAACTTTACTTCTTCAGATCACTCCTGATGCCTACTTAGCAGCTAGACTCTTCCTTATAAATAGCCATGTTTTTGGCACATTAGGGCATTTCCCCTCTCAGGACTGGAGACAGATGTTCAAAGGATGATCCTAGCTGACAAAGCAACATCTGGCATTTAGCGTCTTGCTGTGACTGATTGTCTGATATATCACCCCAAAGTGAGGAGCAGCAGAGCCCTAGAATGTGAAATGGATCGTGTAGTGCCAAAGCTTCACTAAATGTGGAGACTTTGTATGTCAGAGCAGAGGGGAGAAAGAAAAAAAAAAAACACACTGTAGTAAACCATGATCAGTTTCATGACTCCAGAAGCCAAACCTAAGTAAGCGTCAAAAAGTTTATGTGGGAGCCATTTGAGAGATACAAAAAAAATGTAAGTAAAAGGCTTGCATAAAAATATGTTACTATCTGGTTGTTATTCCTAAAGCCAGTAGCAATGGTCTGGCTACTTGGCTTTGGTCAAAACCATATATTTTGTGATTCAAGACACAAAAGGTCTTTTTCCACTGGAGTCACCCGCATGTGATGTTAGAAAGAGATGTAATCTTGGGCAAAGTACTTCATCTACAACTTAGTGTCCAAATATGCAAAAGTGGGTTCATTTCTACCTTATTAGATGGTCATGAGAATTATTTGAAATAACTTATATAAAGTGCTATCATAGCATCTGGCACAGAATTATGTTCGTAAATGATGAACGTTTATTGATCAGTTACCATGTGGTGGATGGGCACTGTGCTAAGGGCTCTGGCTACGTTATGGAAGGTAACAGAGTGTGGTGGTTCCAAGCACAGACTGCCTGGGCTCCTATCCCAGCTCTACCATTGACTTTTTATACAACCTTGGGAAAGTAACTTAACTTCTGTGTGTGTCAGTGTCCCCATCTCTGAAAGCAGATAGTGTTATATCAACTTCACAGATTTGTGGTCAGAAATAAATAAGCAGACATGTTCGACGAACTTATTAACAGTGCCTGGCACATGATAAGCATCTATAAGTGTTAGTTAATATTATTATTGCCCCTTTAATCTTTGCAACCCTTTGCTGTTGATACTGTCATTAGATTTATTTGGTCAACAAAGAAGCTGAGTTGAGACAGTCTAAGTGAGCTGTGGAACCAGGATTCAAGTAAGGTGGTCTTGCACTTGGTCCAAAACTGGAGACAATTAAGTGATGCTGGAAGCCAGAGCCACCAAATCTTTTCTGACCTTTCCTCCACCCTTTCCAAAATGAACTGACTTTATGACTCTGGCGAACTTCTTAAGCACTCTGTGTCACATTCGTATAATGGGGAAAATATTGATGCCTCATCAGGTGATGAGGATTTAATAACATGACCCAACAAATTCCATATCACAGAGCCTGGCACATAGAAAGTCCTCAATATATGTTAGCTACCATAATAAATAACATTACCAAAAGCCCTGAAGGCTACCAGTCATTTTGTGCTGTACTACCTTTTGGGGAAAAAAAATGCAACCAAGTTTTAATTCTCAGTGCTTATCGAGGACATTTTCCTCACTGTGACATTGTCCTAGGACTTTTCTGTAACAGCAGTCTGATTAGCTCTGGAAAAACACCTGGCCTTGGGAAATAGTCTTTGTGTCTTGCAATGATGGACAACACCTGGACCTTTTCTAAGGCTTACCTTGGACTGGGTTTGATGATGAGCAAAGTACCAGCTTGGTCAATGCAGAAATAACTGCTGCTGCTGGCAAACAAGTGACTTTACTGGTCCTGGAGTATTCACTAGTGTAGACCTGGTGGATGGAAACTAAACAGTAGTAGGTGACATCATGGTACCAGGCAACTGGCTGGAAAAGGAAAATCGTTCAAGGTTAAGCACAGGGTGGGGACTATTGGTGATAAAGCAGCACAACCTCCATGGGGGCAAATTGTATTCTCTGAATCATTAGTATAACTCTTGTACTTTTCACACAGTGTCTAAAATGATGGTGGGATAATTGATTTTGCATTAGCGATTTCGAGCATAGTATGTAAGAAATATTACAAGCCTACTCCCTAGTTGCTTGCCAAAGCAACCTTTAGAAACTGATAAGAAAACCTATTCTTTTTTTTTTTTTTTAAGCACAACAAAGGCCCTTCGTATCCCAGATACCGCAGAACAGGACCAGCCCCTCCTCACAGGTTGGTGGTACCCTATTAACTCGGAGTTGTTGGCTGTGACCCGTCAAGTAAGTATTCATCGAATTTGTCAGGTTTGGGGGCAGAATACCCAAAACCTGGGTGGTGGGAGTGGATCTAAGTAAACCCAAAGTTGGCTAAAATAGAGTTCTGTTGTTTCTGTGTGGCAAATAGTTCTGCAAGCAAGTGTCCAGAGACACCTTTACAAATTGTGAGAAATGGACACCCAGAGAGCATCTGTCTAGAGTGATGTGAGCAGATGCAAGTCTATGTCACCATTACTGAAGTTCCTCTCCTCTCTCAGAGACACTTTAGAATTCGGGAGGCTTCAGGGGTGGAAGCCATCACTCTCTAGCTTGTCACGTTTGCCCCTAAGATCCCAAATTTCCAAGCCACTAGTAGTCCCTGCAGGACTGATGCTCTTATCTGCCCTACATGAATACTGTGGTAGGACTGGAAGCACCTTGTGTGGGGTCCAGCCTTCCTTGGAGCATCTTCCCCTGTGGAGCTCAAAGCCCTTGTGATGCAAAGAACACGCCCCTCATCCCTGACCTGATCTCTGACTTTGCTGCTTCTCAGAGACAGCTTCTCTTTTGCCTCTTTCACCATACGGCTGGGTGTGGGAGGGTAGAGCCTTCAGGAGACTTGGTAGTTTGACATTTTCCCCAAAACATGCCTCTGAAAACTTCTCCTGTTAGGAGACTTCCACATCTAGGAGCAACTTATTCCATCATTGAGCACCTCTGACTGTTTCTAAAGTTGAATCCCTGTCTTTTACCCACTGGTCTCAGTTGAACCCTCAGCAGCACCCTGACAATGTCCAACCTCAGAATAGTGAGGAAAGTTCATCCAGAGTACTGCATAGTAATGACTGCTATTGGCACCACAGTCATGGGGTTGGGTTAATTCTTGATATCTGACAGGAAACCCAGTGGCGCCATTAAGAATTGTCAAGGCTGGATGAATCCATCTTCTAAACTATAATCCTTCAAAAATTTGGAGCCCTTCTTCAGGCAGAACAACACCAGCTCCTTCAGAAATTTATTTCATGTCCCAACTTAAGTTCTCTCACAACATTGTTGTTGTTGTTGTTGTTGTTTTCTGAGCAAACGCCACTGTCCCCACCTCCCTCTTAAGATAGAGGATACAGAATTTATCACAAAAAATGTGAAGATGACTATGTGGGAAATGCTGGATGATGAGTCTCCCACCTGCAAAGATAGTCCAACAAAAGGAAATGGACTATAAGAAGACAGCAGACGTGATTTGGATACAATAAAGAACTTGTGAATTTACTTTTAATTCAGTAAGCTTTAGGCCTGCATGCCTTCAAAAAGTCAATCTTTCTCTTCCTTCTCCTACCTCTTCTTTACTACACTAATGCCAACTATTTTTTTAATTTGAGGTGGCATCTCTTCCGAGCAGACTTCCCTAACTCCTTTAGTCAGGGTTGGGTGCTCCTTCCAGACTCCCGCCACACCTGTGCATGTCCCTGTCAAAGCACCTTCCACCTGCTTTAGATTGTCTGCTGAGTTGACATCCCTTCAACTTGATGGCTGGTGCCCAAGACACTGAATTATCGGACTTTTAACAATGCCTGGCACCAAAGAGGGGTGAAAAATATGTATTGATAGCAAATCGAGTGCTAAAACACTGGAATGAAAACCTGTGGAACAATCTGGGAAGGTCTCCCAGCATTCATCGAAGGCATGAAAGCTGATAGGTGTGTGTCCCTTGGGATTATCCTTCCACTCATTTACTCATCATTTATAACTAATGTGTGAGGAGAGCTTTGCCCCAGGCATTCCATACAGAGGATGGAGTCACATCTCTGGTACAGAACGATGACACCAAACAGGAGCAAAAGACAAAATCTCTACTGATTGCCAGTCATCTGATAGAGACCTTCACCAGCTAAAGCCCTTCTAGACTGGGATTTCTATGGTGGCCAAGGGATTTACAGTAATGTGGCTATAACAGAAATGAAAGAGGCTAGTGTGGAGGAGGTTTTCTGAGAATGGCTTTCGGGTTACAGGAGCATGGGTCAAGAGGAGTACACGGGATGGGGCTGGGCTTGCTTCTAGGTGCCCTCAGCTCCCCTTCTGGGCTGTCTGCACAAGGCAGGGCAGGGACCACACTGCGCTGCTCTGATGGTCAGGCAGATAGAGCTACAGGGCATGATCACAATCCCAGAAGCACAGGACTGAGAGGTGTGGCAATAAAGGAAACTGGAATTCTAGAGACAAGAAAAAATAAACCCACTCAAGGAACCATCTCAACTAATCGGCTACTAGGCTCTGTTTGCAGAGGTGACATCATTGACAGTGCTTACAGGCAGAATAAGGCCAGATTTGCCAAGGGACATGTGTAGGCTTCCAAGCCTTCTAATCCCTCCTCAGCCACACCCAAAAATAAACTGTAGGAGGAAAATTTTATTTGGCATAATCGGATATTTTTGTCTTGCTTACCTAAACTGTCACAAGTGGTTGGTTAAAATAGCATAAAATGAGTGCTGTTTTATAAGAAAAAAAAAATTTTCAGAAATTCCAAATAGGTAAATATCTTTTTTTTTTTCCAGTTTCCTAAGGTCTTTTTTTGTAAAAAGCAAATTAAACCTATTTGAGGTAGGGCCTGAATGCTATTCAATTCTGTTGGGGCCCTTTACTCTTGGCTGTGGCTACAAAAGAAGATTCACAGTAAATGGGCCTGTGGGGGTGGCTGCCATTTACCCCCATGTTTTCATAAATGGAAGCAGCCAGGCAAAGAGCACAGCTGTCATCATTTTCCACACAGGCACCAGGGGCTTGGGAGCTACTTGAGCAAGGGCCAATATGACAGGCAGGTTTTCTCACATAGCAAATCTAAAATTTTATTAGCAACAATTTGGACTGTTCAGGCAGGTTCAATGTCTTGTGTGTATGTGTAAAAATAGATCCGTTCACTCTTCCTGCATTCACCTTGGCTGTTTCTCACGTCTAAAACTAACCTGTAATAGGCACCCACTGTTCCCTCATATTTGCAATGGTCAGTGATCAAAAGAAGATTGGAGCTGACCAGATGTAAAATGAAAGATTCACCAGATAGACCAGAATGAAAGACTCACCTGGAGCAGAAATCTGAAAGGTTTGTTTACTTAGTCTTTCCCCCGCGTGCATCTTTGTGTTGCAGATTCCAATTGGAGTGGAAATGCCAGGTTGCTTGGAGAGAAGGTTGTCCTTGTAATGTGTCTTGGCCAATTGGAAATTGGCAGCATTTGTGCTCTCTTGAGAACATTTTCTTGCCAAGCTTCTAGGACATTTCCCAAGACCAAGTGGATTGGCCAATTGGACAACATTTCACCAAGCACACAAACTTCTCATAGTGCGATCCAGACTTTTCAGAACTCTGAATTGTTAGCAAAGTAGACAAAAATAATTGAGCTTCATTCTTCCCCAGCCAGGTTCTTCCAAATGTCACCATCATGGTCTCCCTAAAAGCAAAAAATGACACAAATTCGCTCTAAAGTAAAGCTAATTAAGAGATACACCTACATTTAGAGGAAAAACAAAAATGCAGAGGAAACCACTTTTAACAGATAAACCAAAAATTCAATTGCGGTTCTTATAAGAACTTAACCTTTTGTTCAGGATCAGTTATAACATCATTAACTTTATCCAAAGAAAATATATTTATCTTGGGTGCAGAATAGAAAAGGTCAGGTACGAGATTCCAAAACTTTAAAAGAAAAAGATACATCTCTAAATTACTAAGAGAATTCAACCTTTTGGAAAAACATTTTATATTCATTAAGAACCTTTTTACTGTGGGGGAAAATTCACCAATGGTGAGAATTATGTGTGTTCAGTTCACTCAAGCTCTCCTAAAATCATGGTGTTGATTCATGTGTAATTAAAACACCCTTGGAAAATGTTCTACAGCCTGTGTTGGGGGGGGGGGGGAGGGCGGTCATTAAATAAATTAGATTAATTATGATTTTATAAATGCAATTGTACATTAAATAAAATATCAAAAGCGAATCCAATCACAGCTGTTCAGAAGGATTTTTGGCTGAAAAACTTCACTTATCACCAAATAATATAATTAGGCAATTACCAAGTGACAACTGAGGGATGATTATAGCATCAAAGCAAAAGGGCAAGTCTTAAACTCCCAGAGAAGTCACTCCCAGTCAGACCACAATAAACCAAAGAGGATATTTCTTGCCTGATTTTGTCTGACTTCCTGGTCAGCAATAGGTAAGCAATAGCTTTTTAGCAAATGGTGCTTAGACCCACACTCAAGATATGCATTAGGCACATTGGGCACAGGACCAAGGACCTGCAATAGTTTCAAGGGCGTATGAGAATGTTTTCATTTACTTTAGAAGCATAAGAAAAAAAAAATGAACTTCTAGTCAAAGAAAACGTTTTAATATATAGTATTATTACATTCGTCTAGATACTATGGCAGCCATAAAATACAGTTTTTACTTTTATTTTTAATGAAGCAAAGGGCCCACAAAGGCAAAAGCATCTAGAACTTATGAATTGATTATGTGGCCCTGCTGAGACCCTTCCCATAGGACCACATAGCAAGTAAGCTGCCTTAGTGAGTGGCAGGAGCCAGTTGGGTGTCAGAGGAAAGAAGAAAGAAAGGCAGGTTGCATAGGGGAGAGGGATAGATTGGGGTGTGTTCATAAGGCCAAGAGGATGGTAAGGTTGGGTTTGTAGGGCCACATGAAGAGCTCTGTTTCCCAAAAGGGTAACAAGGCTGAGGTTGTATGAATAATCCCAGCAGCTCTGTTTTCTTCACCACTGTGTCCCAAGTTCAGATATGACACCTGGTTCATAATAGGCACTAATATTTGAAAACATTTAAATAATTCTAGGGTGTAGCATGGAAACTACTGGCAGAAACAAGACAGAGATACGTCCCTGTCATGCAATTCTTTACCCCATTTCTGTAATGAATAGCACCAGCCTGTACTGATTCCTCAATGATACGCTTACTTCTTTGATGTCCATCTATATCAATGCTTCCTCTAGCTGAGAATAAATTCCCACTGTGGCAGGCGAGGCAGTGGGTACAGCATGGATCTCAGTTTAAGGCTTGACTCCTTCACTAAGCAGCACTATAATTTTGAGAAAGTTCTTTATCCTCTCTAAACCTCAGCTGCCTCCTGTATAACATGGATATCTGTTCCTACATCAGGTGGCTATGAGGATGAACTGAGATAATAATGTGTCAGGTGCTAAGCCCAATGAGTGATACATGGTTAGGGTCTAATGATACGATTTCCTTTTGTGTCAACTATTTATTACCTTGCATATAACCACACTTAGTAACATTTTTTACTAATATTCCTGGAATCTACCCCTAAATATTTGTAGTTAACTCATTTTCCAGCGAACTCTTCACCAAAGGCAATGCTAGGTTCAAGAGTGAGGATGGATGGAAGCCAGACAGCAGCTTGGTAATGCAACTGAGAGTGGACCTTAAACATCTCTGGAGGGATGATGAGATGGACAGAGTATTGGTTGGTGGATGTTTTGACAAGCTACTTGGGATGAGAGATACGGAGACATGAGGAGGAGGTAAGAAGACCAAGTGGCCTGGCTAAGCTGCCTCCACATGTGGGTGGGTCTCCAGAGCCCATGTTTTGTGGGGATACAAGTCTAGGGCCCAAGCTGGGCAGTAGAGGACACCTGAAGGCTGCCACCAAGGGCATACCTGCTTCTCGGTCCTTCCTCCATGAGTCATCCTAGCTTCTAAATAGACACCACACACACATTTTAAAATTTTGCTTTGAGGGGCACCTGGGTGGCTCAGTCGGTTAAGCATCCGACTCTTGGTTTGGGCTCAGCTCATGATCTCACAGTTCATGGGGTCAACCCCTGCACTGACAGTGCAGAGCCTGCTTGAGGTTCTCTCTCTCTCTCCCTCTCTCTGCCCCTCCCTTACGATCTCTGTCTCTCTCAAAATAAATAAATAAACTTAAAAATATGTTAAGTAAATAAATAGATAAATAAATAAGTACTTTTATTTGAAGATGTGATAAATATTTGCTACCTGGGACAGTCTCAGCCTAGCCCACTTGGAGGGAGCAATGTATCACAATCCCTGCTACCTGCTCCTCTCCTCAGCTCTCCCCCAGCCCTGGTTCCCTCAGCTTTATATACATCATCATTTTCCTTTCTTCTGGTATCCCTCCTGAGCACCTTTTATTCCTCCTTTCATTTCTTCATCTTCAATAAATTCACTCAAACACATTAATATGTTTGAACATGTATTATTTAATAGTATATAATACTATGAGATACTTTGCCAGGCAGAAAAAAGGGATGCTGTGTATTTTTTTTTGTCAAATTTTACTTTATTCTTTTAACTTAACATTTAAAAAATGACATAAATGACATATCACATTATATTAGTGTCAGGTATACAACATAGTGATTCAAGGTATTTAGATATTGTGAAATAATCACCACAATAAGTCTGGTTAAAATTCGTTGTCATCAAATACAGAGGCTCTGTATATTTGAAACAAGGTTTTAATCTTCTCCCTGAGGAGATATTTAAGACGCTAACCTAAAAGCATGGATGCCATTATTCCACGCCAAGATCTGATATCTGCTGTCTAATTTATTCACTCATTTGTTTATCAAAAAAAAATTTATTGAATACCTACTAATTGCCAGGCAATGCTTTAGGCTGTCCAATAGGGCATTGAACAAGACAAGTCTTGTGCAGGAAAAGACAGATGTATATATAGTGACCAGTGGAGGTAAGCGCAAGGAAGAGAAGGGGAGCGAGTATAGGGACACGAGCCACACCTTTACACAGTGATGCAGTTAAAATGCCACCTATTGGCTCCTTATATCTTCTAGCCCCATCCACTGTTTTTAGACAGGTAGTATTTCTAGCAATTACAATAAGCAAATGGAATACTGTGATCTGGGGGCTTTATAAGGCACATCTTCATTAGTTTTAAATTCTTCTGCTTTATGTATGAAATTGTGGTAAATTTGTTCACTTCAGAAAGTGTTCCACAATTATGCTGTGTCCATTTGAACCCTTTAAATGAAGCCAATTAAGTCCTATTTGCATTATTATTTCTGTTATAGACAGATGATTGAGTTTTATCAATTTCTCTCCTAACAGCCAAATCATACATGTACCAATTAGACTTAAAATCACACTTTCTCTTCCCTTGTTTTATTGTTAGCCTCTTCTTGGCCTTTCTCAGGTACTAGTAACAATTACTTTTGAAAATATTATTACTTTGGTAAGTTTATAAATAATTTTTTGCTCCCTTGTATGTATTCCAGATATTTAAGCCATAAATTAATTGGGTTTATTTTCACATTCTGGTCATTTCCACAAGAATCCTCCTCCTAGTCTTTATAATGTAGAATTTGTACCGTAGAAGACAACCTTAATGCCCTCTGGCCCAGTCACTCCACCTGCAGTAAAGACTTCTGAGTTATTTTGACAGAAGAAAATTCCAGAAAATACAGACATGACACATCACGCAGTAGCCGTTCCATTAGGATATGTCAGTTATTTTCCCAGGTCATTTAATTCTGTTTGGCCCTCTCCTCCAAGTGTAAGTCTCTTTAAATTCTTCTCCATTTTCCCCCTTGCTCTTTATTTCTTTTATACATTGTTACACCTGACCTTCCTCTGTCATTTTTATTTCCCAGCAGCAACTTCTTTTGGGCTCCCCAGGTCTGCACTCTGTGCCTTACTTTGGGCTGCCTTCCTACGTTCAGAATAATCTCCTACCCTGATACCTTCTATCTTAATCTTCAACTAGCTCCCAGAAGCCCACTTCTGCTGGGAGCTGTGTCTACCGATTTTTCCTGTCAGCCGTGTTCCCCAGGCCCCTCCCGTGAATGCTGTTCTGGCCCAATCAAAGTGCCAGCACTTTAGAAGAAAGACACTGTATGTTTCCATAAAGTAGCATGTTTGATTCTAAAAATAGTATCTCCCATCACAATAAAAATTCTGAACTCAGTGTCAGAGCCTATCACCCAAACCATGGCCAGATCTTCCAAGTCAGCTTCCATTGTTCCTTCAGGCATTTCTTTCTGGTTTTCTAGAAGTTCTAGGACCAAAAGCCCCCAGAAGGTGAAAAGCAAGGATAGATATTTCTTATAATAAAAGGTTAAGAAAATCCATTGCACATATCATATGGGTCATTTTGTGCTAACAGCAAAAGAGCTGACTACTCTTAAGATATAAAAATGAAAAGATGGGCAATTTAATAAAAGTTCTGAGGCTTCACTGGTCTTATCTCTGATCCCTTTTATTTTTAGAGATATTTCGAAGGGAGTTCACACAATAATAATGATCCATCATCATTTCGTGCTCTAAGCTCAAGCTATTCAAAAGTTTTCTATTGGCATTTCATCTTTTTTTTAAAAAAATTTAATGTTTATTTTATTTTTGAGAGAGAGAGAGAGAGAGAGAGCATGAGCCAGGGAGGGGCAGAGAGAAAGGGAGACACAGAATCTGAAGCAGGTTCCAGGCTCTGAGCTGTCAGCACAGAGCTGGACGTAAGGCTTGAACTCAACAAATCATGAGATCATAACCTGAGCCAAAGTCGGACACTTAACCAACTGAACCACCCAGGTGCCCCTATTGGCATTGGCATTTCATCTTTAAGAAGAGTAATTACTCCAATTATTCTCCAAATTTCTGATCGCTCTATAGTATGTGCACAAAGCCAAAAGTGATATTTGTCATATGTTTGTGTGTGTGTGTATGTGTGTGTGTGTGTGTGTGTGTATTTCATCACTTTTGGCTTTGTGCACATGTAGATAGATACATACATTATATATATTATATATATATATACACATTATATACATAATGTACATATATATATACACATTATATACATAATGTATATATATATACACATTATATGTATGTTATATATATAATGTATCCATCTATTTGTGTGTGTGTGTGTGTGTGTGTACGTATCAAAGTAAGGAGAGTGTTCCTAACATAATTTTCATTCTGTTTACATTCAGGAAGAAAAAGGTCTCTACATTTTCAGGGGTTGTCTATAGTATTTTGTTTTTATGGAAACATTAGAAAGAGAGAGCCAATTATGCAAGACTCCATTTAATTTTGATTGCTTTAAAATACAAACTGCTGAGGTTTTATAAGCTCACACTAAAGGAAGAAAAAGACTTACCACCTAATTCCAGATATCTTGTGACTTATGAACCTCCAGACATAAAATCATTGAGTCTCCAGGGCAGGAAAGAGCCTAAAGTAGAAATAAGAAAATCAAGCCAGTCAGTAATGAAGATCAAAACTAAAAACTTCATTCCTGAATAAGACTTTTGTCAAAAATTTTTAAATTTTTTTTATTTTTAATGTTTATTTCTGAGAGACAGAGCACTAGTCGGGGAGGGGCAGAGAGAGAGGGAGACAGAATCCAAAGCAGGCTCTGGCCTCTGAGCTGTCAGCACGGAGCCTGACGCGGGGCTCAAACTCATGAACAGTGAGATGATGACCTGAGCCGAAGTCGGGTGCTTAACCGACTGAGCCACCCAGGTGCCCCTTGTTTTCTCAAGTTTTATATTTGTCCTTTTTTTATTTATTTGTTTTGAGTCTATTTACATCTGGTCGGAATCTTCTTGTTCATTTCTAGTGGTTTCTCTAGCCCAGGTAACAATGAAGATATGTTATTTACCAGGCAATGGTAAGACTTGATTTAAAAAAAATTTTTTTAAATAGTTATATGTTACTTACTAACTTAAATAAAGGTCACCCACTTAAATGCCTTCAGGAGCCAAACAGCCTGTTGAAATTGCACAACTACAAGGCCCCGTTCACTCAATGCTGCGTTCCATGTTGGGGGGGGGGCTGGGATTAATAACTGTGGAGCTGGGACACCCAGTGGTGCTACACAGCAGGTAAGGTCGATGTGTGGAGCAGCCCTAGACACAACAGTATGAAGCAGAGGGGCCTGTCATCAACTGGAGGGCACAGAACACTGCACACAAAGCAAATGCATGTCTGCAAGCTGAATTTTGGATCACAGGTCACCAGTTTATGATATCATTCCAGAGCTATTTTAAAGAAGTATTTATCTATGGAAAACTGAATTGTGTCTCCCATTTTATTAAAATTATTATATTTCAGTGTTATGTCTATTTTGGGAGGATTTTCAAAATTCTCTTTTGATTATGGGCTATCAAGGAGGATTTTTAAATCAAAAGGCACCGCAGCAGTAAGGTCCAGCCTATACCAAAAGCAGATGAGCCACTACTTCTGTTTCTTATTATTACAGAAGTGTAGCCTGTCTGTTCCCACAGCAGCACATAATAACAAATGAGGGTATTATTTAGTCTAAAACACCCAACGCTTCTTTGCATTTTCCTCCTGTCTATATATACCGCACCCCCCCCCCCCCCCCCCCGCCCAGTAATTGTCCAGTGAAATGCAATCCTGCTCAGTCTTCCTTGGTCTCGGGGAAGGCATGGCCCTTACCTACAAAAAACTCATGGTTTGGAGAAGTAACATACACGTACACAAAGGACTGTAATAAGAGGAATATGAAATTGCTGCGTAAGTTGTTTTAAAATGTGGTCATTCGTACAAATAAAAGGGAGAGATTTGGGGATATAGGAAAGGCATTTAAAATGGTCCTTACAGGCGTCCCAGGACAAAGTCATGTCAGGAAAGAACTGGTTGGCATTGGGCTACACACAGGAACCATGTTCATGAGGCGTGGAGGCAGGAACCACTATGAGCAGTTTACAGCATGTAGCCAGATCACAGGGAGTCTGTGAAGAGGTGGGCTGATGAGATTCTGAGAAAGGTGGGCTGAGCTCTTTCCTTACTGGCTGCTCCACCTCACACTCCTTTGCTTTCTTTCTTCGTCTCCTGCCCTCACCTCAAATAATGGAGCCCAGGGCTCAGTACTTGGACCCCTTCCATTTTCTACTCCTATCTGTTATGAGCTTACCCACTCTCGTGGCTTTAAGCACCACCCTTATTCTGATGATTCCCTAGTTTCTGTCTTCAGTGCATGTCCTGAAGTGTCCAGACTGGGACATTCAGTTGCCCGTAGACCATCTCTACCAAAAAGTCCAACAAACATCAGAATATTATGAGTCCTAAAACTGCCTGGTGTTCTTTTCCAGGTCTACTCTTCCTCCAACTCTCCCCTTCTGGTTCATTGCCTTCCAGATTCTCAGGCCAAAAATCTTGGGGTCATCACCTCAACTCCTCCTTTGCTCACAACCACAAACAATTATTAGAAAATCCTGTTGACGCTACTTTCAAACTACAACCAGAGTTTGACCACTCCTCCTCCCCTTCCCTGCCACACTCTAGTCTGAGCCACATCCTCACTCACCTGGATTTCAACATCCTCCTAACAGACCTAGACCTTCCCCTCCTGTACCCACAGGGTTCTAAGTGCAGGCACCACAGTGATTCTGTTTAAATGCAAGGCAGACCATGTCTTTCTTCAACTCACAAGACTGAAAATGCCCTTCTCTTGCTCACAGGAGAGCCCCAAACTCTTCCAAAGGCTGTGCAAGTTTTCATTCCCTCAACTTCAGCCAACATAGCCTCTTTGCTGCTCTTACAATTCCCACCTCACGGCCTTTGTCTGATCATTCAGTCTGCCTTGGAAACTCTTCCTCTGGACATCCACAGAGCCCTCACGTCCTCACGCCTTTTGCTTACAGGCCACCTTGCCACAGGTCACCTACTCCAGCCACCTTGTCAAGAATGGCACCCTTTTTTATTTATTTTTCTTTTTTGCACTTATCACGGTCAATCTTAGGTATTTTATGTATTTACCTTGTTTATTCTCCACCTCCCTCTTTGATGTAAGCTCCCAGGGGGCAGAGGGGTGTGTGGGTTTTGTTCACTGCTGTATCTCCAGCATCCCGGATAGTGTCTCTACATAATAGGAACTCAATAAACATTGGGTGACTGAATGTACAAAGAAGAACCTTAAGTGGTTTCAGGCAATGAGAAACCACTGTAGATGTCTGAACTGAGTCCGAAGAGAGAGAAAATGAGAAACAAGTCTTTGCCAAAATCTTGCATTGCATCTTGCATTACATTTCAGGGGCAACTATCCAAAAACAAAATATCAGAAAAAAGCCATGACTTCTTCCCCTATCCCATCATAAATGCATCTCTGTTTATCTCTGACTTGATAATCTTATCAAGCCAGCTTGGAATTATGGAAAAAGTAAGGATTGGAGTAAAAAATATACCAAAGTTAAATTTCTGATTCTAACAGTGTTGATTTCATCTATAAAGTGGAGGTTATAATCAAAATCCTTTTTCATAGGTTATAAGGATTAATCATTATTATTAATGTATATAAAAGATCTAGCAGATAGTAGGTTTGTATAAAATCCTAGTTCCTTTGATTTAACAATTAATTACAGTACAGCCAGTCTTTTAAACTTACCTGCCCATCTTTTCATAGTCCATTCACCAAAATTCTTGCTAACGTTGTAGGTAGAAATTATCAACCAACATCTGACTAAAATATTCAGCAACAAAATGTGCCCGCTATACGATTCTTTCTGCTATTTCATTAATTTTTCTATGATCCATGAGTTTAAATTCTGCACCCATCTCTGACTATCCAATCAACTCCCAATCTCTTTCAGTCCACTGGAAAAAAAAACAACTATTTTATCAAGTATTTGATTGAATTAAAAGTACATTAGCTTTTTTTGATTGTGTATTTCCTTCATAAAGAAAGCTTTGAAAATTAAATATAAGAACAAAAGATGGGGCACCTGGGTGGCTCAGTCTGTTAAGCGTCCAACTTCGGCTCAGGTCATGATCTCATAGTTTTTGAGTTTGAGCCCTGCATCGGGCTCTGTGCTGACAGCTTAGAACCTGGAGCCTGCTTCGAATTCTATGTCTCCCTCTCTCTCTGCTCCTTCCCTGCTCATGCTCTGTCTTTTTCTCTCCTTCAAAAATAAATAGTAAACATTAAAAAAAATTTAAGAACAAAATAGGTTGGGATCACCACATCCCACTTCAAACTGCCCATATGATTTCTGCATTATGCAAGGTAGACTAATCCAGTGGTTCTCATACTCTTTGGTCTCAAGACCCCTTTACATTCTTAAAGATTGTTAAGGACTCCCAAAGAGCTTTTGTTTATGAGGGTTACAACTATCAATATTTGGCATATTAGAAATGAAAAGAGAAACATTTTTTAACACAGAAATACACAAAGACACATTCCATTAGACATCAGAGCAATGACATCATCACACATTATACAGCATGTGGAAAGCTCTGCTTGACGGTCAGGAAAGTATGAGTGTGAAAAAGGCAAATGATACCTCAACATTATTATGAAAATTGTTTTCACTTGCCAAACCCTCTGAAAGGGACTTAGAGATACCTAGGGGTTCCTGAACCACGCTTTGAGAACTACTTGCCTAATCTTCATTTAGTAACAAATAAATCCCAAAGTCTCGATGACTTAACTCAATGAATATTTATATTTTGCTCACATAAAGCCCATTGTGGCCCGGACAGGTCTTGTGCATCTTGCAGCTACACCATCTGGAACATGTGGCTTCATCTCAACAAGGGAGGAGGCACCTAGCTAGCTTCTAGCTGTTCTGACCCAGAAGCACACATGTCATTTCTACACACAGTTCATTTGCCAGAAGTAACCACATAAATATTTGGTGACTGGATGTACAAAGAAGAACCTTAAGTGGTTTTAGGCAATTAGAAACCGCCAAAGATATTTGAATTGAGTCTGAAGAACGAGTAGTGAGCCACAAGTCTCTGCTGAAATCTTGCATTGTATCCTTTTGTTTTAAATGTTTATTTTTAAGAGACAGAGAGAGAGAGAGAGAGAGAGAGAGAGAGTGCAAGCAGGGCAGGGGCAGAGAGAGAGACACACGCAGAAATCTGAAGAGGCTCCAGGCACTGAGCCTGACGCGGGGCTTGAACTCATGAACCACAAAATCATGACCCGAGCCGAAGTTCCTTAACCAACTGAGCCACCCGGGTGCCCCTTGCATTGTATCTTTAAGGTAGAAATGACCCCAACCTACTGCAAGGCAGGCTGGCAAGCTATAAGTCAACCATACTGATCTACTTTAAAACTTCTGTGTGAAACACCCTTCTCCAAATAGAACATTTGGAATCAGAGCATCTAAGTTTCAGTCTGCCGAACAGAAACTAGATTCAAGGCATTCAGCCAGACGGTGACCAGGGAAGTTAAAGACACTTTCAGCATAGAGATAAAGCTTGATAAGAAAATAAAGAGGGGAATGGATCCAGTTATAGAATCATTACAATCCAGGACTTGTCTGATTTAGTGAGCACTTAGTATGTACAGACCAGTGTTTCATTTTCTTGTCTCATTTAATCCTCACAAAAACTTTCTATGTTATGCCATTATTTATGCCAATTTTTAAGCTGTAAAAATTGACACACAGAGAGATTTAAATAACTTGTCCAGGGTCCTATGGCTAACACAGGATGAAGCTAGGACTTGAATCCAGATCTGTTAAACTTGAGACAGCAGTTTTAACCACTCAGCCTCACAGTACTGTCTCCCTCAGATATCTCTTCCTTGAGAAAATCCTTCATCATCATAAATGATATTTCATCAGGTTAACTTTATCCCCCAAACTGTGTAAGAGACATGTGGCTTAACCACTACAATCCAACAGCATCAATGTCACTTGGAAAATCACAACACCAGTATGGCTGTGCCTTTGCTAAATCTCATTCCCTAGGTTTTCACCACTTCCCTTGAGAAGTCAAAGCTTAGAATGTAAAGTGCATGGCATACTGGGTTCTAGACCATCTCTGTGTGAGGAAAGTCATGTTAGCCTCTCCATCCACTGTTTTCCCCCATTTTTATAGATGAGGAGGCATAGGAAGTACAGAAACATGAGAATCAGACCTATGCTCAATCCCAGCAATGCTACCATTTCTGTGAGCTTGGCAAGGGATTTAAATTGCCAGGCTACCATTTCTTTATGTGTAAAATGGAATCAGTAATGAGATCATTTAAACACTACAGTGAGATAATACATGAGAGGAAGTCTGGAAGGTACATGCACCAGGCCAATGTCTCCCAACCCTACCCATTTCGCCTGTTCCCTACCTGCATGCTTCAAATAGCGTGCCAACCTTTGAGCCCATACAAAACCTGTGAGATTTCAGTCTAGTCTTTTACCCAAATTAATGCATCTGCAACGCCTCACCAGGGCATCCACCTTGGTAAATATAAGAAAAACCCATTCATAGACAACCATTACATAATATTAATGCTTTATTTTATAGAAAGATTGTTTTATACTTTTCAAACAAGTTGAAACACACATGAAGGCAGTTTTTTTTTCCCCCTGGGAGGAAAATGCACACAATTTAGAATGTAGAGTTTCATTCTGATTTGCTTAGATTGTCCATTTTTTAAATTTGTGTAACAAATATAGAATCCATATAATATGGTATCTTACAAGAGGCAAGATGTTGAGATTTAGTGCACTTTTTTGTAAAGCTTTTTGTTAATATGTGTCAAGAGTCTGAAGTTACTCCAGGAAGTTCTATCCTGAGTAAAGAAAGTAATCATAAATATGGAAAAGGCTTTATATACAAAGATGTTCAACATGGGATTATTTAAAGTAGTTAAAATGGTGTAATCTAAATTCTCCAAAATTGAGAACTAGATACACAAATTAGGATAAATTCCAAGTATGGTATTTTATGATGTATGTGAAGATTTATGATGGCATGGTATATAATTTAGGAACACATTTAGCTGCCAATAACAGAAAAACCTGACCAACAGTAGCTTTAACAAAAAGAGGTTTGTTCTTCTTACATAAGTAGAGGCCAGGGGGCTGGTGGTTGCTGTTTTTAATGTAGCTGCTCATTGATAACATCAGAACTCAGGCTCTTGCGCCTGGTTCAGTGTGTCACTGACAAGCCTTGGCTTTTTATCCTTATGCTTCTTGCCTCATAGTAGTAAGATGACTTCTGTGGCTTCAAGTATCACATCTGTTTTCAGTGCAGGGACAAGGGAAAAATGGCGGTATCAGAAACGTCTCCTCTTATGCTCGTCTCTTTCATCAGGAAGTGAAATAACTTTCCTAGAAGACCCCATTCGTGTCCCATGGGCCAGTGCCATTTCCTGTGGCCACCTAGCTGTCAGGGAGATTGAGCAAGTGGTTGCTGACCTTCCCTCCTCTGTCGCAGAGGTGGGAATGGCAGAAGGAAGTAGTCAATCAGCAGTATGCAGGGGAAGGACCGAAGGCGGGTGGGAGAGAGAATGCAGAATGTAAAAGAGGTTGAAGCAGCCATATTGAAACAAGGCAGTGTGTTGGGCAGGATAACTTTACAATCTGGTCCCAGCCTCAGGATCAACGTTCGATTTCTCCCAACGTTAGGGACTAGAGAGTAGGCTGCTTAGGGAGGACCTTTAAATGCAAATTGGGCAGTGAAGCTGATGGAAAGTTGTTTCTTAATTTTTTTTTAAGTTTATTTATTTATTCTGTGAAAGACAGAGACAGCATGAGCTGGGGAGGGGCAGAGAGTGAGGGAGAGAAAGAATCCCAAGCAGGCTCCCCACTGTCAGTGCAGAGCCTGACTCAGGGCTTGAACTCACAAAATCTGAGATCATGACTTGAGCCGAAACTAAGAGTTGGAAGTTTAACTAAGCCACTCTGGTGCCGCTGGAAGGCTGCTTCTGTGCCAAGAAGATTCTCTACTTTTGCAGAGTTTTCAGCTAAATATCTCACTACATTGAATCTCTCCAATCTGTAAGGTATCCTGGACATGTGAGGTGGCATAATACTGTGGTCAGGGCTAGGTATTAGAATCTGACAGACAGGAGCAAATCCTATCTCAGCCACTTACTAGCTATGTGACCTTGGACAAGTTATATGCCTTCTCTGATCTTCAGTTTCCTCATCTTTAAAATGTAAAAATAACAACAATAACATAATTATTATTGCAGTTATTATTATTCGTTATTCTATTAATAACTACCTTACCCTTTGTTCTGAAGATAAATATGAACAGGAATATATAGCTTATAGCTACATATTACAACAAGCCAACTGATCTTATCTGAGATAAATACTAATTTATCCGGTGCCAGGGAAAAAGTAAGAGAGCAGACTAAGCAGCAGAAGAATATTAGCAAAGGATGATAATAATAGCTAACACTGTTGAGACTACATCATGTGTCAGGAAGTATTTTACTTGGATTACCTCACTTCATTCCCACTGCAAGTGGCATGGCAGTGATTAGTCCGGATAATTTAGGTTATGCTGTGGTATAAATAACTCTCAAATCTCAGTGGCTTCATAACTACAAAAGTTTATTTCTCACGCAAAATCATGCAACGGGTATAAGCTCCTAGCGGCAGTGCTCCAAGCTGCTTTGATTATTTAGGAACATGCAACCATGGTCACTGAGGCAGGACATAGTAACCATGCTTCTAGCTTCTGTCGGCTTGATGTTTTAACACCTGCCCTACATGCATATGCTGGACATGCCTTGTTCTGGGCAACCCAGCAATATGCCTGAGTCACCTGGCTTTGGCCGCCTGCCTCTCTTATCACCCTCCTACCCCTCTGGAAGAGTCCTCCTCCCTAGGGCGCACTCTCAATTAAAAATCAACCAAACAGGGCACCTGGGTAGCTCAGTCGGTTAAGCCATCTGACTCTTGATTTCGGCTCAGGTCATGATCCCAGGGTGGTGAGATCAAGCCCTGCATTGGCCTCTCCACCGGGAGAGGGTTCTCTCTCATCCTCTGCCCTTCCCCCAATCTCTCTCTCTCTCAAATAAAAAAAAATAAATAAAAACCAACCAAACAACACCACAACCACCTCTTCTATCAGGCGCTCACACCCAGGACCACTATCCACTTGCCCTAATCACTCCAGGTCCAGGGAGCAAAAAACTAGGGACAGCTTCTATGCCCTGAGATCTGCTGAAATAATTCAAACTGGCCAATTCTAGGCCTGCCTACCCTACCTCGCTCATTCCTTCTTGCAGGAACCACAATAAAAGCCCTGGTCCATAGTTCCTTCATCTCCCTCTGCTTTGTGGCACACCCTGGGGCCCCCTGTGTGACCCTGCGAGGCACCATGTGCCTCCTTCTCAGGAGAACCAGGAGTAAGTAAATTGTCTTTACAGTGGTGATCACTTCCCTATCTGTTGGCCTTAGTATACCTCAAATGTTCTGTTAATACACTGGATTTTAAAACACAGGGGAAGAAAGAATATGGAGAAACACACCTTACCCTTGAATGCGTCCATCCAGACAAGTTCATCCCCATCTGCCCTGGGGTGAGGAGGTATGGTCCTTCCGTGCATGCGCAGAAGGGAAGAGAACCAGCACCCCCGGTGAGAGGCGCTTAGGTCTACCACAGGTGGATTTGTAGCCAACTTCAGAGGAACAAACAGCTTTCACGCAATGGGGGCGGGGATGGAAAGAGGCGGACATCTGACCCACGGCCCTTAGAGACCCACACATGAGCCCGTGGGCAAGTTAGCTATGCATTTATCTTTTAGCCACTTTTTTCATTTTACCAAGAGTTTACCTTGGTGCCAAGGAAGCCCACCAATTCCACAGATTCTCTGTGACCTACTTTAACACATTTTCATCACACTGTCAAAATAACAATTTGGTATCTTTCCCTTTTCAAATTCCTAGGAACCTAATAATCCTCCACGAGGTTTCAGAAATAATTGCCAGCTGGCCTGCACTCCTCTGTTCTCTCCTTTTGTGGTCTGCAGCGATTTTCCTACCCTGGGCATTCTGAGGCGCATTGCTTCTCCGTGCTCTTTCCTCATTGACTATTATTACCTTAAGTATTCTTCTGGATGTTACCTTTGTCACCAAGCCTGGCTGGCTCATAAGACAGGCCAAGCCTTCTGTCCTTTTTCTGTAATTTCCTATTTTCTCTTTTTCTCTGTTAAGAAGCCAGTCCACATTTTCTTTTTGTCATCTTTTTTTTCTTTCTCGAATACTTTCAGAATGCTATATTTTTCTCTTCTGTGACTTTTCCCCCTTTACTAACAGCATCTGTTTTATGGGCCTGCCTCTGCCAACTTTGTCCGTAGCTGTCTCGCTCCCATTTCTGCCACGGTTCTTTCTCAGGTACAACTTGTCCATGGTCCACTTCCTATTTTTATGTCTTTTAAAACATCACCCCTGTCTCTACTTATGTTTCTGTTAGAAATTATTATGGCATTAAGTCATTAAAATCTGTATCACTTAGCTGTGTCATTTTACTGCCACCCTGTCAGAGACCTCTGGCTATAACAATATGATGGAAAATTACTCTCAGGCAAGCAGTGAAAAAGAGAGGGGCAAAGTGACAGGAAGAGAAAACAGAGACCGAACATAAAAGTAAATTACAAAGGGTCTGCACAAAGCGAATGGAAGAATGAAACCATCAATCAATGAAGTTTTTCAATGTAGATGGTCAATTCAAATCATTCTGGTAGGGAAAAAAAAAAGGCAGGCAGGCTGGCAGGCAGACAGTCAAAAACTATCCAATACCTGGTCCCTCCTAATGTCATTTTCTTCCTAAATTATTTCTCAATTTATCCTGGATTTAATACATACTTACTGTGTCCTAACTATGTGCCAGCAGTAAATGAGACATATTCTCTCTCCATTTGCACAGACCCCAGAAACTCTAGGGTTTGGTCTGGACTCTAGCTTTTGCAGGTATACATGCAAAGAGGTTCAGAATTTTGTTCGACCGAAATTTCCAAAAATGATTTGTCACAAGATCTGTCAGACTGCAGGAACTGCATTTCTCGGTGGGCTCTGAGTGCTTCTCTCCCTAACAAATATGAAGGTCTAGGTTGCTGGGGACACGGGGAATATGGCTTCCGGTTCCCCGGCTCCTCCCGCAGCATGGCCAAGATGGCTGCTGGGCAAGACCTCACTGGGCTCCCTTAAGCAGTGGAAGGGGGATCGTTGAGCCCACACATGTGGAAGACCTTCAGAGAGAGTGACAGGAGGAAAATAGAGAGGCTGGTAAAGGAGCAGCTGCAGTCTATGTGAAATGTGCTAAGGAAGGAAGCAGTGGTGAGAAAAGATGATAACTTTAGCTGTTTATTAAGAACACGCGTTCCTCTTTGTCATTTCCTGGAAGAACTGATGAAAGGTTTGAAAGATGTACGGTTACTTTTGGTTTTCTAGGTTGTGTTTCTATGCCTGAGACAACATATCCAGATTGGAGCCCATGGGGTTCCAGAATTTATTTGGATTACCTCTGACCTTAAGCATGTCACTTACCTCCCTTAGAAAAAAGGGAGGTAACCTGTTGAAATAGATGAGATGACACACAAAAACTCTGAAAAGTGATCATTTAATCTGCAGATCGTGAGGGGAACTGGAGGCTGAGATCACCGCTCACATAGGTAGTTCTTTGGCAAGGCTGATACATTCGGCTCATTGGCCAGCCTCCATTTGGATTGCCTGGTGCCCATGCTGTATAGGCCATTAAACAGGTTTCATACTACACTGGCCTCAGATGATTCTTGCATATAGTCACCTGAATAAGGTGACCTTTTCAGGTAGCTTTATCTAACCCTAGAGTCAAGCATTGTGGTGAGAAAACCATCTAAGAACCTTTTACGTAATCATCACAGTGAGACGGATTTCTGGCAGGGAGTGCTACATCTAACACAATGGCAATATTGATTCGTGTGGTTACCATCTCTGGAAGTCACTGGGATTTGATGTGTAAGGCAAGAGAACCCACAGAACAGGCATTTGTTTGGAATAATTAGATGAAGTTATGTCTGGAGCTGGGGACGTGGTGTCCAGTGAGTGGTATCCTAAATCCTGTACTCTCACACCCCAGTGGTAGAGAATGGGGTCACTGTACTGAAGTGGAACCCATTGTATGACACCTGAGGTATGCTTGACAGGCCAATAGACAGAGCTGAACCGAAAGTTAGAACGTGCCCTCAGCAATCAAAATGTCCTGAGCAAGGATTGCCGACAAGCTAAGCAGCACTGTGAATTTTAGCCTTTCTCCCAAAAGAGCAATAGGATTTTTCATTCCTGTTCCCAGGTCACTGAGCACAGAAAATTTACCTGCCAGGGCTCTCCCCCAACTTGCCTCTGTGTCTGTGCTCTCCATGTGTGCTTTGTGAAGAAACTGCTTAGGTCACTCGTGAGTCACATGAACGCAGCTGAATAGCCACTGTAGAGAAAGAGATGGGTTTTACCCTCAAATGAGGACATCTTGCTTTCAGGCTGACATTAAACTTCAAATTGTCCAGGGGCACCTGGGTGGCTCAGTCTTGGTTTTGGCCCATGTCACGATCCCAGTGTCATGGGATCAAGCCCCGCATTGGGCTCTGTGCTGGGCGTGGAGCCTGCTTGAGATTCTGCCTCTCCCTCTCTGTCTGTCCCTCCCCTGCTCTCACAGTCTCATGCTTTCTCTCTCTCTCTCTCTCTCTCACCCTCTCTCTCTCTCTCTCTCTCAGAAAAACTTCAAATTGTCCAGAGAGGCTTGTAGGCAAGTGCTACCAGATCCTCTCCACTGGCACCTTAAGCGGCCAGGTGACAACTCCTCTAAGGCACAGTTAATTCCTTCAAGCCCAGAATGAATTTGGCTGCATAAAGCAGAGAGATACAGTCCTTACAATAGAAACAAGCCTTTCATATATCCCACCATTCTGATTCCCAACCAAGTCAAGGGTTTTTTGAAACAAATCTCTCTCAGAATGTCCAAGACAGGCTGGTGTTTCTGCCACCTGCTTACAGAAGCACAACAACCAACAACATGCAGGAACAAAAATCTCTGGGGAATGATCTCTTAGAAATAGGGTTTTGGACACTATCTCTAATTGTCAAAAATCTGAACAATCAGATTGGCTTAATAAATGGCCAGAAAGTATCTGCCAGATTCAATTATTCATTTATCCAGTTCATTCATTTATTCAACAAATATCTATAAAGCCAGACATTCACTAAGTGCTTCGAATGCACCATTGAACAGAATAACCAACAAACATGGTAACAGTAAGCACCCTAAACATTAATTTTATAATATGGTAAAAGTCTTAAGTACTGTGCAAGAAAACAGAGCGTAGAGTGATACAAGATAATGTGATTGGGAGGGCAGGCTGCAATATTAAATCAGAATAAACAGGGAAGGTTAAATCAGGGATAGGAAAGAAGGTGAGATTGCATCTAAGCAACATTTCTCTTCCAAAATTTGTGGAAAGTGGCTGTTTCTCCAGCCTCTATCCATTCTTCTCTCAGTAATCTCCGCAAGTTTTACATTGATATCCATACCTCTGCCATGCAGCCCTTATGACCCAGGAATAGAACACGTGTCTCTTGCCCAAGGACAGTCAACATAACCCTCTGTCCTGCCCAGTTATTGACTCAAGGGCATGCCTTTGACACCATCAGAATTATAGATCTAAAGAAGCTATTTCATAGGGGATCCTAAAAAGGATGTCCTCATTTTCTGGCTCTTGTATGGCAGGCTGGTGTAATCTGGGTAGCTGCATCAGGCATTTTGTCACAGTGAAGCAGCCAGCCTGAGGACTGTATTGGCACTTGGAGGACCAGACCCAGAGCCCAGATCAAATCATGCCTCTGGACGCTTTGGTAACGCAAGCCAACAAATCCACTTTCCTATACGGAACAATTGACGTTAAGTTTTTTGTTACTTGCAACCCAAAGCATCTTAGCTAATAAACCAAACAAAAGGCTACTATGGACAGGAGACCCACCTCATGGTGAACATATGTGAAATGTCTTATTCCAACAATCGTATCCTAAATGTAAACTCTCTTTATTAAAGTCACAACTTATAGACAGAAATCAACATTTTTGGGGGGAGTCACAGAGAAACGACTTCTTAAATCAGTAAAAGAGATATTTCCAGAAAACTAAAAATAGAATATATTGAATTAGAAATGAAAGGTGCAGATGTTAAGGCAGGCTCCAGAGGATCAATTCTAAGGTAATTTAGGGGAAGGAAATGACAGATGCTCTCAACCTCCAGCATAGTAAATTGTTTCTTGATTCCCTCTTAATGAAAATATTGCACATTCTCGTTTCTTCTCTGCAATATAGTCGATGGATTTTTTTTGCCCTCTTTTTTTTTTTTTTGCTTTTACTTTTTGCATAGACTTGGTATTTTTGTTTTTAATAAAAGTGGAGGTGTTCCTGAGAATTTCTATTGCAACAGCAGGGCTTGAACTTCAGGACAGCTGAAAGGAAGAGTGTGTGCTGTTTCCATGGAAACCATAGCAGTATAATGTCAGGTACTAAGAGACATCAAGAATGAAGGGATAAAATCCCTGCATCATTTTAATAAACACGTCCTACTTACCATTATTAAACACAGTCTGCATACATGTGCTCTATCTCTTAATAGCCACTCTTCATAAATTTCTTCTGACCACAGCTAACCTTTCTAAGTTGGTCTTGATTATGCTGCTAAGTAAATAAAGATGAAAAGAATGCCCTTCATTAGAGTATTATAAATGCTTTGTTATTCTGAAAACTCATTAGACATATATGTTTTGTTTTTTTTTTTTTTTTTTTTTTAGACATATATGTTTTAATTAGAAAATAGTACTACGGGGACTCAATAATAAGGGTTAACGTAAACCCACAAAGACAAACAGGTAAATTAAACAGGGCTTACATTTTGTCCTTAGTTCTTCATCTTATATTACAGACCCCATTCTGGGTTATTTGCAGTTGAAAAAAATAGTCATCGTCAAAACAGTTCTTACCCCAGCCCCCTCTCTTACTGATGCCTCTCCCCTCAAGTTGATGCTCCTAAAGTACCGTGTCTGGCAGTCTGAACACTAAGTCCAAGCCCCTGTCTCCGGGGCAGCAAAGGATGCAGCCAAATGCTTAGTGGCCCCGCCTTGGGGAGATTAGTGAGCCGCTCGCTCTCCAGAGGCAGCCTGGAGAAGTAAATGTCTGCAAAAGCTTCTCGCAGCTTCCTGGTCTTTGCTCACCTCATCTTTCCCCAGAACCAGGAGCCAGTTCTCAATCTTTTCCTCAAGGTCTGGCCTCCACACATCCATTAGCAATCAAGAAGGAAGGAGAGAAGGGAGGAAGGAAGCAAGAAAGGAAAGGGAAGAGGGAAAGGGGGATGGGGTGCTGGATGGCACCATAAATCAACTTGAGGGAGGAAAGATCGAGGGGTTCTTCATTCCATCAAAGACCAGTGTACGGACCCTGGTTGGGGGGAATGATTTGTGTATGGTACTATACAAAACCCCTTTATTTTTATCCCAAATTCAGTGAAGGGAAATTGTGCCAAAGTTCAGATAAAATGAAATAATACTCCATTAAGGCCAGTGAATAGAACTCAGTAAGCAATGCCTGTCTGTACTGTGGCCTAAGAAATGATAAACACTAAAGGGAAAATGAGCCTTTTCTCCCTTCAGGAGGTAATCATCAGAATCAAAAGTAGTAAACCCCTGGTAGTCAGGGACTTCACAAAGCCACAGGGGATTCACAGCCACAGCCAGAGGCTAAGGGCCTTGTGATAGCTGGCAAGCCACAGAATGAGGGGCTGGTGTGCCAGAGGGGAGCAGTGAAGAGAGGAAGTAGCAAATATAACAATAATGGTCACCCAGTCCTCATAAGAACTCCCCAGGGACACATGGAGCTGAGGTCCAGCAAGTCCCTGGTGAAGGAATATGATTCAGAGCCTAAGATCTGGATCCCCTTTGCTTAAGTGTATCCTTCCTGTTGGGTTCTGCTATAACCCAGGAAAAAAACACCACCAACAACAACAAAAGACAAAAATGAAAACAAAAAACAGTAGGGCCATCCCTAAATTATCACCAAATCCAAAGGAACCAAAGGAGTGAGACACTCCTGCCCCCAGGAGGTCACAGTCGAGATGCCAGCAGAATTTCTTGTTGGATCCAGTCACCTTCACACACCCTCCACCGCCCCACCACTCATTTGAAACCAAATTACTCCAGGTTTTAGGTTTGTATGTGGCATAAATACCCAAACAACAGACTTAGCTACAGATAAAATCCCTAAAGATGATCTGAAATCTTATGAAATAATCTTACAACCTTTTAAAGAGACGATGAGCCTACATTTCATGCCATCATCTGATTCTGTATAAAATGTTCATATGCAATATTAAATACCCTTTTGATTTTATCAGTTTAGTGGCTCTGGAATCATGATGCCAAGAAAGCCAATCAATTTGGACATCAATAATCTTGCCCTTTGATCTTCAATAATATCTGACAGTTTGGAATATACAGACCTTCAGATGATTTCCCTCTCTACCCCACATGAAGATTCTCCTACAAAGGAAAAAAAATGACAATAGCAAAAGTGATTACCATTTCTTGAGAAACGAGGATGAGAAAAGATAGTATTCCAGAAGACATTGAGCCAGCTAGTTAACTGTAATAACAGATTTTTAAAATGTCAAGACTTCATTAGAGTTGAATATCTCAGTGGGTGTTTTTTTAAAAATGTTCATTTATTTTTTAGAGAGAGAGTGTGGGGGGGAAGGGCAGAGAGAGAGAATCCCAAGCAGGCTCCTTGCTGTCAGTGCAGCACGAATGTGGGACTCGAACTCATGAACTGTGTGATCATGGCCTGAGCCAAAATCAAGAGTCGGACGCTTAACCGACTGAGCCACCCGGCACCCCATGGTGGGTGCTTTTGACTTACCATCTTCCTAAATCTGACCTGCCTCATCATGGTCTTACTATCTCAAGGAAGATTCTATGGGGAAAAAAGGATCCAATCTCATTGACCACAACTGCAGAGAATCTTACATAAATATTTTTAAGTGATGAAGGATGGGACAGGCTTCCTGATCCTCACTGAGTCTCAGAGAATGGGAAGAGTAGGAGGAAATACAGTTGGTATCTATAGCTAATTCACACAGTTCAGTCTTGAAGATAATTTAGAGAACATCTAGTCCAGGTGTGGCCAATTCTTGTCTAGCATGTTCGATTTGGCCTCCGACATTTAAAATGAACTGACACCACTTGCATAGGCTTACTTGGGGCATGCACTATTGGTTTGCCAGAAACCTTTATGGTGTAGCTCTATCCACATTTTATCATCTGCACAGCCTTTGACATTATTCACTCAGCCGCAAGAAAACCTGAAAACCGTGCTTCAGGACTATTCGAGAATTTGTTCAAGACCACAGCATGATAGAATTAACAAAGCATGTGTTTGTGGAACTAGGAGTGGAGACAGGTGAACACAGGAATCTCCCAAGCTCTTCCTCATCCACAGATAATGTGAGTCAACTAGAGCTGAGGCAGGGAAGTCGCAGCCAAAGGAAAAAGTATTTCTTTCCCTTCCTTTTCTCTATTGCTTAGGACTGAATCAGATCCCCCCACCCCCACCCCCACCTCCAGTTCATGTGTTGAAGTCCTACTCCCCTAATTTGATATATTTGGAGATGATTCTTTGAAAGGTAATTAGGTTTAGATGAGGTTGAAATAGATGTGGTGCCAGGAAATGGCATGCTGTTGTAAGAAACGCCAAGGCACATGCGGGCAGCTTCGGAACTGGGTAACGGCTTGCCAGAGATATGGACAATTAAGGGCAATTTTGGTGAGGTCTCAGCTGGAAATGTGGGACGTGTTATTGGAAACTGGAGGAAAGACGGTCTTTGTTATAAAGTGTATTCTACTGGTTTGCAGAGGGTAGAACTTGCAAGCAGTGAAATTGGATATTTAGCTTTGGAGATTTCTAAGCAGAGTGTTGAAGGAGCAACTTGGAGCCTCTTGACTGCTTAAAGCAAAATGTGAGAAGAGAGAAATGAAGAGGAAGTGAAGAAGGAAGTGTTAAGCAGAAAAGAACTTAAAGGTTTGGAAAATTCTCAGCCTGTCTATATAGCAAAAAGAAAAAAAAAGAAAGAAAGAATGCATGTTCAGAACATAACACCAACAGCCTGGCTCAATAAAAAGAAAATAGGATTATACCAGCAAAGACACTGCCATTTTGAACAAAGGGAGACAGCAGGACAGAAGGAAGGAAGGCCGCCAGACTTGCTGGATTTGACAAGACTGGCCCATAAAACTATTCAGCTGTGAATGTGCACTATTCCTTAAGGAAGGGAAGAAGGAACCCTGAAAGGGATTCAGACGTTGTAACATTGCTTCTCCCACCACGGTCCCAGGGACTAGGGCTGGTTCCTCCTGGGTTTCCAAAAGTAGGGGGCCTCTTCTGTTTCTGGGGCCAGAGTTCTCCCAATCCAGTCCCCCAAGGGTGGTACCTCACAAAGTTGAAGGGCAGGGAGGACTGAGATGTGGGAGTGAAGTTGCCTCCACAGTAGGCCCAGAAAATGAGACATCGAGCCAACGGGGATTATTCTCAAGCCATAAGATCCATTGGAATTTGTCTTGCTGGATCTTGGACTTGCTTGGGACCTGTCACCCCTTTCTTCTTTCCAACGTCTCCCTTTGGAACAGCAATATATATTTTCTGCTTGTCCCACCGTTGTATTTTGGAAGCACACAACTTGTCTGATTTCACAGGCTCACAGCTGGAGAGGAATTCTGCCTCAGGATGAATCATACCACACGTCTCAGCCATATCTGTCTTAGATGATATTTACACGAGACAGTGGACTTTAGACTTTCAAGTTGATGCTGGATTAAGTTTCAACACTGGGGGCTGTTGGGAGGGAATGAATGTATTTTGTATGTGAGAAGGACAAGGATTTGGCGGCGGGGGGGGGGGGGGGCAACCGCACAATGCTATGGACTGAATTGTTAGAAACTAACATAGCTACCATCCCACACCCAAGACTTCCTGAGCCAACTCATACCCACATCCCAGAGCTTGTGTGAAACCGGGCCAGTCTGTCACATCAAGAGTGTAGCAGAAATTCTGTTGGTGACATTAGGGTTCTAATTTTTTCCAAAGGAGCATTTTCAATTGCAAATCTGTCCATTCACCGCTGAACCCTTGTTTCGTATTGAACTCAACGAAATTTCAGTGTAATAAGATCTTATTTTTAGCCATAATCATTATATTTATTTTTACAACTCAGCTTTTTTTCCTAACATAGGAAATATTCTGGATCATAGATCATCTTCTAGATTTCCAAACTAAAGATAAAAAAAAATGAGTTAAAGGAAATTTTATCATAAGTACAACCTTAATGGAATTTGCACTTCTGACCTTTGAAATATGAATCCAAAATTTGACCTATCAGACTACACTATTATTTCGTATTCTCCATAGGCCTGTCTACACACTGAAATCGGTTCTCAGATTGCTCTTTCAGAGAGTTCTCCAAGGTCAACAAAACCTGAGATTACAAATAAAAAATTAATTTAAGAAATCAAATAACAAGTATCACTAGGGTCAGGACAGAGTCTTCCTTCAGTGGTCAGGTCCATACCCAGGGCAAATGGCAGGCAAAGCAGCCTTACTATACTAGTAATACAGTTGTGTGTGTCTGTGTGTGCGTGTTGGTGTGTGTTTGAAAGAAGAGAGAAGGAGAGAAAGAAAGAGCGGGGGCAGAGAAAGAAAAGACTGAAAGAGAGAGGGAAGATTTCAGTTTACCAGAAAATTGCACTATCAATACAGCACTCTTTATTTTTTTATTTTATTTTATTTTTGTTTGAGACAGAGAGAAAGAGAGCAGGGGATAGGGGGACAGACAGAGACAGAGAGAGACAGAGAGAGACAGAGACAGAGAATCTCAAGCAGGCTCCACACTCACTCCCACGACCCTGGGACTATGACGTGAGCCAAAATCAGGAATTGGATGCTCAACCGCCTGAGCCACCCAGGAGCCCCAGTAAGGCACTCTTTGGAATAAGATGACATTTGCAAGGTTGCAAGAGCAGAAAATATGGATATGTAATACTGGAGAACAGGATGCCACAGACTTTTATTTCTAGTTGGACAGTACAAATTTTGCAGTTTGGGGATGTGGCTGGGCTCTCTCACTTCAGTAATCTGCCTTCCTTCAAAAAGAACAAGTTAACCCTATTTTTATTGTTCTATATGATGTTTCTATCAGAAAAAAATTCCAAAATTAAAATGTAAATGAAGACCAGGTCAAGCAGAAAGAAACTCTTTAAGAAGGGGAAAAAAATCACCACTAACTGCATGACAGCCTTCTCTAACAATGGCTCGCTCCCACTGCTGAGTGTTTGCTGGGTTCTCCTGTTCCCAAACCATAATCTAGCTCACTAGTGCTCATTTTCAGTTAGGAGTGTCTCCTCATTCTTTTTTTTTATAAGTTTTTTTAATGTTTTATTCATTTTTGAGACAGAGAGAGACAGAGTGTGAGCAGGGGAGGGGCAGAGAGAGAGCGAGACACAGAATCCAAGCAGGCTCTAGGCTCTGAGCTGTCAGCACAGAGCCCGACACGGAGCTCGAACTCACAAACCGTGAGATCATGACCTGAGCCGAAGTCGGACGCTCAGCCGACTGAGCCACCCAGGCGCTCCTGTCCTCATTCTTATTATGTATTATTATTCGTGAAAACTAAAATGATAAGTGAAGCTTATGCTTCTCAAATCAGTTTAGGGCTTCACTTATAAACATGTTTTCAAATAGGTGAATTAACCCATAAAAACCAGTTTGGTTTTTTGTGGGTTGTTTTGTTTTGTTTTGTTTAAATAAATACATCACTAAAGATCTTCATTCAGTACATAATTGAAGCCCAAATGTGAAATTATTTTTATGACGGTTTTCTATAATGATGGGTCACAGATAGAAAAAAATAAAAATTAAAAATTAAATTAAATTAAAAACCTACAAATGAGGTGTAGATGCAGAGAGAAATGATGAACGGGGTCTCCTTGGATCACCTCCAGACACAGGGCCACAGCAGGGACAGCAGGTCACTAACGCTGGTCAGGATCTCCAGCTGACCTCAATGGCTGAAATAAGTTGAATGTCAGCCTACCTTGTGGGAAACATCAGAGAGAAGACATATTTGTTATTAGGGTTTACAGTTTGGTATTGAAGATTTACAGTATCTTGAATCATATGCCAATTTCACTTCCAGTACTTTGACTCAGCATCACATTCTTACCATCCCTGTCTTTCAAAGGTTCAACATTATGTTATTGGTTCTAGTATCACTCAGTTCTTTACTTATATTTTCCTTGTAATTCTAAAGTGGTGATATTTTGAAGATTTAGGGAATAGATAGCACGGTGGCTTTGAGATCAATCACATCAGGCTCTGGGTCCTAGCTCTGCCATCTACTAGTGATGTGGCCTCAAGGCTAATATTTCCCTCTATAAGTTTCAGTTTACTTACCTGAAAAGATGATGGGTAATAAAAGCCATTGTTATGAGGTTTCAATCCATAACAAAGTGGGAATATGCCAGCAATCTCTCCTCCGAAGGTGGCTGTTTTTCTGCCAGCTCTTTCGATGTTGGTGTTACTCAAGCTTCAGTGTCAGACCTTCTCTTCTTCCTCTGTGTTGACTCCTGATGGGGATGGTGATTACAATGCACTTTATTTTTTTCACCCACTGTCCCTTCAACTTTCCTCTGTGTCACTAGTTCTTTCCCTGCCATTGGTTGACTTTCCAGTTATTCTCTTGTTACTCTTAGCCAACAAAAAGTCCCAAAGTTAATGAAATAGAAAAACTCAGCCATATTGGTAATTAACTTGTCTCATATTGTCTGCTATTGGATGCTTTAAGCTCAGTTTGGACTTTGGGTTTTTCACCTCTCTTCCCTGAGAGTGCAGTCTGAAAGCAAAAAGAAGCCGTGGTCAGCCTCTTCTCTCTTCCTTCAGGTGGTCCTTCTACTTCTCCGTTATGTTGCTACCAGGTCCACAGAGAAGCATGCGGAAAGCAGGAGAGCTCCAAACTGGCTGGCATTGTGTGTTGGCATGTAGTGACAGGCTCTCTGTGTAAAGTTTAGTCAGGGGCACCTGGGTGGCTCAGTTGGTTAAGCGTCCGACTCTTGGTTTTAGCTGAAGTCACGATCTCAAGGTTCGTGAGATCAAACCCTGCATCAGGCTCTTTGCTGAGCATGGAGACTGCTTGGAATTCTCTCTCTCCCTCTCTCTCTGCCCCTCCCCTGCTCATGCTCTCTCTCTCTCAAAATAATAAATAAATAAACATTCAAGTTTAGTTTAGGCAGATGTTTACAGATCCCAACAGACAGCCAGAACCCAACATATCCCAAACCAATCTCATTCCCTTGTCCCCACCAGATGCTCCTTTTAACAGTTGTGGGGGTTTTTTTTGTCTGTTTTGTTTTCTTCTTTTGCCTTGTGCCACCAACCATCAGTTGAGTAATCCGATAAATCTAGAGTCATTCATGTCTTCTCTCTCTACCTCATCTCATACCAAATTAGTCACCACTTATTCTGTTTAGTGTATTTACTGACAGCCTCTCCAATGTATTTCCTCTTCAGCAGCCTCACCACCACTGTCCTGTTTAGGATCTGGGCATCTCTTCTCTGGGTTATCCTCATGGAGTCACAGCTGGTCATCCATCACTTACCAGACATCACAACGATGGCATCTTTTTATTTCGCTTTAATGTCTTTCTTGTTATAAAATGGTCTTCGTAATGTTACGCTGATCCTGCCATGCTCCTGCTCAAAATCCTGCCATAACTCTCTCTTGCCAAAAGGACCATCCAGATTCATTTATCTGCCTTTTAAGACTCTTTAGTTCACACTCCTACCTACTTTCCCACCTATTTTACCTCATTGTAGCCTGATTCTCAAGAAGCCTCTGATAAACCACATTTCCCCAACCTTGGAAGATTGTTCTCACTTCTGTGTCTTTGTATATGCTGTTCCTGTTGCCTAGGTTACACTTCCCTTGCTTCTACACTTGGAAAATTCATATCATCTCCTCCAAAAAGATATAGCTCACTTCCTCACCAAGCCATGTTAGTTTGTGGCTGTTCTTTGCCCCTACTGCACTTTCTTCCTAATTCTCTGATAGAAACTAGTTAATTTCTGTTGATACCTTTCTCCTCCATTAGACGGTGGGGTTCTTGATTTGGGGAACAACAAAAAAAATCAAGAAAACTTGATAAATTAGTGAATATACCTATGAGCTGAACAGTTGGAAATTAACAAAGCAGAAAGAATGCATAAGGTGAGGAGGCTGGATTTTTAAATATGAATTTTCTCTTAAGATAAACAGAATAAGACTGTTCAATCATGAGCTATTTTTTGCAGAAAGGACTTTCTGTTCTCAATTCCTAATCAAAATGTCTTTTTTTTACATACTTCTATGTATGATCCTTGGGCTGGAGAATGGAGTGTTCTATATATCTTTCTGCTAACTTGGGGGGAAAGGGAAGGAAGAATTGTACATATCGATATGCAAACAATTATGCTGTGATGCTGCAGTGTAAGATGTTGGAGGGCAGAAATCGTACTTTATTCGTGCTGCACCCCACACAAAGCTCTTGGTTCACTGGAGATGCCTGATATTTTAAGTACAAGCAAATCATTTGTCCCCCCAAATAAACTCATACATGCTACACCCATTTTCAAACTTAGAGTTCAAGGACATGGATCAGATAAATCTAAGAGTTAAAAAAAAAAACTTTCTGAAAGAAATGTGTCTTAAGGTGAACAGTGAAACTACATTCACTGGGTGCACGAATCAGAATAGGTTGGCTGTGGCGCTCTCTGTCTCCTGAAGTTTTCTTCCAAGAAAGCATGTAGGGGAGTGTGGAGGAGGATGAGAAGGTTGGGAATGGTGGGGAGGTGGGCAGGCTCATTTTTGCAATGGAATATACAAAGCAGGAAGTAAAATGGATGCCCCTCTGAGTACCAGAATTTCTGGACCACAGAGACTGTCCCCCAACATTATGATATTCCTATCCTTTGGATTTACCCATCTTGTTTTGTAGAATCATATTTCCCACCAAACTCCTAACTCCATGCACACTAAATCCTTTAGCAATGTGGTACTCAAGAGGTTAACATGATGGGCAAAGTGGCCTTCATTCCTCCCAGGAGGGCATCTTGGCTTTGCTCAGCTAATGTTCTACATTCTGCTAATGTGAATGACAACTGCGGAATTTCCGATGCCCAGAAAGGAAAAGAATATCATCAAACATTCCAGCATCTCCCAATTCTCCCTCCTACCTCACTGAGCCTAAAGCTGTATAAATGGCCTCATTTTTAACAGAAGTATGACAAACACAACAATAGCATCATTTTACAGCAGCACTAAAGCACATTTTTAAAATGCATTCCATTTCAAAGCTGCTCTAATCTAAGCCTTTTGGAGTCGTTATTCTCGTTTTCTTCAGAAGCAGCCTGTGTTTCTGAACGCCACCAGGAGAGCTGAGGAATGTGGATAGCATCTGCCAGGGACGAGGGGCTGCCTCCCAAGTCTTTAGTGATTCACAGGTTGTAAATGCACTCACTTGATTGTGTGGCTGTACATTTACACCAGGAGTTTATAAATGGGCATTTGCAACTTACAAATGGCTAGCGGTTAATATCACTCCCTAATACAGTCACAAATGCCAACATCAGATTCTCTACCATATCAGTGTTGATAGGTATAATTCAGATTTTTTTTCTTAGTGCTTCCTTTTATCTAGGAGGTACGAAGTAAACATCGTTTTGCTTACTTTTACTTTTCTCAAAATCAATCTTAAATAAATCCTTCAGTTACAAATGTGTATTTTCAGACTATTTTGAATTACCTTGAAACACTTCTCATCTAATGGACATATTTACTTTACAGAACATGCAGTTTGCTATCGATTTTGTATGTGATTTGGTCAAGCTGACAGCTACGAGCAAAATGCTACAGAGGAGTTGCTTATGGTTGTCCTTATGACCAAATATCTACTCTGTACAGCCTGAAGTATCATGAGGATTATAGCCCTAACTGCCAGTTTCTGTTTTTAAAATATCTCAGGGCAAAAGGACAAGCTGACCTAATCAGGAGGTCATTTGAATAGATTTTATAGTGCAAAGCACAGCTAATGCCTGGTTGACATTCCAACCCAGAAAATTTTTTTCATCTGTGATTAATGGACTTGACATCCATTTTCCCTTTGCTTTTGCTAACCATGTAGTCCAGGATTTATTGTTAAATACCACTGAGATCACAGGAATCTAAACTCTTATGGCTGTGAAAATATTGTGCCAGAGGCCACAGTTTCTCCAAAGAGTTTGTTTGGATCATACTAAGAAATATAAAATGTTTCATGGTCTTGGTCCATTGACTGTCACAATTTCTCCAGTGTAAGATACTTTTTTTTTTTTAATGGAAAATGGATTGCATGAGTTAGTAAACCCATAGGTGGTGAGATTTTTAACTAACTTTTAAAAGGGTAGCAAAACAAAGAGGGAATGAAATGGAGGAAGAGGATATCCATCTGGTCCCATAAATGGTTGACCCTTCCATTTGCTCTGCTTGTACAAAACATTCCGGTAGTTGGAAATGAGAAGGGTAAGAATTGGAAAACCCAAAGCATCTTTCTCTCATTTCACTGATTTAAATGATTCAGAATTTTGCTTGCATAGACATGAGACATATCCTTCTAGTTAATCCACTATCAGGACATAACGTTAAACTCTTAAAGGATTCTCCTCTCCTTTCTAATCATTAAATAGTCTTCTGGTGCACAAACTAAGAGCATCTGCCATTCGTATCTCTGAAGAGGACACAAGGTACTGCCATCATGCCTTCGTGGTTAAGCTATTAGGTGAGAAACCCTGGCCTACATGACCTTGGGCAGGTTATTCAACCCAATCTCAGATTCCCCACATGTAAAACAGGAATAGTTATAATACTTCCTTCATAGGGTTATTGAAAATATTTTTAAAATTTTTTTAAGTTTATTCATGTTTGAGAGAGAGAGAGAGACAGAAAGACAGAGTGTGAGCAGGGGAAGGGCAGAGAGACAGAGACAAAGAATCCAAAGGAGGCTCCAGGCTTCGAGCTGTCAGGACAGAGCCCGACGTGGGGCTCGAACTCACTAACGGCGAGATCATGACCTGAGCTGAAGTCGGATGCTCAACCAACTGAGCCACTGAGGCGCCCCGAAAATATTTTTAAAAAACAATGCACAAAAGGTCTGAGCACCTGATTAAAAATAGAATCTCAACAAGTATTAGCTATTATTTTAATCAAGTAACTGAAATAGTTAATTGCTTTTAAAAAGTGAGTAACATATTTTTGTTCACAAGCCACATTAGACCTAAATTGGATTTACCAAATCTGTCCTTTAATACAAGCCACAAATGATCGTGTGATGTGCATATAAAAACAAATTCCCAGTGAGTGGAGAAAAATGGCAACCCTCGTATCCTCGGTTCTTAGAGGATAATGACAATTTCAACATTTTTGCTCATTTGCTATACTTTATAAGTGGAGTAGATGTCCTGGGTGAAGCCTAAATACACGTTAATGGTGACAGCAAGGAAGAACAATGGACCAATACATGTAGCAGGGTTCAGGTGATTGTTTTATTATGAAAGGAAATCAACTGTTACTCAATTAAACCACCATGTGTGAGTTACAGGTGTCACTACATGAATGTGTTGACTGACTAGGGCTCTGCTGTGAAATGAAACATTTGAAATTTAAGCATACTTTTGGAACAATACACACATTTTCATTCACTTGTGAATTTTAATGCTTTTGTGAAAGCATAACATCTTACTTAGAGCATATAAATGATTGGTTTCAAAATGAGACCTGTAAACACAATGTGGGTTCATTAATTGTTCATTATTCCTGCCTGCTGCAAACATTAGCCCTGTGACTGGGCTCTGGCTGCCGCATACATAACACACACGCTGCATTTTAGTCCTTCTCTCTTCTGTCCTGGGCTAAGACAGTGCAGAATGAGCACCACTAGCGATTCCTAATGGAGGCTCTAATTCCTACGTAGAAGCAAACAGTCAGAAATTAAATCAATTCAGTCTAAAAACATACAGTGGCAATGCCATTTCACAAGGGATGCTGTTTAAACAGTTAACTCTGAGTGAACTCTTCCTGTTCTTTGATTGGGAAGCGTTTCAGCCCTTAATTACTGTGTTCTGTGAGTCTGTGACAGATCGTCCCTTTTTTACAGGCTTCTTGCCAGGATAAAGCAGGCTTTTTTTTTTTTTTTTTTTTTTTTTAGAAGACTACACTTAATTAGAGCTAGAACAATTAACTCTTTGTGGACTTGATCTTGTTTCACCACGAAATTTTTATTCTGGCTGGAATCATCTTCTCCTGTTGTCTTTGCAGAAATTGTTTAAGTAAAAACAATTTGGAGCAAAAATTTACTATCTGTATCAGACGTAAAACTTTGAGTTTTTTTTTAACGTTTATTTATTTTTGAGACAGAGACAGACAGAGCATTTACAGGGGAGGGTCAGAGAGAGAAGGAGGCACAGAATCTGAAACAGGCTCCAGGCTCTGAGCTGTCACCACAGAGCCCGACGCGGGGCTCCAACTCACGGACAGTGAGATCATGACCTGAGCCGAAGTCGGACGCTTAACTGACTGAGCCATCCAGGCGCCCCAAAACTTTGAGACTTTTTTAAGTGTAGTAAACAAAGTTATAGGGGCACCTGGGTGGCTCAGTCGGTTGAGCGTCTGACTTCGGCTCAGGTCATAATCTCACCTGAGTTTGTGAGTTCGAGCCCCGCATCGGGCTCTATGCTGTCAGCTTGGAGCCTGGAGCCTGCTTCGTTTCTGTGCCTCTGTCTCTCTCTCTGCCCCTCCCCCACTTGTGCTCTGTCTCTCAAAAATAAATAAATGTATAAAAAAAGATTAAACAAAATTGTAAAACTTTTAAAAAGCAAATGGGAGCATTTCCACCACAGCAATAGAAAGAGAATGAAGGGCACGGTGGAACACAGGTTTTCTCTGATAGCTACGTGACCACAGGCAATTCATCTAGCCTCCCCAACTTTGTTTCTTCCTGTATACAAGGAGACTGGGAACACCTAACTCACAGGCTTACTCTGGCCATCCCAGCACACATCAGGTGCTCAATAATTGTGAGCCAATCTTTCCTGTCCTCTTCATCCTTGATCCTAAAATAGGACACTCTGCATTTTAATTTTTTGACTCTATCGTAGAACACAGCAGAACGACCGTCAATCTGACGAGCTTTCAAACCAGTAGCACCCCACCGCCATCCTGCTCCTCAGAGAGTGTCCTTTTGGGTGACGCTGTCTGTTCATAGATCTAAGAAGAGATGACAGACTTGACTTAAAACAGGGAAGACTGGGATATGAAAGGTTATCCTGAATGATAGAGAATGATAGGAATGGCAGAGAAAAAGGATTCACTCTTCATTAGTGATACCCAAATAAAAATTGATCGCATTAGGTCCACCATAACAAAGAATAATTCACTCTGTAGTGTCTTTTAAGATAAAATATGAAGTTTCTTCCTAAAAGTAATTTAGAAAAAGGTGGGAAAAATTCATCTAGCTAAAGATGGCTCTATTGCTATTTCCCTTTAGTTTTTTTTAGAAAAATGACTTTATAGATTTTGTAAAAATGGTACATGTTCATTACATAAAAAGGAAAAATCAAGTGATAAGGTAAAGAATGATGAAAAAAAAATTAAATCATCAAAAACATACCATCCCCAAATGGTAGCATGGGATTGACACACTTAAACTTCTTCCCCCTTCTGATCATTTTGTTTGTATGTTGTTCAGGTTTATAGCATTCACATTCCATTAAATGAAGTAGATTTCAAATTTTAGTTCTGTATTTCGATGGATTAAATGCTAATCACTAGTATTTTTTAATTATATTTTCATCATTTCAAAACTTAAATTTTTGGATTCTGTCAAACCAGTTACATTTGGGTTATTTGTTTTGCAAATTCTGGATTCCTACAGTCCATGAACACAAAAATGTTTGTTCATTATGCTTCAAACAAAGGACAACTTGCTCATATGAAAATTTTGGGAGTACGCATTCCCCCAGAATGCAACATACTGTTTTCTAGCATTGATTATAAAGGGGAAAAAAATCTAATATAAATCTGCTATTTTCCCCTTTGTACATGACTTGAATTTTGTCTTGATGCCAATGCCCAATTTATTATTTTTTTTAGCCTTCAGGTTCAATAACTTCACTAGGATATATACTAGTATTAATTACTCTAACAATGTTTTCCTAGTACATGGGACCAGTTGATCTGATTCAAATCTTTACATTAGAAAGAATTTAAAAAATTTTATTTCTGTACAGTTACTTCTGGAATCAGACATATGGCCAAGAGAATGTGAGGCCATGCACAAGGAGTGCCCAATATACCAAGCAAACACTAAGCAAAGAAAGCCACCATAGTGAAACTAATACCAGACACAGTAGATTTAAGGTAAGAAGGATTACTAAGTATAAAGAGGGACATTTGGTAATGTTAAAAAGGTCAAACCCCAAGGAAAAAATATAATTCTATAATTGTACATACTTATCTCAAAAAGCTAAAACTGACAGGATGACAAGAACTAGATAAATATGTTTTCATAGTAGATTTTAACACACCTCTTTCAATATCTGAATAAGTAGATGTTGAAATATTATAGAGACACAGACTATTTGAACAACATGATTAACAAGCTAGCCCTTTTTGATATATATAGAACACTGTTCATAATAACTATAAAATGCATATCTTTTGGATGTAAAATAAACATTCACCAATAATAAGTCAAGCCAATAAGTTTGGCTACAAAGCATATCCCAACACATTTCAAAGAACTGAAATCAAAGAGAATCTATGCTCTGACTACAGTGGAATTAATTTAGAAATCAATAACAAAAGTGTCTAACTCTTGATTTTGGCTCAGGTCATCATCTCAAGGTTTGTGAGATAAAGCCCCATGTTGGGCTCCATGCTAACAGGACAGAGCCTGCTTGGGATTCTCCCTCTACCTCTCTCTGCCCTTCCCCCACTCACATGCACACTCTCTCTCTCCCTCAAAATAAACTTAAAAAAAAAAATAAATCAATTAACAAATGATAACTAGAAATTTATCAAATACTTGAAAATTAACTGTTTTACTTCTAATTGATCCATGGGTGAAAGAAGGCAGTAAGGAAATTAGAAAAATTTTTAACTGAGTGAAACAAAAATATCAAAACTTGTGATTTGCAGCAGATGTGATTAGACGGACATGTTTAGCATTAAAATTCATATATATTCGATAATAAGTAAAGACTAAAATACTAAGTGATTTAAGTAAACTTTAAAAAACAGCAAGTTAAATGCAGAAAAATTAGAATAAAGGAAATATTAAAGATAAGACAGAAATTTAAAAAATAGAAAATTCACATACAGCAGAGAAAATCGACAAAGCCAAAGGTTTATCCTCCTAAAAAGGTAAAATTAATAAATTCCTACCAAGACTTATCAAGACGAGAGAGAGAGAGAGAGAGGGAGAGAAGGCAAGCACTACCAAATTAAAGAATGAAAAGGGGGCATCAGTACAGATCCTACAAACATTTAAAAAAGAAGATATTATGAACAACTTCATGCAAGTAAATTTGAAAATTTAGAAGAGATTTTCCTTGAATCAAAGCTAAAATAAGAAGAAAATAGAAAATATGAATCATCTTATATCTACCAACCATATAGAATCCTTTAATTAAAAAATCTTGCCAGAAAGAAAACTCCAGTCTCCTATGGCTTCATTGATTAGTTCCACCATTTAAGAAATACAGAACAGTGATCTTACACTTATTCTATGAGAGAATGAGAAAAGAGAGACCACATCTTAAAGTGATTTTAATTTTGCCAGGAAAACCTTGTTACCAAAACTTGATGAGGACATTGCAAGAAAAGAAAATTATGTGACTCTCTCTTAAAAACATAGGTAAGAAATACTAAACAAACCAAAGCACTCATATACATAATATATCAATAACCTCTACAAATCAACGACGGACCTAACAGAAATATAGGCAAAAGACTTCAACACATGATTTAATTTTCTACTTATGCTGTAACAAACTGACACAAAATTAGTGGATAAAAATAATACAATTTATTATCTTACAGTTATATAGTTTGGAAGTAAGAAATGGGTCTCACCATGCTAAAATAAAGGTGTTAGCAGGACTACATTCTTTCTGAATGTTCTAGGACAGAATCCATTTCCTTGCTTTTTCCGCTTCTAAAGGGGGCCTGATTCTTGGGTCCATGGCCCCATTCCCACATCTTCAAAGCCAGTAACATTGAGGCCAGTCCTTCTTACAGTGCTATCTCCGGTTCTCTCTTTTGATTCCATCTTCCACTTTTAAGGGTTCTTGTGATTACACTGGGCTAATCTAGATGTTCCAGGGTAATCTTCCTGATTTAAGACCAGCTGATTAGCAAACTTCATTCTATCTGCAGCCTTAAGTCCCTCTTACCATGCAACCTATTTACAGGTTCCAGGAATTAGGATATAGACATATACACATACCCTAATTACAGGATATACATCTTTAGGGAGACATTTTCTTCCTACTACAAAACACATACAAAAAAGAACATAGAAATAGCCGACAGAAATGTGAAAAGGTGTTCAACTTCGTTAGTCATTCAGAAAACGGAGATTAAAGTCACGATAATATACCACTATACCCCTCAAGAATGGCTAATATTAAAAAGTCTGTAGAGATGTAGAACAATAGAAATTCTTGTATATTGCTGGTAAGATTTTTTTTTTAATGTTGATTTAATTTTGAGAGAGAGAGGGAGACGGAGGATCCAAAGCAGGCTCTGTGCCAACAGCAGAGAGCTCAGTTCAGGGATCGAACCCACAAACGGCAAGATCATGTCCAGAGTGAAGTCAGACGCTTAAGGGACTGAGCCACCCAGGTGCCCCACTGGTGAAATTTTTTAAATTAATGCAACCACTTTGGAAAACTAGAACATAAAATATTAATACTCTAATACCCAGCAATTTCATTTCTATGTCTATGCTCTTGAGAAGTAAATACATATATGCAGCAAATGACATATAGATGCATATTCAAAGCAGCAGTAATTTTACTAGTCACCAACTAGAAACTACTAAAATGTCTACATATAGAGAAATAAGTTATAGTGTATTCACACAATAGACTGCTATTCAGCAGGAAACCTGAACAAACTTCTACTGCATAGAACAATATGGATGAATCCTACAAAATATGTTGAGTGAGTGAAATCAGAGACAAAAAGGTATATATTATAGGATTCTATTGTCCTTCACATACAGTTGAAAAACAGAAACGACTAATCTCCTGTAATAGAAATCAGAATAGTGGTTACCTTGGGGCAAACTGTACTTGAAAGATGGCATGCATTTGGCTTTTGAGGTACTCGTAATGTTCTATTTTGTAAAAATACAATTACAATTTTTGTAATTTTCTATGTATGTTGTATTTCAATTAAAGTTTCAATATAGCTATTGAAATAGCATATGTACTTTGTGTCAGAAGGCTTGGGACCTTATTTAGCTTTCAAGGATATATAAAAACAGACTCCTGGTTAAGGCAGGCTATCGTACTGAGACAAACTTCACAGTAGACAGATGCTTCCTGTCAGAAGAGCCAAATACCAAAAGGCAAGAGGTTAAAATGAATTAAAATTTATCTACTCTAGAATCAAATGAAAATGTTACAGACCCCAGAGATAATTCTTATATTTAGACTTTTTCAGTGACCTAAAAGTAGTCATTTGAAATTAGTTAAGTAACATTATATTCAACCTTTTGAAATGAGAGTTTTGCCTTTTTATGAGAAATTGGCATTTTCATCATCAAGGAGGTACACAACCTTCTTGACACAGTGATTCTCCAGCAAAACTATTCAATTTTTTAAAAATACCATGCTTACCAAAAGCCCTGCCATGATCTGTCGACAGAAAAAGGAACGGCAGCAATGTGTGCCCACAGGGGCAAAAAGAATGGAAATTTGCAACTGTAAAACCAGGAATCGAAAGCATTATAATGAGAATTCCCATAGTAACATGACTAAATCACTTCCTGTTCTGGTTTTGATGAATCACACAAGGGTATGAGTAACAATAAAGTAAATAATATTTCTTTTTATATGGTGCTTTGTTTGTAAAGACCTTTCTTACTGATAGGCTTTATTCGAAAATCAGGATCACTTGAATGAGACCCACCTTGGTTCAAATCCCAGTCAGACTCCTTATGGGTATCCAACTTTGGACAAATTTCTCAAGTGAGTGTCAGTTACCTCCCGTGTAAACAGGGTAAGAACTACCAGCAAAGGTTTAAGCGAGGATGACAGCTAAGTCCCTGGAAGGTGGTACAATAGAGATAATAATATAAGGCCATGGCCCTTGATGAATGGTAGCACCTGCTACTATTATCACATTTGACTTTTATAACAACCTGTGAGGACAGGGACTGTGAGTGTTTACCTACCAAAATGCCTGCCTCATAGTAGGCATTCAGTAAATGTTGGTTTCATGAGTAATAAATTCATAAGTGAACAAATAAAAGGAAGTAAGGCAAGATCCACTGTCCTAATCTTGTATGAGAAAAGTGAGTTTTATCTGAGGTCCCACTGCTACTAATGAGAAAAGCTGAGTAGCAAACCCAGTTTTTCTTACTCCAAGCTCAGTGCTCTTTCCTCTATTCAAGCAGTGTTCGTGACAATATTTACTCGCCTTGCTCTGGATGTTGGCATTTTATCTTCATTTTGTATGTGTGATTTGTTCTAAGTTAAGGAGTGTCTGGACTCAGCTCAGGAAGAAATTCAGTAAACAAGTTTCACGCTTATGCTGATAGCATGTGATATTTTAAATATACCTAAACTATGATAAAACGTGGAAGCACTGAATTTATATAGTGCGTATGTTTAATACAAAATAAAAATATCACCACAGAAAGAATTGCGCAAATAAATCCTCCCTGGGTTGTTGTTTTTTTTTACTTGAAGCTATTGCCTTAGAAAATTAAACATAGCCAGATAAATGTCTTTCCCAAAGGCATCATGGTAATTCCAAAGTGGCATGTTAGGTCATTTAACTAAGGTTTAGAGACTTTCTTCAACTAGCTGACATCTGGGCTGTCCACGCACCTTGCCTTTACTGTTGGAAATGTGTTCGTTGAGGCCAGCATGCCGGGAAACTTATGTGCATGTCCATAGAATCATAAAATTGCATTTTAAAATGTCAGTATGTTAGCCAACATAGTACGTGCAGAATGGAAATGATCCAGGAGCGCAGGGAAGCAATAGAGGCTTTAAGTCGGGGGAGAACTGTAAAAAGGAACAATGAGAGCAGGTAGAAGACGCTGGAAAGGAAGCCAGAGAGATTCAGGACAGGGCATTAGGACAGGACCCAGGCCCTAACCCGAGGAACTGCGCTCAGAGATGCTGCTGACCGCATGTCACAGGGCTGCCTCTAGGCAGGGGCAGAGCTAAATGCCTGTGCCCCTACAGTAAATGGAAGGAGGGTGGACTGAGAAGTCATCTGGGAGAGAAAACTTTCCAATGCAGATATGAATTACACAGTGAAGTTGCTAGAAACAGTGTAGTGCAGTGAAGGGCACTGGAGTAGGAGATTTATATTCTGTAGAGTGTTTCACAGTAGACGCTTTGGCACCAGTCATACCAGTAATTGGATTTCATATGTATTTGCTATTACTATCAATATTATTGTTGACATTTTTTTTCTCAATTACATTTTTAAATGATTATTGCTAATATATAGGATATCTATTGATTTCTTCAAATGTATATCCAGTTATTTTATTGAATGCTCCAAATGTTTCTTGCCAATGCCTCTAGGATATATCCAAACTCAACACGCTTTCAAACCAGTTATTCTTTAGAATAACTTTAGAAATGCTTTAGAAATTCTCCCACGTCTTCAGAAAAGGCATGTTCTGCCTTTTCTGTTCTGCTTCCTTTGAGTTCTTTACACTGGCTCTTCCCTCTGCTTAGAACACTGCTACCTCCATCTTCTCTCCCTCACTCTCTTTTTTTTTTTTTTTTAATATATGAAATTTATTGTCAAATTGGTTTCCATACAACACCCAGTGCTCATCCCAAAAGATGCCCTCTTCAATGCCCATCAACTACCCTCCCCTCCCTCCCATCAACCCTCAGTTTGTTCTCAGTTTTTAAGAGTCTCTTATGCTTTGGCTCTCTCCCACTCTAACCTCTCTTTTTTTTTTTCCCCTTCCCCTCCCCCATGGGTTCCTGTTAAGTTTCTCAGGATCCACATAAGAGTGAAAATACATGGTATCTGTCTTTCTCTGTATGGCTTATTTCACTCAGCATCACACTCTCCAGTTCCATCCACGTTGCTACAAAGGGCCATATTTCATTCTTTCTCATTGCCACGTAGTACTCCATTGTGTATATAAACCACAATTTCTTTATCCATTCATCAGTTGATGGACATTTAGGCTCTTTCCACAATTTGGCTATTGTTGAGAGTGCTGCTATAAACATTGGGGTACAAGTGCCCCTGTGCATCAGTACTCCTGTATCCCTTTCTCCCTCACTCCTAATAATTCTTTAGGTTTTAGGTTAAACATCATTTCTCCTGGAACATCTTTATCTCCCCTGCCACCACCCTCCACCACCACATCCACCAACAAAATCAGATTGAGCGCCTCTGCTGCGTGTTTGCATGGCAACCCTACATGTGAACATAGTTGCCTCATCGTAGAACTATTCATGCCTGATTGAAATTACTTTTTTTCAGTATTTCCCTGATAGACTATTAGGTTCTGTGAGTGTAGAAGACATGTTTACCTTTACATTTTCCCAAGCCCCTAGCATATAGGTCCCATAAGAGTAACTAAAAACTACTTAGTTACTATTCAGTTAGATGAATGAATGAATGAATGGGTCAAATCTAAATTCCTCAATATGACGTATAAGGACCTGAAGCCTGCTTACCTTTCCGGTATCTCATCTTGCCACTTAGTACAAAACCATGTACCTACCAGTCATTTTGAGTTATTTCATTTATAACATATGCTAACTCCCCAATTACCTTTCTCCAGAACACCTCCCACTCATCCTTGAGAGCTCAATTTTGTTGGCTTCCTCTCCCCACCTTTCCCTGCCCTCCCTTCTTTCCCACCTCAATTAGGTGCTCCTCTGAGGTTCTTTGCCAAGACACTCACTTAAGAACACTTCTTAAGGTTTTCTGGAGCTTTCTGCTTACTAGTTAGTATCTTCCTCTAGATTACAAACCCCCAGAGGATGTAGAACGTGTTTAATCCAGTTTCTCATTATCTTCTGGCACATAATGGGCATTTAATAGTTGTTGAATGCATAAATGAACTAAAAGTTAACTCATCTTTAAAAATATAAACAAAATGTATGGCATTGTCCAGGCCTTTCCTTCCTATTCTTTCCCACCAGGGAACTGATGAATCTTTACAGAAAATGTTAATGTTCCGATTCTGTTTGGATCCTTTACCTTTCATTATTTTTCCAAATTATCCACAGATCCTCTTCTGCATCCTATACTATCCAAAACTGGAATTGCTGTTTTCTTTCATGAGAGCTTTTATTACAACTGTAAAGACTTCTGAGCCTCTCTGTCAGCAATTGCTCAACGTTTACACTTGAAGTGTCAGGTCTTTAATAACTGTATCTCTGTAGATTTGGCACATCCTGTTCCTACCAGCTATTGTTCAGACCCACACAAGTGCTGAAATATGAGACTTCCTCTCCTTCTGTCTCTCTTCAGATGCCTGTTACCTCTTCAGCTACAAATGGAGTTTGTCCATTTCCCTGAGCCACACCTCTCTGTTGAGTCTATGTGGCCTGTATCTTAAAGGAATAGATATGCTTGTCAGTCAGTGGATTTTTCAGTATTCACAGCATTGGGATGCAAAGAGTATTATCTAGAATGAGCATAATACTTGGCATCTCACACTTTTACACTTTGTTACACACTTGGCTACAGCCACATGGGTTTAAACTATTTAATTATGTCATGCCCATTATGGATGGGTTTTGTTGCACCTTTACAAAATAAGGAGTGAGGAAGGAGTAATCAGTGCAAATCAGCCACCATTCTGGAGATGCTCTCCGAGATGCAAGGCGATGATAGGCCTGCTGTCTCATCTCTGGTACCAAAAACGTCACATAGCTTCATGTATCAGACAACATCTACCTTGGTTCCCATTGTCCCGGCCATTAGCCTGTATGTTCTGAGATAAATTCACCACTGTGCTCCTGCTCTGCTCTGAATCCCAATAAATCATATTTCCCAGATTCCTTTGAATGGTGTCAGGGATAAGTCCTCCCTGTAGCTCCAGAGAAACTAGATTTGACCAGAGAGTCCTTTTTTTCTGCTGCTGGGAGTTCCATTTCCCACCACACAGCCCACCTTCTAAATTTTGACAACATCAACCTCTTTGATTATTTCAGCCCTAGGGATGGTAGTAGTTTCCTGTTCTTCTTACTGTCTGGGATGCTACACCAACCCCTAGGTGGCTTTTGTGGAAAGCCATCATCTGTGGAAGCAATTTTCAATATTAAACTCTCTCTGTTGAAACAGTTAGAGAGCCTTATGTTTCCCTGACTGGACCCTACTTATTCATATCTGGAAAAATCCAAAATGTTCAACAAATAAATATTTTAAAGTAAATAATATTTTAAATATCTTAAATCCTTGATGTAAAATAACTATAAATCATTGATAATATTTGTCTTCTACCCCCTCAACCTGCGGTATTTATTTGGAATTCCATTTTGTGCTTTTTTAGTTAAAAATGTGAAAGAGTAATAGTTCTGGTTCATATTTTAATAAAAATCCCATTACAAATTGAAATCTTAAAATGGAAGTCACAGGATAAGTAGGAAGGAGAGTCTGAGGGCAAACTGGAAAGCCCAGACCTAAGACTATCACATCTTGTATTGGAGAACCTAAGACATTATTTCAGGTAGAAAGTTACTAGATGTTGACCAAATGGTCCTGAGCAAATTTCAAATAACTTGGACTCGGTGAAGTGGCAAAAAACTTTCATCTTTCCAAAATTTTCTGAATATTTAAGCATCTAGATGTTTTACAAGGCAAATGAATAAACAAACAAAAAGCAGAATCAGACCAGGGCACCCGGGTGGCTCAGTCAGTTAAGCATCCGACTTTGGCTCAGGTCATGATCTCAGGTTCGTGGGTTTGAGCCCGGTAACGGGCTATGTGCTGACAGTTTAGAGCCTGGAGCCTATTTCAGATTCTGTGTCTCCCTCTCTCTCTGCCCCTCCCCCACTTACACTCTGTCTCTCTCTCTCTCTTAAAAATAAATAAATATTAAAAAAATGTTTTTAAAAAAGCAGAATCAGACCTATAAATACAGAGAACAAATGGATGATGGCTGTGGAGGTGGGGGGGCAAGGGTGGGTGAATGGGCAAAATGGGTAAAGGGGAGTGGGAGATACAGGTTTTCAGTTATGGAGTATATAAGTCATGGAGATGAAAGGTACAGTGGAGGGAATATAGTCAGGGGTATTACAGTAGTGTTGTATGGTGACAGATGGTAGCTACACTTATGGTGAGCATAACATAATCTGTAAAGATGTCAAATCACGATGTTGAACACCTGAAACTAATGTAACCTTGTGTGTCAACTATTCTAAAACAATTTAAAGAATCTAGATGTTTTAAAGAAAATTCCTGTATGCTTCAAATTTTTATGTTAAAAAATTTAATCTAAATATATAAAAATATTGAATCACTATGTTGTACACCTAGAACTAATACACCATATGTATGTTAATGATGCCTTAGTAAGAAAAAATTCAATCCCTTCTGTAGATAACTTGAGGTCTTAAGTTCCTTGACAGTCTTTAAAGCATCATCATTTAAAAGGAAGTTATATTTTATATAAATTGATGTTAAAAACAGAAAGAACATTGCTGCTGACATGAAGCCAACAGCCCAATAGCTTTACAGTCCAGGGGATGCAGAACCCTAAAATTAGCAAAACATTGCTCTTTAAAATTCAGTAAAACTGCCACTTTTTACCCCACATCATATACAAACACTCAAAAGTCATCAAAGATGGAATTATCTTAAGCTCCCTATAAGAAGGCTATGACTGGGGGGGTCCCTGGGAGGCTCAGTCGGTTGAGCGTCTGACTCAGGTCGTGATCTCGAGGTTGGTGAGTTCAAGCCTCACATCAGGCTCACTGCTGTCAGCGTGGAACCCGCTTCAGATCCTCTGTCCCCACCTCTCTCTGTGCCCCTCCCTCTCTTGTGCTAGCTCTCTCAAAAATAAATAAAAACACTAAAAAAAAGAAGGCTATGACTGGAAGTCCCTTGGACACTTCAAGAGCAGAGGTATCTCATAGGAGCTCACAGTGACATAAGCATTGGAAGTTAATACTCATTCTCGCTAAAGCTTTCTCTCAGCCCTTCTGGAATAACCACCCACTTCACCATGTGCTTCCTGGGCTCTATGGCTAAATGACCACATAGTCCTTAGAGATTTCCTTTCTGAAAGTCCTTTACTAGACCTCTGACAGCAGAGGTAATCCTAGGGATAGACTTGAAGAAGGCAGGACGCTGTGGGGACAAAATGGAAGTAAGCCATCCAGGTTCCTGATCTTCTGTTCTCCGCTTCCTCCTAATATAGCCCGGACAGGTGGGACACAAAATGCAATTTTACGAAGAGCAGTGCTTGTCTGGTCTCCCCACTGGGAAACAGGCTCTTGTCTGCTGAGTCTACCAACTTCATACATTTACACTGAGAACTATCAGAAAGTGTTTCTTTTAATTCCAGTGTTTTTATTAAAAGAACTTCAAGTAAGAATGACCAAACTCTTAATATGGTTTACTAAACAACAGAAATCTACATTGCATAGACATTTCCTTTATTACATCCCAGAAAGATAATCATCCAGCCTTGTTTTCAGTGCCTCCAATGATGTGGAGCTCGCCAGCTCCCAAGCCAGCCATTTCATTGCTAGACAGTGTTAATATTTGAAAGCACTTTCTTAGGCTGAACTACATTCTCTCTCTTACTTTTAATAGCTATCATTTATAGAGTCATCGTGATGTGCCAAAGATTGTTATTTCATGCAGTACTTCTAACTAAACCTCACAGAAACCCTACAAGGTAGACATTATCCCACTTCTAGTTGTGAAAAATAAAGCTCAGAAAATTTCATTTACCTGCCTAAGATCACAACAAAGCAAGTGTTTGCACCCACTGTGGTTTTCCCTAATATTCCACACCGCCTCCAACAACAAAGAAATTAAATTCTTGGAAATGAAAACATTAACTATTAAATAAAGCGTCATCCTTTAAAGTGTCATACCTTTGGGATATTTACATATGCCCTTTCTCCACACAGCTGGAACAGTTGCTTTCAGGCAACAGAATGATGATCTATTTTTTTACTCCCAGTAAATCTGAAGGGTTTTGGAGAAACAGACAAATGTCTGGGTATTAAAATCTGTCTGTATGCAAAGATATATGAATATGAATAGGACCGCCATGTGTCTCTCTTCTCATCTATGTACAAACATAAACACACACACCCACACACATATACACATAAACACCTATGCACACAACAAGAATCAAGAAGACCTGATTTTTCATCCTTACAAGAATGACTGAGGTTTCCCCCACCCACTTACCATGGGCGAGAGCCAAAGTGAACCGCAATGGCGGTGGTAGGTGGGAAATGACGAAGCAGAGGGGCAAGGGGAGGGGGAAGCACTTCAAATGTGAGGCTCTTATAAACCAACCCACTGCCAGGTGCAGCTTCCTGAAGAACCCAACAGTGCCCCACCCCACAGAGCTCACAAGGTCTGGGGGGAGTACGTAAGGCTGAATAAGGCCAGATCCTTGCCACTAAGGAAGTCATGATCTAGTGGGAAAACACCAATAAATAACTCTACCGGAGGCATGCACTCTACAATTAACATCTTTAGTCCCTGTTAACCACAGAGTGCCCTCAGCAGTGTGGTTGGAAGCAAGGAGGTTGGGTTTGAAAGCCGGCTCTACCAGTGGGGACTACTGCTGACCCCACTCTGCTACCAAGCTATGGTTCCTACACTTGGTACTCCTTGTAAACTGACTCTTAATACAATTAGGGGGTCTGAATGGCGGTCAAGATGATCATGTTGAGGGGATCTGAATGGAGGTCAAGAAGATCACCAGGTGGGTGATTTCTAGCTACATGGCTGTTATTTTACATATTATCAGTAGCAAAATCATAATATGTATCACAGTCTTTCTCAGTCTTCAAACCCATGTAACTTCCAAAAGTTCAGCATTTACCCAAAACCCTGAACAACATAAAGGTCATAAACTTATAAGGCTAGTGTGACAAACCGTCTCTTTCTGCCTGGGACCAAGAGGCTTCCCAGGATGTGGGAACATCAGTGCTAAAACTGGGACCCTCTTGGGGTGCCTGGGTGGCTCAGTCGGTTAAGCGTCCGACTTCGGCTCAGGTCATGATCTCGCGGTCCGTGAGTTCGAGCCCCGCGTTGGGCTCTGTGCTGACAGCTCAGAGTCTGGAGCCTGTTTCAGATTCTGTGTCTCCCTCTCTCTCTGACCCTCCCCCATTCATGCTCTGTCTCTCTCTATCTCAAAAATAAATAAATAAACGTTAAAAAAAATTTTTTTTAAATAAAAAAAAATTAAAAAATAAAAAACTGGGACCCTCTTGGGCAAAACCAAACAGTTGGTTAACCTGACACGGCCGTCTCTAAATTTCACAGCGGACCCAGGTCTTCTGGGGGCACTGATCCACACCTCCCATTCAATAGGCTTAGGAAAGGCGACAAGGGACCCTACTCAGGCACACTCAGAAACAAACCAACCAATCAAATAAGAGGGAAATGGAAGAGGCGGGTAATCTGGGTGCCAGGGGACACCTCAGAAGGAACATTTATTGCCAGTGCCCTCCCACACACAGAAGAGAGAGCCCTGTCATGGGAACTGATTGATGTGCTGACATTCCCTGAGCTTCAATATACAGCAGCAATACATTTTTACGAAGCTACAACCTTCTCCTCGAGAAGGAAAATACAATAGTAAATTACTGAACATTTAAGCGTATATATCAATTCTAGGGCTCAGTTTTGTGTCCAGAGTACACTGCAAAGGCAAATTCAATAACTGTCAAAGACGAATATATACATATTCATTCCTTCAGCAACGTCTGCTGAAGGCCTACTACACACAAGTCTCCTCGCGGGCTCTGGGGACCCGCAGGGATGCGAAGGACTCCGCTCTTTTCTGTCAGGCATCTTATTGAAATCCTCCACCGTGTTCATAATCTCCACTTCCTAGTTTGGGGCTATTCTAATCTATATAGACTTGTTCTCCAGGGCTTGGGCCATGCACAGAAAACATTCAGTAATTCAATTGCCTCACTTACCATGGCTCCCCTAAGAAGAGCCATAGCCAACGAATTTTTAATGCATCCAGCTTACGTTTTCTTCTTTGGGAGCTTATTTCTGTCCACCAGCATAGCTTGGGCATCAGGTTACCGCAGAGATGTATTAAAGACAAATGAAGAGGGAAAGCCCGACAGGAAGAAAATTATTGTTGTAGCCATTACCTACCTACCATTTCTTGTACTGCATCAGTACGGGAACCACCCCGCCCCCCTCCTGATTCATTATCATTACCTCAGCCCTAAGGTCTTCACGCCTTTCTTCTGCACCCGGTGGAGCAACCACCCTCTGCGAAATCAGACAGGGAAACACAGGCGGACCCAACCCCACTGAGCAGAATAACACATTCCTGTCTGTAATCTGACATCGCCCTCTTTTCAGCTAAACTCAGACACCACTCCATTGTTTTAGCTGATGATGCCTGACAGGGCAGATGACTGAGGCAGGTGACAGACAGGGTTTCAATAGAGAGAGAAGCCTGCGTAAGCCCCGGCCTGTCTGCTCCAGTAAATCTCAGGTTTTATCAGCTGGGTGCAACTGGCTCATTTCGCCCAGATCGGTGGCAGTCCATCTCTGTACAGCCCCTTGTCAGGGACAGCCTTCAGGTGCCTCGGCCCGCCAGGTCTGACGGGAGTCCAACCTGGTGTGAACAAGGATTAGCCCGGAGGGCTGCGCCAGACTCCCTTTCCGCGCGCCGCGGGGCGGAGACACGAGGAACTGAAACCGGGTAAACTTGCCCGCGCGTCCCTCCGCCGCCGCCGCCGGCTCATTTGCATCTGAATAAACACGAGCGCTGACCCGGCGGCTCTGGCGCCAAGAACGTGGCCCGCGCCCCCGCCAGGAGGGAGGTTTCAACGTCGTCCTGGCAAAACCGGACGGCCTGTCAGAAACATGAAAACGGCTTTTGAAATCTGCATGTCTGGAGGAAGGCATAAAATATTCATGCCTCAGATTAAAATATTTTATTGAATTAATATTGATTTACGATTAATTTTTAAATAGATTCATATTTCATGAGGCGCTCACGATGAGCCCACCAATTGGGCCTCAGTGAGTGAAACCAATTACACAAATCGTTAAGGAAGCGACCAAGAAAGCAAGTCTTCGATGCCTGGGAGGAGACAAAAAGAACGTGAAAGTCTGGCTTTATGATAAAATACACAGAGTATCTATACAGTGACTGGAAAAGAAATCTCATCTCCCTGCTCGCTTTGATACAGCTTTTTCTTTTTAATGCATGCCAGCGGGGCATCCCCCTGTCAATTTTTTTTTTTTTTTTTTTTAGAAAGATATCTATGTTTGGCCTCACATTTGAAAACTTCACCGCAGTGACATTTTTTTTTTTCAAAATTGCAATTAATTCTCCCCTTCCGAGAGGAAACTATAATAATAATAGCAACCAAAAAGGGAAGCTTCGTTAAGAGCTTCCTCTCTCCACCATTGGGCAAAGCCTTTCAGAAAAGTGCTGACAGCTGAAAACAAAAGACATTGATTGCTGCACCCAATTAGCATCTTCAGACACAAAGCAATGGCGGGTAAGATGAGGGTCCCCGAGCGCTTTTGAACGTGTTCTATTTCAATCGGAGCCCGGGGAAATTAACTTTTCCCCCTCAGCTCTCCCACCAGGCTTCCCAGAATCATACCTGTATTTTTGTCTGAACATTCAGATAGCCATCGTTTCAGCGAGACCCCTTTTGGTAAAGAAAATGTTTTTTAATTTATACAAGATATTTTTACAGCCTAAGTAACAGACCCAGTTCATCTTTATTCATCCTTCTTTTCTTTTTATGTCTCATTCATGTCTTCCTTTTCTTATTCAACCATTCTAAATTGGGCCATCCTTGTTTGGCTTATTATAGTCAGGCCCTTTCGCACAAAGCACCAGTATGTAAAGTTATAGGACAAAATAAGGATTATTCTTCACTTTGTGATGAAGGGTTTTAATGTGAGCGTGAGGATTTGAAAAGGCATGGGGAATCTGCAGGAGATGCTAGACTGGGTTAGAATAGCCACATGGGGCTAAGATGATGCCCAGGGTCTCCTAATTAGATAAAGCCATTGTTTAGATTCAGACAATACCTGTTTACAGTTCAATAAACAACTTGTCACAGTTGCTTGCTCAAAGCAGACCTAGATGTCAGTGCAAACAGTTAGTACAGAGGTAGTGGAATAAATTGGTCTCCTGAGTAAATAAATTGAGCAGCAATGTGAAACAGCCTCATCAGTACTGAGGAAGATAATCATTTATAAAGGTTTAAAATGGCGTTTCATAAGTATTGACATTTAGAGAAATGTCTTTCCCCATCTAAATGCCTACCCCCACCTTTTCCTATTTTCAGCAGCCACTAAAAAAGAAAAACAGTAATAAAATAAAAAGAGAGAATAAAGTATGTCTGGGGTCATTCCATCAAAGTTGTATAATGCTTTGTATATAAAATTTAATAAGTACTCAAAAGATGCCTGGTTTTGATTCTAAATTAAGGGAAAGTATGGCACCTGCCTTCAAGGATTTTCCATTCTGTCATCGCAAAGTGGAACCAGACAAAAACCGGTAAGACAGTGGAAAGGTCATTTGGCCAAACATGCAGGTTTGTTGTTACTGTTGTTGTTTCTTGCTGATGAGCAACTGAGTGATGAAGGGAAATGCAGTAAAAGAAAGAACAGAGCCGAGGTACTTAGAAACTGTCGTCAGGGAGATGAAGCAAGGGAAGCAGGAAGAAGAAATGAGGTGACACCATTTGGTGACTTCTTTTATGAGGATAATGACTGCACATAGTGGCATTCCCTTTCCCAAAGATCTTTGAAAAAAGTGTCTGTACTGGGAGATGTAACTAAAGAACTGAATGTAAGGCTTTGCAACAAATTGCTATACATACAAAAAGAGAAATCACAGAGACCCTGCTGGAGACCCCCATGCACACGTAAACACTAGGAAGCAGAATGGCAAATTCCAATTCTTTAGAAGTTGTAAGAAAACAAGGCATTAACATTTACTGGCTGCCATCTTTAAACTCTTCCTGTAATATACAATGTACACCAGCCCACAATAGGACCAGAAGGGGAACAAGAAGCCTTGCTCCCACCACATTCTCCCTTCCCTTCCTTTCTTCCTTCCTTCCTGCCTTCCTTCTTTTTTTAAATCTGACCATTAGGCACCACCCCACAGAGCCTAAGTGAAAGAGCTCTTGCCCTAAAAATGGTAGAGGGCATGTCCCCTTTTAGACTAATTTAACCATCTCAGCATTTCATTTAAGTGTCCTCAATTCTGCCACCACGAATAATGTTTATTTGCCTTTAACACAGAATTTTTAAATCTTGCACTTGGAGTCTACAGCAACAGAAGCCTTTTTCTGAACCAAGAAGAAAAAACTAGAATGCAGTCAATACTATTATAAACCTCAATGATCCTTTCTGGAGATGAATATTTAACATCTGCCCTGTAACTCACACTCCCTGTATTCCTGGCTCTTTACAACCACACCTGCTCTTTCAAATGGAGTCCCCAAACTGACTGTAAGACTTCTTTCCCTAGCATTATGTTGTGGTCACAGGCCTGAGAGCACATCATGCCAGGATTACTGCTGACCTGCCCTCTGTGGAAATCTGAGCTCAGTGGTGCCTTTATAAAATGTTAGCTTTCAAGGCTACTCTAGACAAAATTGGCAGTGGATGTAGTGTTTCACCTCTATTCCCAGCGTCCATGTTCTGAGACAAAATCTCATTTACCCCATACTTCTCTGAAGGGCCCAGTGCTCTTTTAAAACCTCTCCTTGGGCAGGCACAGCAATGCAGAGAGCAAAGGGAAGGAGTTGGGATGAGAACACCCAGGTTCGGGTCCCATCTCTCTCTGGCTGCATAACCTTGTCCAAGCCACTTAACCTCTTCAGAGCCATTCCTCGGTTGTAAAATAGGGATAATAAAATCACTTACTTCCCAAGGAGGGTATACATGCTGCAGCTACAAACAAACAAATTGAAGTATGTTGAAACTTCAGGGGCCAATCAGGTGCTATTTCCACAAAACGTTGTTCATTCACTCAAAAATATAACTGAATACCTACTATATTTAAGACTGGATACAGTGATGAATATGGTGGGTCCCCTGTGCTTGGAGACAGAGTCTAACAGAGAATGTCATGGAAAGCATACTTTGAATAGCATAAGATTAGAACCATAATAGAGTATTAAGAAGTGTTATGGAGCCACAGGTATGGAAGCAACTAAATATTTTGGAGGCAAGTCATGGAAACTTTGTTATTATTTATTTAATGTTTATTTTTGAGAGAGAGAGAGAGAAAACACAAGAAGGGGAGGAGCAGAGAGAGGTGACAAAGGATTCAAAGCAGGCTCTGTGCTGACAGCAGGTGGCCTGATGTGAGTCTCAAACTCAGGAACTGCAAGATCATGACCTGAGCTGAAGTCAGTCACTTAACCGACTGAGCTACCCAAGCGCCCCAAAACTTTATTATTATAGTGCATATATATAATAGGCAAATGTTAAGCCCTACCACTTAACAGGGCAGAATAGATTTTAACTCTAGTTAGTCTGAAACTCAAGAAATAGAATTCTAATACTTCAATATTGAGTCTTAACCCGCAATCAGAGGAGGTGGAAAAGCACCACCAGGGCCTAGTCAGCTCCTGCTCAGGGCCTCCAAGTCACATGGACATGATCACTGCAGTTAAGGTAGACTCCCTGCTTGTAACCATGGAAGTGAATGGTTAGAACCACCTTAAGTCATTTTATACCATTTATTCAGCTGCATTTTTTGGATCTTGATTCAAATACATTAACTGAAAAAAGTCTACTTTAGATGATGAGCCTATTTCTGGTTTAAAGGTTTGGGAAGTCCTGCGGGGACAGTGTTGAGCAGACTCTTCCCCAGCCCACCCTCGTGTTGCTACCGATCCCCAATCTTGTCTCCTCTACAAACACCTTCTGAATGAGATTACCAGTGCCCACTGGCGGATGCTATGTATGGATCTCTAGCTGGACCACACAGACAACTCCAAAACCAGACTTCCTGTCAAGACTGACAACTGCTCTCCTCCTAAGTTTCTTGTCTCTGTAGAAGATACCACCACTTTCTCCTTTACTCAAGCAAGAAAGCAAGAATTTCTTCTTTTCTTCTCTCTTCATCTCACCTCCCTCCGCTAACTGTGTCAACCCTGTGTCCTTACCATTTTTCATACCTATACCATCCTCTCCTTCCCCCTTTGATTGCCAGAGTTCAGCTGCGTCACCCTTTATCTCAGTTTGGAAATAGCCCCCTAACTGTCTCCCCGTGTCTAACCTCACTTCCTGTAATTCATTCTCCAAATGCTACCAAAGTGATAGTGATCTTTAAAAGCTAAGAAAGACCATGTATCCCTCTTTCTTAAAATCCTTCAAAGGCTCTCCATAGTTTACAGAACAAAGAGCAAAATTCTTAAAATGACATAGAAGACCCTAAATTATCTGTCCTCACAGTTGTCTTGACCTCACAATTCTTACAACTCTGACTCTTCTATGTGGTTTCATAACTCCCTGCCTTTGCTCTTACTGAATCCCTTTGCCTGAGAAGTCTGCCTCCTGTCTTCAACCTCCTGTCCAAACACCTACTCATTTGCCAAGACTCATTCAGTCACCCTCTTCTCTAGGAATTCTTTATCTTACCAGAACTTTGAGATAGAATTGACCACCCCTTCCTTTAGGCCCTCCCCCTGCACTTTGCCCAGATATCAAAAACATGTCTCCCTCCTCCTGGAAATAAAACTCCCAGTGACAAGGTCCATAATCAGTTAATTTTGTATAGCCAGTACCTGGCACAGTATCTGACATGTTTGGCACTCAACTGATGTTGTGTGAATGAACGAATAAAATGTGCAACCCGTTCTGTGAAAAAGGTCACAAAAGCCTAAAAAAGTGACTTGCATATAGTAAGCAGTCAATAAATATTTGTTGAATGAATGAATGAACGAATCCTTTCATATTTTGCCATTGAACTGGAGATCTTGTCACTGTCTTTTATGTAGTCCTTCTCCATATATATTTTTTGTCTAAAATAACGATGCGCAAAGTAGGCTAAAGCAGGGCATATTATGCCACTATCAAATGCCGACATAGATTGGAGATGACCTTGCTGGCTAATTATTTCATTACTGAGAGCTCCTTGAGGGCTTCCTTCTTAGTGTCAACCTCCTCAAATATATTCCTAAGGACTCAAAAAAAACCAAACAAAACCCCCCCCCCAAAAAACAAAAACCCACCCAACTGCTTTGTTTTTCCACTCAACTGCTAAACAACAACCAAACCAGAGCAGGAAAAATTATACTACCCCAGGGAGAAAACATCATACAAATTCTACTTCTAGTATGTTTAGATCTCTGAGATTTATATAAAAATTCAGGGTTAACCTTATGAGTGTACAGAAAAGACATACTTTCTAGAGGTGTGATGAATTGTCAAATATTTACTACTACTGGCACACTAGAATGCTGAAATTTCTATTACAAAATGATAACCTTTGGCTTCTCGATCTTTAACAGAACATTTTTAAAATGTAGATACTCCTGGGTAGAAGCAGGGTTGGTAGGTAGCCTGTGTACATGATCAATAAGGAGAGGGTGGTTGTTTGTGAATGGCAATGGTTTTTATTATTCAGTGCTAGTAAATTACCAGATGTTAAATATATTGCCTATACTGCAGTCAGGAAGGAATCCCACCCTGAGCCTCATTTTCCTAGATTTAGATTGAAAGGGCTTTATAGATCATCTAGTCTCCCCCATATTATGTTTAAGAGATTGATTTTTTCATGCATGTACTTATACATTTTTTCATTCAGCCAATCTTTGCCAAAGGCCTACTATGTGCCAAGCACTTCTCAAGGAACTCGAGACACAGGAATGAACAAAACAGACAAAAATCCAAGACCTCATATAGCTTACATTATATTGGGGAGAGATAGACAATCAACAATATATCAGTAAAATGTATTTTTTCTTGGCTTCTCGGGTTTGCCAAATAGTGATTAATGAATAAAAATAAAATTGGGAAGAGGGAGAGAACATGTGAGGCAGAAAGTGAAGGTGGCTTCCAATTTAATTTCAGCGATCAGGAGGTCATCACTGAGAGGATAACATTTGAGAGAAGACTGGTGGTGGGTCGGAGCAAAGATTGCAAATACCAGAGCAAGAGGGGTTTTCCAGGTAGAGGGAAAAGCTAATCCAAATATCATGAGAGAGGAATTCATATGATTTGTTAAAAGAAAAGAACAAAGAGAACAGTGTGTTTCGTCTCGAGAGAACAAAGGGAAGAGAAGTAGAAGATGAGATCAGAGGACGAGTGAGGGACTCCAGTCATCACAGAACCCTGGGGGACATTTTCAAGATAGGTTTAGGCTGGGGCTCCTGGGTGGCTCAGTCAGGTAAGCGTCCAACTTCGGCTCAAGTCATGATCTCACGGTTTGTGGGTTTGAGCCCTGCATCAGGCTCAGTGTTGACAGCTCAGAGCCTGGAGCCTGCTTTGGATTCTGTCACCCTCTCTGTCTGCTCTTCCCTCACTTGTGCTCCGTATCTCTCTCTCTCTCTCCCTCTTAAAAATAAATAAACATTAAGAAAAATAGGCTGAGTGAGATGAGAAGCAATTGGAGGGTTTGAGCAGAAGAGTGCCATGCTTGGACTGACTGTACATGTAAAGGACCATGCTGCTGCTATGTTGAGAAGAGACTGAACTGGGCAAAGACAGAAGCAGATAAACCATGCAGGAGTCTGTTGCACTGATTAAGGTGAGAGGAGACAGCAGTGTGGATGAGTGGTAGTGGTAGTGGATGGTGAGACGTAGACAGATTCTGGATACATTTTGATAGCGGAGCCAATAGGATTGGCTAACATACTGATTATGAGGATTGCAAGAAAGAAAAGAGACAAGAATAGCTCTGATTTAGGGGCACCTGGGTGGCTCAGCTGGTTAAGTGTCTGACTTCAGCTCAGGTCCTGATCTCACAGCTCTTGAGTTGGAGCCCTGTGTCGGGTTCTGTGCTAACAGCTCAGAGCTGGGAGATTCTGGGTCTCCGTTTCTCTCTGTCCCTTCCCCTCCCCCCCACTCTCAAAAACAAACATTAGAAAAAACGAAAAGCTCAGGTTTCTGGCCTGAGCAACTGGGAGGATGGTGTTTTCATGAAGTGAAGTGGAAAGATTGAGGGTAGTGTGTATTTTGGGGAAGGGAGTGCAATGATCAGGAGCTAGTCAAGGCATTTTAAGTGAGAAGTACCTAGTGGACATCCAAAGAGAGGAGTTGATTATTTAAATGAGAAAATGTATAAACAGGGAAGCTGTGAATTATATCAGGTCATCCAATCACAAAGGCACCATCAGAGTGGGACATAAAATCGCACCCTGGAGGGAAGAAATAGAACTCTAAAGGGAAAAGAAAGACTGAGACAATGACAGATTCTGCCTTCCTCATTGTTTGGCCAGGAAGTGAGTGGCCAGACCAAACTGAAGTCTCATAAACCACGAGCAAAACTGCAAAATGTCATTCAATTGCTAGTTTCTACTGTGCATTTTTCCATTAAGTTCCTGATAGTGTCTACTAAATTTATTTTAACATGGAACATTCTTTAAGGGTTGTGCGATGAGAATGTAAAGGGAGAATGGTATAAGCGAAGATGGCAGAAATCTATTTGAACTCTTTTACTCACATGGACTGCAGACACTCCTTGCATATCAAATGCCAGAGCAACTTAGCGTCCCTGGTGGCAGCTCCTAGAATTTAGATTGGGAACAAAACCTGTTCAGGATATGAAACAACTGGGATATGATATGGTGTTGGGCAAAGTGAACGGGAAGAACTTTCACATTTCGGGTTAATTGTTCAAAAAATATTTGGGAAGGGGCAAGATTCTGAACTACTCATGCAATGACAATATTCTTTTGCAGAGATCTAAAACAGTGCCCAATTCATAATCTTATCTAGAGCTGTGAACTTTCAAGGGGTCATTTGGTTCAGCTCTGGCCTGGAAAAAACCTTACAGGACAACTATAAACTGGGAAATATTTACCATATTTGCCAGCAGAACACGCAAAAGGGGAAGAAAGACAAGTTGGACCATTATTGGTGACATGATGGAGACGTCTAGATATCCAACCTATGTATACCATCAATTTGCAAATGGCTACTGGGGTTCTGAAATTGATGAAGTTCTCAAATGATTTCCACTTTTCAAGCTTTTATCCTATTAAAAGCCATCTACCACAAATCTGCTTAAGTACTTTTAAAATACAGAGTATCAAAAAAAATACAGAGTACCCAATTCATACAGCCACCAGCCACTTACTGGGAAGAGGTTATGCAGGGATCTGGACCAGATATGATGGTTTTCATAGTTCATTGTGAAGAATTAAGAAGGGCGATTTGAGACATAGTACCTGCAAGAAAAACATAAGCCCAAATCAGGCTATGCCAGTTAGTTACCTGTTATCTCTCAGTGCCAAGTCAACCCATCCTCTCTGCTTCTTTGCACTATATTTTCAATATTCCCTTGCCAGATGGATTCCTGTTAGTTTCTGTCAGTGAAAGAGACTAGTGTGAAATTGAAAGACAGGAGGAGGGAAGAATGAACTCTTTTTCTATTTACAGTTCCTATAAGTTTTCCTCTAGCAGCAGAAAACAAATACCATACCAACATTGCTTCAGCCCCTCAGGGCTGGCTGTGCCCCTCCAGCAACAGAGTACCAGCGACACCATGCACTTTTCAGAAAGCATGAGTGTCTCCCCCAGAGAGCTGAACAATAGTCACAGGGTAGCCTCCTTAGAGATCCACACAGCAGCCACATGGTATTCATCACTCAAAGCGCCAGCCACACAGACCAGTCCTCTGAGCCACTACATATACCAGCGCCCTTTTGTTCCTTCAACACCAAGAGTAGTAGCTACTTTCACACATACTAATATTGGACTTAACCTTCGCATTCCTTTTCTGCTCTTTAAGGAATTAGAGGTATTAGAAAGGTATTAGAAAATACTGGTGAGTGGTGGTTTTAAAATATGTCACAAATTTTTCAACACTGTTATCTCTAAAGGGTGGATCCTAATTCCCCTCCCCTTGATTGTGGGCTGGACTTAGCGACTTGCTTCAGATGAGTACACTATGACAGACACGATGGTGTATGGCTAGGTCATCAAAGGTATCACAGCTTCATCCTGCTCTCTCTCTTAGATCACTGCCTGAGAGAAGCCAACTGCTCTGTCATGAGGACACTCAAACAGCCTTGTGGGGAGGCCCACGTGGTGAGAAACTGACACTTTTTGCCAACTGCCAGCAAGAAGCGGAGGTCTTCCTGCCAATAGCTACATGAGTGCGCCATCTTGGAAGCGGATCCTCCACCTTCAGCCAAGCCTTCAGATAACTGCAATGCCATCTCACAGTTCGACTGCAATCTCATAAGGGATCCTAGGTTTCTCCTGGATTCCTGAACCTCAGAAGCTCTGTGAGATAATAACTGTATTATTGCTGTTTCAAGTTATTAAATTTTGAGGTAACTGGTTTATTGGTTACAACACATAATTAAAATACCAAGTAACCAATTCCTTATATTAAAGTTCTCCATGTGAAATATCTGTTGTTGGCTCTTGATTGATAGAAGACTTGGTAGCATGAGTGGACCCAGGAAGCTGACCCTCAAAGATAGGATTCTATAATTGGGTTATTTACCTCTTTAGCTTTACAATTTAGCGTGAAATCTCGTTGCCAATGACAAATGGGATGCTGGTAATCTGTAACAGGCAACAATAGCAAAATGACTTAAATTATGGCTGTGGCTTCTTGGGATGAATTTCCTACGGAAGGCAAGGCTTTGAGTAACAAAGTAGCTGAAGTCCTTGACAGTTACAGTAGTAAATGTAATTATAAGAACTGGGAACGAGCTTTCTCTCTGCCATCAAGTCACAGAAGACCAGGAAGTATCATTAGTAGCCATGAAAGAACCTCTTATTTCTTGGATTCATAAGGCAGGTATGACTAATCAAAATATAATTTTGCGAGTTACATAATTACAATATGAGATGAATTAACAGACAGAGTTTCTTATGTAAAAATTTAGGAATTGTTTAGAAGGAATGAATGCCTGAACTTGGAAGGAGGAAATTTTTTTCAACTTAGACAGAGTTGAGTATTTTTAATCTGATATCTCTGAGCCTCACTTGCCATCAGAAGCAGCTCCTTAGGTTCTGAGGTGCATAGCCTTACCTTTCCTGAAGACTCTATAAGCTCCTCTATGGCTGATGCCTTCAAAGAGGATGTGTATTCTCCTCATCATCTCTCACTGCCTCAAGACCTGCAACTAGAGTTGTGTCTCAACACAGTCCATGGAGGCAAGTGCCAAGTCACATGTGGGAGAAGAGAGTTCATATTCCAAAATAATAGCAAGATTTTTGCAAAGAGACATTGGCAGAAACTTAGAGGATGACCATGGGAGTAGATTCTATACATATTAGACCAAGGAGGGTAACACATAATATTGGATGAAGTCAAGTATATTATTATGGTTTAACTTAATAGAGAATGAGGTAAATGTGAGGAGTTTCAACAGTTGGCTTGGATGATTACTGAAACATGGACCTAATTCAATCAGGATGAGATGCCAGAACTTCCTTGGCATAAAATAGAAGAAAAGACCAAAAGGCTTAGAAAGATAGGAACCCTGGAGTAAACCTGAATATCCACACAAACATGTCCCTTGAGAGTCCAGAGTACTCCCTCTTCCCTTAAGTGTTGAGAAATGCATTAATGATGTGGCCACTATATGCTTAGAAGAGCTTTATGGTGGATGGCTGTCTTTCATAAGCTAGGGATAATGGTGAGAAAAGCCACAACTGAAATGGGCTTTCTGATTTTAAAGTGGATAGTGAAATTCTGGAATGTTAGGGGCCAACTTAACCTCTAAAGGCAAGGTTTGCATAATTACCATAATAAACAATTATATTTGACCTGCAGGTATCTGCAGTAAGGCTTATTGATCACAGTGTTTCAATAAGACAAATAGGTAGCCCACTAAATAATTATATATATATATATATATATATATATATATATATATATTTATGTATATTATATATTATACATATATATGTATATATGTATATGTATATACATATAGTATATATATACATATATATTATATGTATATTAATATATCTATAGTAAGTATAGATTATATCATAATTATAATTAAAAATTCTAGCCCATCGTTTCTCGGCCTTTTGGCTAGGATCAAGTATAAAAATTCTAGCCCAAGTGAGCAGAAATCTATCTGGGATCACCACAATGGTGAAGCACCTCTTCTCCCCCAGTGCAGCCCTAACCAGGTTCATAAACTCAGAGTACAGGGGCTTTATCCAGAATCACCATAATTATATTCTGAAATATTTTCTAAGCCTTCCAAAAGGTGCTTATATATAGGGTGATCACGCTCAGGGAAAAGGAAAACATCCGGTCCTATCTCAAGATTACTAGATTCTAGCTCTCTTGATTTATACTGCCACTGTGGTCCACTGGTCAATGTGGGGCTTATGGAGGTCAACTGATAAAGTGGATTTGGGGGCCTATATTTATATCCCCAGACCTTGCATATATAAATTGAATAGTCATGTTTATAACAGAATCACCATGTGACCTCTCTTACCTCTGGAGGTAGGGCTGTTATGGTATGATGATGAGGTAGTGGGCTCTGAAACATTCTCTCTCAACCAGAGCAGTAAGCCACATCTGAACACGATGGAATTACAGAGAGCATGGAGTTCACCAAAAATCTGAAAGGTGAGGGGCGCCTGGGTGGCGCAGTCGGTTAAGCGTCCGACTTCAGCCAGGTCACGATCTCGCGGTCCGTGAGTTCGAGCCCCGCGTCAGGCTCTGGGCTGATGGCTCGGAGCCTGGAGCCTGTTTCCGATTCTGTGTCTCCCTCTCTCTCTGCCCCTCCCCCGTTCATGCTCTGTCTCTCTCTGTCCCAAAAATAATAATAAAAAAAAAAAAAAAAAAAATCTGAAAGGTGAAAGGATGATAACTCATATCACATTCCAATGTAATTCTCCTTTTTTTCCTATGCAAAATGCAGGTGGATAGTGGGTTGTTATAATGTCAGGCAGGTCATTATTCCAACTTGGGCAGCTACTTCAGATACAGTATTTCATTTTTCAAGGGGTAAATAAATACAACCTCTGGATCCTGGTAAGCAGCTATTGATCCAGAAAATGACTTTTTGTCTATACCAAATTGCAGGTCTCACCAGAAACAGTTTGTTCTCACTTAGCAAGGACAGCAACTCACCTTCACACTCTTGCATCACAACTATACCAACTTTCCCATTGTCTGACATAATCTAGCACTCAAAGATGTTGATCATCTTGGAATTTTACACAATATCACGTTAACTACCTTGATGACATCATGTTATTGAGCCTTATGAACAGGAACTAGCAGGCACTTTAAATGCCTTAGTAGCATGCATTCCAGAAAGTGGGAAATAAATCCCTCAAATTTTCAGGAATCTGAAACTTAATGAGTCTTTCAGATACCCAGCCCACTTGCTAATACCATTGACCATAGATAGTCTACCAAACAGAAAGTCTGAAATAGATGATCCCAAGTGATATCAACTATTAAAGGCTTCATCCCATTAAAAATCATATATGACAAATTTGCATATCTTGAGTATATTCTGTATCCAAAGTGAGCAAGTAGTTCCTTCCAAATATCGAACATTTGCTGAGATATGGCAGTTCAAGGACCTGAACTGTGCATGACATGACCTCATGCTGCAGTCTGTAGGATTAGGTTTGGGGGGCGCCTGGGTAGATCAGTTGGTTAAGTGTCCGACTCTTGATTTTGGCTCAGGTCATGATCTCATTGTTGTGATATTGAGCCTGCATTGGGCTCCATGATGAGTGTGGAGCCTGCTTGGGACTCTCTCTCCCCACCCTCTGCCCCTCCCCCAGTTGTGTTCTCTCTCTCTCTCTCAAAATAAATAAACCATAAAAACAAGAAGAATGGTAGGCTTGGTCCAAGGGGATTACACCATCCGTGCAAGCCAACAGTACAGACAGTGAGGTCCTGCAACAACTACTATTTCCTGACACTCTCTCATTACTAATTAATCCCAACACTCTCTCCTCCTGAACCTGGACTCAGTCACAGAATCCTTCCAAACACAGTGTAGCAAATAATATTCACCAATGCATTGTGAGAAATAAAACTTTCTTTCAAAATAGAGGGAATCCAGGTGCAAGCATATTGGATGGAAATCACAAAAACCAAATGAGAGGAAGAGGGAGAAAAGTGAAGGGTAAAATCTATATAAACCTTAGTAAAAGAAAAAGGAAAAGATCCACAGTATCCAGTGTAGTCAGGGAAAGAACTATCACAGATATGTTAGCTCTGACAATGGATACACAGAAAATTCTTTCTGAAGAAAACTCATCTGTTTAACACTGAAGTACTTCTGGGATAGAGGAACCATGTTCTGAAGAGGAGCCATGTTCTGAAGTTATGTGTGATGCAAAACAATGGGCATCGGTTTGCCCATTTCTGCAGGTGCAAAGTGGACGCCTAGAAGCATCTGCACCAGACACAGAATAACAAGGATCTCACAGGCATCTGAGGACAAACATTGGAAATCTTTCTACTATTCTGAAAAAAAATGAGAGTAGTATTTAATATCTACTTCACTGAGGCATAATAAATTTCTGTATTAAGAAAACACAGCTTGCAAGCAAATTAAGCAAGACACTCAGACCAAAGCAACAGATAAATGGGACAGTATTATTAGAACAAATTATTAGGTTCTTCTGTTAAAGAGCCCTGAGAAGGTTGGAACTGAGAAAGTTGTAGTCCATGGCTCTTTGCTAACCATATCCCCCAAAGGAACAAGCAGCTAACTTGTTACATAAGAGGATCTCAATAAAATGTGTGTTGAATTAAATTGGAGTTGGCAAAATGTCAATTAATTTTTTTCAGTTTTGCTTTTTAAATTTTTACATATTTCAATTAATTTAACGAAGACATTAGAGCTTTTCATTTCCCCAAGTCCTTTCTTTGATCAAAGCAAGGAATAGACTGACAAATTAATTCTATTCTAATTCATGTCAGAAACAACACTTCTCTTAGAAATGAAAAGTAAGTAAGCAACACCAAACGCTGGCAAGGATGTGGAGCCATAGGAACTCTCATACGTTGCTGGTGGAATTGTAAAATGGTACAGCCACTTTGGAAGACAGTTTGGCGGGTTCTTAGAAAACTAAACATATTCTTACCATATGATCCAGCAATCACACTCTTTGGTATTTACCCACAAGAGTTGAAGATTTATGTTCACACAAAAACCTGCACAAGGATGTTTATAGCAGCTTTCCTCATAATTGCCAAAACGTGGAAACAACCAAGATGTCCTTCAGTAGGTGAGTGGATAAATAAACTGTGGTACATCCAGACAAGGGAATATTATTCAGCACTAAAAATAAACGAGCTATCTAGACATAAAAGGACATGGAGGAACCTTAAATGCATGTTAGTAAGTGAAAGAAGCCAGTCTAAAAAGGCTAAATGCTGTTTGATTCTGCCTGTATGACATCTAGGAAAAGGAAAAACTGAGGAGGTAGTAAATAAATCAATGTGTGCAGTACAGAAGATGGGAGACAAATAAATGGAGCACAGAAGATTTTTAGGGCAGTGAAAATACTCTGTATGATATTGCAATTGATGGATATAGGTTACTACACATTGGTCTAAACTCATAGAATATACAATACCAAGAAAGAACCCTAAGGTATATATGGAATTTGAGTGTTTATGACGTGTCAATGTAGGTTCATCCTTGGTTAAAAAACTTAATAAAATCCGTTCTGGTGCATGATGTTGATAACAGAGGAAGCTATGCAGGGATGGGGTAAATGAAAAATCCCTCAACTTCCCTTGTAATGATATTTTAAACCTAAAACTAATCTAAAACATTAAGTCTTTAAAAAAATAAAAACATAGAAAGTAAGCACTGGCCTGAAATAGGCCATTGTTTTCGGTTGACATGGATCTGGAACCACTAATGAATAGTAGGAAAAGAGTACCTGTTAGACTATCCGTATTCTTACAGTTATACAGGCAGAGAAGAGTATCAGTGGCTTCACTGACACAATCACTCTTTTCCAGTCATGCTGACCTCCTTTTGTCCACATCCCAAACCTGTTCCCACCTAAGATTTTTACATTTGCTGTTTCCTTGCCATGAACACTCTTTCCCCAGATACGTGCTCTCTAACTCCTTCAAGTATTTCAAGTCACTTTCCCAGTGAAGCCCTCCCTGGGCAGCCTAACTAAAAGTTCAACCCACTTCCCTCCTTTATTCGTCTTATAACCTCAGTACATATTGCCATCTAACGTATCCTACATTTTTTTTTACCTTTTTATTCCTTTGTATATCTCCCCTGCCGCACTAAGAACTCTGTGAGGACAGGAATATTTTTTCATTACTATATCTTCATCCTTTAGAATGGTGCCAAGCAAATAACAGATCAATAAATATCTGTTGAATGAATAAATGGACATGCAATCAAGTTAAAAATGTGAAATGAAAAATGTCAGGAAGATACAGTGTATAGCCTTCAAATCTTTTCTCTTTCCTCCTTATCCCAGGAAACCTTTTATCCAGATCTTGAATACACTCTTTTATAATTTTATTTCAAAAATACCAAGGTGTTTGGGGAGAAGACAGCCAGCACTGATAAATTATGAATGCTCTAGGAAATTTCAAAAATTCTATTCTCTGCATTGTTCATAACACATTATACTTTGACATTTATAAAAATTAAAAACAAATAGAAATTAATCCCATCTTTAAAATATGAATTCCATATTCCTATACTCCTATTGGAGTATATTTACATCACACATTTTAAAAGTTCATATAAGTTTTAGCTTTAAAATCCATTACTGCTTCCCACTGTAGAATTTTTATATCAATGGATATTTACTTTTGATAGTCATTAATATTTCTGACCAATATATTTGCTAATCTAATAATACTCTTTCTCATTCTTTGCCAGTACTATTAAAAAATTTTAATACTCAATTTTTAACTTTCCTCCAAGGGCTACTTTCTGAAAGTAAACCATATACTCTACAAAATACAGGCAAGCTGTTGAATAGCGAAGCCTGACAATATTTATACAATGTGAATGACCCAAAATATGCAATTGTGTAAACATTGCCGCTGGACCAAAACTTTTAGCTATAAACCTACTGTTGACATGCCTGTTAAGGGTTCTTAATGGACAGAGGTCCCGAGAAGAGATTGAGATAGAATTCCACAAGGAAGTTCACTCATGTGATCCACTCTGAGTGGATTTTTGGAAAAGAAGACAGTAAGAGGATTATTTTGAGATTTTAGATTTAGGGGATTTAGGAGAGAATGGCCTAGGGATACAGAAAGCAATGACTGCAACCAACATGCCCCAAGCAATTCAAGGTACAAACCTTCTCTCCTGATGATGTGTTGATTTAGAGTCAGGAATGAAATTTCAACTTTGGCAGTGTTCAGAGTTACATTAAATCAACTTTTGTGGCTCACAATGAAGCAGAGATTATTCGGATCACGTTAGAAGACCATACTCATTGTTTGCAAACTACTCCCCATTGAAGCAAATGCAATAATATTTTTCCCTTTTTGACCCCACATAGTTATTTTTATTGTTTTAAAATAGAACAGAGAAGCATTTTTTGAGGTTTATTTTTTTAATTAAATTATTTATTATTTTTAAAAATTTACACCCAAGTTAGTTAGCATATAGTGCAATGACGATTTCAGGAGTAGAATCCAGTGATTCATTCCCTACATATAACACCAAGTATTCATACCAACAAGTGTCTTCCTTAAATCCCCTTAGCCCATTTAGCCATCCCCAACCCACAACCTCTCCAGCTCAGTTTGTTCTCTATATTTAAGGCTCTTATGTTCTGTCCCCCTGCCTGTTTGTATGTTATTTTTGCTTCCTCTCCCTTATGTTCATCTGTTTTATATCTTAAATTCCACATGAGTGAGGTCGTATGATATTTGTCTTTCTCTGACTAATTTCACTTAGCATTATACCCTCCAGTTCCATCCACGTTGTTGCAAATGGCAAGATATTATTCTTTTTGATTGCCAAGTGCTATTCCATTGTATGTATATACCACAACTTTATCCATTCATCTGTCAATGGACATTTGGGTTCTTCCCATACTTTGGCTATTGTCAATAGTGCTGCTTATAAACATCAGGATGCATGTGCCCTTTCGAAACAGCACATCTGTATCCTTTGGATAAATACCTAGTAGTGCAATTGCTGGGTTGTAGGGTAGTTCTATTTTTAATTTTTTGAGGAACCTCCATACTGTTTTCCAGAGTGGCTGCACCAGCTTGCATTCCCACCAACAATGCAAAAGAGATCCTCTTTCTCCGCATCCTTGCCATCATCTGTTTTTGTCTGAGTTGTTCATGTTACCCATTCTGACAGGGGTGAGGTGGTATCTCAGTGTGGTTTTGATTTGTATTTCCCTGATGATGAGTGATGTTGAGCATCTTTTCATGTGTCTGTTGGCCATCTGGATGTCTTCGTTGGAGAAGTGTCTATTCATGTCTTTTGTTCTTTGCTTCACTGGATTATTTGTTTTTTGGGTGTTGAGTTTGATAAGTTCTTATATATTTTGGATACTAACCCTTTATCTGATATGTCATTTGCAAATATCATCTCCCATTCCATCAGTTGCCTTTTAGTTTTACTGATTGTTTCCTTCACTGTGCAGAAGGTGTTTGTTTGTTTGTTTGTTTGTTTGTTTGTTTGTTTTATCTCGATGAGGTCCCAATAGTTCATTTTTGCTTTTGTTTCCCTTGCCTCTGGAGACATGTTGAGTAAAAAGTTGCTGTGGCTGAGGTCACAAAGGTTTTTGCCTGCTTTCTCCTCGAGGATTTTGATGGCTTCCTGTCCTCTGTTTAGGTCTTGCATCCATTTTGAGTTTATTTTTGTGTATGGTGTAAGAAAGTGGTCTAGGTTCATTCTTCTACACGTCGCTGTCCAATTTTCCCAGCACCACTTGCTGAAGAGATTGTCTTAATTCCATAGGATATTCTTTCCTGCTTTGTCAATGATTAGTTTGCCATACATTTGTGGGTCCATTTCTGGGTTCTCTATTCTGTTCAATTGATCTGTGTTTTTGTGCCAGTACCATACTGTCTTGATGATTACAGCTTTGTAATACAGCTTGAAGTCTGGGCTTGTGATGCCTACTGCTTTGGTTTTCTTTTTCAAGATTGCTTTGGTTATCAGGGTCTTTTCTGGTTCCATACAAATTTTAGGATTGCTTGTTCTAGCTCTGTGAAGAATGGTGGTGTTATTTTGATAGGTATTGCATTCAATATCAAAATTGCTCTGGGTAGTATCAGCATTTTAACAATATTTATTCTTCCAATTAATAAGCATGGAATACTTTTCCATTTTTTGTGTCACTTCTTCAATTTCTTTCATAAGCTTTCTATAGTTTTCACTGTATAGATTTTTCACCTCTTTTGTTAGGTTTATTCCTAGGTATTTTATGGCTTTTGGTGCAATCATAAATGGTGCAATTCCTTGATTTTTCTTTCTGTTGCTTCATTATTGGTGTATGAAGTGCAACTTATTTCTCTGCATTGATTTTATATCCTGCCACATTGCTGAATTCATGGATCAGTTCTAGCAGTTTTTTGGTGGAATTGTTTGGGTTTTCCATATAGGGTATCATGTCGTCTGCAAAGAGTGAAAGTTTGACTTCCTCCTTGCCGATTTGGATGCCTTTTATTCCTTTGTGTTGTCTGATTGCTGAGCTTAGGACTTCCAGTACTATGTTGAAAACAGTGGCAAGAGTGGAAATCCCTGTAGTGTTCCTGACCTTAGGGGGAAAGCTCTCAGTTTTTCCCAATTGAGGATGATATTAGCAGTGGGTCTCTCGTTTATGGCTTTTATGATCTTGAGGTATGATCCTTCTATCCCTACTTTCTTGAGGGTTTTTATCAAGAAGGATGCTATATTTTGTCAAATGCTTACTCTGCATCTATTGAGAGGATCATGTGGTTCTTGTCCTTTCTTTCATTGATGTGATGTATCACATTGATTGTTTCGTGGGTATTGAACCAGCCCTGCATCCCAGTTATAAATTCCACTTGGTCGTGGTGAAGGATTCTTTTAATATATTGTTGGATCTGGTTGGCTAGTATCTTATTGAGAATTGTTGCATTCATGTTCATCAGGGATACTCGTCTGTAGTTCTCCTTTTTAGTGGGTTCTTTGTCTGGTTTGGAATCAAGGTAATGCTGGCCTCATAAAATGAGTTGGAAGTTTTCCTTCAATTTCTATTTTTTGAAACAGCTTCAAAACAGTAAGTGTTAACTCTTCTTTAAATGTTTGGTAGAATTACCCTGGAAAGCATCTGGTCTTGGATTCTTGGTTTTTTGGGAGATTTTTGAGTACTAATTCGATTTCTTTACTGATTATGGGTCTGTTCACATTTTCTATTTCTTCCTGTTTCAGTTTTGGTAGTGTATATGTTTCTAGGAATTTCTTCCCAATTTATTAGCATATAATTGCTCATAATATTCTCTTATTATTGTTTGTATTTCTGCAGTGTTGTTTGTCATCTCTCTTCTTTCATTCTTGATTTTATTTATTTTGGTCCTTTCCTTTTTCTTTTTGATCAAACTGGCTAGGGATTTATCAATTTTGTTAGTTCTTTCAAAGAACCAGTTCCTGGTTTCATTAATTTGTTCTACTGTTTTTGTTTTTGTTTTTGTTTTTTCATTTCAATAGCACTGATTTCTGCTCTAATCTTTATTATTTCCCATCTTCTGCTGTTTTGGGGTCTTATTTGCTGTTCTTTTTCCAGCACCTCTTTGAGTTGTAAGGTCAGGTTGTGTATCTGAGACTTTTCTTCCTTCATTAGGAAGGCCTGGATTGCTATATACCTCCATCTTATGACTGCCTTTGCTGTATCCCAGAGGTTTGGGGCTGTGGTGTTATCATTTTCATTGGCTTCTATGTACTTTTTAATTTCCTCTTTAACTTCTTGGTTCACCCATTAATTCTTTAGTAGGATGGTCTTTAGTCTCCAAGTATTTGTTACCTTTCCAAATTTTTTCTTGTGGTGTATTTCGAGTTTCATACCATTGTGGTCTGAAAATATGCACAGTATGATCTTGATCTTTTTGTACTTGTCGAGGGCTGATTTGTGTCCCAGTATGTGATCCATTCTGGACAATTTTCCATGTGCACTCAAGAAGAATGTGTATTCCGCTGCTTTAGGATGAAATGTTCTGAATATATCTGTTAAGTCTATCCAGTCTGGTGTGTCGTTCAAAGCCATCGTTGCCTTGATTTTCTGCTTAGATAATCTGTCCATTGTTGTAAGTGGGGTGTTGAAGTCCCCTACCTTTATGGCACTATTATCAATGAGTTTCTTTATGTTTGAGATTAATTGATTTATATATTTGGGTTTCTCCACATTTGGAGCATAAATGTTTTCAACTGTTAGAACTTCTTGGTGGAAAGACCCCTTAATTATGATGTAGTGTCCTTCTTCATCTCTTGTTTCAGTCTTCATTTAAAGTCTAGATTTTCTGATATAAGTATGGCTACTCCAGCTTTCTTTTGGTGACCATTAGCATGATAGATGGTTTTCCATCCCCTTACTTTCAATCTGAAGGTGTCTTTAGGTCTAAAATGGGTCTCTTGTAAACAACATATAGATGGATATTGTTTTCTTATCAATTCTGTTACCTTATGTCTTTTGATTGGAGCATTTAATCCATTGACATTTACAGTGAGTACTGAAAGATAAGAACTTATTGCCATTGTGTTGCCTGTAGAGTTGGAGGTTCTGGTGGTGTTCTCTCATCCTTTCTAGTCTTTGTGCTTTTGGTCTTTTTTGTTTTGTTTTATCTATCTCCCCTCAGAGTGTCCCCCTTAAAATTTCTTGCAGGGCTGGTTTAGTGGTTACAAAATTTTTTAGTTTTTATTTGTCTGGGAAACTATCTCTCCTTCTATTTTGAATGACAGCTTTGCTGGATAAAGTTTTGGCTGCATATTTTTCCGTTTCATCATGTTGTATATATCCTGCCACTCCTTTCTGTATATATCCTGCCTCTCCTTTCTGGCCTGCCAAGTTTCTGTGGATAGGACTGCTGCAAACCTGATCTGTCTCCCTTATAGGTTAAGGACCTGTTTTCCTTTGCTCCTTTCATAATTCTTTCCTTGTCTGTGTATTTTGTGACTTTGACTATGATATGCCTTGTTGATGGTCAGTTTTGTTGAATCTAGTGAGAGTTCTTTATACTTCCTGGATTTTGATGTCTGTGTCTTTCCCCAGGTCAGGAGTTTTCTGCTATGATTTGCTCATATAAATCTTCTATCCCTTTTGCTCTTTCTTCATCCTCTGGTACCCCTATGATTCAGATGTTATTCCTTTTTAATGAGTCACTGAGTTCTCTAATTCTTCTTTGTGCTCTTTTGCCTTATTTTCCCTCTTTTTTTCTTCTTCATTATTCTCCATATACTTGTCCTCTATATTTGCTGCTCTGCTTCATCCATCTTTGCCACCATGGCATCCATCTGAGATTTCAACTCAGTTATAGCATTTTTAATTTCATCCTGACTAGATTTTATTTCTTTTATCTCCACAGAAAGAGATTCTATGCTTTTTTCGACCCCCACTAGTATTCTTATTATCGTGATTCTAAATTCTAGTTCAGCCATCTTGCTTATATCTGCATTGAATAAGTCCCTGGCTATTATCTCTTCCTGCTCTTTCTTTTGGGGTGAGTTGCTTCATTTCATCATTTTGGAGGAAGAAAATAATAAAATTAAAAATAAAATTTAAAAAATTTAAAGCAACACACAAAAAATCAAATAAAGAAAGCTATATTCTAAGTGTGTTTTGGTCTGATTGTTGAAGGAAGCTTGATAAAGTAGAGAAATAAGGGAAAACAAATGAAAATTTTAAAAAGGAAAAACAGTAGGAAAAATTTTAAAATTTGAAAAAGATGTATACAATCAAATAGAATAAAATGAGATGAAGAAGGTAAAATAGACTAAAAATTTTTATTAAAAAATTTAAAATATAGTAGAAAAATTTAAAGAAAAAATTTTTTCTCTTTCTGTGTCAAAGCATAAGAAACTAAACAAAAAAATGAATAGATGGACCAGCGAACAGAATGAAATCTGCATGAAATTACATCCAGTTTCCTTTAGAAGTAAAACTATGAAGCACTTTATAGTCGGTAAAGTAAGCAGGTAGAGAGACTTGTGGTGATCCTCTAGGGCTTGGTTGGCGCAGTTGGACAAGGCTTGGTATAACTGCTCCATTCTCCACGAGGTGGCGCTGCTTAGCTTACTGTGGTGGATCAGTGAGGGTCACAGGTACATGTGTAAGGATGCATGGGAGAGGTGAAAACGGCATCACACAGCTTCCCAGTCTCTAGCATTAGAACTCTGTGCTCTTACCAACCAGCCATCATGCACCCCTCCTTTGTCTCAGGCTTCTATCCATTCCCTGCTTCTATACTGTCCATGTCCAAGCAGTCAGCCTGCCAAGCAGTACCTCCCTCCATAATTTTATCTCAGATGGGGCTGTTTCCAAACCCCTCAATTCTGAGGGCCCTGAGGCTTTGACCTGCTCTGACTCTCTGGGGGAGGGTCTCATCAAAAAATGGCTGGGTGCCAGCCTTCCCCAGGAACATTCACGTGACTATGCCACTGTAGAGGCCCAGAGACTGTGGCTGAGTGCCAGGCCACTCCAGAAAAATTTCGCATGATCCTATAGCAGCAGTGGTTTAGGGACTATGGTAAATCACAACACACATCTGGCACCAGTCTTCACCACACCCTAGCATCCTTGTTCCAACACCAGAAAATGTGGCTGTAATCTGGGGTTCGCTGGGACCTTTGTGGGGAGACTTCATGGCTTCTACCAAATGTCCTCCCAGCAGAGGAGCCATCTCTCCCCGTGTGGCCCAAGGACCCTGAGGACCCCGCTGTCTGCTCCTGGGGATTTGCCCTTACCACCAGAGCTCTGCCAGATAGTGAGTTGCAGAGTTTCTGACTCTGTGCTCCCCTGTTTATAGAGTCTTAATAGTATTGAAACCCTTTCCTTTCTCCTTTGTCCCTTTCTTGTTAAGTTCCTTGTGGGCGTTTCTACTCTTTAATTCTAGCTGCTTTCACGGAGAGTACTTTTCCTGTACTCTCCCCCTCCCACCCCCCCCCCCGTCTCCATACTCTCTTCGCAAACAAAAACAGCTCTGCACCCTCTGCAGCTTTTCTCCCCCAGTTCACCTCTTTGTGCTGTGTACCTGTCAAGTTCTGTGGCCCAATGTAGATTGTTGTGTGAGTCCTCAGATCAATTTTCTATTTGTGCAAAATGGTCTGGTGCTGACCTGGATGCATTTCAGGGATCAGAGAAGCAGCAAATGTCCATGTTGCTCTGCCTTCTTTGCCCCTCCTCAAACCAGAGACTCCATTTCTAAATAGAAGATAAGGTTAAATGTCTTTTATAAGCTGTTGAAGGCCTGATGATTACATTTTAATTCAATTATTGAGTTCCTTTTCTCCCTCAAATTTGAAGATCCTATTTTATATATGGCTACTTAACATGTAATGTATTTTTTTTATTAAATTGTCTTTGCTGTCAACCCAAAACACATAGGTTCAAAAAGTTCAGAGATTTTTTGTCTCTATTGCTGTTTTATTGACTTATGTATCCTCAAAATATAAAGCACTACCTGGCACATAAAAAACACTGAATAAATATTTATGGAATGAATAGACGGATGGATGGATGATACTGTTAGTAGCCTTCTATGTAATCTATAATCCTCATATATCTACATAAATATGAGCACCATAAATTTGCTTAAAAGCTAATATACAGACCAACACTTCTTAGCAGATATAAAAGGGGATTCTGGCTATGAGGAACTTATAGTTCTGTCAGGGAGACAAAACTAACCCATGACATAATTAGATTATAAAGAAATATAAAGAAACCATGAAATAGTTACTTAGACCATCTATACAGTCAATGTTCACAGGAGGAAGAAAAGCAATGTTATCCTCATGGAAAACTTCGTGGAGAAGACTTGAATCAGGCCTTGAAGGATGAGTATAATTTCAGTACAGAAAAAGAAAAGCAAAGAGCATATACAAGTTTTGAAATCATGATTCATGGTAAAATCCAGTAAGAGTATAAGCTTGAGGAGATCCAGAGATTCACATTAAAGAAATTAAGGGACACCAGATTATGATATATTCTTACTGTCAGGATGAGGATTCATGCATCTCTGATTCATCAGAAATATCTATGCAGTGTTTACTATATGCCAAGAACAGTGCTAAGTGCTGGGATCAGAAAGTGAACACAATAGGAGCACCTGAGTGGCTCAGTCTGCTAAGTGTCCAACTTTGGCTCAGGTTGTGATCTTGCTGCTCATGTGTTCGAACCCCGCATCAGGCTATGTCTGTCTCTCTCTCAAAAATAAATATGCATTTTTTTTTAAATTAAAAAAAAGAGAAAGAAAGTGAATGCGATAAATTCCCTGCCTTCATGAAGCTCACATTCTGGTAGGAGAGATAGATAAGAAACACATGCACAAATAAAACCCTCTCAAGAGGGACGCCTGGGTGGCTCAGTTGGTTAAACATCCAGCGTCAGCTCAGGTCATGATCTTGTGGTTCATGGGTTTGAGTCCCATGTCAGGCTCTGTGCTAATAGCTCAGAGCCTCGAGCCTGCTTCGGATTCTGTCTCTCTACCCCTCCCCTGCTTGCACTCTGTCTCTCTCTCTCTCTCTTTCTCAAAAATAAATATTTAAAAAAATTTTTTTAAACATCGTATCAACAGTTAACACGGATCTTAAGAGATGTAAAACATGTCAATGACTAGGAAAGTTTAATAAAGGCTAGGGTAGTCAGAGAAGGCTATTTGAGTTCCATCTTTCATGAGCATGGGAAAGGAACTGTTGATAGCCAAAATATTTCAACTAATTCCTGGCTATCAATATGGAAAGAGTACAGAGAAGTGATTACTGAGAAAAAAGGACCAAGGAAGTCACATTACAGTGTAGGCACAGAGGGAATTACAGGTAGGTGGGGACCTGACCTACCCTGCCGAGGTCTAGAGAGGCCTAACGCATAAACATGGCATGTATGAGGAAGGTTGAGTGTAAAACATGGAGATTAAATGGGGATTAAGTCAAACTCTGGGGACAGCATAATAAATGCCAACAACCCCATAAGAAAATAATACCCAGAATTTATTACTCCTAGGTATTTACCCAAAAGAAATGAAAACAAATACTCACACAAAGACCCATACACAAAGATTTGTAACAAGTTTATTCATAACAGCCCAAAACTGAAAACAACCTTACTAATCTATCAACTGATGAATTGCTACAAAAATTTTGGCATAGCCATGTAAGTAATGCTGCTCGTAAAAGAAAAAAAAATCTATGGATGTTTTCAATAAAATGGATGAATCTCAAAAACATTATGCTAAATGCAAAAGGCTAGACACAGAAGACTATGTATTATATGATTCCCTTTACATAAAGTTCTAGAAAAAATCAAAACTCTTGTGAGAAAAAACTGAATAGTGATTGCCATGGAAATAGGGTAGATGGGGTAGATTGACTATAAGGAGGAACTAGAGACTTTGGGGTGATAAAAAATGTGACTAATGTCATGATTGTACAGTTACGCAGCTGTATACATTGTTAACTTCTATTGTACACTTAAAATTGGTGAATTCATGTACGGGGACAGATGGGAGCTACACTTATGGTGAGAATAGCATAACGTATAAACTTGTTAAATCACTATGTTGTACTCCTGAAAATAATGTAATATTAGTATCAACTATACTCAAATTTAAAAAAAGGCAAATTTCATCTTATGCAAATTATACTTCAAAAATTACAAAAATGTGATTCATATGTCTCCTACCCAGCATTGTGAACCTCGATTGCCAGAACTATGTATCACTAAAGCCTGTCACAGTCTCCAAAACATAATAAAAAATTTAATAAATGAAGAAATAAGTGAACAAGTGAAAGTGTAATTGGTACAGAACTCAGTATCCGATAAGAAATTATAAAAGAATGCTTTACAGACCTTAAATCCTGAAAATACTCTATATTAAAGTTTTTGAGGTTCTTGGAGGACACTTGAAACTTCTTCCTACAGGTCTTGATTTCTTGTCAGTCAGTCCTTTATAAGACCACCTGATATCAGGGTTCTTTCTTAGCTTTGGCTTCTGTCCAGTGAAAGTTCCTGGTGAGATTTTATACAACCTGAAGTATATTGATATCCTTATTACTGCTCTAAACTCCTGACATTTCATTTCATTTATTGGTCACCTTGCCAAATGACACTCTCCAAGAACTTGTATTATCGTGTTCCTTTGGCAGTTTTAGAGAGTTGTTTGGATGACCTGGGAATAAAGTTTGATTCCAAGGTGAATCACTTCATATATAATTTAATTTTTAATAATCACAAATAGAGTCTTTTAGCTACTTTGTCCTTAAAAAAATAATTTTACTTGTCAACAAAGTCTGAGCCAGCAACATAGATTTAGAAATCAGATTTTACTGTTACCTTAAAAAAAACTTTTAAGGGTTATTTCTTCACAAGAACAATAGATGTGTTGCACAAATACAAGTCAAACTTCCAAGTGAGCAGATTGCTTCGATTTACCTTCTGAGAGTGAGATACATCCCAGGAGACACTGGGGGTCCTTCAACCTACATCAAAGCGATCATTAATGAAAAAGCCGCTGCCAGAAGACCAAGCATTAGCAGTCATCATATCTGCCAGGCTTAGTCTCTCCCCATGGGCTGTGGCTCAGCATGGCCCATCTCAATCCTGTAGGGAAACAGAGGATGTGCTTCCTATAGTCACACCTTGGTGGATGAACCACCAACATGCAGGTGTCAGTTAAATGTCAGTTATAATGTCAGTTATATTGTCAGTTATAATGTCAGTTATATTGACAGAAATAGTTGTGACTAGGAAACATCACACTAGGAAACAGTAGAAAGTTGGTCACAGATGTGGGAGGTCCACTCTGGCATAAATTCATATATGGTTGTCACAAACAACTGCTTTCTGGACCCCCTGAGATAGGGGGAGGTCGGCCATTTGGGCTGATACTTTCTTAGAGGAATCATTGACCTGTTTCCCACCCCAGGGTTCACATGGAGAACCACGAGAACAGACCTCCCTAGTAAGTCCAAATTGGGTAGCAAGTTCATATAGTTTATAGGTTTGTAACTAAGTTTGGGAAGAAATTGGAATCACTAAATTACACAATAAACACTCTATAAAAACCTTAATTGAAATAAATGTGAGAGCCACTGTAAAATGTCCTCCCCCCTGTGGCTGCTCAAGCAGTTGTGATTTGCACATTTCACTTCCGGGTCACAGGTGCTGCACAGTCTTATTATGACATTCATCATAGGCTGTCACATACTTGCGTGCTATCCAAAGAAATTAGCTGGGCATATAATGAAAATCTGAATGCCCAGAAACCAAAGAGAACACAGTAACTATTGTATTCTTTAGAAAATTTTTTAAATAAAAATTGGAGGTTTTTATTTATTGACTGATGTGGACATAGAGCGAGACTAGACAGCCAAGTACAATGCAAGCCCAACATTTGAAAGAGCCATGCTGAACACCTTCAATTCCTAATCCAAGAATGTGGAAATGGGTACTCAGGTTCCTGGAGTTTTTCCAGATCACACTGCCAATAGAGAATTCCAGGTTTCCTGTGTACTTCCTCAAACTGCCTTTTCGACTTTTACTACATTTTGGAGCAGTTTGTATCAGCTTGAATACTTGCCCAAACTGCATCATGAATCACTGTTTTCATCTTCTAAGATGGCTCAGAGCACAGATCAAGCTACCACCAACTTCAACATTCCATGCACTAACTCATTTACATCTTACATTTTCTGGCTAATTGCTAATACTTTTTCAGATCCTTTTATTTTGTATTTGCTTCCAACATAAGTTTCTATTTCATGATGATTACTCTGTATGTAATGATGTTAGATAAATAGGTAAGAGAAGGCTTGTATTCTCAAGAATAAAACATTGCATGTCATGTTCCACATTGTGAGAAGCATCCTAGGAATAAAGGCTGCTGGCATCTGAATAGCTGACCATATTTACTTACAAGTTCAGTGTCCGCTTAATCATTTTTTGATGTAAAACTACACAGAGGGACATTGGCCATTTTCCCATAGCTATCACATTAATTTACTGTAGAATCAAAAGTACCCCCTTAAAATGTCTTTCAGTTTATGATAGCCATTCCTTCTATCAAATGCTTAGTACAAATGTGAAAGTATACTAAAAAGGAAATCATCATTCAATTGCATTGAATGTTTTACATTACATTTTTCAAAACCTCTCATAGAATATGTAACTTTTGAAGAAAGCAATGCTAATTTTTAAAATAGCTGAAATTTTCATAAATAAAATAATTATTGGATCACATTAAATCCACTGACTCCTGGCACGCCTGGGTGGCTTTTAAGCATCCAACTCTTGACTTCGGCTCAAGTCATGATCTCGTGATTCAAGGGTTTGAGCCCTGCATCAGGCTTGGGATTTTGTCTCCCTCTCTCTCAGCCCCTCCCCTGCGTGCTCTAAATACATAAACAAACAAACAAACAAATAAATCCACTGACTCCTGATTCTATAGAATTTACTCAGCTATCCCTCAGCTGAGGAAAGTACAATGTCACTGCTTTAGAGCTATTTATGATAAAGAAAATCTCAAGATTAAACCAATTTAGATCGATGAGCTCCTTCAGAAAGTTGGTAATACTGTTGTAAGCTCTGAAGCAACACACCAGCAAATCTGACAAATAGATGCTCTTCCTAATGTGTGTTTCTATGATGTGGGGGTGGAGCAAGGAAGGGAGGCTATTTAGAAATTAGTCTCCATTTGTCTTTATTATCTAAACGATTAATTTTCCATGGTACGATTTATATGTTAAACCTCTGCTCTCATAAAAAGTCCTACTAACATCTATTGCTGAGATACTCTACTATTTGTTTCAGCTGAATAATTGGTGAAGCTTCTATCAAATGTTTGAGATCTTGGATTTACACTGCAAAACAGGCACATGGATGCAAAGTAGCAGGATACACTCACATGTTAGGTATTAGAAGGTTGTGATATGGGCTCAGTGAAAGTAGATAGATAGATATAGACATTGACATAGACAGACATAGACATAGACATAGACATAGACATAGACATAGACTTATAGGGAGAGAGAGAGAGAGAGAGAGAGAGAATATTCCTGAGCTTTCAGCCACTTATGATCCCTCAAAAAGGAAATTTAGCTCATTTCATAATGATGATATTCATAAAGAACAGTTCTTGCATGGGGCTGGAGGGGTTCGGTATCATCAACCAGGTCCACGTCTTTCTTCCTTCACAGAGGAAGAACAGTGCTAAGCTGTATCTGAGCATCTGATCACTGATGAGCATGAAATTGTAAGAACCTGTTTCATGGAAGGTAATAAGCAGCAGACTTCCAGACTGGGAGAGGCATGCAATAGAAACAGCGTTGTTAAGACCATTGATATTGGAGTCTGTTACACTGAGGTTTTGAAGCATCAACACTTTTTACGCTACATATTAACGCTACAAAAAGCTCCCAAGCCTCAGTTTCCTCATCTATAATATAGGAATGATGAGCTCTTCTTTGAAAGGTTGTTGAAAAACTAAAAATGATTTATGGAACAACTTACAACAATGTCACTTCTATAGATACCTCTCAATAAGTGATAACAAGCATTTCCATATTATTCAGTATTTTGGAACTTGGGCCAGCGTTTCCAAATAACTGCTTAAGCCCAGTCCAAAAAAAAAAAAAAAAAAAAAAAAAAGGAAGAAAAAAAGGATTAATTTCTAGAAATTTGGGTAGAAAATTGTATTTTGTGATAAAATCTAAACAGGAATGATTAAGAGGATCCTGGGTCTATAAAATAAATGAGCTGGGGAGAATCCAGTTCTTGGGGTTGGACTTAGCTACCGGTGATGGGAGATAAGAGGAAACCAGTCCATGGAGGTCAGAGATGATGAATAGGCTGTAGGCTGATGGCAACATCACAGAGATCTGGAAAGAGGTACCAGATAGCTGACTCAATATTTTTCTATAATCTTGTACTCCATGAAATGAAAGAAAAGATATGTTAAATGAAAAAAAAAAAAAAAAACAAACAAACCAAAGACCAGAGATTTTTAATACATTCTGGATTGAACTATAGAAAGCCAATTCATTTGTGGAATCAACAAATATTTATTGAACATCTACTAAGTACCAACCTCTATTGTAGGATGTGAGGTTTGAGCAGTATAAAACAGAGAACAACCTTGTGCTCATAAAGGTTATAATTAGTGAAGGCGGTAGGAATTAAATAAAGAAGTAAATAGGTGAATAAGATCATAGGTGATTAATTGCCCTGAAGACAGTAAAACAAGTGAAATTAAGCTATAGATGCTGTACTGCACACCCCAGATCACCCTGTATCTGAATGGACTACATTCAGTATGCTAGAATAAAATTCTACAGACTAGATAGCTTATAAGCAACGGAATTTTATTCTCATAGTTCTGGAGCTTGAAGTCCAAGATCAATGTGCCAGGATGGTCAGATAAGGGCCTCTCCAAGCATGCAAACTTCTCATATTCTCACATGGCATAAGGACCAAGGGAGCTCTCTTGGACCTTTTCTATAAGGGCATTAATTTTATTTAATGCCAGGGCGCCTGGGTATCTCAGTCGGTTAAGCATATGACTTCAGCTCAGGTCATGATCTCGTGGTTTGTGAGTTTGAGCCCCACCTTGGGCTCTATGCTGACAGCTCAGAGGCTGGAGCCTACTTCATATCCTGTCTCCCTCTCTCTCTGCCCCTCCCCTGCTTGCAGTCTGTCTCTCTGTCTCAAAAATAAACATTAAAAAAAATTTTTTTTAATTTTGTTTAATGCCTTCATGACCTAATCACCTCCCAAAGGCCCCACTTCCTAAAACTATCACATTGGGCTTGAGGATTTCAACATATAAACTTTGAGGGCCACATTCAGACCATAGCACCCTATTAGGACTGAAACCTTATTCCCCCAGCTGTTGTGAAGGTTGTAGACTCCACTCTCAACTTACAAGGTCAGCTCTCAGGACAGCTTGTATCCAATGACTAGCCAAGGACAGGGTATAAAAACACAGCCTCTCCCCCAACTCAGTACAAATCTAAAGGGCCATCCCAGCTTCTGAAGCTCCCATGCTGTTGGCCAAGGCCTTATGACAATAACATAGCTAACTTCTCAGGTCACTCAGCGCTACTCCACAACTGGTCATCTTTGAAGCACTCAGAAGTGAACTTCCTACATGGAAATGTCTGTCCCAGAGTCTACTCTGTAAGGATCTGTGGTAGGCAGAATTCTAAGATGTCCTCCCTAGGATTTCTGCCACCTGGCATACATACCTGGTATAACCCTCTCCCACTGAATGCTGAAAGAACTTGTGAAATGTGATGGGATGTCACTGTCCTGAGTAGGTTATACTATATGGCAACAGTAAAGGAGTTTTTCAGATGTAATTAGACCACTAATCAATTCACTCTAAATTAATAAGAAGGGAGATTACCTCAGGTGGGTCTGACCTAATCAGGTGAGTCCTTGATAGAGATGTCCTCATGCTGGCTTTGAAGAAGACAGCTGCCATGCTGTGGCAGAGCCATGTGGCTAAGATCTGAGGGCAGCCTCAAGCCAAGAGCAACTCTCAGTCAACAGCCAGGGAGAAACAGGTTTCTTTGTCCTTTAGCCACTAGGAATTGAATTCTGCTAACAACCTAAATGAGCTCAGCAATAGATTCCCCCTGGGGCACCTGGGTGGCTCAGTCAGTTAAGAATCTGACTCAGGCTCAGGTCATAATCTCACAGTCAGTGAGTTCGAGCCCCATGTTGGGCTCTGTGCTGAAAGCTCAGAGTCTGGAGCCTGCTTAGGATTCTGTGTCTTCCTCTCTCTGTGCCCCTCCCCCCAGATTTATTACTCAAAAGTAAATAATCATTAAAAAAAAAGAAATAGACTCCTCCTTAATCACACTTCCAGGGTGAATACAACCCAAATAAGACCATACTTTACTCTTGATTTTATTTTTTATTTATTTATTTTGAGAGAGAGTGTGCAAGCAGGGTAGGGACAAAAAGAGGGGGGAGAAAGAAAATCCCAAGCAAGCTCTACACTGTCAGTGCTGAGCCTGATGTGGGGCTCAAACTCACAAACCATGAGATCATGACCTGAGCTGAAACCAAGAGTCAGACACTTAACTTGACCGAGTCACCTGGGCACCCCTACTCTTGATTTTAGTCCAGAGTCCAGACTTTGGATCCACAAAAACTGACATATTAAGTGGATGTTATTTTAACATGTTAACATTGTGGTAATTTGCCATGTGGCAACAGAAAACTAATACGAGAACACAGCCTGGGGCAGATGATATTGATAAAAAAAAAAATGAATAATGCAGCCAAGACCCAGAACAAGCACTGAAGATGGCTGTAAAGAGACAGGAAATGGTGGCTTTGGAAAAGTCTCAAAGAGGCTCCAAATTTGCAATCAATAGATAATATAGAACAGGAGAGAGCTGTGGGGCTGCAATCAGGAGCGATGATAGAGAGATGGCCGTGGAAACGCTGGGCCAGGGATTCCCTCCCCTTCCTTGGTATACATAAGACAGCTAGTAGCAGCATTTTGCCCAGCTAAACCCTCAGAAATAGTTTTTTAATAAAGTGGGATTTTGTTTAGAAAGGACCCAAGATGATGTGCTAGAAACAGGGAAAGATACACAGCAGCAGAACCTGTGATAACTCCAGATTCCACCAGAGACTTGGAACAGGAAAAAAGACCATTCCACTTAAGGAGAGGGTGACTGTGTAAGCTATCACCCGAATCAGTCTTCTTTAGAAGGGGGGCACTATGAGTAATTATGATATAACAATGGGCATAAATTGAGAAGTATGGCCACACTACACAGGAGTGAAATGCATGAAAGCACTTCGTCCCAGAATGAAGTCTTCCTTTAGCTAACTTTCAACATATTCTGCATCCACTACAATCTTGTGACTCACTCCACCCACCTATACAGAGTCTGCAGGCAGTCCTTCCACTCACAAAAGAGGACTTTAATCTAACGGATTAAAACCGAGCACAGGAAGCACATGTCAAATACCTTTATTAAAGTCAGCACAGCCCTTTATACATATAACAAGGGAACCGAAAATGCTAGTTTTTGTAGAAAACAAAGAGCATGAAAAAAAAAATTCAAGCCAAATAAACATAATGACTGGCCCTTATGAAACAAAAATGATATAATAACAGGAGAAAATTTTAGGATCATTTTAATTTCAGAGACATTCAAGCGGATCTGGCATTAATAAAACAAGAATAGGCTACTATGAAAAAGGAGCAATCCAAAGACAAGAAAAAGGGTTTAGACATTAGTTAGGTTTGCTGAAATTAAAAACTAAAATAGAAAGGCTTAATAGATAGAATCATTATGAATGACAGCAGATAAAGACAAGAAGATCTCCCAGAACATTAAGCAAAAAGAAAAGATGAAAAAATATGGTAAGAAATACTCAGGTTCCTGGGTGGCTCAGTAGGTTGTGCATCCACCTCTTGATTTCAGCTAGTCATGATCCCAGGAATGTGGGATCAAGACCGGCATTGGGCTCTGCACTGAGCGTGGAACCTGCTTAAGATTCTCATTCTCTCTCTCTCTCTCTCTCTCTCTCTCTCTCTCTCTCTCTCTCCCTCTCCTCTACTCTCACCACTCTCAAATAAATAAAATGAAAAAAACATTTTTAAAGAAATATAGACAACAAACCCAGAAAAATCCAAGAACTATTTAAGAGCAATTACAAAAAGAGGAAACCAAAGCAATAAATGACCAGGGAGGAAAAAAAGCATTGAAATGAGTTCATTTCCCTGAGCTTAAACACACGCATGTGCGTGCATGCACTCTCTCTCTCTCTCTCTCTCTGTCTCTCTATCTAAGTTTCCATATTGAAATGTCATCTGAGTGCCAAGCACAGAGTAAAGATACATACTTAGAAATACGCTGATAAGGTTTCATAAATCCAAATATAAAAAGAAAATCTAAAATTTGGAAATCAGGGTGGGATCAGCTTTCTTCACATATGAACTCTGAATGTTTAAAACAGTGTCACAATTCCCTTGAGGTTCCTAGGGAAAATTATTTTGAACCTATATTTCTATAACTAGTTAATTATCAATAAAGTATAATGGCAAAACCAAGACATTTTCTGACAGGCAAGAAGTTAAAAAGCTTACCACCCACATATACTCTTTAAAAACAAATTATTTGCACATGTATTTCTGTAAAGATATGCCATGCTAAAAGCATATGCCTCTTCTGTCAATAACCAAAAAAAAAAAAAAAAGGGAGAAAGTTAGGAACTCAGGGAAACAAAATGCTTTATCTAAAAGTCATTCAAGTATGAATAAAATTATAATGTGGCATGATTTTGAGTTCAAGACAAGAGATGCCACTTTTCCTTGATGCTTGGAGCATGTGCCATTAAATGCACATATATAATGACATAGGATTACATTTCCTTCTTTTGGGATACAATCAAACTACTTAGCTCTTCAGTGAATAATACGTATATCATAATACAATTGCAAATGCTATTTAAAGGGTATTCAGCTTTTCAAATCGACTTACATATGGCACACAAAAAATTTAATTATAGTTATAGACCAGAAGTTAAATGTTTTGAAATTTTATAATATTTAAGTAATATCACTAATATAAAAGTAATACAGGAGTCCAAATATCACAACTGGGAAATAGAGTCAGCTGGGGCCTGGCAATGACGTTTATTTAATTAAGCATCCTTTGAATTATTGATTTAAAGGTTTTAAAGCTCATTAATTCCACCCTCTCTTGCAATGAATAAGGACAGCCAAGAGTATATCCAAGCCACCAGGGAGCCCCAGCTATGGGTATTTGAACATACAGAAACATCATTACAGAAATAATTTACTACACCTCTAATGTTCCCATTCGCTCCTTACTTTTCTGTGACTTCACTGTTTTCCTTTTTCTCATAGTCTCTAGCACACAATAACAAATAATCTATGATTCCTAGATTTCATGGCAGTCTTCAATTGTACAACCGAGTCCATACTTAGCTTCCATAATGATGTATCTCAAATATATTATGAGCCTCATTTTCTCACAAGATAAAAGTATACTCTTGACTCTGATGAGCAGGATCACCTCTTTAAGTTCCTTAGCATATTAGTTATTGTACCCTAGAATATACAATACATAAATCCTATAATCTCATCAGCCTAACACATATGGATTTATCGCTTGCTCAGCAGGGAGTGGTGGTGTAGAAAGTTCAGCTTCATTTAGGGACCTACGCTAACAGGTTCTACTATCTTCATTCAATACTTGACTTTCAGGTAGTGGCAGGTGTGGACATCCGGCCAGCAGATGGCATAAGAGAGAATAAAGGGTTGTATGGGGGTCTTATGGGACAGATAAAAAAAGTGGGATTCATCACTTCTTTTTTTTTTTTTTTAATTTATTTTAGAGAGACAGAAAGAGAGTGCAAGCAGGGGAGAGGTGGAGAGGGAGAAAATCTCAAGCAGGCTCCACGCTCAGCACCGACCACAATGCGGGGGCTCTATCCCATAACCGCACAACCCTGGGATCATGATCTGAGCCAAAATCGAGAGTGTGCTGCTCAACCAACTGAGCAACCCAGCTGCCCCTCATCACTTCTATCTACATTCCATTGGCCTTCACATAGTCATATGTTCACATTTATTATAAGGGGAATCTGGAAAATACAGTCTAGCAAATTGCCAAGGAGGGTAGGGAAAACTGGTTTGGTGGACAGCTAGCCAGTTTGCCACAATTTAGAGTGTTATTTAAAGGGTTTTTAGTAAATGTTTATTTTCAGAGAGAGAGAGAGAGAGAGGGAGGGGCAGAGAGAGAGAGAGAAGGAGAGAGAGGGAATCCCAAGCAGGCTCCACACTGTCAGCGCAGAGTCCCACGTGGGGCCTGATCTCACGAACCACGAGATCATGACCCGAGCTGAAATCGAGAGTAGGACACTTAAATGACTGAGCCACCCAGCTGCCCCGAGAGTGCTATTTAAAGTTTTTTTAAGGACAAAAATGTGAAACACTTGCAATGTGGTCAACCACTGGCTCAGCTCTATCTCATCATTTAGCCCGCAAGTAGCTGTGGGACAGGAAACATGGCTTAAATATCTTTGCTTTCTTAGTTCCTTCACTTGCACACGAGGTGTTGGAGAAAAAACTTGAAGGAATTAATTTACTTAATTATATTCTAGTCGCAAAGGCAAATTAATGCAGCTACCAGAGTGAAAAATAACCTCTTTCCTCAATGAAAAGATCAAGCCAAGTATTTTTGAACTGATTATATTTTTATTAAAATAACTACAATACAATGAACCCATAATTGGTTACTCCGAATAATAGCTGAGTTAGTGAATTTCAATATTTGTTTTATTATTGAATGCAAAAGCAATGGTAAAGACTGCAAAACATAAGCATTCTCTCATTTTTCTTAAGAGAATAGAAACATGCAGGAAATGTTTAATGATACAATGAATTGGTAATTTCCTAATTTGCCTCAAAAGAAGCAGCATTTATCAGGTGAGGTTTATGCACGTATGCTGCAGCAAACCATTAATGTAATAAATCCAAATCCCATAAATCAACCAAACAGATAAATCTTCCAACATAGCAACTGCTACAGGGGCACCTCAATCTCCAATTTAGGAGGTGAAACTTCAGATATATGGATAAAAAATTATACGAGGGGCACGGTTTGTGAATCCGCAAACCAAACGGGCAGTGGTCTGGAGAAAGAATGAAAAAGAGATTCCAAACGTCGTTCATTGCCTTCTGTAGTTTAAATATGAGATATTATACCTGTTAAACACAACCAAAGAGCAAGAGAAAAGGATTGATTGTGGGTAGAGGTACATAAGTACAAAAAATGATGTTTGAGAGCTATGTGAAGCAAACACCCTTTATCAAACTGTGATTAACAGCAGTATCATGAGGCAGATAGAAAAAGTGCGAATCCGCGAGTGGGCTGTTTAAAACCGTGATGGTGGAAACTTGCTGAGAGAGCAGATCTCAAGTGTTCTCACCACACGCACCAAAAACAAACAAAACAAAACAAAACAAGGCAACTGTGTGAGGTGATTGATGTGTTAACAAATTGACTGTGGTAATCATTTCACAAAGTATACGTACATCAAACTGTCTCACCGCGCACTTCAAATATACACAATTTCTGCATGTCAGTTATGTGTCAGTAAAGCTGAGGTGAGGGGTCTGATGGAAGGTCACAGTAAAGACAAGGTCCAGGATGTGGTCATGGGGTGAGTGGCCAGGACAGCACCGAGGACCAGACGGTTGGAGAAGAGCAGGCCAACAACTAAGAGGCCAGTTGACTGGGAAGACTATATTGCAAATAATCCACTCGTGAGGAAGGAAGGCAGAGCTGATGCTGGCTAACTGACAGGGAGTCAGGAACTAAAGACACAGGAACCCAGGGCTCAGGAGATAACCAGCCACGGAGACGTGGGGGTAGTGGGTAGAGTCTGAGGACATGAGATTCAAAGCTTGCTTTTCCTAGAGGTCTAAGAATGGTTTGCAAACATCAATGAAAATACAAGGAGGGAGGAAACGTGTGTGAGAGAAAACAGACACCAAATGATAGAGCTGCAGAGGGAGCAGCATCTTCAGGGGAAAACCAGGAAAATATGGCAGATTTTGTTAATGACAGACTATTGTGTTCTCTCTGCGTGAATAGCCTTTCAGGAGTTGGCGGGATGCCTTTGCTAAATGGTGCTTCACGATGCTTTCCATGACTAAGCAGTGCATTCAAACGTGCTAAAAGACTGCAAAACCATTTGAGACTCCTTTTCTCACACTCTTCATACTCTGAGAAAGAGGAGCCAAGGAAAATTTGAGGCCTGAATGTCCAGTCTTGCAAGGCTAGTGAACGATCTTGGCAATTCAGGGGCCATTCTGATACATCACCTTTTTTTTTTTTTTTTTTTTTTTTTTTTTTTTCCAAATTTCATTTGCTTTTGTTTTATATTTGGGAAGTGCTTGTTAAAATGGAAGCTTGGGGGGCACCTGGGTGGTTCAGTCGGTTGAGCGTCAGACTTCGGCTCAGGTCATGGGCTCACGGCTTGTGAGTTCAAGCCCCATGATGGGCTCTGTGCTGACAGTTCGGAGCCTGGAGCCTGCTTCAGATTCTGTTTTTGCCTCTCTGCCTCTCCCCCACTTGTACACTGTCTCTCTCTCTCTTTCTCCAATAGAAATAAACATTTTTTAAAAATTTAGAAAAAGATGGGGCACCTGCGTGGCTCAGTCAGGTGAACGTCCGAATTCGGCTCAGGTCATGATCTCACGCTTGGTGAGTTCAAGCCCCGTGACAGGTTCTGTGCTGACAGCTCAGAGCCTGGAGCCTGCTTCAAATTCTGTGTCTCCCTCTCTCTCTGCCCCATCCCCACTCATGCTCTGTCTCTTTCTCTCTCTGTCTCAAAAATAAATAAAACATTTTTAAAAATGTTAATATAAAAAAAAACTTATAAAAAGAAAAAAATGGAAGCTTGGGTCCCAAGCAGTGACTAGGCCATCTGATGATGAGAGCTGACTAGATTAGCATGCTAACTGGGTGGCTAGGCCAAGGGTTTAAGCCAGGAAGATTTCATCAGGATTTCAGAATGGCGCTCGCACTCTTATATTTGAAATGTGTTATAGTTTACATTATTATAAAAGAAATCTCACTGGATTGGGGAGTATGAAAGGAGACAGGGAGAAAATTCCTCAACTGTTTTTTGACCCCAGAAACCCTATAAAACTAGTTGTCATCATATTTAGTATTTTACACTTATACAAGTCAAATGTGGTTTATAAGAACATTTTTAGAAAATTATCCTTGGGATGTGGGGTCTTTCCTAAGCTGGAAGCCATGTACATTTATTTAGAATTATGGCCTTGGGGGCTTTATGACCACATCCCAGGATTAGAAATACATTTTACATTTTAACTCAGTGTAAGTACACATTAACAAAGCCACATGCTCCACACATGAAATAACATTTTCATGAAAAAGTATCTGTTCATGGATGTCAAATACTCCCTCGAGTTTGTACTCTATTTCCTATTTTACTTTTTAAAGTTTACTTATTTATTTTGAGAGTGGGGGCAGAGAGAAGGGGAGAGAGGGTCCCAAGCAGTCTCTGTGCTGTCAGCTCAGAGCCCGACGCAGGGCTCAATCCCATGAACTGAGAGATAATGACCTTAGCCAAAATCAAGAGCTGGGTATTCAACTCACTGAGCTACCCAGAACCCCTATTTCCTATTTTAAATACTGGCCATGACTTACTAAACTAACTTCATGACCCACTAACCGGTCAAATGACAGTTGGAAAAACGCTGATCTTTGCGTGGTGATATGGAATTGCCTTGTTCTTTTTCTTTTTCCTATCAAAGGTAAAATGTTTATTTCTCCTGTTTCTGAAATAGAGCAAATGCCACTATCTTAAAACAAATCAATAACCAGCATAAGAAAATAACTGTACAGTAATCCTAACAGCTAACATTTACTGTGCTGGGCATGGAGCTAAATGCTTTGCATTCTTTATCTTACTAAATCATCACAGCAAACCTAGGAGGTAGGTACTCTTCCCAAAGTACATTTTCCATTTTACAAATGATGGAATTGAGGGTTTTAACCCTACAGTACACTATATTGTTCACAACTGCCCCAGTTTTTCTCACCACGACTTACTGGCTACTAATGGACATATCAGGGGACGAGACAGGGAAGACATCTTTGGGGATTTCTATTCACATCATGTTTATCCCCCCACATGGAGCACAATTAAAGAACTATACAATATATATCACCTTTTCCATGTTCATTATCTTTACAACTCAACTTCTTAAGGTAGTACAGCTTGAACTTCAGAAAATTCACACAATAGCTTTCAGGATTCTGATGCTTTTATCTGTTTCTATTTTCTATTCTCTGGTATCAGATGGCTTCCCGTCTCCTCAAAATGCTGCTACTAGGTATCTAATTTAACATTGTTAGTGGCGGCCAGAGAAACTTGGAGATATAGCCATTTCATCAATTATCTCCAGCTGGGAGGATTTAGTGCTTTTAAATAGGGCCACAATATCAAGTTCATCTACACTATTAGTGAGGTCTTTATCACTGCCAGGTTCAGAAAGTGCTAAAGCATTTAAAACGGGTTTTCTTTTGCCTTTGTATTTTGGGTGCAGTTCATTTTCTGACTTTTGCAGAACTTTCATCTCCAGGAGAACCACCACTCAAAATCCAGTCAAGGCAGAGCTGTGGAATGAACATCCTTTAGGTCCAGCAAAGAGTTAGCATTTACTGTTATATACTAGAACCTACACAAACCTTCAAAAGGAATAGAAAGAAGTCTTATGTGATCGTTAGTGCTGTTCATCAAAGACTTCTACTCCTTCCATGTGTACAGTGACGTTGCATTTCTCTACCCCTCAGAGTTAGGCATGGTAAAATGGCTTGCTTCGCAAATAAGCAGCGTCACTTCCAGGTAAAATTTGAAGAGCCAGTATGAGATTTGCAGTGCTCTCTTTCTGCTATCAGCTTCTATCAGTGTTCTATCAGCTTGGGTCTTAAATAAGACCAAGTGGGAAAAAGTCCTAAATGACCTATAACAGGGAGACTGTATGAATCATTAAAAACAAAAACAAAAACAAAAACTATCTGTTGCTTTAAGCCACTGAGTCTTGGGAATTGTATCCTGACTGATATGACTTTCTCTGACCTGTTAAGTCTCTGAAGAGATTTTTAAAATTTTAAAAACACACCAAGGGAAAAAAATAGTTTAAAAAGTACTAAATAAAAATGGAAAATTTAAATTACGTAAACATAAGATAAAAGAGCAAAGCAATAGCTAAATGAATAATCATAATAGTTGGCAGTTAAACATGGGGAGCAATTTCAATGTGAGGCATCCAGGAGGCACAGGGAATAAGAGGAGGTGTGAAATGGTTTGTGTAAAGGTGCAAAGGAGGAAATAAACAAGTCACATGAGCAAAGCCACATTTGAAATGTGGCAAAGCCACATTTGTTTGTTGAGGCAAAGAACTAAGAACAGAAATACTTGAGGGGGGAAGAAAAGGCAATTGAAAGGGGGATGCAAAAATCAGACAAGGGAGTTCAGGCATTGATATTAACTTACTCATCCCTCTTTACTCACTCATTCGTTCAGTCATTCATTCATGTATTCAGTAAGTATTATGAGCTAGGATCTCTGCTAGCCAGATGCTTCGAAACCAAAAAGAAATGAATTATGATCACTAATTTAGATCTCATCATTTTGTAGGGTTCATATAAACAAATGATCCCAATATGGTAAGCTTACAATTTATTATAAACATTTATGCTGCCAGAAACATCCAAGCCAGGAAGGAGTTGATTTACACATAGGGAAGGGTGTAAATGAGGAGAAGATGATGGGATCTGGTAAGGCTTCAAAATAAAACATGACTTTTGAACAGATTCTTCAAGGATTATTTAGCACACAGATAAGGGAAGGAAAGATATTTCAAGGTGAAGAATATCAATTCATTACTCATTGTTTCAACATCAGTTTTATGTAGGCATTTTCTTAAAGTGCCCTGTGTGTTTGTCTCACTACAAGGCTAGTAGGTATTTATCAAATACCTACTACCTGCCAGGTACTGTGTTTGGCTCAGGATACTTGGATATCCTTCCTCGCTTCACATTCCACCTGGGAAACAGGAGATAATTGATTAAACAAGTAATTGCACTCATTTGTGACATGTGTTCTGACAGCAGAAAGCTGTGCCAGAACATAGCAAGGGCACCTAATGAAGTCAAAGGGCGAGGAGGAATACTGCCAGAGGGAGTTGCCTTGAGCTGAGATCTAAAAGCTCAATAGGAGCTAGCCAGGTGAAAAGGAAAGAGAAGATAGTTCCAGGGAAAAGGACCCACCTACATGCAGACTTGGAAATAAGGCAAAGTATACGATGCTAAAGAAATGAGAAGCCCAGTGTGGCTAAAGCGGGGGAGGACAGTAGAGGACCATGCACCTGAGGAAAGGGCAGGAGCCAACTGCAGTGCAGTTTTTATCCCAAACTCTGCTGAGAGCCTCTGAAATATTTTTTAAAGGAGGGCATGATAAACTGTGCATTCTAGAAGACATCTTGTGTGGCAGACAGGAGAATGGCAAAGAAGCATACCCAGAGATAGGGAGATTAGGTCAGAGGCTTTTGTAGGGATCCAGGAGAAAGACAACGGTAGAGGTAGAAAGTCGTGGGCATATTTGAGAAGTACTGAGAGTAGTGATGTAATTTTATTTGGAGCTATGTATGAAGAGATAGAGAAAAGCTGAGGATCACTGTGAAGTTTTGTTTTCAAATTTTGACCAGTGGACATGTAGCAGTGCCATTCAGTGAGATAGGGACACGGGATTTGCAAGTCAATGAAAATAAAAAAGAATCACGTATGCAGAGAACCAGATTCCCTCAACACAGTAAGAAATGGAGCTCTACCTGGAGGCAGGTGAAACTTGATATTTGGTTTTCAGCTAAGATTGCACATGCCTTTCAATGTCTATGTGAAGGCAGTGGATTGAAAGGCAGAATCTGCCAGATTCAGACCAGGAGATTGAAATGATCTGATTTCAAGTAAAAAGATAACTCTGGAGACAGTGTGGAAGGAAGACTGGAAGAGAAAATGGCTAACAACGAAACAATAGATTAATTCAATTGTCCAGGCAAGCTTATTGCCTAGTGGGGTTCCAGAGGAAGGAACAGAATCGATACTTAGGGGAAAGAATCAATAGATTTTGATGATAACTGCACGTGAGGGGAATAGGCAAAGAGAGGTGCTGAAGACGAGCTGGATATTCTAGTTCAGGAGACTAGAGAAGAGGAGATTCCATTCATGGAGGGTTGCTCTTTGAGAAGAGGAGGAGTTTCAGAGAAAACATGACATATTTGGTGTGGACGTGTTAAGTTTGACATACCTGTGGGACACAGAAAGAAGTCAGTAATGTTTTTTGTAATCGTGAGATAGGTCTGGAGTTGAGGAGGCAGTTGGGAATAGGAGATGCAGTTGTGGGAGTCATCAATATCTGTTGGAGCCCAGGGAATGGGTGGTAATTGCCCAGCAGGAACAAATGGAAAGACAAGAAGAGAAGGAAGACACCTTGGGGAACTCTGATGTCTAAGGAGTTGCTGGATGCAGGTGGATGATTGCGATTGGAGCCACTATAGCCTCTGACGCTGGAGACCCACTGAAAGACAAAAAGATTTCAGGATGCTTGACAGGTATCTACATGATAGAAGGATTGAACAGCAAGAAGCTGGTGGAAGGGAGACCAACGTAAAAACTAACAACGGACCAGCCCCAGAGAATGGTAAATTTCAACGCCGTCATAAATAACACGTAATGAGGATATAAATGCCAATAGGTCTTTGACCATAATGAATAATAAAAATATCAAATTTTAGTTCCTTCATGCAATCAGTTTTCCCATAAAGTGGGCAGTTTCTTATTGAATTTTTATCGAATAAAAAAAAACTAGATAAAAAGTGACTGTTCAGTTACTAGTCGAGTCAAAGAATAACAGTAACTATTATTAGTTGGGCAAATGGTCCAGAAAGAATAGAAAAAGAACTTACAGTAAATTTGGCTGTATGACTGCTCAACTGAGAATCTGTCATGAGGCACCAATTTAAGGGTGCCTGCAGCAGTGTTCAGATCCAAACAAGGTCAGTAAAAAATGGCAAGAGCACAAGCAAAGAGGCTCCACCTACTCATGCATAATGCTCATTCCATAGCTATCTGGAGACTCCGGGACCACTCTGGAATTGTGTTTTCTAAGTCCTGGCTAGCACGTGTGTGACATGATGATGTGTCACTGCTTACCAAGTGTCAGTGCAAAATATTAGTTTTGAATTTTACCAGGCATCTCATTAAAAGGAAAAATAGACTGTAAAATTTCCAAACATAAGCCTCTGTTTGTCTTTCACCTGTCTCAGAGAAAACCATGGACAGGAAGATATTTGTCTCTATCCATGGCTGGGGCCCCAACGAAGTACTGTATAATGGAGTGAGTCATTTCCCTGTAAGCAATGATTTGAAATATGCTGTAATTATGATCTTGCTCATGTCACAAGGAGAAAACAAAACATCTGAGTACCATTACTCTGCCTTACGAACTGTCAACTCTTCATCGATGATTTCATCACACACTGGTAATGACCATTCGGTGCTTTTACACTCACAGAACTGCCAGCTTGATTTGAGAAGAGGAAACTTAGAAAGTTGGGGTGTTGGGTTCATAATTAGCTTTATCACGACAATCCAGGCAAAACCCAGAAGCCTATATTTTAATTGGCTTGCTAACATATATGAAAACGACATTTCGAATGAGATTATTTTTTCTAAATTCAGAAATAAGGGGAGAAAAAAAGCAACAGTTATGTTTTAAAATTGCTTAATACTTACTATTAGGAGGTTAGAAAATTATTGTCTGTTTAGCATAAATGAACCTGACATTCTCTTAAAGCTAAGATTTTCTTCCGTGGAAAGGTGCTCAGAGGCTATGGCACAAAGAGCTGGATTAATAAACTGGGATGGAATAAATGATTGTTTTAGTTTGCTAGGGCTGCTGTAATACAACGCCACAAACAAGGTGGGTTAAACAACAGAAATTTATCGTTTTGTAGCTATGGGAGCTAGTAGTCCAAAGTCGAGATGTCTCCGAGGTTGGTTCCTTCTGAGGTCTTCTCTCCTTGCCTACAGATGAGCATCTCTCCCTGTGTCTCTCCACACCATCTTCTCTCTATGAATGACTGGTTCCAAATTTCCCCAATTTATAAAGACACCATTCACATTAGATTAAGGCCCACCTAGTGACTCATTATAACTTGATCACTTGTGTCAAGACCTTATCTCCAAATAAGGTCACATATTAAGGTACCATGGGTTAGGACTCTAGCATTTCTTTTTTGGGAGACATAATTCAATCCATAACAATGGTTAGAATAATCTTTTGGGGGAGAGAAAATGAATGGCATCAAGTCCATCCATTTACCTGCTATCTGCTATCCACTCTCCCCAGGTAACAAGATAAAACAGACAAATCAGAGATACATTACCACGGAGTTCAATAGCTAAGAGGAGTGAATTGGTAATGCCAGTCCAGTTCCTTAAGGACAAAAATATTAACAGGTAATTTTCCTGTAGATGAACCCCATTATTGCCTCAGTAAAGCCGACTAGGGAAAATAACACCACATGCTATGTCATTTATGACCATTACAACTCACCAAATGTTTAAGTTCTAATAATGTGAAACTACTGAATTCTACATTAAATTTTCTCTATCACTGACATTCCTAGGAATTCTAAAAAAGTAGCAAAATATCTTCCTCTCTAAAGCTGAACAAGAGGATGATACTGCAATGCATCAAATCAAGATGAATTTGGGCTTTGCATCTAAAAAAGTCTGAAGACACTTGGACTCATTCCCCCACTGACCTGGGCCCACAGGGATGTTTACTCTGAAGACAGACAACAACCTTACCACAATGTTGCCATCATAGCGGCCCAATGGCAGGCCAGTGGACCCTTTCCTGCTCTGTGGTATCTTCATGAAGATGACAGACTCAGAAAATAAACTCTCTTCCAAGGAAATAATCCAATACGTGTAAAAAGTTGTCCATCTGAGGGGCGCCTGGGTGGCGCAGTCGGTTAAGCGTCCGACTTCAGCCAGGTCACGATCTTGCGGTCCGTGAGTTCGAGCCCCGCGTCAGGCTCTGGGCTGATGGCTCGGAGCCTGGAGCCTGTTTCCGATTCTGTGTCTCCTTCTCTCTCTGCCCCTCCCCCGTTCATGCTCTGTCTCTCTCTGTCCCAAAAATAAAAAATAAAAAAAAAAAAAAAAAAAAACGTTGAAAAAAAAATTTAAAAAAAAAAAAGTTGTCCATCTGAGAATTATTTCTAGTAACAACTTTAAATGCACACTCAGTATCAGTCAGTAGCTCAATATCAATCAATTATGTTATATTTACTCTATGAAAGATTTTTCAGTTATCAAAGGTAGCAAACACAAAGATTATATAGTGGCCTGACCATTTGATACTAGAGCAAAACACACAGGTGACAACTTCATTCATGCACACAGAGCCTTCAATCAACTTGTGAGTGTCCCTAAAAAGACAACCAAGGATTATCAGATAGCTGAGAAAATGCTTTAACATAGAATGCATAACTCAAAACAAAAAGGGGGGGGGGGGGAACTGATTGGAGGAAAGACACTATGAAAGAGGAAAGCCTCAAATAAAAAGCTATCATTTATAACCTTAGAGAGATATCGAAAGATAATAGCATCCACAAAATAAGAACAAACATTATTTCATTATTTTTCAAGGAAAAAAATTAGAGTTCAAAAAATTTCTCCAAAAAGGTAAAGCAAAAAATGAGACAGAGAGAGAGAGAGAGAGAGAGAGAGGAAGAGAGATGAAAAAGAAGTAGAAAATATGAAGAAAATTAAGGGTAGATCAGGAACTTCAACATCAGATAATAAAAGTTCCAGATAGACATCACAGAGAAAATGGAATGAGGAATATTATCAATAAAATAAATAAAGAAATCAGACAAATATCCCAGACTTGTAAGGTAGGAGTTTCAAGAATTGAGAGTTCACCCAGTACCTATCACAATAAAAAAAAAATGGACTTACATCATAGCATAGTATCATGAAATTTTGGAACACTTGAAACAAAGAGAAAGATCTAAAATTTCCAGAAAGAAAAAAATCAAGTTATATTGCAAAGGATCAAGAATCAGAATGGTGTTCAGTTTTTCAAAAATAATAGAAGCTGATATATAAGGGAGTCATGACTTCAACTTTCATAAGATGACTTACAACCTAGAATTCTATATCCAACTATATCAATACTAAAGACTTTTTCCAAACATGCAAAATATCTCTAATTTGGGTTCCCTCAGAAACAACCTCTGAGACAAGGATTTTAGTACAAATAGTTTATTTGGGAGGTGATCCTAGGGAGCACTGTTCGGGGAATAGTAGACTAAGACAAAGAAGAGAAAGAAACAAAACAAGAATGCTTTATTGGATAGGTCACCTCAATGGACAACTGGGACTCAATCCTTTTGAGAAACTGGAAGAGACAAAACAGGCACCAAAATTGCCCTCACTGGCTGAGAGGGCTTCTCTGGTGAATAGACCAAGAAAACCCCTCAGAGGTGCCTGTCTATGCAACAATGGATACAAAATTTCAAATATCAAAGGAATCTGGGGAGGGCACCCACAATATTTGCTACAGTCACCAAGTTATAAAAAGCAGATGCTTCATCAAAATGCAGGAAACAGAGGATGCGACTCTAGAGAAAGGTGAAGGGCTCCTCTTGGGATGATGGTAGATGGAGATAAGATGATAACCAGACAGCAGCCAGCTGAGAGTTGGAGAGGTCAGGAAAGATGTGCTTACATGATCCAATGTGTTTCATCAGAGGAGACTGAAACAATTGAGGGAGTAATTGAAGGTGAACAAGGGCTAAGTACACAGAAGATCAGGAAGACAAAAAAGATAATTATTAACCCAAAAGAAAAACAAAAAGTTGTGCAAGAAAGGAAAAATAATTATAGCATACTACGTGAATGAGGTACTGTTTTTTCTCTTGATAATTCATCACATATGTACATGGAGACCTACCACATATTTTAAAGCCGTATCTCTTAGTAAGAATGTATTACAATTCATGTAACATCCCCACTATGATAGATATTTCAGCTATCCCTGTTTTTTTTTTTTTTTTTCTATCACAAATAATACTGTAATGAACATCCTTGAAATTTTCTATAGGGTATATTACTAAGGTGAATTTCTGGATCAAACAGCACATACGTTTAAAGTTTTGATTTTTCATCTCCAGAAAATTTTCATCAATTTACATACCCACCAACAGCACAGTCCTTTCCTATGTATCTTCTACAGTGGATATTATCAATCTGCTTTTTGTGGGTTTTTCATTTTGATAATTAAAATTAAAAGGGTAAGGGGGGAATCTCTTTTTTTACTTAATTATACCTATGTGACGGGGCACCTGGGTGGCTCAGTCAGTTAAGCGTCCGACTTCAGCTCAGGTCATGATCTCACAGTCTGTGGGTTCGATCCCCATGTCAGGCTCTGTGCTGACAGCTCGGAGCCTGGAGCCTGCTTCGGATTCTGTGTCTCCCTCTCTCTCTGCTCCTCCCCCACTCACACTCTGTCTGTCTCTGTCTCAAAAATAAATAAAAACATTAAAAAAAATTAAAAAAAAATTATACCTATGTGTTGTTTTGTTTTAGCGAATGATTTTTACTTTTATTTTTTTAATTAATTGTCATTAATTTTTATGAATTGTCCTATATTTCATTTGAGAAATGAGAATATATATTTTCCTTCTCCTTACATTCACATCATTCTTTGTTGAAGGATATGGATAGAGAGAGAGCTCATGTGTGGACAAGCAGGGAAGAGGCAGAGAGCGGGGGAGAGAAAATCCCAAGCAGGCTCTGTGCTGTCAGCACAGTCCCACACGGGGGCCTCATCCCACAGAACTGAGAGACCATGATCTGAGCCGAAATCAAGAGTCCGACACTTAACTGAGCCACCCAGGCGCCCCTCAATGAACTATTTTTAAACTAAACTAACACAGATAAGCTAACGCAACTGATTAATTTAATTGTATCTTTATACGGTATGGGCAAATTTTTCAAAATAAACAGTGTTTTAAAGACATGAAACATAATAGTTGTACTTAATGCTGACTTATTTTACTCTGTAAAAATTTATAATCTAGTCTGTCATCTATAACATAGCTGCCAAATAACCAACATAATTATCAAGAGATTATCTTTGATATTTTAAAGGATCCATATATCTTGCACTGCTCATTAATCTCTAAGTACCTGATGTTGTAAATTCCAGATCCTTCAACAAAGAATGATGTGAATGTAAGGAGAAGGAAAATATATATTCTCATTTCTCAAATGAAATATAGGACAATTCATAAAAATTAGTGACAATAAATGGGGAATCATATTAAATTATCTGGATTGATGATCACCCCTTACTCTGTTCAGTCTCTTTAGTTCTATACTAAAGATTCTGCTACCTATAGATGTAGACCCAGCTTGTGGCATAGAATTTTACCCACTGTCTCTTAAATATTTAATACTCTACTCAACTTCCTCTGGTATTAAAAAACTCCTTCATTAAGACAAGTAGCTCTTTATTTACATTGAACAATTTTCTGGCAAGATTTGAAGCTAATTATTTTGTCTTAGATTATACAAAGATAGATTTTAGTGTATTATCAATTTCACCAAATGATGAACCACCCTCCCTGCCAAAACCCAAAAACTTAGGTAATAATAGCAAAATCTCATAATCACACACACACACACAAAAACGAGTTTAAACTTTAGTTCTTTTAAATAACTATTGGCCATCAAACTAAATAACTTATGCAAAAATAAATCACATGTATTTGGCCACTTTTTTTTTTCCAAATTAACTATTTCAAATTTAAAAATCTTAAAAAACCCTAGCTGAGACTCTGAATTCATGAACACCCCCCAGTTGGGACATTAGAATAGTTGTGGTTCCAATTATTGTTTTGAAATGTGTTCTGCTGATAACCCCTTTAGCAAAATTCAAAATACAATGCAGGCACCGTTTGCATCTGGTATGTGTAGGGAGTTGAGGAACAGAGCAACTTCTCTCCCATGCAGCGAATCTTGCATAATTTCATTGTTAAAGGGCTGCTGCTGAATAAGAACGCCACAGATGCAGAAGACAGAGGCAGGGGAGGAATGTCAACTGGAAACCTGGAAACTACAAAGAATTACATAGTTCGTGAGGGCCACAAGTGCTGTCCCATTCTCTGTGGTCAGGCCTTATTGGAATATTCATTCCATCCTGGGCTCCATAGGAATAAAGAGATGTCGGAGGGAGTTGGAAGGTGAGCCCTGATGATGGTGAAAGAGTTGGACAAGGACAACAACGAACAGATTGCTGAACTTGGAAAACGAGGGCGGTCTATTTAAAAATGGCTTCCAAGTAGTGGAGCTGATTAATAGACAAAAATAGAAACTCGGCTGCTTTTCATTCCTACTGTGCACAGAATAAGAGAAAACAGGTGGAACTAAATATGAAGATTAAGGCTGCCAACAGCTTAGCAAGTCAGGAGCAGCAGTGTGTATAGCAACCAGTTGTGTATTTCAATCCACACAATCCGTAAAGTAGGGCAATGGTCGAGGTAAATGAGTCATCGCCACCAGAAGCTAAAACAAATGAACATGTGTTGGAAGGAGAGAGAGAGTATTCCTAAAAGCGCTGAGCATAAGTCTGCATCCCACCCAGACCGTTACGATGACTTGTGTGGCAATCCTGATGTGTATAAATTAAATGTGTCTGGAGCTAGGGCTGCCTGGGCTTGAATCCTGGCTCTTCCCTACTGGTGTGGTATCCTTACACAAGGCACTTCCCCTGTCTGCTCTTCTACTTCCTCGTCTGCAAAAAGGGGGAAGCCTCGGTGTTTGTCTTATGGAGTTGTTGAGAGGATTAATGAGTTTAATTGTGTGTGTGTGCCCACACATGTGTTATTATTACTATTCCTCAATCAGAAGGCATGTGCATTGGAGGAATGTAATTTGGTTGAGGACTGACGTATTTCACTTCAACATCCTAATAGTCAGAATTCTCCCTTCACCATCACTTGGAGCAAGTGCACCAAATGCAGATGTCTACGCTGATGATGTCTCTGAGATAGACACCATGAGCCCCTCAGGTACCAATCAGGCAAAACGTATTCACATTTATCACTTTTTCCAATTCAGTCATCTAATTCTTTCTGATTGGGGACCTATGTTTATCTTTTACAATAATTCTTTCTTTATATGATATTCTATTGACTAGAACATTAATTTGTGGTCATAATACATAATAGAGATCACTTAATACATAATATGCAGCACTTAATTAATAAGTTAACCAGTGACTGCCTACAGATACAGTTGGCCTTTGGCCAACTACCCTGTGTTGGTTTGTGATTAATAGCAAAGCACTTGTCTCTTTCAGTAGAGGAAATCCCACCCACAATTTCGACCAGGTTGTTTAATGAGCTGAAAAAATCAGTCAAGGAAAACAACATCCAATATAAAAGTGAGCTTCATCTATTTCGGGGAAACTAAATCTTTTAATGTATCTATTTATACGCTATGGATGAGCACTGCTTGGGAAAAAAATTCTTCACTAAGTTCTTGTGTCAACACTACAAGATCATAATCTAAAATGAAATAGTACGACTATGTTGGATAATTAAAACTATTTTAAGACTCTTGAAATTAAGAATAGAAAAAAAAAACGATCCACATTCCTTTTGTCTATCAGTTTCCTGTGCAATGATGTCAATTGTTCAGTCCAGAATTTTTTTTTTTACTCTTTATTTATTTATTTTTAAGAGAGACAGAGTGGAAATGGGGGAAGGGCAGAGAGAGAGGGAGACACAGAATCTGAAGCAGGCTCCAGGCTCTGAGCTGTCAAAGCAGAGCCAGACGGGGGCCTCAAACCCACAAACCGCAAGATCATGACCTGAGCTGAAGTCAGACGCTTAACCGACTGAGCCACCCAGGCGCCCCTGTCCAATCCAGAATTAAAGTAAATGTATATTATTGCACATCTACTCTGCACACAGAAATGCTGTACTTGTACCTTTACAGTAATGACTCAAAACTGTTCTACTTTTAACACACTCTTTTCTATTATAATTTTTATTCAGAATTAAATGAAAAAAAAAAGCTTTAAGAAAAGTGTCTTGTAGGATGATTAAGCAAAGATGTTACATAATTAGAAGTAATTTCTTTAGACTGAAGATCTGAATGACAGGTGATATATTCAGGGTCTTTACTTTAAAGCAAAAACATTCCTTGGCTTCTGTTAGTTGACAAAAGTGGTAGAGATGAGCCAGGCCAGGCACAGATGACCCCTTGGGGATGAAGGGGACTGAGTGTCTGAGCCCAGATCTCTTTCTGAACATCACATAGCAATAGAACAATCTGGATGACGCTGTATTTCCACACCATAAATCATGTAACTTCTGAAGATGAGCATTTTAAATATATTTACAGAGATGAACATAACTTTGAATAATACTTTCAATTCTCTCAGGCCAGGGAGACTGAATTGATTTGTACATTTGGAAAGACTCCTTCACAGGACTTAGCATACATATAACATAGTACATAACATGTAGTAAATGATGTCATAAGTAGGTCAAGACATAACTGATGGAAAAAACTTCCCCAACATATATGGTGAACAGAAGATTTGTATCCCTTATATACTCAGAGCCTCTACTATACGTTAAGAAGATAAGCAACAATAGAAAAATGGGCAAAGGATGTAAAACTAATATGACATATAAAAATAAACACATATTACCGATAATATAGCTATAAAAAGATACCCAATCTCACTGGCAGTCAGCGGAATGCAAACTTAAAAGGAGGAGATGCCATTTTCAAACATCAGTAAAAAAATGTTTTTTTGTACTAACCAGTACAAGTGGAAATACAGAAAACTCAACACTCTAAGGATCGCTGGCCAGAATATGATTAACCACAACAAACTTTCTGGAAACTACTTTAGCGATGTTGACTGAAATTTTAAAAGTACAGATATCCAACTGAGCAACGTACTTTGGGAAATCCTTGCTTGTAGTTGGTCGTCTCACGCTCTTCGTATTCGTTCCCTCTCTTCAACAACTGCACCCCAGTTAATCTTTGGGTAACCATACTTCTGTTATTTTTCACTCCATATGTTTTGGTAAGGCTGGTCTCACACTCCAAGGCCCAGAGGAAAGCATGTGTTCTATGCCTGGCCAATAGAATACTGGCCCCAGCCTTAGAGGCTGGTTCAGGGCTGAGCAACCTGGCCAGCGAACGTCCTACCCAGGATTTTGGATAAAACTACTGGGAAAGGAAAGCTCTCCTAGCACCGCAGAATGAGATTTAAGATTGGAAGTGATGAAGTCCATTTTGTCAAAACTAAAAGAGGAAAGATTGAGCATTGAGCTTACAGAGAAGAAAGCTGAAATAAGAACCAGAGGCAGACAGACTCCTGAATACATCATTTCAGTCCCTGGATCTAACAGTACCGAAGCCTATATTCCTTTGCACTTTTCAACTACCTGGGCCAATCAGATTGAGTAGATGATGCATATCCATTCTATGGAATATTATGCAACTTTCTAAAAGCAAGGAGATGGAACTACCCATACTGAAAAGAGTTGGCAAACTTCTTCTTCAAAGGGATAAACAGTAAATAGTTTTGGCTCTGCCGCTTTAGGTGGTCTCCACCACAGCTTCTCGATTCTGCCTTTGTAGTGCGAAAACACCACGGACAATCCATTTAGTATGGCCAGATAGTTTGCCTACCCTTGACCTGGAAGAATGTCCATGACGAATTATGAAAAGAAAAGTGATGTCATTTTAATCAAAGAAATTATTTAAAGACCAACCTATATGTAAGCATATATTAAAAGGATGGTGAAAATAATGGAATAATATCTATTAAGCTGCTATCACTGATGACCTTACGTGGGGTGAAAGAGGGTGGTTCTAAAGAAAGGTTTGGGAGGGACACTTAAGGTTGAGCCCTTTGCTTTCTGTGTCTCTATATTATTGACGTGTTACAATGAGACTGCATTTCTTTTTTATTTTAAAAACACCTAATGACCAAAAAAAGGGAGGTGCCAAACATCTTTAGAGAAATGTGATCCCTAAACATTGACAAAAAATTTTGTATCATAATTAGACTAGAATTAGGGCAACTCCTGAATATCCAGTCTGCCTACATCTTTTAGCACATGGATCAGTTTAACAGACCCATTTTATAGGTAAGGCCTAAAGAGGTATTGTGCCCTGCTGAATGTCACAGAACTCATTAGTGGGAAAGACTCATCTGGAAATAAAGCCTTGTGCCATCAGCCCGATTCTTTATCCTTCACATATTACAGGTCCATAGATGCTATTACCCTTTCTCATCTGAGATTAATGCATAGAAAATAGATGCCTCTCCAAACACCACATCATGAATATGTTTATAGCATCCAGCTCCAAGCAGCTCTGCCTTCAAAGATTTTTACACCACAGTTAGATTTTTCTCTTCTGTAAATTGTTAGCACTATTTTTAGGAGGCCTTTTCTCTGGCAGATCCAGGCGTTCTCGCATTTGAGCCTGTCATCTCTTCAGTGTGTATTTAGTAGTTTCCGCGCTCTGCTCACTGTTTGCATATCATGACACCGGGCAGAGTTCAGCAATACAGAACGTCTTATCCATTTCCTCTTAATCCATTTTAAATTCATCCTGAGCCCATCAGAGCAGGAGATGGAATGAGAGTTTTATAATTACCTTTTGCAAACAGAACATTAAATTATTATACAGTGGAATCCTCTAGTTTCTTGGACATAAGATGGCCTTTACTTGCTAGTGAACGAATGTGCCTGTCTCTGTAAGTACACATATGTACTTTAGAAATCAGCCCTGTTAGCTGGAAGTTATTGATCAATTTTGGTAGATTACTGCAATAGATTCTTAAAGTGCTTTAAGATTAAGAGATGTGCTTGGCTTTCTTCTGTCATGTATCTCAAAGGAAAACCATGTGACGAGACACACAATGAAAAACAGCAGGTAATACCATATGAGACTCCTTATTAAAAACATAAAGTGCCTTTCACTCCTGCTTTTATTAAGTCTACTTTTCAACCTAAATGGGGGTTAGGTGAGGCGATTATAATACAAGTCACATCTAACTATTTCATTATCCGTGTCCTACAGCAAGATAGCCCCCAGAATACCTTTGAAAGCTCTAGAGTGATGGCAGCAGGTTGAATATAATGAACAATGTTACAAATGGGGACAGGAGATGGCAGGTCTGGTGGGGACAGAATCTCGTAGAAATTGCAAGGTTGTAATTACTGAACACCGGCTCAGTCTCAGTTGACTTTGAACACTGGAAACCATCTTTGGCAGATTATATTTTCCTCGGCTACTTAAAATGAAGCCAGTCAGGAGGCCTGAAATTTAGAAGGCATAATACACAAGAAAAGTCACGGTAGGCTTTTATGACTCGAATTTTTGTCTAGTTTCCAGAACATTCCACTGTATGCTACGCACCTGAATAAAAGTTGGGTCGAGAAATATTTTTATATTCTTCTGTCTGAGGCTTGAATTGCTATTAGTGACATTTTAAATGGAGTGAGCAGTCTACTTTTTGGTTGGGGGAGAGAAGCAACATGGGATTCCGGTTTCTGTGTCAGCACGTTTTTGAAATATCTTCTCTGAAATGGTCGCTCAGTGAAGAATGGAATGAAAGGAGGCACAGGAAGAGAGAGGCATGGCATGAGTGGGGCAGGGGGAAAAGTATACATGGCAGTCCTGATGAAAAGTGAGCACTGCTAGTTCCATTTTCTTGATTCACCTTGAATATTTATCCCAAAACCACAAGAAAAATGAACATTGCTGACAAGGCCCACTTTAACCTGGTTTCATTCCTCGGCCGAGTTTTAGGGGGCAGTCGTTGTTAGTACAAATTTATTAAAGAGCTTGAATAAATTCCATTAGCTGACCTGCTACGTGGATAAGCGAGAATCCAGCTGAGCGGACGCCTGTTTTCTTGCCTGGAACTCCCTGGATAAAATTCAATTAGGTCAACTCTGAGAGCACAGCACAGGCAGGACCGTGCCCAGCAGGGCTGATGCAGTCCTGTGGCAAAGCACAAAACAGCTTCTACCCTTATCACCCATTCTTTGTTCCCTCTCTCCCTGGTATTTCTGGGAATCTAGTTAAAGGGAACATGGTGGCCATAAAGAGCAATGTCACAAAAAAGCACAACCTGAGGGGGACGTGTTGAAGAGGGTGCCATTAACAGGGAGTCAGCCCCAGGCCCCCAGACCCCCAGACCCTCACTGGAGCCTGGGAGCAGTATGGTAGTCGTTAGCTGGAAAGACACCTCTATCTCCACTCGTGGCCTTTGCTTTAGCATTGCTTGAGAGCATCATCTCAATCCAATCTCTCCTCCCACCTTCTGCTCCTTCAGTTCCTGCCCCTGTTGCAGAGTCCAAGATCCAAACGCGGGCCCACTTTACGACACCCCAGTGATGCATCCCAGCCGTGTTAGCTGCAGTGTGCCAGTTCTCCTGCCCTGTGTAGATGCAAAGAAGCAGAAGACAAGTGAGCATGGGTGTGCCAGCCTGGTAGAGGTTCTGCTGCCAAGGGGTAGGAGTCAGAGGATAACGTCCTGGGTTTCCATGTTGCTCCGCAGGACACTCTACATTCTCTCAGGGCTCTCCCGTGGGACTGAGCCCTATATCCACAGTAATAACTCTTTCTTCACTTTTCTGTCTTGCCTCATAGCATGTCCTAGGATTACCTCCGAAATGAAATACTTGACTTAAACCATCGTCTCCATCATCTGCATTTAGGGGAACACCATCCAACAGCCATGGCATTATAGCTATGCCCTACCCAAACCAGAGCTTCTTCTGACCCCAAAGAATCATCTCTGACCTCCCAGAGAAGCAAAAGATGCTCCTTTATTAATCACGTTGCTACTTCCCCCAGGACAAACCAGTTGTTCCACCAGACCAGACACGGGGAGCTGCAGCCAGCAGGGGCGGAGTGAACACCTCCAAAGTCTCCTCCTAGACAGCAGTGCCTTTGGACCCTTGTCCTCGGGCTGCCATTTCACTCCTGAGGGATATAATCCGAACTTCACTACACTCCGATGTGAGCCACAGATGCTACCGGCTGACTTACGGTGTGCCGCACTAGATTTCACTGCATTGTGAAATCTGGGAAAAGAGTCACTTTACACCTGAATATAGGATATGAATGATGGGCCTGCGGTTTACCGTAACTCTGTGACTATGCTACAGCAACACTCAAAAAACAAATGGAACTCAGTACACCTCATCACCCCCCGTGGCCTCCAGCAGTCCAGTTTCCCATTCAGGTCCCTGTTTCTTTATTAGTAAAATCCAAATGGAAAGTTTCTCAGAATAAGCATGTTACAGGAGCTGAATTGAATGGATGGCCACGGGTCTTTGTCTGACGACGGTATGTAGTGAAATGGAGATAGACTGGTGCTAGACTCAGGTGGGATGTTTCGGGGTCCTGACCGCCAGGCTAGACCACTGGCTGGAAGTTCTGCCTGCAGGAAATGTAAGAGTCTAAGAGGATGTGTGGCAGGAGCAGAGGCACCAGGGCGAGCAGCCAAAACAAGGAGCAGAGGTGTACAATGGGGTCGGGGGGGGGGGCGGGGGGCAATTCAGGAACTAGAGCCAGGGCAGCCAATAGAACCTCTATTCTAGGGGTCTGGGAGAACTTAAGGGGGCCATATCGGGCTGCACTGCACATTAATCAGGTTGAGAGTGGAGGTACCCTCTTCCCAGCTTCATTTTCTGTCTTAGAAACAGGAAAGATCTTATCTTCCATCTCACTAAACCCCTGATGGGAGCAGGGACCAAACAGTAGACTTGGGAATTACTAGAATCATAACCATTCTGAGGCTGCCATTAACGAGGATCCCCTGTGAGTCTGGGAATGGGTGAGTTTTGTCCTCAGCTTCCACAACTATTCTTGTCCAAGGCCCCTTCCTCAAGCCTTGGCTCACTCAGTGCCCCTGTACCTCAGCCCTATTCCCAAGCTCCTGCATTAGGATTATAAAACTTCAGTTATTTACTAGGAACCTATGAAGCTCCGTTTCAACTAAAATATACAGTCCCTGACTCCATAAAACTTCTATTGGGAAAGATGACATCAGTCAAAGGCTCGCACTAATAAATGTTAGATGGCACCTATGGGACACGTTGTGAAAAGCACACTGTTATAAGGGATACAGTGAAGGAACTGCTTAACAGGAAGGTCGGAAAATGAACTGGACAGGTGATGGGTGAACTGAATTCTAAAAGAAAAGTAGATATTAAGCAGTAAAGGGGTAGTGGCAGGATGGGGCATCAGGGTGAGAAGAGCATCCCAGGCAGGGGAAACTACATGTACCAAGGTCCTACGGCTAGAAAGAGAGTGGTGGGAAGTCACCAAAGTTTTAAGAAGTAACCAGACATAGGACAGAGTTGGATGGAGAAGGAACCTAATCAGATCTGTGTTTACAGGGCCATGCTGGCTAAGTATGAAAAAATGGCTCAAAAGAGCAAGGGTGGATGCAGACAAACAATGGGCAGGCTACTGCAGTGGCCTGGAAGAGATGTTAGTGGCAAGATATAGGAGTAACGATAGGAGCAGAGCAAAAGGATCACTTCTGATGTGGGAAACAAGAAAGAGGGAACTGTGGGAAATAGAACACCACAATGACCATAGGTGCATATTCATTTAGGCTCCAAGATCTCCGAGAAAATGAGATCGTAAGGTTAAAAATAACCTGAAAGGACTTGAGTGAATGGCCCTTGGAAAATGTGGTCTGTTCTTTAGTACGCAGATAGGGATGTTTTGCTTAAAGGAAGCCAGCTGTATATAGCACAGTGCATTCACTCCCTTCTTTGTCTTTGCTTCTATCGTAAAGATTCTTATCAGAACATACGTATCTGCAAGACTGCTCTCGTACACAAGATACGTACATAGCTGAATCAGATGTACATTGTTGACATGCTTTGCTAAGCTTCTGTTGTTAATCATTGTTGATCCGTTTTTCCTGAAAATGTATATAAGAAGATGTACAATAAACCTCGGTGCCTCAGGCTGTTGGCTCGGGGCCCCCTGTGACTCACTTTACCGTCCTCTTTTTCTCAGTTCCTTAGCCGCCCCAGGTCCACGGCCCTTTGGAGGTCGACATTTTGAGATAGATTAAGGAAGTAAATCAATGGGACTTGGTGATAGGTCAGAAATGAGGATTGGAGGAGAGACAATAGACAGGTTGCTGGCATACATAACTGAGTGGATAGTGGTGCCATGCATTAAGACAAAAAACTAGAATGAAAAGATGCTCAACATCACTCATCATCAGGGAAATTCAAATCAAAACCACAATGAGATATCACCTCATGGCAGTCAGAATGGCTAAAATCAACAACACAGGAAATAACAGGTGTTGGCAAGGATGTGGAGAAAAAGGAACCCTCGTGCACTGTTGGTGGGAATGCAAACTGGTGCAGCCACCGCGGAAAACAGTACGGAGCTTCCTCAAAAAGTTGAAAATAGAATTACCACAGGATCCACTAATTTCATTGCTGAATATTTACCCAAAGAATATGAAAACACTAATTTCAAACAATATATGCACTCCTATGTTTACTGCTGCATTATTTACAATAGTCATGATATGGAAATGGCCCAAGAGTCTATTGATAGATTAATGGATACAGAAGATGTGATATAGATAGATAGATAGATATAGACACAGATATAGATCTATATACCTTTGAGCATGGAATATTATTCAGCTGTAAAAAAGAATGAAATCTTGCATTTGCACCAGTCAGAGAAAAACAAATACCATAAGATTTCACTCATATGTAGAATTTAGGAAACCAAACAAATGAACAAAGAAAAAAAGAGACAAAGCAATGAAAGACTCTTAACTATAGAAAACAAACTGATCATTGCCAGAGGGGAGGTGGTTAGGGGGCATGGGTGAAAGAGATGAAGGGGATTAAGAGTACCTTTATCGTGATGAGCACTGAATTATGTATACAATTGTTTAATCACTATATTGTACACCTGAAAATAATATAATAACACTGTATGTTAACTATACTGGAATTAATTAAAATTTAAATTTTTAAAATTAAAAAAACAAAAACACAACAAAAATATCTTCATAAAATGAAAAAAGGAGAACTAGAGAAGGTCAGGTTTGAAGAGGAAATGCATGAGTTTGATGTCAATATAATGAACTTAAGGTGACTTCTGGACATCCAGGTAGCGATGATGACTTGGCAGTGAACTAATGAATCTGGAAATCATCCAGTCCAAGTCTTCTGAATGCAAGAGTCCCTTCTAACACATTCCCTGAGGATAACTGCCCAGGCTGGTCGTGCACACTCACTCCCACAGGGCATCTCAGTTAAATGGTTCTACCAGGAGAGCTTTCTTATGCTAATGTCAAACCTACAAATCCCACTCTTGCCTGGATTCTGCCCCTCTCAGACCCCCAGAATAAAAACAGTCCAGCTTCTCTTCCGAAAGACATTTGAAGATGGCTATCACGTTTCCCCTCTCTCAGGCAAAGCTTTCTGGTCTCTAAATGTTCTCTGCTCTGTTGTGTTTATCCTGTTCTATAATTTCTAGACCCTCTACCACGCTAATTTTTATTCTCTGACTGGATTCCATTTTGTTGACCTTCCACATGAATTTTCTGTCTTCCTACCTAACTTTGCCCCTGAATGTCTGTCCCTTTAAGACTATGTTCGTGACAGTCATGATCTCAGCACCACTCTGAGTATGACTATACACAAAGGCCGTGATATTACCTATTTTCCAGATTAATCAAAATATCCACATGGAGTGTGTTACAATTATCCATAAGGAACCCTAGGAACATTACTTCTGAGATTTGTCAAACCACTAGAATGTCTCCACTAAGCTGAGTCCCTTGAATTAGCAGTTCTAATTCTTTGGGGAGCATTCTCTTTGAGAATCTGATAAAAACCATGCATCCATCTAAACAAAATGATATGTGCACATCCACAAATAACTCTGCATAAGCTATAGATGGATTCAATGTTCACCTGAAGTCCGTCTCCAGACCCAGCTGAGAGTCCACATTTCCATTTCAATGCCTAAAGCATCCTCCTCCCAACCCATAGTATATTTTCTCCATTACTCTCAAGCTAAAGATCCAGGCATAAAATTAAATTCATGACTATTATACAACTGGGACTTGGAAAGACAATTTCATTAGCTCTAAGAAAAGACTCTGCCTTGTTGAGCACTGTGTGACTGAATCCTAAATTTTCTTGGAAGAGGATACTAAGCAAAAATCACCACCTATTGCCTTTCTGTTTCTCACTGCGCAAAAAGAACCCACATACCTTAAACGACTTGCTATATAAGGTGACCTTCTCACAGCACCTCAAGGTGTTTGAATTTCTTTTGAGAACTTTCCAAAGTTCTGGTAGGAGTATAGGAGGTTTTAATTACTGAGAACTGGGTAAACATGCCTTCAAAAAAAGCTCTCTCTGGATAGGATCATTCAGCTGGAATGAAAGCTTATTAAGGCTGTGGCTACAGCTCAATTTCTTTTACAGCACTAAGAAATCAGCTGATTTCAATCTCTAATGCCTAGATCAGATATTCAAATAAGCTAAGTGACAAAGGAGGTTGAAAAGCATTGCTCTGTGAAGCAAGTGTGCTATGCACGATTACATAATGTTTTAGCAACCTACATTCACAGTTACTCGTACACTCCAGGTGAAGGACATTGAAAAGCTATGATTAGGGCTAGCACCTTGTCTTTTGTGTTTGTTTTCTGCAGAACTTTACAAGTACATGCGTGAGTGCATGTTGCTTTTTAAAATATTAATAAAGGCCTACTGTGTGCACTGTGAGGTATGTAAAGATGAATGGGATCTGCCATTATCGATGATTTTTTATATTTCAGTAGGGAAGATAAGACTCAAACACAGTATAATCGTTTCAGATCAAATGCTATAGGTATCTAGAAAAGGAGAAGGGCTCCTTCACATGAGATTTACCTTACATTTAAAAAGTAGATATTATTTCATCTGTGGTCATCAAATGAATTGACCTTAATTCCCTTTCTTACCAATCAAAGCTGGAGGGGGGTGTTTCAAACAGTTAATTCTGGGGACCAAACAAAAATTTGATAAAATACCAACTGCGTGTCCTAATGAAGGTAACATTCCTCAGCTAAAGAAATAACCAAAATATAAAAATAAGCAAAATCAACACATTTAATAATCATCCATAGGCAGGAGCTGAAAATATATGGAAACTAAAATCTAGAACTGCTCATATAAGTGTAGGGTGCAGTTTTTGTTAAGTTCCTTCCTGATGATACTCCATTGAGAATAACAAAATTGCAGCAAAACCCCACATGAACAGGCCCAGCAATAACAAAAATGTGGATAATTGACTCCTCTCTGCCTAATCCTATCCTCAGATCTAGTGGGCTATGGTTTTTTTTAAATCTTTTATTTATTCTTGAGAGAGAGAGAGAGAGACAGAGCATGAGTGGGGGAGGAGCAGAGCGAGAGAGAGACACAGAATCTGAAGCAGGGTCCAGGCTCTGAGCTGTCAGCACAGAGCCCGACACGGGGCTCGAACTCAGGGACCACAAGATCATGACCTGAGGTTCAGTCAGACACTCAACCGACTGAGCCATCCAGGCACCCTGTGCTACAGGGAAAGATGGAGCAGGAATGTAAAGAGGAAGGGGAGAAGTTTGTCGACAGTGGCAGGCAGCCTCTTCTCGGGAGGTTGGGAAGACGAGGGTGGGTCCCTGGTCCCGGCTTCTCCTGGCTCAGCCTCCACAGATGAGGCCAATGATATAGGCACAACTTAACCATGAGATTCCTGGAATCGCCGCTGCTGTCCTAGTATTCCAGGATGCTGGATCAGTGCCAATGATACTTAAGTCAGAGGACAGCCATTGCTAGGTGGCATGACACTGCCCCTGGGATGCAGACAGATTTGAATCCCGCGGCCCAAAGCCCCAAGAACTTCCTGGCAGCCAGCTGAACAGGCTCGCCCCCCTCATTTCATTAACCTCACAATATCTTGAACCTTCATTTTATAGGATTGGATTTTTTGAACCCCACTTATCAGGTTTTGGCAGGGTTTTCCTTGGTGAAATATCTCCTAAGTCATCATTTTTATCCAAAATCAAATTTATGAAAAGGTCAGCTATGTAGTTTGTAGGAATGATGAACAACTCAAACAGAAATTGAAATCTGAAAGACTTTTTGGAGGAGACTTGGAGGCAAGAAACAATATTGAATGAGAAGTGTACAAATATGAAAGTTTTCTCGGTTTATTTTTATTCAGTTTTTTAAACCGTATCTAAGCCCTTCAAAAGTCTGCCATTATAAGCTCAGAGGAATTCAGAGCAACCACTATCTAAAAACACAGCTTAAGAAAAAAACAACATTGGAATCATGGGGCAAATTTTAATCCAATAAAACCAGGATCCCAGATGTCCTCAAGAGATTGCACTGAGGGGACACACACACATGCAGGCAAACACGCACGCACGCACACACACACACACACACACACACACACACGCAAGTCAAAATCCATGTGACCATGAAGTGTGATTTCCTGATCTCTGAAATTTCAAAGTGTGTATTTTGGTGATACAACTAGTTAATTCAATAAATATTTAGGGCGCATCGATCAAACCATTTAAACATAGTAACCAGGGATTTTTACATAAACATGAAAAAAACAGTACATGAAAATGAAAGATCATCACCAATGTTAATTCCACTTTGACTACTGGCTGCACTACATTTTATATACGAACTACCTCTTTCTCACCACCCCCATACACACAACATCACTTAGTGCTATAGGCAAAGACATAAAGCAGTATCAGAGAATAGGTACGAAATGTGACGAGAATTCTTTATCAAGTTTTACCCCTGGTTTATTTATTTTAAAAAAATCTGTCATCAAACAATAGGGTATCAGAAGTATAAAGAAAGGCCCTGCTAGGGTACCAAGAAGGATTCTGTTAATGTACTTAGTTAACGAAGATGCCAACGTTTTAAGAAATAGAAACATTTCTTATCGGAGTTTAAAATGAGTGCTGTTAGCAACTGACAAACATGTCCCTCCCTACTAGTTTCCATGGCTTTTGCGACTATGTCACTCAGTCAAACGCACTGCAAAAAGTCTGTGGCCACCCTTTTTGCACCATCTGGTATACTGCAGTTCTGAGGAAGGGGAGTTAATTGGCTATATCTGAGCAGCCACAAGATTTATAGGTTTGATTATCCAAAATAGATGCTTTTAGCCTGATATATAGAGAGTTTTCACTGTTGTATTAATAATAATAAAAGCATGCCAAATGAATGAAAAAGCATCATTATAAACGGGATTTGTGTGTGCAGTGAAACAGTATGGGTGCTTCGTGGTTCCCACAATGAAGATGTAACTATTTTCATATACAAGTTATTAGCTCAAGTTGTTCTTTATTACACCATAACTTTGCTCCTATGGCAACATGGCTCCAGCAGAAAAATAATTGTGCCTGGGTGTTATATGCCAGATGTTTTTAAAGCAAAGGTGGCAGTTTAATTCTAAGCTAGTTTAAATGGTAGATACAAGCAGTCCCAGTGGGAAAAAAAGAGTGTCATGCTTAATTAGAAGCACATATTTCTAGATATCTTTCTTCTAGACCAGAACTGTCCAATAGAAATATATGCAAGCACATAGGTAATTTTAAATTTTCTGGGGGCCACATTTTTAAAAAAGTAAAAAGAAACAAGCAGGTTTAATTTTAATAATATATTTCAACCCAATGTATCCAAAATATCATTTCAACATGAAATTAATATAAGAATTTATTAATGAAATATCTTACATTCACTTTCTATATCTGGTATTTCATACTTAGTGTACATCTCAATTCAGACTAGAAAAATTTCAAGTACTCAATAGCTACATATGGCTAGTGGTTACCATAATCAACAGCACAGTTCTAGACTTTTCCCTTGCTTACGTTTAGGACTCTAGTTAACCTCTGCTAGCAGCTTATAAAAATATTCAGAGAAGATGACCCTAGGAAGGCTCTCCATGATTCATTAATCACTTGGAAATATCTGCATGTGTCCTCTTCACAGAGGGCAGCTGAGTACTTTCATTCAATCAAGATGAACACAGTTCTAAATTCAACCCAGAAAACATATTTTTAAAAAAAACTTCTTTAAAAATCCTGGGGTCCAATAACTAAACTTGAGTTACTATATCTGACAGTAAGAAGGAAGAAAACCCAGAGACCATAGTGACAAAGCTAAAGTATTCCATGTTCTCACCCAGCTGTGGGAGGCAGGTGCTGCATGGAGTTGTAGTGAAAATTAAAGGAACTAATGTGTGAAAAGCATCAGGGCCGGCAAATATTGGCCTAACAAGGAATTACTAAAGAAAGAGAAGGCTCTGCCTCTGCCCCAAAGTTCTAGGTCTCACTGGGTCCAGAATAACAAGACTGAAGACATGATGCTGGAGGAACGTAAATGGAATGCAAGGGAGTGGTTGTGCATGGGTGAAATCACAGGCTGTTTCTGAGTGTGGATATGTGTGGTGTAGTTCACAACCAACCCCTGCAAGAACTCCTAATCTGTCTGTCCTACCCCTCCCCCCAGAACATTGGCAAGTAGATAAATTTAAGTATATGTTTGTGTTTTGGTTTTACATGAATACCAGCCTTGAGAGAGCAAATCACAAAAGAGAAACTTGCAGTCTAAGATGTAAGGAGAAGTAGTATGGAAAAGGAAAGAATAGTCCCTTTTGGGGGCAGGGGGGCAGGAGATGGTACCTAAGTTCACCAATTGTGTGGGTGTGTTTTTTTCTTTTTACTTTACCTTAAAGTCATCTCTTACTCCATGTCTAGCCAGAGCAATTAAACAAGAAAAAGAAATAAAAGGCATCCACATTGGAAAGGAAGAAGTAAAACTGTCACTATTTGTAGATAACACGACATCATGTATAAAAAATCCTGAAAAAAATAAAATAAAATAAAATAAAAAACCCTGAAGACTCCATCAAAACACTGTTACAACTAATAAATGAATTCAGTAAAGTTACAGGACACAAACTCAATACACAAAAATCTGTTGCAGTTCTATACACAAATAGGAATCTACAGAAAGAGAAATTAAGAAACCAGTCCCATTTACAACTGCAAGAAGAATAAAATACCTAAAAAAAATTTAGTCCAGGAGGTGAAACACTATATTTTGGAAACCATAAGACATTAATGAAAGAAATCAAAGAAGGCATAATTAAATTAAAAGATATTCTGAACTCATGGATTCGAAGAAATAATATTGTTGAAATGTCTGTACTATTCAAAGCAATATACAGATTCAACGCAATCCCTATCAAAATTTCAATGGCATTTTTTTCTCACAGAAATAGAACAAACAATCCTAAAATTTGTATGGAGCCGCAAAAGACCCTGAATAGCCAAAGTGATCTTGAGAAAGAAGAACAAAGCTGGAGGCATTACACTCCCTGATTTCAAACTATATTACAAAGCTATCGTAATCAAAACAGTATGGTATTGGTATAAAAACAGACACATAGATTAATGGAACAGAATAGAGAGCCCAGAAATAAACCCAAATGCATGCAGTCAATTAATTTGTGACCAAGAAGCCAAGAATATACAATGGTGAAAGGACAGTTTCATTAATAAACGGTGCTGGGAAAACTGGACAGCCACATGCAAAAGAACAAAACTGGACCACTATCTTACAACAGACACAAAAATTAACTCAAAAGGGATTAAAGACCTGAGCATAAGACCTGAAAACATAAAACTCCTAGAAGATAACATAGGCAGTGAACTCCTTGACATAGGTCTTGGTGATGATTTTTTGATTCTGACATCGACACCAAAACCAGCAAAAGCAAACAAATGGGACTCTATCAAACTAAAAAGTTTCTGCACAGCAAAGGACACCAGGAACAAAATGAAAAGGGAACCTACTAAATGGGAGAAAATAACTGCAAATCATACATCTGGTAAGGGGCTTATATTCAAAATATACAAAGAACTCATACAACTTAATAGCCAAAAAACCCAAATAATTCAATTAAAACATAAGAGATCTGAACAGAAATTTTTCTGAAGAAGACATACAGATGGCCAACAAGTACAGGAAAAGATGCTAAACATCTTTAATCTTCAAGGAAATAGAAATCAAAACCACCTCACACCTGTTGGATTAGCTAGCATCAAAAAGACAAGAAATAACAAGTGCTGGCAAAAATGTGGAGAAAAGGGAATCCTATGCACTATAGTTGGTAATGTAAATTGGTGCAACCACTGTGGAAATAAAAAATAAAACTACTCTATGATCCAGAAATTTCGCTTCTGGGTATTTACCAAGTAAAAACAAAAACACTAATTCGGAGAGATGTATGCATCCCCATGTTCATTGCAGCATTATTTATGATAGCCAAGATATGGAACCAGCCTAAGTGTCTATGGATGGATAAATGGATAAAGAAATTGTAGTATATATACATTGGAATATTATTCATCCATAAAAGGGATGAAATCTTACTATTTGCAGCAACATGGATGGACCTCAAGGGCATTATGCTAAGTGAAATAAGCCAGATAAAGAAAGACAAATACCATTTGATTTCTACTATATGTGAACTCTTAAAAAGAAAATTCGAGCTAATACATACAGAGAATAGATTGGTGGTTGCAATAGGTGGGGGGTGAGGGGAGATACAAATGTGTAAACAGATTTGTTTTTGTTATTGTTGTTGTTTTGTTTAAATAAATTGAATTCTTAAAAAAAAGAAATAGAAAGAAAGAAAGGAAGTTTGGGCCAAGGCTCATATATCATTGTATCATAGTGGTGTTTCTCCCTGCCACCTGCCTTTGTAGGGTTTGCTCACAGCCAAGAGCTATTGTGCTCTCTCCATGTAAAAGAGATGGAGAAAAAAAAATTCAACCACTTCCAGCTAGAAACATGGCAAGTGGAATATCATCAATGTCTTAGTTGAGGCAGCTATAGCAAAAATCTCATGGCCTGGACACCTCAAAAAACATAGTTCTTACTATGCTGGAGGCTGGAAGTCCAAGATCAATGCACCAGTAGATTTGGTATTTGGTGAAAGCCTGCTTCCTGGATGAAGACTGCCAACTTCTCACTGTGTCCTCATATGGCAGGCATAAAGAGGGCTGGAGAACTGTCCGAGGTCTTTATTTTTTAATGTTCATTAAGTTTTGAGAGAGAGAGCATGAGCAGGGGGAGTGGCAGAGAGAGAGGAAGACAGAGGATTTGAAGCAGGCTCTGGGCTGACAGCAATAAGCCTGACACAGGGCTCAAACTCACAAACCATGAGATCATGACCTGAGCTGAAATCGGACTACTCAACCAACTGAGCCACCCAGGCGCCCCAACCTGGAATCTTTTACATAAGGGCACTAATCCCATTCATGAGGGCTCTGTCCTTATGACCTCATCCTAAAGGCCCCATGCCTTAATATCATCACTTTGGGGATTAGGATTTTAACATATGCATTTTGGGGAGACAAAAACATTCAGTCCATAATAACCAGTAATCCTCTAGGATACAAGCTCTCTCAAGACAGAGCCTCTTTCTTGTTACCTAGTGTCTGGACTTACAATAAATGCTTAATAAGTATTTATTGAAGGAAGGAAGAAAAGGACACCAGCAACTGTGGGTTTGGAAAATCAAGGCTGCCTGTCATTTGACATCCCCAAAGATATGACAAAGGACAACTGAAAATTTGCCAAGGCCAAGCATGAGAGCAGATGGGAGAAAGGGCCAGGTAGGTACTAAAGGAAGAAATGGACACTAGAGGAAATGTGGGAGCTCTTGTTCCCAACTTTCAAATAAAAGTGAGATCAACTCATTTGCAGATCAATTTTTCTTCACATTTATCTCTATTGATTTGTCACTTTTGTTAAGTGTCTACCCTAAAAGCTAATCACTTTGCTTCCATAAAGCTAATCCTAGATTCAGCCCAGAGGTCATTTTTAGTTACTCTTAACCATACTGTCTTCTAACAAGCTAAGTAATTTCTCTCCATCTTTGATGTTTATGCCATTCAAATGTTTGTAGAGCATTATCACATCTCCCATTAGTTGTTGCTGAGCTAGGCTTTAAGGATTAGACACATTTAGACCCTTTAAACCTGGTAAATGCCTCAAATCAATCCTTCCAGTACTCTAACCATTTCTGATGTTCTTCTTGACTGTCTTCAGTATCTTTGTATATTTCTATACCACTGAGAACTCTGTGGCTCAATCTGATATTCAAAAAAAAAAAAAAAAAAAAAAAGCCTCACCAAAGTCATATAATGACATAGTTTTCTCGGATCACCTACATCAAAATGCCCTAATGAATCAGAACCTCTAGGAGGCCAGTGCAGAAATTTAAAATGTTAAATTAACAACGAAGTCCGAGGTTTTTCTTAGGCACACTAAACCTTGAGGACTACCCACAAAAAGTCATTTTGACAAATCCTCAACATAAAACTTAAATATCTTTACTTTTTCTTTAAAGATTTTATTTTTAAGTAATCTCTACACTCAACATGGAACTTGAACTCAAGACTCTGACAACAAGAGTCTCACGCTCTACCAACTGAGCCAGTGAGGCGTCCCCTTGAATATCTTTTCTACGTACATACCTATACATAAAAATTTAAGAAAATATATTATCTTCTATTATTTGTGACTGTTTCACAAGTGAAGGTGGCAGAGAGAAAGCAGAAAGAGTCTCAGACATGCAGGAGAGGGAACGAGAGGCTTTAGGTATGTTACTTATAGTCTTCTTCCCCATTACTCTGCAAATAGCAGCTACCCTTCTGTTTATTTCAAGTTCATGGAATTAGATTCATCATACCCTTGATTCTTATGGCACACTTTCATCATTGGTCTATGCAGCTTTGTTTATTTATTTGTTCATTTTGCTTGCTTATTTAAAACACAATAAACACCAGTGATTCTCATTGCCTAACACAGAAATTGGAACATTCACAATGACTTACATTCTCCTGTGTGATCTTTTGTTTTCCTATCCCTTTGTCCCACCTCCTTTTACTATAACAACTGCAAGGGCTAATTCTGAAGCTGGCAGGGAATGTGCTGGGATATTTTATAAAGTTCTTCCTTTGCACTGAAAAGAACCATTACGAAAAAAAAGAAAAAGAAAAACTACTCAAGCTATCCAATCTGGGTAGAACAAAAGTGTTTTAAAGTAAGAGGAGATCTAAAAAATAATTTAAAGTCACATTATCAGGAATCCTGAATGCTATGCTGATGAATTTGGACTCTCATTTTAATACACAGTGTGAAGCCACTGTGTATTTTTGTCGTTGTTCTTCTTCAGGAATATTCCCCAGGCAGTGAGATGGGGGCATGGAAATGGGGAGAGACGATAAGCAGGAACAACGGCTAATAAGTTGTTTATTCAACAAGTGTGCACTAAATGCCTACTGTGTACCAGGTGCAGTGCTAGGCTCCAAAGATACAAAGAGAGTTTCCACCCTCAAAAAAGTCACAGTCAGTGGAGAGACAAAGAAATTTAGTGTCATAGATGAAATGAGAGAATTATATCCAAATAAGAAGTGAGACCCATAGGAGAGTCAACTCCATTAGGGAAATGAAGAGTACCAGGAAACGCTTTCACAGAGAAGGTCATGTTTGAACTAAGTCTTGAAAGATGGCTTTGAAACAACTGTAAATAAAACACAACTTTGAGTCTCAGAAATAGGAATCGAAAAGGACTAGTGCTTTTAATCCAAATTCCACCTCACGTCCACTTAGTTTCCAGAACGTCACTATCATTCATGTACGCCTATTGAAGACAGGAGCCATGTGATTCAGTCTCAACAGTGCACATTCAGCAAGACACTGTTCAGCAACAGAGTAATTCTGAAATCACTCAACCCCTTTGGATTACATTTGAAGAATGACATTTCACAGCTATATGTTTTTTAAAACTTTAACTTCTTCTCCCATATATTTTTTTCATACCCTGGAACACCTCTCATGCCCCTCCCCTCAGGACTCTCTAAAAATACCTCCTCCTCCACATCTGGTCTGAACACTCTGATTGTTCTACCTTTTCCACCTATCTTTCTCATTTTGCATCACGAATCCTCCAAAATCTGGCCTGGCAATAGCAGAACACTCTTCAGGAGGTAAGAAAGGCAAAGAAACTGCAGGTAAAGCCAAAACACTTTTTTTGCAGACGAGGGAAAGAGAAAGGCTCAGAATATTGTTAGGTTATCTCTGTATTCAAATACCTAGTTTTTTAAAAAACAGTGGATTTATCAAAAATATGTATAACCTGTGTCTTCTAGCCTGATAGTCTTCTCTATCATCTGAGAAGTTGGAAGACTAAAAAATACAGGGGTGGAAAGGCAGGTAAGAACCAGATTGTGGGAGGCCTTGAATCCAAGCCAGGAAGCTTGAATTTTACACTCCTGTCAATAGAAAGTCAGTCATCAAAAGGTTTTGAGAACATCTTAAGAAAATAATACATCAAATGGTTGGAGGAGAGAAAATTATGAGGCCACTAACAGTCCATTATTATCTTCCTCAGTGTCAAGCATAATTCCACATATTTAAGGGTAAGATTATTGTTTCTTTTCCCAAGAACCTGCATTTACCATTAGCTACAAGAAAGGGCTGGACTCTATTGTTTCCTTTGTTTCCCTAGCCTCCAAAGCCATTCTCTATTCAACACTTACTTTGCCTCCTCCCTGAACCTGGAATATTTTTTTCCTCCCCACCAAGTCAACAAACCAGGCTCTCTTTCATCAAACACAACCTCAAAACCCATTCTCCCTATATTCTAAGTGAGTAACTGGTATGCACAGATGCTGAATTCTTTCTTTCTTCTTAATGTTTCTATAAATTTCAAAATGCCAAATATTCCTTTTCACGAAGTCTCCATTGACTCAGATGCAAATCCTAACCTTGTTGTTGCCATGTTTTAGAACTACTCGTTGGTAGTTGGTGGTCAAAAAAAACCTCTTTTCCCTTTTCTTTTTATTTATTTATTATTATTATTATTATTATTATTATTATTATTATTATTATTAAATAGAGAGAGTGTGAGAGAGCAAGCCAGAGAAGAGGCAGAGGGAGAGAGTATCCCAAGCAGGGCTCAATCCCATGACTCTGGGAACATGAACTAAGCTGAAATTAAGAGCCAGATTCTCAACCAGCTGAGCCACCCAGGTTCTCACCTTTCTTTTGAAAAAACTCATTCCAAATTTAGTGCCCAAATATATGAGATAGCCATTTGTCAAAATACAAAGATAGAATTATTAATTTTTTTAAGTTTTAAATAAAGATGTAAGTGTTAATCGTGAATAAATTACAATGTAATCATTGACACCAATATCTCCCTTCTGAATGGGCTGGAGATGCTCTAGAGATGGACCCTCTATACATGTTCTACATGTGCAGCTCACTTCTGAATGTGCTCTAGATGCACACCTCACTATTACCTTTTGCTGTAGGCAGAATATAGATGAACAACTTCTTAATCTATTTTGGTGGTCTGTTTTTTAATTGGTACATTTAAACCATTTACATTAACATAACTACTGAGAAGAAAGGCCTACTTCTGCCATTTTGCCATTTGTTTTCTTTATGTATTATATCTTTTTGTTCAATTCCTCTGACACTGCCTTCTCTTGTTTTCATTTTTTCTAGTGTACTATTTAGATTCCCTATTCATTTCCTTTCCTGTATATTTCTTCAGTTACTTTTGTTAGTGATTATCACGGAGATTACAATTAACATACTATGTCTCTAACAATCTAAATTGATACCAACTAAGCTTTAATAGCATACAAAATCTGTGCTCCTGTACTTCTCTCTCCCCGTATGCCCTTATCATCACAAATTAGATATGTATATACTGTGTGCCCATTAACCTAGAATTATAATTAATCTTATGCATGTCTTTTAAATCATACAAGAAAATCAAAAGTTACAAACCAAAAATACAATAATATGGCTTTTATATTTACCTATGTAAGTTACTTATACCAAAGTTCTTCATTTCTTCATATGGCTTCAAGTCACTATCTAGTTTCCTTTCATTTCAACTTGAAAGACTAGCATTTCTTGCAGAGCATGTCTATTAGCAATGAGCTCTTTCAGCTTTTGTTTATTGAGAAATGTCTTAATTTCTCTTTCATTTTTGAAAAGTAGTTTTTCTAGATGTAGAATTTTGAGTTGGGTTTTCTGTGTTTGTTTTTTTTTTTTTTTTTTTTGCTATCAGCACTTTCAACATGTCACTCACTGCCTTCTGCCCTCCATGCTTTCTGCTGTGAAGTCAGTTGTTAACTTTATTAAGAATCACTTGTCAGTGATGAATTGCTTTTAACTGCTCTTCTCAATATTCTCTGTATTTAGCTTTTAGTAGTTTGATAATAAGATGTCTTGCTGTGGGTTTCTTTGGAGTTTACCCTATTTAAGGTTTGTTGCAATTCTTGGATGTGTAGATTCATGTCTTTCATCTATTTTGGGAAATTCTCAGCCATTATTTCTTCAATATGACTTCTTTCCCTTTTCTCTCTTCACCTTCTGCAATTCTCATAATTATATGTTGGTATAGCTGATAGAGTCCCACAAATCCTTTAGGTTTTTTTCTTTTTTCTCCATTCTTTTTTTCTCTTTCTGCTCCTAGACTCAATTTCAATATTCCTGTCCTTAAGTTTACTGTTTATTTTGCCTTCTCAAATTTACTGCTGAATCTCTCGAGCAAATTTTTCATTTCAGCTATTGTACTTTTCACCTTCAAAATTTCTATTTCATTTCTTTCTTATAATATCTATGGCTTCATTGATGTTCTTTATTTATTCATTCATTTGTTCTGCTGGTTTCCTTTAGTTCTTTATCCAACAGTTTCATTTAGATCTTTAGATTTAAAGTCTTTTTCTAGTAAACCTAATGTCTGAGCTGGCTCAGGACTCATTTCTGTCAATTTATTTTTTCCTGTGAATAGCCATACTATCCTGTGTCTTTGTATGCCTTATAATTTTTGTTGAAAATTTTGTTGACGTTTGACATTAAAATGTGGTAACTCTGAAAATCAGAGTCTCTCTTCCTTCATGGTTTGCTGTTATTGTTTGCTGAGGGCTTCAGTCATCCATTTGTTAAGTGACTTTTTCCAACTATTTTTTGCAGACTGTATTCTTTGTTATGTGTGATCCCTAAGGTCTGCTTCAATCTCAGCAGACACTCAATGACCTGACAGAGATTTCCCTAAATGCTGAAATTTAGCAATCACTTTCTTCATTAATCTCTCTCTCCATTATCTTAAGGTTTTTTTTTTTTTTAAATTAGATTCTAGAGTTCTGAAAAACATGAGTCTATCTGTTTTTACTGGTTAAATGGCTACCTCACTGGAAGAACCAGTTCTTAGAGCTTCCGACTTCATCATTTCTGTGACATCACTCATGCATATCACTCTGAATGTGGTCTACATGCAGATCTCGCTCTGTAAATGTTCTAGATGCACTCCTTACTTCTGAATGTACTCTACATGTGCACCTCACTTCTTTCTGTATATATTCTAGATGCACACATCACTTTTGAATGTGCATCTAGATACTTGCTTCCATGTGCCCAATTAGATTTGAGTTTATCTCCAATTAGAAGACAAAGGGCTATAAGGGGAATGACTTTTCTTAGCTTATTTATCATTTATTACGTGGCAAAGAGAAATTTCTTTCATATTTACATATATTTATTCCTTTCTATCTTTTTCTCAGAATGGGCTTTAATGGTTGCTCTTTACTAGTTTTGCTTTTGGCCTATAGAGTAGGATTTGTAATAAGGTATGCGAAAAATCAGTGTTGACAAAAAAGCACTATGATTCCTTTTTGTTTCAGCCTTCCAGTAGTCCCCTATGAGGAATAATGAGTTAATGCTCGCAAGCCCCTCTGAAGTATTAGGATATTACATATTACTGAGAAGAGGCAAGAGCCGTATGTTAAAAATTAACTGGAGGAAACCACTTGCAGATTGTAATAATGAAACATCCCAAGTTCCAAGGGCACTGGGGACTTCAAGTAAACAAGCCCTCATTAATTTGGCTAATTAGTCACTTGCTGTATTTGCTGGTTTATAAGAGGCACCCTTTTAAGCAGAAAATTGAGCTGTAAAGTGTTAAGAGCCATATGTGTGGTAAAGATGGCATTAGTACCCTATACCTAGGATTTTGAAACATATCTCCAACATTCAGAAATGCATTTAGGAGACTGGGACATTTCAGGTTCATCCATGTAACCTGAATGGACACAGAGAAGATGAGAAAATAGGCTCTGCTCTACTAGATGGAGGAAAGAGAAAAGGTTAGGGAGACACTGATGGAAATCACCGTTAATTTTTTTTTTCCAAAAGGGAAGCCAATAGGCTTTTTCAGACTAAGCTTCACACACAAGGGTAGTGCCTCATTATTGTCAACATTGAGGCAAGAGAAAGGGAAGAGGCAAGTTTGATTCCTATGACTGGCAAATACAAAACCCCATATACTCCAGCTCTTGAGAGTCTCATAATGAAAGAAAATTAGATATCTCGTGTAAACTGTGGCAAAGCCTGGTGAACTATTCTGCCACAGAGAGTCCCCATCCACTGAACTGAATGCTTGTGTCTACCAGATACAGTGCTTGACTTTCTCGGGCTAAAAGTTACTGGGAAAGTCTTACCTTCCATTTCCTTCTTACGTCAACATATGTCATATGTTCAATCACTGAAAAATTTTCTTGATCCTATTCTCAAACCCTCATGACCTATTAATCCAAATTCAATTAAAATTTTTTGTATGTATTATGTACAAAAGCCCTAACTTGTAGAGAGTACAAAGATGATTAAGATTTTCTCCTATCGTAAAGGACTTCAAATTTGCCTCTGCAAGCAATGATTGTCATCTACAGGATAAAGAGCATGTTACTTGTAGTGGAATACAATGGCTGGCTTCCTGTCATCTGAAACTGAAATAGTTTCCAAATTCAATTCACTTAGAACTCCATGATTCCAAACGCATTAATTTAAATGAATTCTCATGTAGCACATGCACTTTTCACCACTGCGTTTGTCCCAGAATGGCTCTCTGCCTGCTTTCCAAATACAGTTCAAGTGGACCAAAACTGCAGAGAAACTGTGGGAATAACCAGGGCTTTTGTGGTTGGTGCAAAGAGGAAATGTAAATATCCTTTTAGCAGGCAAGAAGCTAGAATATATTTTTGAGTGTTGCTAATGAGTGGAAGAAGCAAGCTGCTTTTATCATGCAGTGGTGCAAATTAGGTATTTATGGGTTTCCTGTGGTGTTCAAGGTGTTGCTCCTTTCCAGTATTTTAGGAAGGAAAGCTTTGTGTTCTAAGAATAGTTTCATTGATGATTCTCCGTTGGGCACAAAGATATTCTGATGGGACTAGTAAATTTTATCTGAAAAGCCTGAAAATCTTAGTGAGTGTGAGGCCTACCTTCAGGCTTTGGGGTGTGTTTGGGTTTTTTTTAGTGGTTTTTAACAGCTTTATTGAGATGTAATTCATAAACCATACAATTCACCCATTTCAAGTGTACATAATTTGATGGTTTGTAGTATCTTCACAGATTAAGTGCAACCATCTCCGCAGTCAGTTTTAGAACATTTTCATCACCTCAGAAAGAAACCCTATACCCTTTAGCTATCACTCCTCTATCTTCCCATGATCTCATCCTCTAAGCAACTAATACGTTTTCTGTCTCTACAGATTTCTCCATTCTGGAAATTTCATATGAATGGGACCATATACTATGTGGTCTTTTGTGACTGTCTTCTCTCACTTAGCATAATTTCAAGGTTCATCCATGTTGTGGCATGTATCAGTGCTTCATTCTTTTTTATGGCGAAATAAAATTCCATTGTATGAATATGATGAGGGACCATAAGGCAAGCTGAGGGCAAAGCACAAGCCAGCACAACTCCCTCCCCAAGTGGGATATGTGTGATATTCCTCAGGCTCTCCAGGCTGCCAAAGAACAAAGGAAAGGACAGAAAGCAGATGGTTGAACTGTTAAGAATCTCCATCAGTTTACAACTATCTTAGTACAATTACAAAGAAAAAGGCAATCTTATCAATAGCCTAATCTCCAGAAACCTATAGACTCAGTTTCCTGGAGCCCCAACATCACCCTTCCTTCCAGAGTGATGTGGGGAACAAAGAAAAGAAGGAAATGGCAGATAAAATTGACTTTCCTTATACCCTGCAGCCCATTGACAAATACTTGAGGCAGGAAGAGTAGAACGTTTTTCCAGGAACTCCTTACTGTCTTAACGTTAATGCTTTGCCAGAGGGAAAAACAACTTTAGCTTGACAACACCTAGGCCTCCAGTAATCCAGTCTTTAGCATATGGAAAATCCCTTTAAGAAACCTCCTCTTGATTTTACCTCCCCCAGCCCCATAGCATATGAGTCACTCTTCACAACCCCAGTACAGCTCTTTTGCCCATAGGTCGTGTTCCCATGCTTTAGTCTTCAAGACGTCAAGAATTCTTTCTTGGCCATTGGCTCCGAACCCCACCATAACCCCAAAACCCCATCCAATATACCAGATGTTGTTTATTAATTTTTCAGTTGGACAAACTGGACATTTGAATTGTTTCTACCTATTGGCTACTATGAATAATGCCACTATAAACATTTGGCTGTACAAGTTTTCATGTGTCCAGAGGCTTTCATTTCTTTTGAACACATACCTAGGAATAAAATTGTTAGGATATGTGGTAACTCCATGTTTCATCATTACAGGAACTGCCAGACTGTTTCCTAAAGTGGCTGTACCACTTAATGTTCCCATTTACATTCCCAGCTTATGAAGATTCTGATTTCTCCGTATTTTTGCCAACACTTGTTATCATCTTTTTTATTACAGCCATCCTAATAGGTATGAAGGGCTATTTCATGATTCTGATTTGCATTTCTCAGACAATTAATGATGCCAACCATCTTTTCATTTGCTTATTAGTCATTTGTATCTTTTCCTTGGAGAAATGCCTATTCAGATTCTTTGCCTATTTTTAATTGGATTATTTGTCTTTTTACTATTAAGTTATAAGAGTTCTTTATATATTCTGGACATAAGTCCCTTTTCGGATATCTGATTTGCCAATATTTTTTCCCATTGGACTATCTCTTCACTTTCTAGATGGTGTCTTTTGGAGCACAAACATTTTTAATTTTGATGAAATTTTAAAGAAATTCTGTAGCATGGTGTTTTCAACACTCCAGCAGCATGGATCAGCTTTTGACGTCACCTAACTCTCACCCCGCTCTTTGACACGACCGTCTCTAAACCCCTCACATTCATCCTCACATCCCTTCTCTCTTCTTGTGCATTCAGCCTCGAGCCGCACTGCCTTCCTTCCATCTTTGATACACACCGAGCTTTTTCCTACATTTGAATCTTCACATTCACATATCAGTTCAAATATTATTTCCTCAAAGAGGACGCCCCTGCCACCCATCTGAATCACGTTTAGTCATTATCACAATCCCTGTTTGATTTTCCTCATAACACATCTTGGTTGTTTATTTACTTGTATAAATACTAAATTATTCCACCAGAATATAAGCTCTATGAGTGTATCTTTTAGGTTATCCATTTTGTTCACTGCTGTATCCTAAGTTCCCAGAATAATGTCCACCACTTAGTAGGTGCTCAATAAATATTTGTTGAATGAATGAATGAATCCTCTAGCCCAGACATTATGCTAGGGACTACTGGCAAAAGAGTAAATAAGACAGATCCCTGAACATGGGTAGTGTCCCATTAGAAACATGCCTTGTGATCAGTGTTCTTAGAGGAGAATGCTTGTTTACAGGAAATTCATTGGCAGGATGAATTCATTTTTTTATTAAGTTTTTAATTTTAATTCCAGTATAGGTAACATACAGTGTTATATTAGTTTCAGGTATACAATGTAGTGATTCAACAATTCTCTACATCACTCAGTGCTCACCAGGATAAGTGTACAGTTATTTTTTAACTCTTTATTTGTAAATAAACTTAAAGATATGAATACTCAGCACTCCTTCAATCAACTTTATTCTCTTCACAAATACACTTTTCATTGCATTTCACTCCTGCTAACTCACCCTGCAAAAATTTTTATATTTTCACTAGTAGCCAAGAGAAGTGAATGGACCTGATTATACTCTCTTCCTCCATATCTACTGACTGATAAATCATAATCATAATCATAACAATGCTTTGTAGAAAAAGTTTGCTGCCCTATCCTAAGGAGGGAGGAAAAAGCTACCCTCCTCTTCTGATCTAGTTGGAAGACACAGGCTGGCCACTGGGGGGCTGGGTTTCAGTCCCAGCTTACCTAGAATTAGCTGTGTAACCTTAAGTGTTGTGTACTTTTTTAGGCTCCAATTTCCTCCCCAGTGATTTTCAGTTGATAAGATCTTCGCTACTTAATTTATGGAATTTGTGTGAAGATCAAATAGGGTAGATGTCAAAATACTTCTAGCTCCTCCGGGGCAGGGAATGTGCTATAATCAACTCAGTATCTCCAGGGACACCCAGATTTAATCAGGTGCAAAAACACTTCCTAAAAGACTCCATCCTCTTAATGCACCTCCACACCCTTGCCTAACTCATTTCCTCTGCCTGGAATGACATTTGCTTTCCCTTTTCCCCCTAACTCCCTTCCATGCCTCAGTGTTTGTATAAACATCCTTTCCCAGTAAGGAATGCTGGTTTTGAATATTCTGGGCTTCAGAATCTTCAATGTAACAGTCATATGGGGATTAACAGCTTCAAGATTAAATAGGAATGACCAAAGATATACTCTATAACGGGAACCACACATACATACGCTATAACAAACTAGAAAGGACATTCAGTGTATTTCCAAGTTTCCAAGTCCTAAGAAACTGGTGATAATTCTTAACCAGCATGGCCAAGAAGTGTCTACTATGAGCTGGTCTACAGCATTCTTTTTGCAGTCTCTGTGATGCTTCCTTCTGCCCATACTGCTCACCTTCTTTGCCACTGGCATTAATATATTCACTCCTTGCTTCAGAATTTGTTTCAGGAGTTGTTAGCTTTAGCTTATGCATGTTTTCAAGCCACGTACAGTTGTGCAGATTGCGCACTGCAAAGAAGCACCCACTTGGTGGGTGTGGGGGAGTGGTAGGAGTAGGGGCTGAAATCCAGCCTGTCCCGTGCTAGTCGTGCCAGGAGGAAGAGGTGTCTTTTCCAATCTGTCCACCAACAGGCATCAACATTTGGTGATTTATAGCATATATAAGCTTGCAGAAGCTCTCTTTCAAAATACCAAGCGAACAAGTCAGTCTTTATCAATTAATTTCTACAGAAGACTGCATCCCTCCAAAACTCTGGGTAAAGGGGACAGCTCCAGGATGCTGCCTCTCCCTAACCTTGATGGTTCTGGTCCAGGGCCTGTGGTCTCTCTCCTCTTGATCCATGTTCACCATCCTGAAAGAGGAGGAGGCATTTTGAAGCCTTTTGGTGAAATGTTCATTTCTTGATCGGGATCTGAACTGCGAACTAGTCTCTCTCTGGGATAACACTTCCCCTCTTTCAGAAGTCACTCATCCCAGTGGTAGCGACGGGGGTTGACGACAGTTAAATTATGTGATGCTCAATATCCTGGGGGCTACACATGCATTACAGTGAAAATGTACCTCTAATGAGGAGGGCCACTCAATCTGTGCATTCTACCCCTGTTGTCTTTGCTCTGAAATGTTTACAAGGCATTTCACAATATTGGGGTGAGGAGTAAAATAACTGTAGAATGTCTGACCGAGTACCAAAGAGGAATGAAACCATTTGCAATATTTTTTCAATATTTCTCTAAGACCTTAATGAAATGTGAAGTTTAAAGGCACTCCACGCAATTGAAATACACATGATGTTCTTTAAGGAAATTTTCATAGAAGCCAAAAACTCCATCATCATTAAAATTAAATATGTTGTCATTAAAAGAAGTGGGCTTCTTGTAAATGCACTGAAATGTAAAAATATTACTTCAAACTTAAGTCCAATGCACCACAAAAGGAGGAGGAGATAGCTGTTGAAAGGATTAATAATGAGAAATGACAGAACTGTTTTATATCTATTTCTTTGTGTTTCCCCCCTTCTCCTTAAAAGCAAAGATACTATAACAAAAAAATTTAATAAGTAAAAAATACATTTTAAATGAAAAACCATGATTAACTTATTAAGAACCATTAAGTATATAATTACAAGGATTCTATTACATTAAGATACCAATTTCTTTAAAGCCAGAAATAATACCTACTGAAACTTTAATTATTTAAATGAGAAGAGAAAGAGGCATGTTATCTTCTCTGACAAAGATTAAAATCAATTTAATTGCTTCTCTGCTGCCTTGACATGATTCTTGCTGTGAGTCAAGCAACCAAAAAGGGAAATTAATACCGCAGCTGTTAATCAAGTGATATCCGTGCACTCCGTTTGATTGCATCAGGGAGAAAACCATTGCTACTCGACTGACTCGGGCGTCCACACCACTCTGTGCTGTTGGTAGGAGCTGGGTGAGCTCTGAGAGGTGCTGAGTCTGGACTTCATTTTTAGAGCCTGTGAGAGCCCCGGCTGAGTTACGGCCTCAGGAAATTGCAGGTTGCTGTGTTTGAGCCTGAGTAAAGGCAGTTCTATCAAGACAGGGGGGTCTGTTCCAAATTAAACTCACCCTCTGGCTCCTGATTCTACTGTCCACAGTGTGAAGTACAAAGAAACACAAGGGCATAGCAGGGCTGGAAAACGAAAAAGAATATGAGAATGTGGCTAAGAGGGATGCTTTTTTGCCTGTAGAGCATAACAATATATTTTTCAAGGTAGACAGCAGCAGTTTCTAGAGGTCAGACAGCAACTCTCTCACCCGAATTAGAACATGCATTTGAAAGCAAGGTACAGTGGCAAGTGATGTGCACCTCAGGGCCCTAAATGTGCCGGTTTAAAAGCAGGGCTTTTGTGAAACACCAGCACCGAGCGAGCATCCAGCAGCATCCACACTTGGCAAACTAATGTATCTGATTGTAAGAAAATGGTATTGTGAAATATTTATGAGGCTGGAAATACAAACCAGTACCCTGCCTCATCATGTCTTATCAGCCCTTGTTAACTTTACAGATGATGAGAGGCACCGGAATAACTGAGGTTGTCGAAATGAATGGATCTCAGGCACTCTGCACCCGTGGAGCTCAGTCTCATCAAGAGCCCTTTTTTCAGGAACTTTTAACCCTCCTCTTCCTGTTTGCCTTCTCTTGTCAGAGACAGAGGTGGATAATAACAAGCCTCAAGTAAATACATTCCGGGGGAGAAAATTCTCCTGAGGACCTTACCTTTTCTCCTGGATAGGAGAAAACCTCCAGTTAGGGAGCGAAAAATTCAGTTCACAGGAAAAAGTTTTCGATCTGGGCTGTTTAATATCCCTGCCAGTGACATGAAAGGATCCTGAGGAAAGTGGCCAGCTGGAGGAGAAGCCTGCATCTAGCAGGATATGCAGAAAGGCAGAAACAACACAAAACAAAAATCCCATACTGCCCCCAAAAGATTACTCAACATTTTTTACATTACAGAAAACCCATCATCGGCTCAGGTCAGCCCATAAGATGAGTTAAGATGCCCATCAGCTCTTATTGTAGCTGAGCTCAGTTCACCTGTCCCCAGGATCTGTAGACGACTCTGCCTGGCTCTTTTTCATCAAATACAACTCATCGTACTATATTGGATCACCTTGCTGTTAGCCTGGCACTGTCCCTCCCCATTTCAATTTGACCAAATTGAAATAGATGCCCAGAGGCCACAGAGATCAAGACTGGTATAACAAAATTTGGAGCCAGTTTCCAAGCTTAAATCAATATTTAACGGTAAGCCCGCTTTTATTTATTTATTTTTTGGCAGGCTTTTACTGGCAAATATCACTTTAAACCGAAAGCCAGAAGCCTTAATTATAACGGATGCCGTTCAGGCTATATTTTGAAAAACAATAACTCATTTGACAAGCCAACCTGGTAGTTTAAGGAATTGTGCTCCCCCAGAATCAGGCAAGGAGAGGAGTGTTATTGCTTTCTGTATCCTTCAAGGATGTATTTAATTACCTCATCTTCAAGCACACACAGACAATTCAAATAGGGGAGAGAGAAGGGGGGGAGTGAGAGCCGTTCACTGTCTCAGTCAAAACCGGCGGAAGCCCCGGGCCCACCAGCGACATCAGAGGTACAACATCCCCAAGCCGGCGCAGGAGAAGGATCGTGGAGAAGCGCGCAGTGGCAATCACTTGCCAAGGCGGAGGAACATCACCCACAGAACTTACACGCACGGACCTCTGGCTAGCATGAAGACCGGTATGCGTGCTATCCCAGGCGACCTTTGTCTCACCTCTCTGCTCCCCAACACGTGTGGCAAACCTTCTGATGGGTCCACATCTCGACAGCTGGGAAGGAAGTGATATTAGGTCAGAAACATAAACCCCAATGGGCTTGTCAGTCTCAGCAAGCCCAGGCTAGGAATTTTATTTCTTCAGTACAATTTTCGGAATGAGTTGCAGATACCAAAATTCTGTTTTCATCTTACCTACTTCGAACAGCGATAGCAAAATAGAAACAGATGATCCATATAAGTTATTATTAAAGACAAAAAAAAAAAAGAAAAAAACTATGCACGTGCAGGTATACAAAACAAATCCACACCCAACTTAGCAACCAAAACACAGCTCACCAAGAAACAGAAGGGACTCAAAGCCATCATGAAAGGAGAAAAAAAAAAAAACAGTCCCCACATGGGCACCAAGCCTGTTTCTCCCCCGTCTGCCAGAACAGAGTCAGGAATGGTAGTCTTGTATGTTGTTTTACAAATGCAGACCAGCCTCCAGCTACTGTTCTCTTCCCTCTAGAAAGTAAAAATTCCACGAAGCTTGTCCCCCTTGAAATGCCACCCCCAGCCCCCACCCCCCTCCGCTATCTCCCCACCAGGGCCTTCCAGAGACTTGATACTTGCCTTTTGCGTCTCCTCCAGCTCTGGGCAAAATGACTTCCGCAGGATCTCTTCCAGACACTCCTATAGGTTCTCACACCCACCTCTGCGAGCAAACCGAGGAGGGGGGACCCCCATCTACATTGACACAAACACAGTTGTAGGGCTTTAATTTCATTTCATCGACTTCCCTTTGCAGCTTGTCTGTCTCTCCCATGTCTGCCGCCACAGCAGGAGATTAAAAGAACAGAGGAGGTAGAGGCTCTTGCGAGAACCACAGGGATTTTGGCAGAACCTTTACAGGAACCATATGGCAGCAACTTTGCAATACAGGAAGCACTTCTAAGGGAGAAGATATTATTATTCCCAAGGAATTTTTCTCACCCGCACAAGGGAATGGAGCACTCCTGCCACAGGATGGGAGTAATATTTTCTGGAAAGACTGTGTGAATACAGATGATATCTAACTTCCATGTAGCTAGTCATAACAGGTCATCATTATAATGCACAATATATTTTACTAAGCCCCAAACAGAGAAGACAATACATGGTATTTCTGATATTCCTAGCTATTAAAGCCTGCTTAGAGCACGTTTTACTCATGTGTGTAATGAAGGGACTGAACAAGATAAATGGTTTTTAATTTTTTTCATCTTTGTCGTAGACTCCTTTTTCAATCAAAATCTGATTCAGAAGAACTTCAGTACAGGAAACGAGAAAATGACAGAGCACGGGTGGCTGAAGCAAGGGTCAAAGGTCTGGATCTGCTTTCTTAGGCTTCGCCTCACTTTTTTTCTTCTTTCCTTCCTAGTTCTTCTTTTTCTTTTTCTTTTTCTTTCTTTTTATTTTCAAGGGTCTTCCCTAGATTATTATTCTTTGTTAATTTTCAACAGGTAGAACAAAGAGAGAAACACGCTTTACTCTCCGGGTAAAGAAAGACGAGCTATGTGTTACATTGCCTCAGTGGGTCCATGACTTTGCAACCAGCCCTGCAGTCCACGTGGACCCCGGACTTCTCTCTTAACAATCCAGTGGGCAGAACTCAGCTAACAACCAGGACCAGCACTCCTAGAGGACGTCCCCAGGACACTGCCTCCAGCCCCGGCAGCCATGGAGTCTGTTGTGAATGAGACACAGCCACGGAGGAGGAATTAAAAAGTGGCTGAAGAAGGGCATCACCAACCCCAAACCACCTCCAATCTAGAGCTCCCAGAATGCATCAGAACTCTCATACCACAGGGATGCCTGTATATGTTTTGAATTTTAAAAATATATTTAAATTTGAGTTCACTCTTGATGTAATGTGTAGCGTTTACTTCTTAGGTCATCTTGAGTTCCTTCCCCCTCAGTTATTTAGCCCTAAACAAAAGAACCCTTCAGACACTTTAATGGAAATGCTCCTCAACCAAGGGAACCCAACGTTACTCTTGGTCAGATGGAAGCAATTGAGAAAGAATATAAAAATGTCCTTTAAGTGTCATCACTATAGATACATATGTGCTTATTATTATTCATCGAGAACATATTCTAGAACAAGCAGTAATATAACTCACTTTCTCTCAGCATAAGTTAGGATGCTTTTAAGAAATAAGCATTCCAAGGGGTGCCTCGGTGGCTTAGTCGGCTAAGTGTCCAACTCTTGATCTCAGCTCAGGTCTGGATCTTAGGGTCATATGTTCAAGCCTCACGCTGGGCTCCACATTGGGCATGGAGCCTACTTTAAAACAATGGGAAACAAAAGAGAGAAAGAAGCATTCCAAACATACTAGGAAGAGATACAGAGGCAGTTCATTTCACAGGAAATATGGAAGACCAGTTCTAGTCTTCTATGACCACTGTTAGATTTTTGGAATAGTGTTAGTTTCCCTTTCAAGGTGTAGTTTTAGAAGCCATCACTTTTTCCTGGATGAAAAACCTTGAGTATTTTATAGGTAAAATACTTTCAGAATTCCTCATCTGAAAACGTGATGATGACGATGATGATGGTGATGTCTACAACTAGTCTAAATATGCTTCACAGGAGGAGGAACTGGTACTTGAGTACTAGCCAAGGAACCTAATTCTAACACCTAGATTCTGGAACTGTTGGGAGTTAGCATTAGACCGAGATGTACTGGATACCTAGCAAGCTAACAATTTGGTGGTCCTTAATCGGGTATTATTTTTTAAAAAATAGCTGTTTGACACTATCTATGGAAGATGTTGAGGGCTGAGATGAGAAAGAACAACTGCTGTCTATCAAATTCTATCTCCCCTTTTTTCTTAGCAGTTGGGCTCTTGCTAAACTACTCAAGAATTTACCTTCAGTGTCTCATCACCTCCCCTCCAAAGCAGCTTCTCTGTGGTTTCCTAACCCTGAGAGGAGTTCCAGAAATATCATTTTTCTCTATCTTTTCATATTTCCACGGATAGTTTAGAGCCCAGGAATATTCTAGTGCTCTGAATTACTGACACCCTAGGAAATGACCCAGCTGACCTCCCAATTTAAGCTGAGTCTGGGTAGGGCTTCCTCCCTGACAGCTTCCCAGCTGACCTGACCTTCCAATTTAATTTGATTCTGGGTGGGCTGTCCTACCAGATCAGTCAAATAATACCAGAGTGAGTGGCAACCAAAGTCTTTGGTGTTGGGGGTCCAGCAGAGACAAACAATAGCAGCTAATATATCAAAAAGATGAAAGCAGGGTTGAAAGTGAAAAGGGATATTCTTTGGAGCTGAGACTGGGGGACTAGAACCAAACAGAAGCAGGGCAGGCATGAAGGAGGAGTATCCTGGAACCCGGGTCTTGGGCAATGGCAGTAGATGACTGTGCCGTGTCTTGGCACTTACCAAGGACTCCAAGGTGTATCACCGTGTTAGGGCAACTTAAAGGTCGAGGAAGACAGGCTCTATAGTTGGGAGAACTCAGTAAGATAATGCATGTAACGGTTCCTGCGTTTAGTGGGCCACTGCTCTGTAATTAATAAGCAAATGCTGTGATTACTACCTCTGCTGCCCTAATTACCAATGTCTCTCAAGTACAATTTGCTTGACATTCTTAGTCCTCTCAGAGAATGCAATTCATGCTGGAGAAAGACATCAGTAAAGATCATGAGATTGGGATTCAGAGAGAGCCAAGTTCAAATTCCAACCCCATCACTCAGCAGCTACGTGAACTTAATCAATTCACGTAACCTGGAGCCTTGATTTTTCTATTTTTCAAAAATGGGGATGACAATAATGATTTGAAGGGATGTTGTGGGATTGAAGACAGCATTCATAAAGGGTCTGGCCCAGAAGAGTGGTCAGTTAATGACATTCATTAGTGTTATTATTTTCATATATTAAGTTGAAACTGTCAGTCTGGGGGTCTTCTTTCTGGGTTTGAAAGAAACGAATGAAGTTTTCCCACTTATATAATAATTAAAAAAAAAAAAAGGACAGTTCCTTGGGCACTCCTGCCAGGAGAGGAGGTTATCAATGCAAACCCATTAACACACGCATTTTTTAAGTATTCAGATGATAGCAAGAAAACACCAGGGTCAGCACAAAGTAGCTTCAGTTTACTCTTGCAGTGTCCTTTCTTAAGGGGTGGAGGGAAGTGGGGAGGCCTAAATGTCCAGCGGGTTTGATTAATGGTTTGTTGTTGTTGTTTTTAGAAGAAAAACTTTTTTCTTGACTTGAGATTTTGGGATTTTCAAGTTCTAAATTGACGATCAGTGTCTTCAAAGATTAGAGAAGAATATTTGAACTTCCCAGATTGTGTGAAAAACTGTGGGAGTATTTCACATGTCTGTAGAATGATTAAAAAAAAAAATCTCAGCAAACACTCACTCCTGAGAGACTGACAGAAACATGCTGAAAAGTCGGGTGGAAATCAACACACCCGACACCATCCAGAGACAAACACAGCTTCCAGGAGAAACGCTGGGACAGCAGCGGGTTCTGAGTGAGTCGCTTTTCTTGTGGGTGGAACCAGCGTGCTTTGTGGACAGGCTGCAAAGTATGTGAGCCAAAGCCTTGGAAAATTCACACACAAGCCAGCAATGCAACAGGTTTTGGCTGCGCACAGATCCAGCCTCCATGAGGAGTCAAGCACCAAGAGCTGGCACAGAGACACAGCACAGATGTTGGTTGGCGTGGTTTCCCGTTGTGCCCACCCGCCCGATCCTTCAGCACCCTCCTCCGCCCCAGGTGATGCCAGCCGCCTTCCCATCCTCTCCCCGCTCACTCACCCTGTCTCCATGAGGTGTCTCTGTGAGCCCCACAGACGCCTCCCTACTCTCCCTACTCTTTCTTTCTGCAAGAAAGAATGTCTGAAAAAAAAAATTATGTATGATTTCCCTGCCCCATGCAGCCCTGTATGCTTCATGTACGATAATTTGAAAAACATGATTCTCAGAGACTTCACTTCTCTGGAAAAAGAGAGCGTAGTGTGCTAAGGAAGGTAACTGAGGTCCCACAGGGGCTCCTCATCATGCTCCCTCGCGCATGGGAAACTTGAGTTCACCATTCGATTTTCCACTTGCAGCAGCGAACAGATGTCTCCCCAGCCCCCTCTGCTAAAAACCTAGAGCGCTGCATCCCAGGAACAGATTAAAGTAGTAGCTGGAAGCATACCCAAGCTGAGGATTTACAGATGTTCAATAAAACTTGCAAACAGCCCACCAAAATCCCCGCGCAGAGCTGGAAAGGGCACACATCCAGCTCGGTTGGAAATGGGTCCACGGTGAGGGAAGGAAACAAGAATCATAGCTGTTCCAGATATGCATGTCACAAAGGATGCTGAGGAACTCAAGCGCATCCTTCAAGAATAGCAACTTTTCAATCCATCACAGTCTGTTTCTGAACCTCAGAATTCTCATTTCGCCATTAAAAATGTTCAGTTTAGTCAGAGGATATTCCAGATATTGTACTGCCAAGGAACAGTGAGATGCACAAGCCGAGGCAAGCTTGGCGTGAGGCAGAGAACGCAAATACCCTGAGAAGTTGCTGGGTAGCCGATCGGAGGGCTCGGCACCAAACAGGCAACCCCGTCTTATTATCCTTCTCTCGATTGCCCTATTTGGACACATTTGTAAAATCATTGCTCACCCCCACGCCTTTATTCCCCAAATACAGCAGATGGCTTCAGTGCAGTGTTTCAAATCAGATGTTAGGCAGAGACGAAGCCAGAGCCCAGAGCATCTGGGTTTTCCAGAAGCAGAACGCGGAGCATGTGAGAGGATTCAGAGATAACAGAGGGGAGAGATTGTTCAGGGTATTTACCAGGCCATTTTAGCCAGCAGGAGAATAACCCCCCAGACTTGTGTGATTATTCTTTCTTTAACTTCAGTGGGAAGAAAAGGTGTGGGTTCACAAACCACCGTGAGGGTGGAAATTTTAGGTAGATTTCTTTCTTCACTACACACAAATACACACACACACACACACACACAGACAAGATGCCATCACCATTTTTCTATCTACATTATTTTAAATGGAGTATTAAAAAGAGATATACATGAGGATCAAGATAGGGGGAAAAAAAGAAATAATTCAGCTCAATGCAATGTTCATGTTTTTCAAAAACCTGAGTGGGTTGGGTTCAAAAGGACACACTACTGTCTCTGAAAATTATACTTTGTCTTTTTAAAGATTGTCAGGTACAGAGTTAGTTAAATTGTGAGAAGACACAAGGTGTAGAAATCACTTGATTTTATCAATATCTGAAAAAAGATTGAGGAATCGGAATGATGTCATAGTGTCCAGTTGGTTCCTCGTCAGCCTTGTTGCACGGCCAGCTTGTTAGTAACAATAACAGGCTGTGAGATCTTATGCATTCTATGAAATCTCCGTGACCCCACTTTGCTCATTTGTACAGTGAGGGGGTAAGCCCCATCTTGCACTGATATTCACTTACTTAGCATACTTAATACGATATCTTGCACATGAGTGCTGAGAAGTGATAGTTAATCATTCATAACAATACAAACTCCCCATATCTGTCACTACTGTTCTATCAGTTATCTCTAAACACTGGCTGTTTTAACTTAGAAAAACAGAGACTAGGCAGCTCAGACCTAGATCATGACCCTGGCTGGGCCCATAGAGAAATGGGGAAATGGGGAGAAATGGGGAAAGCAGGTGCTGACGTCATACCTCACTTCTAGGAAGTAGAGCGAGCCCACCATTATCCTATCCTCATCTGGTGCATTTTCTCATTTCACCAATGGTTTCTCTTGGGGACTGTTTAGAATAGGAATATGGGCCTTAAACCTTTACTTCTTCCTATTTCTAAAATCTTTTTTGAACCTACCTAAAGATATGCGCTTCTTGGTCCTTAAAGTTATTTCAAAATAATATATACATTTGTGTGTTCCCCACTTTGAGAAGTAATGGCTAGTTGAAAAGGCCTAAGAATAGACCAATGGAAATTATAAATAAAGCTCGAGCACATAGGGTTCTACTCCCTGCTATTCTTTCTGTGTTTCCCTAGTGAACAGCATCCATTTCACTGAGTGTCTGTGCAAGCCAGAAAAATGAGAATTATCCTAGACATTTTTTCCCACTTTCACCTTCTCCTTCCCCCTTTTCTTCCTCATACCTTATCCAATAAGGTTATATAATGCCTTGCCCATTGTATATATTTGATGAATATTTGTTGATTCAATACCACTAATACCTAAAAGTTATATAGGGCTTACTACGTGCCAGACCCTCTTTTAAACATCTTGTATGTATTCGCTTATGTGATTTTCACAACTCCATCATCCCCATTTAACGGATGAGGAAAACTGAGTCACAGAGGGTTTAAGTGGCTTGCTCAGAGTTACATGGCTAGTAAATGGTAGAACTGCTTCTCAAATCCGGTCAGTTTAGTTTCAGAGTCCATGTGCTCAACCACTGTTCTTTACTGTCTATTTCAATCTTGAGACATTTATTTTAATCCTGCCACCAGAGTCACATATATTCATTCCAAGTTGAATAAAACAGTATATTGAGTATATTGTGTGTGTTTAGCTATTGTGTTTCTCTAGTCTGTCCTACAGATACTATTTTTTAAGTTTGTCTCACCTTCCCAATTAAGTAGGTGCAACCTGGGCCTCTAGAGTGGCATGGACACTAGTGTGGAGAAATATAAGGTAGACCCATCGCCCCTCCCTTGCAGGCTTATGGCAGCCCAGTTTCTCATACGCACACAAGTCAGCAGGATAGGGAGCAGCAGGAGAGAAGCATCAAAGGTAAACTGAGAGCAGCATATGAAGGGAAAGGAATACAGACTTGATTCAGTAACCTATTATGATGAATTTGAAGTCCACAGCAGGGTGTGAGGTGACCCAAGCTGTGTTTTAGGAAGGTCAGTTTGATAGCGGTGCAAGGGACAGAGTGGCGTGGGGATAGGCTGGAAGCAGGGATACCAATTTGTCAACTCATCCCCCAGCCAACTCTGCTGAGCCATCATGAGAGCTTCAAGCTGCGCAGTGCAAATGGGAATGTACAGATCAAGTTGAGAGATAACTTGGAGGTAGAATTGGCCTCTGTGCCTCGTTAGATGAGAAGGTGAGGGAGAGGAGACAAACACATTCTCAGAGACAAGGAGAAAGGTAGTGTCAGTGGGTTGCAGTGGTGAACAAGATGCACATGGGCCTTGCCTTCCTGCAGCTTATGGTCTAGTGCAGACACACACTACACAAGTAAGTTAATAAATGATGTCAAGTCCTACAAAAGAAACCAATAGAATATGAGGTGGCAAGGAGGATAGGAGGTCCACATAGAGGCAGGAAAATAAGCAGCGAAGCCTTGCATCATAGAATCCAAGGAAGTAGCAAATCTCAGCAAGAAAGAGATGGTAACCAATATCAGACGTTAGGAGGTTATATGATTTAACCTTAGATGACCATAATGGCTTTGGAGAGCAGAACTGTAGAGTGGATGGGCTGAAACATCATGGTCAATCGGTTTGAGAGTGACGGAGGCATGACAAAGCAGGGAAAATCAACCCATACCGTGCTTTGTGGAAATTCGGCAGAGGAAGAGAAATAGGGGTAGCTGGAAAAGGCAGCAGGTTTGCAAGGACTTTCCTAAGATGAGGGCAAATGTCAGTGCTTCGTGGCCTAAGGGAGAGGTGAAAACTGCAGAAGAGGAAAGGGCACAGAGGAAAGAGAAGAGAGGATTAAGAACAGAGTTGCACACATGAGTCTTGAGATGAGTAAGAACGCTTCACCCAGAAGACAGCGTGTCATCGGGGGGCTAAGAAGGTAAAAGAGCCAGGTGCTCTTATCTGAATACTGAAGGAGATCAGGAAGCAGCCTAGGAAATGCTCGCCTCTCCAGGTGGCTGCGTCTGAGAGACAACACCACCATCTTACAGAGACAGCTGCATACTAGGAGAGAATCCTGAAGTAGTCTGTTATTACAAATTCAATACACAAATGACACTTGCAAAGTCACACCAGCATTTATCTCAAGAAATCAATAAAAAGTATTAAGTGGTTCTGATTTTCCTTTTACTGTCAGAAACAGGAAAAATCTAGTAAGGTGTTTGGATAGACATTATTTAAATCAATTACTTACAAATAATTACATTTATTTTCAAGTACAACAAAATAGGAAAATCATTTCAATTGCCTGTTTTAGATGGATGTATTTCCACAGTGGGCAATGCACAAGCAGGAGGAAAAGAAAAGAGAAGGCGATAACATTTACTGAGCACCTACTGGGTGCCAAGTGTCTTGTTCAGATATACGATGCTTGTCCTCACCTAATCCGAATACCCTGTGAGGTAGACATTCTTAGAGATGAAACTGAGGCTCACACATGTTAAAGAGCTGTTCTCCTGAATGATCATCTTTTGATGTAACCCCGCTGACATGTTTATGTCTAGAGAGTGGCTTGGTATCAACCTCTAGAACACCATGTTTGGCACCCCACCAGCATGGTAACCCCGGAGCACTAAACATTCCCATCCTCAGGATTTATAACAGGAAGGACCTTCATTTCACTCATAACCGTTTGTAGTATACATGGTCTCAGACATCTTTCTTGCCCACAGTCCTCTCTCTGGCAATTGCCTGGACCTTAGCCCTCGCTGAAGGGACAGGCCCAGGTGGTTTTATTCAACACCTCTGCTCTTTGATCATAGCTCATGGGATATCCCAGAATGGAACATTTTATCCAAAGCCAAGGGCTGGTCAGCTGTTCTCTAACAAGACTCTAACTGACACTGAGAATGTACCAAATTGTGATGGGCTCTGGAACTAAGAACTATGTAGGTCTGAGGGCAAAACCAAAGCCATGAGTAGGTTCTAGCATGGGCCATGAGAGCAGCAAGCAAGAATAGAGAAGAAGCTGATCTGAGAAGAGAATGGAAAAGCAACCTAGAGAATGAAGGGTAAGAAACCACATAGCCTCAGGGAAAGAGAGATTATATCCATTCCTGACTCCTGTCTATTTGGGGTTTTCCTATACTTAATCCCTATACTTAACCTTTTGCCCATGATGTCGTCTAATGTAGCTTTATAATAAACTCTACTTCTTAAATTTGTAAATAAGATTATTGACTAAAAAATTGCTCATTCAACACAAAATATTGCATTAACAATATAGCAACACTAGCTAACATTTAGTGCTATACATTCAAAGTGCCGTCCATTCATTAATTCATTTGATCCACACAGCAAGGTGTTAATTCTATTCTCACTTTACAGGTAAAGAAACAGTGATACAGAAAAGTGAACTCCACTGTAAATTCATTCCCTAGCACAAGTGGGACCCTACTTCCACCCCCAAATAAACTCTACTTTGCCTGTGTTTCTACTCAAAGTTAATTCAGGTCTTAAATCCAAGAGGGTTTTCCAGCCAGTTTAATTGGTAGAGTGGGAGTAATTCATTTCTTTTTCAACTGTAGCAACAAGTTGAAAATAGCTACAGAAAACAAAATTTATTCCTGAACCAAAAATTAAAACTTAATAATGCACAAGCAAATTGCATTGAGCTTTTATCACATTTTGCCCTTGCTGAACATTTTTGGCTTCAGCAGCTGCTCCATGAAATGTAACTGTCACTACAGTGAATAAATAAGCAACTATTGCTGTGATACAACTGCCCCTTCTAACAACATTAGGGTAAAGCCTTTAGTGAAACCACAGGCCAGAAGAGAGCTGCATTTTTGCTGAATACGGATGGGATTTCATGTGGTCTATAGCAATCCCCTGAGATTACAGTGTATCTAGAAGGACGAATGAGCTTCATAGTGGACATTTACTATGTGGCCTGCCCAGGAGACTTTCCTTCTGGGAATTTTTCCAAACTTAACTCCATTTTAACTGTGTGATTCCTATAGAAGAACTGCCATTTTTCTCCAAGACCTTGCCTACCTGGCCACAGCCAGTCGGTCCAAGCCAGGCCAACCAGAGCCTTCCCTTGGGATTCTGCACATTGGACCCAAGACAGAGAATCAGTGTCTAGGAATGAAAGACTTAAAATGTAAAACTTGGGAGCTATCAGTGGGCCATGTTTTCTACCACACAGAGGAAGGCAGCCTGCAGAGAGAATGAAGCTGACATTCAGAGACAAAAAAAAAAAAAAAAAAAAAAAAAAAAAATTCTAAAAGCATTTGAATCTCTAGTTACAGTAGTTCCTGGTTCTAACTGTATCACTCTTCTCTCCACATTTCACTGATCAATCCTTTCTTGGATTACATAGGCCAGTAAACTCCCCTTTTATTTAATTGGCTTGATTTAAGTTTCTGTTATTCTAAGAGTCCTAATACAATCTTATCACTTATTTTCAAATTTTTGGTCATTTGTAAGGGAAAACACACTTTCTTTTGCACAAAAACTTGAGTAGCCTCAATATGTTTCTTTTTTTCCCCATGCTGTTTCCTCTAACCAGTATCCCCCTACTACACAGACTAGCCTTCCAATTTCATGATTTTTGCAAGTATGTTAGTATTAGGGCCACCACGTTGCAGAACCTCAGGAGGGCCATTTGCAAATGTGAATCGCATCCTCTGGAGTTTCACAACACATAGTCATATTCAGCAGCCCTACTGATACCCAGTATGGATTTTTTTTTATTCTAAAGGGAACATGACTGGCTTGTTTACTTACGAACGTTAGCATACAGTTTATGGAGAGCAAATGGCGGATGTGGCCTACAAACAAACCAATGTGCTATATAAGAACAGAAACTTATATTCCACAACTATAGACTTACTAAGCCATCTCAAATGTGGGGTGCCAGTAGGAAAACAGTGCTGGCAAGGCCTGTGGGAGAATGAAGGACATTGTAGGCTGGAAGAGGCCATAGCAGAGAGTTTCATGGTTCATTCAGGTTCTCATTCTTGTGGTCAGAAGTGAAGGTGAAAAGGGAAACTTAGTCTTCATTCAGTAATTCTGCTTATTAGAAGTCATCTATACAATACTTTAGTCAAATCCCAATGGCAGGGGCCCTCTAACCACACTGTACTTACCATACCAGCTCAGTCTGTCCAGAAGAAAAGGACATGGGCACCAGAATTTCCACCATAGATATTCACAGATATCCTATGAAGAAGTCTTTTGTATTTTGCAAGCCTCAGATTACACATCAATAAAAGAGCTTTGGCAAAGTCCATCACACCAGGAGTCATGGCTGGGTCCCAGGAAGGGCTTGGAAGAGGCTATTCCTACAGCCCTTGCCCTTGTCAAAACTTGCTCGGGAATCAGGGTGAACTAAACCACAATGAATAGGTTTAAGTTGAATAGGTTAAAGTTGATGAAGCAGAAAAAAAGAGGAGCAGGGGCATGGTTCCACATTCAACACAGGGGAATGAACATTCTTAAGGCCTTTTTTCACAGAGAAAGCCTTCTTTTTATCTTTAGCACCCCACTCCAGGTAGTTCAGTGGTTCTCACATTTAGGGAGCAAAAAAGTATCTATAGCCTTGCTACTCAAGGTGTTGCCAGAACAGCTGCATCACTGCCAGCGGAGAGCTGGTTAGAAATGCAGGATCACAGCTCTCCCCCAACCCTGCTGACTCAGCATCTGCATTGTAACACAAGGTCCATGTGATTTACATGCACAGTACAGACAAAGAAGCACTGACTTGAGGTATTTATTGAAGATGCAGATTTCTAGGCATTGCATCTGAAAATTCTGATTCTGCAGGTCTGAGGATGGGCTCAGGGATCTATATTTTATTAAGTATCTCTAGTAATTTTTTTTCCAGATTTTCCTGGACCATACTTTGCAAAATACCATACCCCAAATTTCACTTCATACTGGTTAAAATGATTTCTTATTCTTTCAACATATTTGAAGGAGTAAGGAAAGGAGTAAGGAAGGAGTAAGGAAGGAGTAAGGAAAGGAAATACAGAAAGGAACATTTTCATTCTTTCATAAGTAGCCAATGGTCAAAGAAAAACAAACTATCAAAGTCTATTTCTGTCTGTTGCATATATCCTCCTTCTGAGCTAAACAAGCAATAGAAAGAGCAGGTGGGAAGACCAAAAAACGGGGAGCCAGAAGTGTGGGGAAAGTGGAACACCGGAGAGGCAACCAAGTGGAGAACACAGGGGAGAGAAGGGAAACAAAATGGATCATTGCCACAAGATCCATATCATGACTGTCATTAAGAATTAGAATTCACGTAATATGAAATAAACAGGACCTATTTGAAGCAACTTAAAACAGTCCTGAGAAACTTAAAAGAATATTTGAATAAATAGAAAGTATATATTATTCTTGGATAGGAAAAGGGTATTATAAACTAATCAGTACTCCTTAAATTAACCTAGAAATATTTTTTTCAAGTTGACAAAGTGACAGAAGTTCATGTGCAAAAATAAACATTGTAAGAACAGTCAGAGGAAAATGAGGAGTTATAGCTTTATCAAATATGAAAATACATTAGAAAGCTATGCTAATTAGAAAGTTTGCCATTGACACTAGTATAATCAGACCTAACAAATGTAGATATTTGGTATATTATAAGGTAAGTAATAATGTAATATAGTATATTTATTAAATAAATTTAATAAAAATTGTGGAATTATTTAATAATATTGAGCCAGTTGACTAGCCATTTGCAAAATTAAATTGTTGCTTATACAAAAATAAATTGCAGGGGCCTCTAGGTGTCTCAGTCAGCTGACTGTCTGAATTCGGCTCAGGTGATGATCTCATGGTTCTGTGAGTTCGAGCCTTACATCAGGCTCACTGATGTTACAGAGCTCACTTTGGATCCTCTGTCCCCCTCTCTCTCTGCCCCTCCCCCACTCACTCTCTCTTTCTCTCTCAAAAATAAACAAACATTTAAAAAATTTAATGGTCAACTAATCTTTGACAAAGCAGGAAAGAATACCCAAAGGAATAAAGACAGTCTCTTCAGCAAGTGGTGCTGGGAAAACTAGACAGCAACATGCAGAAGAATGAACCTGGACTACTTTCTTACACCAACCATACATAAAAATAAACTCAAAATGGATGAAACACCTAAACATGAGTCAGGAAGTCATCAAAATCCTAGAGGAAAAAGCAAGCAAAAACCTCTTTGGCCTCAGCCGCAGCAACTTCTTACTCAACTCCTCTCCAGAGGCAAGGGAAACAAAAGCAAAAATGAACTATTGGGACCTTATCAAAATAAAAAGCTTCTGCACAATGAAGGAAACAATCAGCAAAACTAAAAGGCAACCAACGGAATGGGGAAAGATATTTGCAAATGACATATCAGACAAAGGGTTAGTATCCAAAATCTATAAAGAACTGATCAAACGCAACACCCAAAAAACAAATAACCCAGTGAAGAAATGGGCAAAAGACATGAATAGACACTTCTCCAAAGAAGATATGCAGATGACTAACAGACACATGAAAAAATGCTCAACATCACTCATCATCAGGGAAATAGAAAACACAATGAGATACCACCTCACACTTGTCAGAATGGCTAACATGAACAACTCAGGCAACAACAGGTGTTAGCGAGGATGCAGAGAAAGAGCATCTCTTTTGCACTGCTGGTAGGAATGCAAACTGGTGCGGCCACTCTGGAAAACACTATGGAGGTTCCTCAAAAAACTAAAAATAGAACTACCCCACAACCCAGCAATTGCACTACTAGGTATTTATCCCAATGATACAGATGTGCTATCTCGAAGGGGCACATGCACCCCAATGTTTATAGCAGTGCTATTGACAATAGCCAAAGTATGGAAAGAGCCCAAATGATCATCAACAGATGAATGGATAAAGAAGGTGTGGTGTGTGTATATATATACACACATATATACATATATATACACATACACACACACACACACACACACACACACACACACACACATACACACACACACATATATATATGTAATGTAGTATTACCCAGTGAACAAAAAGAATGAAATCTTGCCATTTGCAACTATGTGGATGGAACTAGCAAGTATTATGCTATGCAAAATTAGACCATCAGAGAAAGATAAATATCATATGACTTTACTCCTATGAGGAATTTAAGAAACAAAACAGATGAACGTAAGGGAAAGGAAGGAAACTCTTTAATATAGAGAGCAAAGAGAGGGTTGCTGGAGGGATTGTGGGAAGGGGGTGGACTAAATGGGTAAGGGGTAGTAAGGAATCTACTCCTGAAATCATCGTTGGACTATATGTTAACTTACTTGGATGTAAATTATAAATAAATAAATAAATAAATAGGGGCGCCTGGGTGGTGCAGTCGGTTAAGCGTCCGACTTCAGCCAGGTCACGATCTCGCGGTCCGTGAGTTCGAGCCCCGCGTCAGGCTCTGGGCTGATGGCTCAGAGCCTGGAGCCTGTTTCTGATTCTGTGTCTCCCTCTCTCTCTGCCCCTCCCCCGTTCATGCTCTGTCTCTCTCTGTCCCAAAAATAAATAAATAAATTAATTAATTAATTAATTAATTAATTTTAAAAAAACGTTGGAAAAAAAATAAATAAATAAATAAATAGAATTTTAAAATAATAAATTGCAAACGGAACAAAAATTCAAATATATAAATAAGAAAGCACAAAAATACTAATATAACACCTAGATGAATAATCTTTATTATTACTCAAGAATGGGAAAAGCCATAAAGAAATTGCTTAATTTGAATACATAAATCCTAAAAAGTTCTTTTTGACAAAAGTCAAAATAAAAACTGTAAACTTAGAAAAAAATTACAAAACATACAAGAGACTAATTATATGAAAAACAAAATAATCTAACAGAAAAATTGGGAAAATACATAAACCAGCCACTTTTATTAAAAGAAATATAAACGGTCAGTAAATATATGAAAAGATATTCAATATCATTCATAACTGTGGATCCTGAGAAACTTAACAGAAACCCATGGGGGACGGGAAGGAAAAAAAAAAAAAAAAGAGGTTAGAGTGGAAGACAGCCAAAGCATAAGAGACTCTTAAAAACAGAACAAATTGAGGATTGATGGGGCGTGGGAGGGAGGGGAGGGAGGGTGATGGGTATTGTGGAGGGCACCTTTTGGGATGAGCACTGGGTGTTGTATGGAAACCAATTTGACAATAAATTTCATTAAAAAACATTACATTTAAAAAAAACATATCACTCATAATTAATAAATGCAAATTAAAACAAAAATGAGATACCATATTTTACAGGCTACCAATGATTTTCATAGTTTTCTAATACTTAATCTTGAATCTCATACATCATTGGCAAGATTATAAATTAGTACCAATTTTGGGGAGGAGGCACTATGGCAATATTAATCCAAGTTGGAAATGCTATACTCTTTGACCAATGAATTTCACCTGTAGGGATTTATCCTACAAAAATAGTTGATATGTGTGTAAAATTATCTGTAGGATATTTGTAATAGCAAAAAACTAAAAACAACCTTCAATAGAGAATTTGATAAATGCATGATAGTACATCTATACCATAGACTTTCATGCAAATATGAGAAAAAACAGGGTGTATCTACGTCTACCTCTGTGGAAGGATGACGAAGAAATACTGGCTGAATGGTCAGAGGCAGTTCATTTCAGAGCAGGATATGTAGTGCCACCCTCGATTAAAGGCATGACATCCGAAAATAGACTGCCTACTTTGCAACCAGGTCTCCTACTAATGAACTCAATGACCTTAAAGAACTACTCAACCACACTGTGCCGCATGGTCCGTATATTTAAAATGGGAATAACACTATGCGCTTTAAGGGTTGTTGTGAGGCCTATACGAAATAGCCACGTAAATAATTTAGCACCGTGCTGAACATATAGTTAGCACCCTGCACAAGAAACTATTCACAGCAGTTCTCTCTGGAAAGTGTGGCTGAGCTTAGAGTTTGCATGAGATTTTATTTTATACTTTTCTATTCTGCTTGATTTTCTTCAATTCAAACATATTACCTTTACAATAAAAACTTCTCAATTTAAATTTAAAGTTAAAGAATCCTATCAGAAATTGATTTTAAAAGACTGTTCCATGAGTATTTCAGTATTTGTCATATTATCAAGTTAAATTCCCCTCAAAATAAATGTCTATACTCTTTCCTCAAATAATAAAACCAAATGGCAGCTCTCTAGCATCTGTACATCTCACACTACCCATCCAGACAGGAGGGCTGAATTTGCTTGGTGAAGGATAATAGCAGTGAGTCATAAGGCTTAAGTTGACTTATTTGTTGTTATAATAAACCATTATTCATTCATTCTCCAAAGTATATAAGACAGACTGACCTTGGCGGCATTCTTTAGAAGTGCGAAGACTATAAGCCAAATATCTAATCATCAGAATCAAAATCTGATTTCTGGATCATCAGAAAAATCGGCCTCTTCTGCTGCCAAATGATCCTCCTGCTGACCACATTTTCAGTCAATCAGAATATAATCCTATCACGGGCAGTGAGCGAGTGTGAGGATTGCATTTTGTTTCATAGCTGGTCTAAACATGATTACTGCTTTCATCACACAGCCATATCATCAAGTCAATAAGGATTTTCTATACTGACTTTTCATGTTGCACAGACTGTATAGAGGAACTTGGGTAATTCCAATTTGCTGCACAAAACCCAGCTCTTCAGAGAATAGATTAGTCCCTGTTCACCTTGGCTTGTTCAGGATAAACCACAGTACTACTCACCAGTCCAGAGTATATTTCTCTTATTCCAAACATATGAAAAGCTCACCAACTCTAAGTCCTCTTAAAAATAGGTTCCTCTTTTAAAAACAGACTTTCCTCTTACTCAAGCCATGATGCTGTGAAAATTGCAATATTGCATTTCATTCTTTGCACATCCCTATATTTAAAAAAAAATCACAAAACCGTCTCCCCTTTTGAAACCCAGAGTTGCAGAGCACAGCAACTACCAGCCCAACAGGATTTTATGGACAGGAACCAACTGTCAAAATATTCTTCCAGCCTCGAATGTAAGCTCAGTCCCAACAGGACACAGAATCACATCTTTCTGCCCAAAGCTCCATGGCCCCAGAGCTGACTATGAAGAAATGAGCCAACAGTGCAGGAAAATATTTCCTTGAAAAGTCTTGTGGCTTGTCATGAGAAGCAGAAAAAGTCCTAAGGATTTGTAAAAAGAGAAGAAACATGCGTCATAGTTATCTTTGTAAAATAGGTAACTATTTACAAGGTGTAAGAAATATCTGGAAGAAAAATAAATAGATCAGGAGTCATCACAACTACTTTTCTCTTACCACCAATTTATCTCTTGCTCCAAAAAGCATACAAATTTTACCAGGAACACTGCAAATCTTCTATACTGAATAACAAAATTTCCTATTGATTCCATGTGTCTGCTCACCTATTACAACCATTTCACAGAAAAACATCCAGAAAGCTATTAATAGTCACCATCTTTACTTCCTTACCCTCCAATCTCTCTTCATCCCATTCTAATCAGACTTCTGTTCCCATGATGGCACAGTAACTGCTTTTTTTCAAGTCACCAGTGAACTTTACATTACCAAATATAATGGTCATTTTTCTGATCTTATTCAACTCAACTTCCCAACCACCACCTCAGTGTAAAACTCTCTTCTTTTCTCAGTTATGACATTATGGTATCTTTGTTTTCCTACTAAACACAGGTGTCTCCTTCTTGGTCTCAGTTGCCATTCATCATCCTTTGCTTCCCTCTGAACCCTCACATGTCCAACACTGGGGCAAGACCTCTCTTTTCTATCTTCCCCTACCCCCTTGGGATCTCATCCAGTCCTATGGCTTCAAATACCACCCAAATACTGATGACTTCCATGAGAGATCCCTGTACAAGTATCTCCCTTAAACTCTAGCCAGATATTCAAACGTCTAGGTGACATTTCCACATCAATGCCTAGTAGAGATCTCAAAATTAATGTGTCTAAGCAAAACTCCTAATTTTCTGCCCCAAACCTGCTCCTCTTCCAGACTGCCCTGTTTCAGTAATGTCTTTATCATGAACCCAGTCTATAAGCCAAAACCTACAATCATCCTTAACCTCTTTTCCTCATCACCCCTTATATCAAGTTCAATAATCTAACTCCATAGAATATCTCAAATGCATCCATTTATCTTCATTACCCCTCCCTCTACCCTAGCCCAAGACACAATTTATTTCCCTCACCTGACCTTATGCAATAGCCTCCTAATTGTTCTCTCTGGCTACCAAGGAAATCTTTTAAAATATTAATCAGATTGGGGTGTCTGGGTGGCTCAGTCGGTTAAGTGTCCGACTTCGGTGCAGGTCATGATCTCGCGGTTTATGAGTTTGAGCCCCGCATCAGGCTCCATGCTCACAGCTTGGAGCCTGGAGCCTGCTTTGGATTCTGTGTCTCCCTCTCTCTCTGCTCCTCCTCTGCTTGCACTCTGTCTCTGTCTCTCTCTCTCAAAAAAATAAACATTAAAAAAACTTTTAAAATATTAATCAGTTCATGTTTCTCCCTTGTCTAAAATTTTCCAGTGGTTCTCTATCATTCTTAGAGAAATATCCAAACTTCTTATGCTGCCTTCAATGCCCTGTATGATTTGGCCCCTGACTTGAATGAGCTTATCTCTCTCTCACTCATTGCAATCCAGGCATGCTGGCTCTTTTTCTAATCCTTGAACATACTGAGCTTTATCTCACTTCAAATGTTTGCACAAATAATGTACTCTACCTAGAAGCTTCTTCCTCTGAATCTGCCATGGCTGGTTTCTTCTGGTCATAATAGATCTTGGGTTAAATGGAATCACTCCAGATTAACTTCTCTGACCACATACCTAAATAGTCCACCGATCCAATCTCCTTTTGTCACTCTCTATAAAAACCTCCTACTTTATTCCTTCATAACACTTCTGTCTGAAATCACTATTTTTAGAAATTGTCTATTTTCTACCCCACCCCCATTAGAATATACACTCCATGAAAACAAGAACCATAGGCATTCTGGATCCCTACTACACAGAAGAATATTTGGCACATAGTAAGAACCCAATAAAATGTGAGAAGAGTTAACAAATAAATGAATACCAAAGACAGTGCAAATGGAAGCTTTGCTTCCATTTATTCAACCATTCCAAATATTTATCAGGTGCTTTGTTGTGATGTCCAAGCTGGATACAACAATAAGCAAATGTTCCTCTGCCTTTGAGAAGGAGCATCCCCAAAACCAAATTCATCAAGAACTACCAAAGAAGAGCCACAGGAAGTAGATAAACTAGAAGGAAAGTGTATAGATCTTGGTTTTTGTGACATCAATCACTATCTGTGGGTATCTACAAAAGTGAAAAAGTAGGCAGCTTTCAAAGAATGTGGAGGATGAAAGTCAGCCTGGAATAATCAAGAGATAATTATTATAGAAAATAAAATTGTTGTAGGAACAAAGTAACCCATCTGTTTAGAAACTGAAAAAGGAAGAATTAAGAAGGAAAAATATAATAAAAATAAGAGGTATTTTTGAGCTTGGTAATGACATAAACTGGACAGGTATGAAAGAAGGAAAGGCAAGAAAAGAGGAGAAAAGGCAGGGAGAAAGAAAAGGATGGAAAATAAAATGAAAGACAAAAGAAAGGAGAAAACAAGAGTAGCACAGAGAAAAAGATGTAAGGGAAAGCAAAATGAATGTGAGTCAGTAATCAAAGACAGAGGCTGGGGAGACCATAAAGTCTGATAAGAGTCAGACAGAAATTGGGTATGAGTTGGAAGTTCCACTCAACTTGGAGCATTCCAAAGGCATGGACTGAAGCTTACTTTGTATTCCCAGTTCCTAGTGTACCTGATTGTTAAGTTGGAAGTTGTCACTGAGGTTCCATGATATGATGGAAAATTCCAAACTGAGATAACAACTCACAGAAATTTCAAAGTGGTGCTATATTAATCAGCTCAAGCTGCCATAACAAAGTATCACAGACTGCGTATTTGAACAACAGGAATTTATTTTCTCACAGTTCTGGGGATAGAGGTTCAAGATCAAGGTGCTATTAGTGTTAGTTTCTGGTGAGACCTCTCCTCCTGTCTTGGAGAGGGGCACCTTCTCACTGTGTCCTCACAAAGCCTTTTCCCTGTGTACATGAGGAAAGACGGAAAGAGTCCTGGTATCTCTTTCTCTTTTCATAATGACACCAGTTCTGTAGGATTAGGGCCCCATCCTTAGGACCTCATTTAACCTTAATTGCCTCTTTAAAAGCCCTATCTCCAAATATAGTCACATTCAACATGAATTTGGGACAGGGGGAGGACACAGTTTAGTCCACAACAGGCACCAAGAACCAGTTAGATAGCTCTAAAACTCTCAAGGGGAAAATCGATGCATTAAGAAAATGGAGATAAAAAGATGTATGAGACGGTATTCTTTGGGAAAACTCTGGAGGTGATATACTCTCTGCCTCCAAGGGTTGTAGAGGAGCTGCCTGACCTCTCAGGTCAAGCCTAGCAGGAGGGGCTTCAACTTGACCATTGAAAGATGGAGGTGGGGTGCTTGGGTGCCTCATACAGAGCATCTGACTTCAGCTCAAGTCATGATCTCGCTGTTCGTGGGTTCAAGCCCCGCACTGGGCTCTGTGCTGACAGCTGAGAGCCTGGAGCCTGCTTCGGATTCTGTGTCTCCTCTCTCTGGCCCTCCCCCACTCATGCTCTGTCTCTCTCTGTCTCTCAAAGATAAATAAACATTAAAAAAATTAAAATAAAGAAAGATGGAGGCCTTGTCGTGTGTACCCTATATTTCAAATTAAAAAATAATTTTTTTTAAGAGAGAGAGAGAGACGGCATGTGTGTGTGCGTGTGTGTGTGTGTCGGTGTGTCTGTGCACACGCGCATGTGCACATGTGTGCAGGGGAGGGGCAGAAGGAGAAGGAGAATCTTAAGCAGGCTCCACATCCAGCTCAGCACTGAGCCTGATGCAGGGCTTGATCCCACGACCAGGAGATCATGATCTGAGCTGAAATCAAGAGTAGGATATTTAAGCTACTGAGCCACCCAGGCATCCCTGTGTCCCCTGTATTTCTGGTGCAAAGCCTAGGAGAATGGTCTTTTTTTAATTTTTAAAAATGTTTATTTTTGAGAGAGAGAGAGAGACACGGAGTGCAAGCAGGGGAGGGAAAGAAAGACAGGAAGACACAGAATCTGAAACAGGCTTCAGGCTCCAAGCTATCGGCACAGAGCCCGATGTGGGGCTAGAACGCACAAACTGAAATCATGACCTGAGCTGAAGTTGGACACTTAACTGACTGACCCACCCAGGTGCCCCTCCAGGAGAATGGTCTTGATGCATATCTGAAGAATCTGGAAATGAGAGGTGTGCTCATCAGCCTGAGGTGGTGTAAGGTATTATAGAGGGCTTTCTTTGAGAAGTAACTGTACCTCCACCAGCATCAGGGCAAAGAATACATAAATGTTTCCCACATGGGGGGAATACAGCCCGGAGCTAGTTTATGTGCTGCCCAAGAGGACCACATGGAAGGGTAAAGGATGCCAACAGAGAGAGTAGTATCTACGTTGAACCCCTGGAAAGCTAGGGGCTAAAGGAGATATTGGCTACCAGGAGAAAATGTACTCCTCCAGCTTTTAATTCCAGGGTCCCAGCAGAGAGGCTCCTAAGAATCCATGGAAACCAGTGCAAGGAACTCAGCTTTGAATAGCTGAGTCAGAAAATGAGCCCCGAAAATGCAAAACTATCTTATGATAGTACCAGTCAAGTGAGAACTTTCCATTCTCACTTTTCCCACCTGCCCCTTTGTGCTCCAAGAGTAAGGGGCCAGAACCTACAACTAGCAACCTAGGAAAGAAAGCACAAAAGAAAAAGAAGGAAGTATACTGTAGCTCTTAACAAGGCAGGTCAATACCCACCAGAAGCTTGGGGAAAGGAGAATGTTTAATTCGAAGTCAAGTTAGGTTTACCAAGCATTCTAGTTATGGAATTAAGATTACAAAAGTCATGGAGTTTGCCAGAGTTTTTATTCTGTGCAGGAAAACAACATCCATATCTAAAAAATTTCAAGGAACAGTAGTAGGAAACCTAGAGGTGCCTACTGATTACATCTCATAAGTCATGCTTGTTCAGCATATTGGTTATGCTAACATAGGGCCGGCCACACAGGACATTCAATACACTTTTTGATCAATGTAAATAAAATCATTTTAAAATACTGGCTAACTCATATAATATTTAATCTGCTTCACTTATGTACTTTAATGTTTCACTGAATGTTTACAATAGCTCTATGATTGATGTAGGCACTATTATTATCTATATGAATGGGGAAATTGAGGCACAGACAAGTACCCTAAAAACAGGATCTGTGTATTGGAAGCTCCACTAGACATTGAGCTTCCAGAAGGAACAGAACACAGCTAGGAAGGAGAAGAGTCAGGATTCATACCCAGGCAACATGTCTCTGGAGGCACTCTCTTTACCTCCATCCTGGTCTGCCCTCTCAAATTAGCAAACATTTTGTTGGCTGTCTACTATGTACCTTATGTTGTATATTCAACAATGGTAAGCCAGATACAGCCCTGTCCTCAAGGAATTTACATCCTAGAAAGGAAAACCAAATAACAAACATGTAAATACATAAATACAAGAGCAATGCAAGAAATAAAACAGGGTGCTATGGTGGAAGGTACGCACAGGACCACTTTTAGGTGTGCAGCCAGAGAATATCTCTCAGAAAAGGTGACATTTCTGAGTAAGTGTGGGAAGGAGCAAGCCAGCCATAGCAAGAGGGGGATTTTTAAAATCAAGTAAAAGAGCAGATTTGCCACTGATCTTGTAAAATGTGCCTTAAATGGAACGTGATCTGACAGAGGTTAAAATGTGATATGCTTTGTGTCATATTTTAAGAAATGATATCAACATTTACTTAAGAACAAACCTCCATGTGCGCAAACCCCTCCTCCACCCCCAGGCAGAGGCTGAGATGGGAAATGACTTGGGCTAAGCATTTAATGAGCCGTTAGGAGGCTCCTGATAGGTCCTTGCTCTACCTGCAGCTAGGTGAGCATCTACATGACATATGTGGCTCAGGGGTAGCTCTTTTTCTATTCCTTTTGGACCAAAAGAAACACAATTTAGGGGCACCTGGGCGGCTCAGTCGGTTGAGCGTCCGACTTCGGCTCAGGTCATGATATCACAGCTTGTGAGTTCAACCCCCGTGTCGGGCTCTGTGCTGACAGCTCAGAGCCTGGAGCCTGCTTCAGATTCTGTGTCTCCCTCTCTCTCTGCCCCTCCCCTGCTCACACTCTGTCTCTCTCTCTCTCAAAGATTTAAAAAAAAATTAAAGGGCGCTTGGGTGGCTCAGTCAGTTAAGCAGCCGACTTCAGCTCAGGTCATGATCTCGCGGTCCGTGAGTTCGAGCCCCGCGTCGGGCTCTGTGCTGTCAGCTCAGAGCCTGGAGCCTGCTTCAAATTCTGTGTCTCCCTCTCTCTCTGCCCCTCCCCTGCTCACACTCTGTCTCTCTCTCTCTCATTTAAAAAAAAATTAAAAAATATTTTTAAAAAGAATTTAAATGTGGGAGAAGAGAAGAAGGAAGATGAGTTAAACTCCTCTTATGCTACATAAAACAGTGAGGGGTACTATCATCCTAACACCTCAACTGGTGGATACAAACAAGTGGGGCAGGTATGAAAGTGTTTCTTGCTGAGTTGCAACCATACTGTCTCAGAGAATTAACAGCTGACCTTGAGAAGTGTGCATGTGTGTGTATCTGTCTGTCTTTCTGTCTGTATATATGCATGTTCCAACAGCTTGAATTTTGAGAAAAATAAAGAAGTATGTTTCCATCTCTACCCATTGGACAACCTCCTCGGTGACCAGGTTGGGTGTTCAGGTAGACTCTGGACTGTCTACACAGACTCAGAGTTTCGTATATATGAGGCTACAGGAGGGAGCTATTAGTCCAGACTGAGTTACTCACATTTAAGAACTGGGGATGGGGATTAAGATCCTCTGTGGATGGCAGGTGCATAGAGAGTCACGTGGTGAAGATTAGAAAAAAGGACACACTCCTGCTGAAAAGCCTGACTTAGAAACAGTGCAAAATTAATAACTAGGGAATTGACAAGAGAATTCCCATCTAAAGATGGATCTGCCATGAAATACGGTATGGGAAAGGTCGTATATAGGCACAGCTTTAAACATCCTTGTAGTTAATCATATACCTGGCAACCCTGTGAGACAGTCCTGCAGAAACAAGAGATGGGCAGGCAAAGGAAGCTTGGTAGGCCACATTCTCACTCCTCTGTGGCTGCACCAAGGGAGCTGCTTCCTGCGGAGGGAGGTACAGTGAAGATGCTAGGAGCAGGGATTTCAGGCAGGGGCGACTGCAGGGGTGGGAGGGCTTGGAGACGTGCGGGGAATGGAAGGAGTACATGACGATAGGGTGGGCAATGTGGCAGCAGGTATGAAATGGCCCCTCTTCCTTCCTCTGTCTTCATAGGAGGGAACTCTACGGGGGAAGGAAAAGTGGACTCTCAAGTAACAGAACCCCTGACCATGTTGGAAACCTAAAATTCTATGTGCTGTCCACTTTGGCCCCCTCAGGCCAATGTAGCTATTCCTTTTGTACATAGTTCTTCTCTGGTAAGAAGCCAAGTATTGAAACCCACTTCTTCCCAGGGAGACAAAAGCCCACTCAGGCCTCCAGCATTGGCTGGCCACTGCCAGATCAACGAGCCCACCCAGGGGAGAGTGGGAAGGTTGCCTGAGGAGGCTTTGCTTTTTAAATGCGCCTTTTCTTTGTATCCAGACAGGAAGGAAGCCAATAATTTATGGCTCTCCATGCTATGGTATGTTCATGCCTGTGCATGTGTGCGTGTGATAGAGTATTTCTTCTGTTGTTTGTTCTTCTCCTGTTAAGAATGTAACGGACTGAGTCCAGGGACTTCTGAGGGTTGTCATGCTGACCCTGGGTTTTCTCTAATGTGGTTTTCTCAAATAATTTCATTATTTGCCAATGGTGCCATAGCTACTGCTGTGAATAACAAGTTCATATTTCTCATGAATGGGCCCATCTCCCATAAAAGTGTATTAACAAAGGGAAAGTACCCATTCATTAGTCCTATTAGCATGATTTGAAAAACCTGGAAGGTAAACAAATGGAGACTTCTGTACATTAATATTATTCTTTGTTCTACAAAGGATTTATACTTATGTTCTGGCATCTTGCAGGTCTGTTCTCAGTCTCCCTGTTTCAAATCAAATGCTGTCAAATTCTACCTAAAGCTGTCTACACTCCTCAGCCTCAGGGCCTCTGAGTCCTCACACATCCCCTATGGTGCCAAGTACTCTGGTGGCACTCAGCAAAAAACATCACAGTCTTAACCACGGTTAGATTTTAATTTCATTACTTTGGACTTTAACCTGCCCTCTAATTAGACAATGAACTGAGGAAAATCTAATTACTTTTCCAATATTCCTTCATGTGGCATTCTTGATTATTGCCATGTCACATTTGGCAACTCACAGAGACTTCCCGAATGTGAATAACAGTCATCCTTTTCTAAACAAAAGCTGAAGTAATGCCCTGCATCAAAGGGTGGAAAGGTTTTGTATTTGCTTTCTCTGTTTGTTTATTTTGTTATTAGAATTGGCTCTGTAGGTCTCACCCCTACCATGAGATTAGTCAAGTTTAGGCTGCTCGAGTAGCCAAAGGCATTTGCAACACACTACAATTGGCCTCAACCTGTAACAATTCTCTTTTGCTTTACAAGACAGACATACGACCTTTCCTTCAGCCAGGACTGACTGGGTAAATGGATTACTTGATTGACTGGGTATGACAGTGCTGTTGAGAAATGTACTTTAAATATATTTGGCAAGCTGAAAGTGGCGTGCTCCATTAGGATACAATTATGCTAACCGGGGTTGTCATTCAGTAGGGAAGCAGTGCTGCTATAATGATACGTTGTAAAGAACTGCTTGGGTCCTCCAGGTGGAAATGTCCTTTCAGTGCTGAGGCTTGCGGGACGTTGTAGAAGGCGTGGACGACATGTAAGCTCTGCTACTTACCCATCTCCTGTGACTGCTTTTATGAGGAAGGCAAGAAAAGGAACTGGGACCCCTTCTTGTTGCTTGATTGACTACCACTGGCCTTATGAATAACAGACAAATGGGAGAAACAAGGAAATCAATGGCTTAGGTCTGAGCTTTCACCCTTTGCCTCATCATTTAAGTCTTCTCTACTCAAACTCACCACTGTCACAACAATTGCTGGAGTGAAAAAGGGGGTCCTTGTGCGCCTTTGTATCAGATTTCTGAAACAGATTTCATAAAGAGCCAAAGAGATAGTATCGATAAAGATGAAAAACAAACACTATTGGCCCAAAAAGGAATTTAAATAGCTGCAGCAACAACAACCACAACAAAAAGAACACAATTTCTCACCAAATGTTTACAGACATTTCACAGCCCCTCTACCTCATTTTTATTAAACTATTTAAAGCGCTAGATTTACTTTGAGAGAGATCCCATGCATTTGAAGTCTGTGATCCACCAACAAAAACTGCAGTGAGAGGATTTCTTGTGCAGAATGGGAAAAATGTTGAGCAAGAGACCCGATCCTACCTGGTACTTCAAAAATCCTTTTCCTTCTCTGCTTTTTCTGAGATGCAGGGTGACTGTCTTTTGCTTCTGGGGAGGGCAAAACACAGAAAGGAAACAAGTCCAGAGGAAGGATTATCTTGGATACAAACCCTTTTTCTGGGATACTAGATAATCCAGAGTGCAAGCTGGTGCAAGACAGCTACACATTAGTCAGCTTCTCTTTGTGCCTATAAATGTAGCCCTCTGCAAGTGGCATGGAAGAATTAACCACAAAATCCCAACAAGACAAAGTGCAGACAATTTACGAACCAGATATTGCAGCTAGGGAGAGATCTCTGATAGTCTTACCTAAGAAGCAATTACAAATAAAAGGGTTTCTCACTAGTGGAAAATTTTTTTTTCAGGAGGCACATCAATCAGAATGTTTTTCACCAAAAAGCAGAGAGATGTATAAACCTCTTCTTACAGCACATCATTGATAGCCGAAGCAGGCATATTTGCAAAATTGGATGAGCGCACATCTCCAAAGCCACAAGGATCGTTGCAATAGGAAAAAGGGGATAAATAGCTAGAGCTAAAAATACATAGTTGATGAAGTCTCTGTGCTCTGAAGTCCTTAGCCAGGGGGCAGCCTAGTGAGAACAAAGAGTGTCAGTTTCAGAGCCAGATGAATAAGAATTCAAAATAGGCTTCTAGGATTTGGGGCAAGTTTTTTAACATCACTGAGGCTCAGCTTCCTCAGTTGGACGAAGAGGATAGTATCTGCATCCCAGAATTATTACAGAGCCAGTATATAACAGATGCTCAACAAATATTATGTCTCTAATCCCTTTTTTCCCACAATTAGAGACTAAAAATAGAATAGCCAAATTTCCCACTGTCTATACAAGGTAATGTGTGATAAAAACCAAGAAAAGACAACATGACATCATTGAAAAGACAATTTTCCCTGGGAGGCAAAAGACCTGAATTCACCACCTGTCTCTATCCATTTCTACTTCTGTGATTCTGCTCTTCCGACTCTCTGGGCCTCCAATTTGTCATCTTAAAACCGAAGATATTGGACTAGATAATTGGCCCCTATTGTTTTATTTTCCTGGAGGTTGTTATTAGTAATGTCTGAGCCACTGAAGAGGTATTAACTTAAAGTCCAACACTTTTGTGTTAAAAGCAGCAATATATAGATGATATAGATACAAAAATCCTCAACAAAATATTAGCAAACCAAATCCAACAATACATTAAAAAAATCATTTACCATGATCGAGTGGGATTTATCCCTGGGATGCAAGGGTGGTTAAATATTTGCAAATCAATCAATGTGATACACCACATCAATAAGAGAAAGATAAAAAAAACATATAATCATCTTGATAGAAATGCAGAAAAAGCATTTGACAACTCCAACGTCCATTCATGATAAAAAGCTCAACAATTAGGTTTAGAGGGACTATATCTCAACATAGTTTTTCATTTATGAAAATCCTACAGCTAACATCATAATCAATGAGAAAAACTTTTCTCCTACAGTTAAGAACAAGACAAGAGTGTCCACTCTCATAAATTTTATTCAACATAGTACAGGAAGTCCTAGCCACAGCAATCAGACAAGAAAAAGAAGTAAAAATGCATCCAAATTGGTAAGGAAGAAGTAAAACTTACATTATTTGCAGATGACATGATACTAAATACAGAAAACCCTAAAGATGGGACCAAAAAATTCTAGAACCAATAAATTACTTCAGTAAGTTCACAGGATACAAAATCAAAATACAGAAATCTGTTGCATTTCTATACACCAAAAACGAAGAGGCAGAAAGAGAAATTAACAAAATGATCTCACTATAACTGCACCCAAAATAATAAAACACATAGGAATAAACTTATCCAAGGAGGTGAAAGACCTATATTCTGAAAATTATAAAATATTAATGAAAGAAATTGAAGATGACATAAACAAATGGAAAGATATTCTATGTTCACAGATTGGGAGAACTAATATTGTTAAAATGTCCATACTACCCAAGCAATCTATAGATTTAATCCAATCCCTATCAAAATACCACCAGCATTTTTCACAGAACTAGAATAAATGACCCTAAAATTTGTATAGAACCACAAAACATCCCGAATGGCCAAAGCAACCTTAAAAAAGAAAAACAAAACTGTAGGTATCATCATCCCAGATCTCAAGATATACTACAAAGCTGTAGTAATCAGAACAGTATGGTACTGGCCCAAAAATAAACACAAAGATCAATGAAATCGAATAGAAAACCCAGAAATGAATCCATGCTTATATGCTCAATTAATCTTTGACAAGGGAGGCAAGAATATGCAATGGGAAAAAGATAGTCTCTTCAACTAATGGTGTTGGTAAAACTGGTCAGCTACATGTAAAAGAATGAAACTGAACCACTTTCTTATACACTACATAAAAACAAACCTGAAATAGATTAAAGACCTAAATGTAAGACCTGAAACCATAAAAATACTCAAAAAAGAATAGGTAATAATTTCTCTGACATCAATCATAGCAACATTTTTCTAGATATGTCTTCTGAGACAAAGGACACAAAAGCAAAAATAAACTATTGGGACTACATCAAAATAAAAAAGCTTCTGCACAGCAAAGGAAACAATCAATAAAACTAAACGACAGCCGACTGAATAGGAGAAGACATTTGCAAATGACATATCCAATAAAGGGTTAGTATCCAAAATATATAAAGAATTTATACAACTCAACACCAAGATAACAAATAATCCAATTAAAAAATGGGCAGAAGACATGAACAGACATTTCTTTAAAGAAGACATCCAGATGGCTAACAGACACATAAAAAGATACTCAACATCACTAACATCAAGAAAATGCAAATCAAAACCACAATCAGATACCACCTCACACCTGTCAGAATGGCCAAAATCAAAAAGACAAGAAAACCAGTGTTGATGAGGATGTGAAGAAAAAGGAACCCTGTGCACTGTTGGTGGGAATGCAAACTAGTGCAGCCTCTCTGAAAAACAGTATGGAGATTCTTCAAAAAATTATAGAACTACCATATGATCCACTAATTCCACTAATGAGTATATACCCAAAGAAAACAAAAACACTAATTCAAGAAGATATATGCATCCCTATGTTTACTACAGCACTATTTACAATACCCAAGATATGGAAGCAGCCCAAGTGTCCATCAATAGACTCATGGATAGAGAAGAGGTGAGATAGATAGATAGATAGATAGATAGAAAGACAGATAGAAAAGTAGATAGATAGATAGATAGATAGATAGATAGATAGATAGAGGAATGTTAGTTTGCCAGAAAAAAAGAATGAAATCTTGACATTTGCCACAACATAAACAGGTCTAGAGGGCATAGTGTTATGTGAAATGTCCATCAGGAAAGACAAATACCATATGATTTTACTCATATGTGGAATTTAAGAAACAAAGCAAATGAACAAATAAAAAAACGTAAACAAACCAAAAAACAGACTCTTAACTACAGAGAACAAACTGATGGTTACCAGAGGGGAGGTGGGTGGGGAATGGGTGAAATAGGTGAGGAGGATTAAGAATACACTCGTGATGAGCACTGAGTAATATATAGAATTGTTTAAGATTTTTTTAATGTTTATTTATTTTTGAGAGAGAGAGAGAGACCAGAGAGTGAGTGGGGGAAGGGCAAAGAAAGAGGGAGACACAGAATCCAAAGCAGGCTCCAGACCCTGAGCTGTCAGCACAGAGCCTGATGCCGGGCTCGAACTCGTGAATTGTGAGATCATGACCTGATCCGAAGTCAGGCACTGAGCCAACTGAGCCACCCAGGCACCCATAGAATTGTTTAATCACTATATTGTATACCTGAAGCTAATATAACACTGTATGTCAACTATAGTGGAATAAAATTAAATTAATAGTTTTCTGTGAGATACAGAAAAAAAGCAATATGTAAAAGCAACATTTGAGGACTACAAAGGTGTACTGCTTGGGATCTGAATTCCACAGTTGTCACTTACTAGTTCAGAAATCTGGGAAATTTGATCTCTGTGTATTAGTTCTCTTATCTGCAAAATGGGGAAAGTAATAGTTACTCTGTCATACAATGGCTGTGAAGATTTAATGACTCAGTCCATGGAAAGGGCTAAGAACAGTATCTGATGCAGAGGAAGTACTTGATAAATAATAACTACTATTTTGTTGTTATCGTTGTGTTGTTGCTATTATAAATTATTATTATTATTATTATTATTAATGAAAAAAGATGCAATAATCACTAAATACAATGGTTTCACCCACTATGGATTTTTTAAAGTTTATTTTTATTTATTTTGAGAGACAGAAAGAGAGCACACACAAGAGCAGGGGAGGATCAGAGAGAGAGGAAGAGAGAATCCCAAGCAGGCCTACACACTGCCAGTGCTGAGCCCAATAGTGGGCTCAAACTCAGACCGTGAGATCATGACCCGAGCCAATAACAAGAGTTGGACACTTAATCAACTGAGCCACTCAGGTGCCCCCACTATGTATTTTTAAATATCATGCTGTATCTTCATATAAACAAACTTGCAATAAATTATCTTTTTATGTGCTTATGGTGTATTCACTCAGCACTTGGTACGTTGTAAACACCCAGAGCAATGACTGCCCCTACTTCTGTAGCCCAAGCAGGCAGATCCAGGAAGCACTCTGAATGTGATTCAGATATCTACGCACTGAGAGAAGACCAAGCCCAGAAAAGTACACTGTTAAGTACTTCCATAATTTGTGAAAAGGCCAGACACAAGCATTTTGCTGAGACCAGAGAAAGCCAAACAAAGGAATATACAAGTGCAAGAGGCATATAATTTCAAAGTAAGGGACACTTTGAAAACTTTAAAGACTCACTTTCAGAAAGTCTGCATCAGCATATATATAACAGGGCAGCAATATTTCCCAAACAGTTCAAACAGGTGATTGATCGAAAACAGATTTGTATGCCAACTCATCTAAGTTACATTAGAAACAGATGCCTTCTACAAGTTTTATTTACTTTTATTTATTTTTTTAATGTTTTTTAATTTTATTTTTTATTTTTTAAAATTTACATTCAAATTAGTTAGCATATAGTGCAACAATGATTTCAGGAGTGGATTCCTTAGTGCCCCTTATCCATTTAGCCCATCCCCCTCCCACAACCCCTCCTGTAACCCTCAGTTTGTTCTCCATAGTTATGAGTCTCTTCTGTTTTGTCCCCCTCCCTGTTTTTATATTATTTTTGTTTCTCTTCCCTTATGTTCATCTGTTTTGTCTCTTAAAGTCCTCATATGAGTGAAGTCATATGGTATTTGTCTTTCTCTGACTAATTTCACTTAGCATAATACCCTCCAGTTCTATCCATGTAGTTGCAAATGGCAAGATTTCATTCTTTTTGATTGCTTAGTAATACTCTATTGTGTGTGTGTGTGTGTGTGTGTGTGTGTGTGTGTGTGTGTGTGTATATACCACGTCTTCTTTATCCATTCATCTATTTATGGACATTTAGGCTCTTTCCATACTTTGGCTATTGTTGATAGTGCTGCTATAAACATTGGGGTGCATGTGCCCCTTCGAAACAGCACACCTGTATCCCTTGGATAAATACCTAGTAGTGCAATTGCTGGGTCATAGGGTAGTTCTATTTTTAGTTTTTTGAGGAACCTCCATACTGTTTTCCAGAGTGGCTGCACCAGCTTGCATTCCCAAGGTTTTATTTACTTTTAAAATACACTTAATGGTATTTCAATGGTTTCGTGAAACTTTGGTCTCACCAGCCATGATCAGCCACAGCACAATGAAGTCAAGTGAACAGCAGGGATTATTACTGCAATGGACAGTCTCTGGCCTCAAGGAATTTGCAGGGTAATGCATGAGCGGTGACAATCCAGCCCAAGATGTAGTCAAGAGCTGCACTGTATGGGTCAGTGGGACATTAAGAAATCACTAAGGGCTTAAGGAAATGGGATAAGTGCTCTTTCATGAAGGTGCTTCAAATGCTGACACGTCAGCCAGGTTTTGCTTTTTAGTTTTCACTAAACCTGCCCTCTACTTCTTCCTTTAATTGTCTCAGTCAATTCTTCCAGCCTTAGCTGGCTCTAAGTCCCCACATAAAGGCAGTTTGCTACTGGTGTAGAGAAATCACTTCAACTCTTTCACACATTTTCATAGACTCTCATCACTAAGAACTTAATTTTCATAAGTTCAATGACTTAGAATATTATCAGTTAAAACAATTCCCTTATGTTGCCTTTCCCAATCTTTTAATAAAGTATCCTTAACAATGCAAGGGGAAATCCAAACAGAAACTCAAGAAAATCTAGAAAATAATTACAATAAAAATACAACACATGGTAATCTATGGAAAATAGCTAAAACAGAATTCAGAGGGAAAATAATAGCCTCAAATACTTCACTGAAGACAAAAAGGAAAAAGGGAAATGTGAAAATTATGCATTCAACTTTAAAAATACAATTTAAGCCTTTTAAAAGCAGAACAATGCAAATAATAAAAACAAGGAAAATGAACACATTTAAAGAGAAAAAAATTTAATTTTTTGTACTTAAAAAATTTTTTTTAGGGGGCCTAGGTGGCTCAGTCGGTTAAATGTCCTACTTCGGCTCAGGTCATGATCTCGCGGTTTGTAAATTCGAGTCCCGCGACAGGCTCTGTGCTGACGGCTCGGAGTCTGAAGCCTGCTTCGGATTCTGTGTCTCCCTCTCTCTCTGCCCCTCCCCTGCTCACACTTTGCCTCTCTCTGTCTCTGTTTACTTATTTTTTGAGAGAGAGAGAGACAGACAGACAGAGCGTGAGCAGGGGAGGGACAGAGAGAGAGGGAGACACAGAATCCGAAGCAGTTCCAGGCTCCCAGCCGTCAGCACAGAGCCCAATGTGGGGCTCAAACTCACAAACCATGAGATCATGACCAGAGCCAACGTTGGACGCTTAACCAACTGAGCCACCCAGGTGCCCCTAAAGAGAAAAAAATTTTTTACTAGTTAAAAACACCAAAGCAGACAAACCATTATGAATTCTAACAAAACAGAGTAAAAGCAAATAAATATACATAGTAAGAAATAAAAGAAGAAAAATATCTCAGATCCAAAGACAATTTGAAGAATCAGAACAGACTATCCTTCCCAATTTCACATAATGCATAATTTTCTAGAAAAAAAATAACCTATATACCCTTGCTACAGATCACCTCTGTGGCATATTAATAAATAGTGGCACCAAATTCACCCAAAGCTAGAAGGTCCCTTGATTCATGTCTATCTCCAGTATGCAAACAAAAGCAGCTCCAGATGTCAAGACTTCTCAAAATATATGGGAACCACAGATGAGCTTCAACAATATAGAACTACTGTGCTATTTTTCATTTGCCCTGCCAGACCCCTCTCTGCCCTTCTTCAGCCTAGTCTCTGCCCTGGGAGATCATGTGGATAGACCATATCAGCTGGTTCCCATGCCCTGTGGCTTGCACCCTGGTTGAGCTAATGTGGAGCACTTGTAAGAGATGGAAAGGAGGAGAGTGGTGGCTTTTTACCGAAGGAGTCTCTGATGGATGGTTTTGTCTGTCCACCATTCTAGGAGGCTGACTACCAAAACTTCCCTCCCTTCTTGGTACCTTTGGGTCTCAGCATTGTAACAGCTCAGATGCTGCCAAGATACTGAGTTATTACATCATTTCTTATGGTTTCTTCATACCCATATCATTGTATAAAATCCCTTGGTAAGTAAACCTCCTTTAATTATTTTATACTGAGTGCCATCTGTTTCCCATGAACATGGACAAACACATTGTCTTGATTGGGGAGCTTCTAAAACCATGTACAAGACAAATTCTATCCATAAAAATGCAAGTTATCGCCTCCCCGGCCAAGGCAGAGACCATTTACTCCTGGATCAAAAGCCACTAGATCTTCTCTAAAGAAACTGAACAGATGGGAATAGCAAATACTTACACCATGTTTTCTGATTTTCTTTTCTGAGAAAAGACCTTCTTATCCGGCATTCTGAAGCCAGGGGCTGTGAGGTGCTTCCCTCTGGCCCATCATAAAGTAAATACTGCCATGCCCTGCCATGCTGGGTTCCCCTGAGAATTCTCATCCAGAGAAGAGACTTCAAGGAAAACATTCCTACTGCTATAATGGGAGAAGAAATCCAATCCTACTTTCTTATACATGAAGGGATAGCCATTGATGACCAGAAACTGAGGAGAACCAGAATTATGAAGGAGAAATGTAAAAACTGACTTCAAAAGTAAGTCAGGGAGGAGAAGCAATTTTTAAAAGTCTAATTCATGTAGACAAAAAGAGTAAAAAAGCTATCACACTCCTAAAACAAAATCAGGGTGCTATGACAAAGGAATAAGTAGTGCAAATTACAAATTAAGATACTGGACATTTAAAATCATTCCCAAAATAAAATTATTAGGAGGAAACTAAAAAATAAAGTCAAAGAAATTTCCTAAACTTGAAGCAATAGACAAAGACACAAAAAATATTTCTCAAAAAGTTCAGAGTACCAACATCCAATTAATAAACATTCCATAAAGAGAAAATGAAAAAATTAAAAGGTAAGAAATTAATGAAGAAATAATATAAAAAAATTTCCCAGTGCTAAAGAAAGACATGTGTCTCTAGATTAAAAGTACAAACAAAATGCCTAGCATGATGAATTAAAGAAAAGAAAAGGGGGGAAAAAAAGAAACCTCTATCTAAACACACCGTTGTGAAATATCAAAACCCTGAATATAACAAAAAGACTTTAAAAGCTTCTACAGAGAAAAACAAGTTACCTGCAAGTTACCCAGGATGCCTTTTCATCAACACAGCAGATGCTAGAAGCCAATAGACCAATGCCTTCAAGATTCTCAGGGAAAATCATCTTAGACTGAGAGTTCTGTACCTAGCCAAATTATCAATTAAGTTTGAGGGCAAGTGAAGATATTTTAGTCATGTAAAGACTGAAAATTTTATCTTTCTTCAATATAATTTCACCTCAAAATGTCAGTTTGGGTTTTTATGAGGAACTGGATAGATACACTCTAACATTTTATAAGAAAGAATACACATCCATGAATAACTAAGTCGGCCTTAACAAAAGGAGATAAGAGGAGGTGAGAGTTTCCCTAAGGGAAACTATGAAACCATAGTAATCAAAATCATGTTGTATTCATGCAAGAAGAGACTAATAAGTGAATTGAACAGAACAGAAAGCATGGAGACATCTATTGCCTTCATTAGATGATGCTAGGGCAATTACTTCATTATACAGAAAACAATTGTTGATCCCTATTGAAAACTCCATTCAAAAATATGCTCCAGATGAATTAAAGGCTTAAAAATGAAAGAATAAACTGTAAACTTTTAAGGTAAAAATGTGGGAGAATATCTTCACTGTTTAAAGACTAGAAAGGAATTTTTGGGAGTTTTATTTAAAACTAAAGCATAAACTAGGGCCCCTGGGTGGCTCAGTCAGTTGAGCATCTGACTTCAGCTCAGGTCATGATCTCACAGTTCATGAGTTCAAGCCCCACATCAGGTTCACTGCTGTCAGGACAGAGCCTGCTTTATATCCTCTGTCCTCCTTCTTTCTCTGCCCCTCCCCCACTTACACGCTTGCTCTCTCTCTCTCAAAAATAAACATTAAAAAAGACTAAAAAAAAAAAAAAACTAAAGCATAAACTACCAAACTAAAAAGAAATTCATAATTTTTTACATTCAAATTTTAAATTTAAGCTCCACTTACCATTTGAAACCATTGACAAAATCAACAGACACATGTAAGACTGAGATCTATCTATGTCTAAACCAGTCACTATTTAGAATATTTAAGGAACATCTGCAAAATAACAAGAAAAAGAACAACAACCTCACTAAGCAAAATGGGAATATAAGAATAGGCAACTTGCAAAAGGGGAAACCCAAAAGACCAACAAATATATGAAAAGTTATTTTTTAAAAAACAGTAAACAGAGAAATTCAAATTAAAGTATATAGGAGATATCATTTCTATCAGGCTGACAAAAATTATGAAGTTGGTGAGAATGTAAAATGATGCCGACTTTCTGGCATACAAGCTGGCAGTCAAAATGATGTTACACCTGACTCAGCAATTCCCCTCCTGCATCTATATCTCCAAGCAATTCTCACTGGTCACCAGCGGTTCATATAGGAGGATGCTTGATGTAGATTTTCTGTAGAGTAAGAAACTGGAGGCAATCTAACTATCTATAACGAGAGAGAGGTTTTATGTTAACTATGCCAAAAGTACAAAACAAAATACCGTACAGCAGCCAGAAGCAATGGGTTAGATATACATAGCAACAAAGATTGCTCTACCAAATATAATGCTTAGTGGGGGGAAATGTAAGGAACAAAATTAAATATATAATTATGTCAGTAAGGATCTTCCCAGAAAGCAGTACTTAGGCCAAGTAGTTAAATAGAGGAAAATTAAGAATACAGAAAATTAAGAATATTTTAGAAGAGCTGAAAGAAAAGACAGAGGAGTATTAAGGCAAAGCACAAATCAACAACTGCTGGTGTGTGTTTTTTTCATTATCATTCCTCTGAGACTTTTTAGATAGATTTTCCCTAATCATCCCCTACCGTGATGCACCATGCATCTCTTTGTGCATGATACGTAAAAAAGTGAGATTCCCCTCTGCCAAGAACCACTGTAGCTTCCATGTAAGCAAAATTTCCCCCACTGAGATGCATGTGTTAGAGGAATAAAGGGAAAAGATGTTACTGGAGCTTAGAAGCCGGGGTCACCTGGTTGGTGCTGGCAGCGCAGCGGTGATACAGCCACTGTCCAAGTCACCATGAGGCCGAGGCCATGAGGCCAGGGTGGTATATTCCCTCCCTGTCCCTTCCTCCTTTCCTCTAATCTCACACGGGTGCCTTCCGTTAGTCAAACCCAGCCAGAAGCCAGTGACGTCTGGGAAATGCACGTTGCAGGGGTCATGCCCTGGTGTGTGATATAGAACCCAGCAAGAAAAATCAGGAAATGGATCTGAAGGGAAACAGACAAATGACCAGCACAGTAATACAATGCCATTTACTTAAATGGGAAAAAAAAAAAGTACGCAAACAAAAAAACACACATTTTCGCAAGAACACATACATGCAAAAACATGCACATTGAGCACATTAAAATTGTTGCCTGAGTAGAAGAAGGGAAGTGCAAAGGGATTGGAGATAAAGATTGAAGGGATGTGAAAAACAAGAGAAAGATTATTTGGGGGAGAATTTCCTTAAGGAGAGGCTCCAGTGAAACAAGGAAACAAAAAGAACAGATGACTAGGAACCAGGAAACAACTGGACAATGCAAGAGAGCAGTATCTAGGGCTCCCAAGATGGCGGCCGTGCAGCAAACTCAGGAAGTTACCATTCAGATTCCAGTAGAAGAACAGAGGGTGGCAGGAGGGAGGATTCCAGAAAAATTAGAATGAGCCCTCAATAGGATTGAAGGCAGCATTAATAATTTTAAAAAGAAACTAAAGCTATCTTAAGAGAAAACCATGCAAGAACAACAGAAAGGCAACAGAACTCTAGGAAAACAACAGAAGGTGCACACGGAAGTGAGGCTCCAACTACAAAGTAAAATGAATCATTTTTGAGCAATTCATGGAATGAAAGAAAGAAGAATCCATTTGCCTTTGATCTTAACGCTATGAAGAGTCTGCATTGCATGGCTTGGACTACAACACGGGGCTCACAGAGATCAAAGTATTATCCTAGCACACAGTGACCTGCCATCGTTGACTAATGCTGACCAACATTCACATGTATTCACAGTACAAGACGTAAACCTTGACTACCTTGACAAAGCAAACTTAAAAGAGGAGCAGCTAACAAAGGTGGACTGAGCAGGGCTGGGGAGGGGAAGAAGCGGGGAAGAAAGCACAAGAGAAAGGTATCTGTTGTATGAAGTGGCGAATCAAAAGCCACTACCAAATCTGACTGAACAGGAGCTGAAGGTGCAAGCATGTTGTTAACAGTTATGATGGTAATTAGTGGAAGAAATAAAAATAACGACCACATTGAGAATCTAACTCTGAGAACAGAAGAGAAGGAGTAAGGGGCAGAAAAAAGTGAATTAAATCATCATCCTTTACTTCTGACATCACTAGGTGTCACCTAAAATTGACCAAACAAGAAATAAAAGCGAAAGGCCTTATCTAAAATATGGCAAAAACCACGCACGGAGAGGAGGAGGAAGAGGAAGGGGAGGATGAGGAGAAGAGGAAGAGTTTGCCTCTGGAGAGTGATACCTTATCAGGGTAGGAAGGAATAGAATTGCAGGCTTGTTTTCACGATAAAACAATCAACTATAGTTCAGTTGTTACCATGTGCACATAACAGTTTTGCAAGACAAATAAAAATTTTGAAAATCTTCAGTGCAATTCAGCTTTGCTCAATAAACTTTTATTGAGAGTCTATTCCTGACAAAGAAGAATAAAATTCCTCTTGCAGCAAAAAGCCCAAACTTTCTACTTGCATAAAAGGCCCCGTGTGATGTGACCCAAAGAACCTATCCAACATCATTTCTGTTCTCAGAGCATCTTCTCCCCCTGCATCAAGTTACTGGTAAGACTCCAAACCTGAGATGCCTTTTCCTTCCTGCTCACCTTCATACATACACGCTCCCTCTGCCTTGAATGACTTCCTGCCTGTGTCTTTCTGGCCACCCCAAGACCCTAGCTAGCAATTCCATCCTTGTCAGGCCTTCACCCCTCAGGGAGGAGTGATCCTGCTTCTCCAATCCATCAGCTATAGGACTTCCCACAAAGCCTACAATGATTTACTTTATCATGCCTCCTTTTCTTTTTTTTTATTTTTTAAAGTTTTTTTTTTTTTTTAATTTTGATTTATTTTTGAGAGAGAGAGAGAGAGACAGAGTGCGAGTGGGGAAGGAACAGAGAGACAGGGACAACAGAATCTGAAGCAGGCTCCAGGCTGTCAGCACAGAGCCTAACGCGGGCTCGAACTCACAAACTGTGAGATCATGACCTGAGCCGAAGTCAGACGCTCAACTGACTGAGCCACCCAGGCGCCCTTTCTTTTCTTTTTTAATGTTCATTTATTTATTTAGAGAGAGCACGAAAAAGCACAAGTGAGGGGACGGGCAGAGAGGGAGGGAGAGAGAGAATCCCAAGCAGGTTCCACACTAACGCAGGGCTCGACCCCACGAACTGTGAGGTCATGATCTGAGCCAAAATCAAGAGTCAGGTGCCCAGCCAACTAAGCCACCCAGGTGGCCCCATCATGTCTCCTTCTCTAAACATTGAGATTTTATTCATCTTTGTATCCACAGCAGCAATTAAAATGCCTGGCACATAATACATGTTCAACAAATGCTGGTTTAGTGACCACTTCCATAAATGAATAATGAATGGAAACAATGAAATATTTTGGATAAATTAATTGTGTGGCATTTTATATTGATTTTGTATTACATATATGTTACTAGGCATGAATAGTCCCCAGATAAAAATTTTTATGATATATATTTACTTTTTATATTCATGTATATTTATTTATAGCCCTCCTCTTCCCAAAAGATTTGAGAGAGGCCAAGCTAAATAAATAACCTTTTTATTCATACCCGTTTTAAATCAACTTAACATTTAATCAATTTAATCATTTACCCATTTAGCTGGATGTTTTCAGGTTAAGATTTTCCATATCTTCCCTAGCAAGAAAACCTTGTATTGCCAGGTTTCAATTTGTTTCAGAAGCAAACAGTCAGAATTTTTTTTTAAGCCTGTAATACTGAAATTTCCTTTTATGCTAATTCTTTTAGGGCAAAGGTCTAAATAGGAACCAAAATACTAGACAGCTCTATCTGCCCTCTTGCTGGACAAGGGAGGGACACCTTCTCCTCTGGACTCTAATTCTCTCTCTGCGTGGCACATCTTTTTCACAGCACTGAGCAGCTTGAAATGATGGCTTCAGGAGGGGGATGGGGAACAGATGTCATTCATTGACTCTGGTAATGAGATTTCATATTCCGTCAAAATCCTGAATAGGACAGGAGAGGTCTCATTAGTGGTTTCATGACTGAACAGGTGTAGAGGTCCTATGCACACAGCAGGTAGAGAGAGGCCATTTCAATTCCATGTGTGGATGTATCCGGGAAATTGGAAAGAGAAAAAGTCCTCTACCACAACTGCCACCTCAGGAAAATTACAGCTTTCAGAAGCCAAAACAATACACTTTCAGACCACTGGTTACAGACCTCATCCAGGGGCCAGAGAAATGCCTGAAGGCAGGAGGTGGGTGATAATTAGAATTAATAATTCCATACAAAGGAGGTCACCTCCTTAATTCTTTAGTTCCATATGGCATGTCATAAAATTTTAGTGCTCTTTAGCCAACAAAGTAATAACCCTCGTAAGGCCACCAGTCAAAAAATGGGACTGCAGGGTAGACTGAAATCCTCTCTCCAAAACTAATGACAGAAACCCCTTTAGAAGACAGGCTACCTTGGAAGCAGTGTGTGGATAAAATGTTCCAGGCACAGAGAAGCTTGTCTGGCAATCTGGCAGCTGCATCCTGGACAAGTATCTTGCTTTCACTGGGGGTAATCAATGACTGACCCCACCGCCTATTTGCTGAAAGGCAACCACACACCATCCAAGAATCCTGTGATCCACAGGCTACATCCCCACTGGGACCTGCTAGGGGGCGGCCTCGCAGCACCTAAGATGTTGACAATAGCTCAGCCTGGGGAACACGAAATCATCTGCGTCATCTGAGACCTTCAAACTGTGGCAAATTCCGAAGGCCTTTCTACCTAAATGCCCGAGGTCTTTCCTCAGTGGCCACATACCCTGCAATGCTGCCAGGTGCTGCCCTCTCCAGTTTATTGTTCTTCTATCCACTGCACTGAAGTCAGCTCCATAGTGAACTCTCACTTCTCAGAAGAGCTTAAGGGTAGGCCGACTTCAACTATAATATGTATATGTTTAAAATCATTTTGTTATGTTCCCTGTTGGTTAAAATTCAGCAGTCTTGCTCTATTAAACAGATCTGGTTTCTCCAACTTTTTGAACAAATAGGTTATATATTTATGCTGAAACTACCATGTGCTGGTCACCATGTGGGACACTCGATAGGAGTTGTCTCATCCATCCTCATATCAACATTATAAAGTGCTGAAGCATTAAAAAGTGAAGTCATGGGATCAGGGTCACAGGCTAGTAAGTGGTTAAGGTACAAAAAAAGAAAGAAAATGCCAGTCTCTGGCACCCAAGTCTACGTTCTTTTCACAGTATCGTGTTGCCTCTTGTGGTCACAGAGAAGTGGCTCAAAAAATGTTGAATAAAGACCAAATATTGTCAAGTAAAGCTCTCATCGGACCTGTTTTAATAAATGACTAAGAACCATTTATAGTAATTACAAACACATGGTTGCCATTTAAGTGGCTTGGTAAATACTAGAAAATGATTCACTGCCTTAAACAGACTCAGTGTGACCTCCATAAACTGATTTACACCCTCGGTGCTACCTTTTACCCGAAGTGGTATAGAAGGTAAATTTCAACCCAGACCATGCTCACATGATCTCAAGGTCTATATTGCTTAAGTAGTAATTGTGTCTTTCATGGGGGTATTACTTTGCACTTGTTAGTGTATTATTTCTCAGGAAATGAAATCTCTGGTCAGTTTATGTATGTGGTCTGATTTCCCAAATTTCTGAGAGCATGCACCACTATATATATTTTTTTCCTTTAGGACCTCTGTTCACCCTTTCCTCACTCACTACTGCACCAGGACTACGTGGAGCCCTGAGCAAACTAGATGCCCTCAATATACTGTCAACTAAATGTAAGTCTTGTTTTGGAGTTAGCATATTACAAAAGCAAACAAGACAGTATAATTTAACATAAGAATGTACCACTGTGGTGTGGGATATTGAGAGTGGGGGTTATGCATATGTGGGGAAAGAGGGTCTATAGAAACTCTCTATACATTCTGCTCAATGTTTTCTGTGAAACTAAAACTTCTCTAAAAAATAGATTTATATATATAGAGAGAGTCTGATATATATACATATATATGTATATACACACACATATACACACCTTATATATATATATCTTGTTATAATATATATACCTTTTATACATATACCTTATATATATATAACATGTGTGTGTGTGTATATACATAAATATACATATATACGTATATATGTATGTACTTTACTATAGATATATCAACTATCTATCTTACTATAATACATGGACATACAGAGAAACCAAGAAAGTCCGTACCTATCTCATTTACATTTAATTTCTGAGCAGAGCATTTCCAACTCATTGTTCCTCACCCATGCTAGATGGAGGTAGTCTTAGCCCCTCCTTGGAGGAACCAGTTTATGCATTGTAAGATAATCCTATGTGGACTGGACATTAGGAGGAGCAGCCACTTTCTAGAAGGCTGGCATTAACTCTTTCCATTTTTGAATGTGCTTAAACCACCCAACCAAGGTGGCTGGTCTATAGAGTTTAACAGTTCAAAGACGGTCATGAAAGGTGGAGTGAGTAGGGAGTTAAGGGTCAGGCTCTACAAAATACAGACAAGCATGCACAGTCCAGTGTATGTAAATGCTTCAATTTATATTTTATAACATGAGGGAATATATACTCATAGCTGTTCATACGTGCATTAAGAAAACTCCAAGTGATTAGAAAGAAACTAGTAAGAGGACTTAAATGGTTTGGAGGGGTTGGGAGTGGCAGATAGATAAAGGATGGAAAAATGATCTTCACGTTCAGGTTTTTGAGCCAGTGAGTGCAATTTTAATCATTTAAAAATCTATATGAATCCAACACACAACATGGTCCAAGGTCTGGATTCAATCTATCTGGAGTCCAATCCCCACTTAAAAATAGTGTGACCTTGGACAATTATTTAACTTCACCAAGTCACCATTTCATCTATAAAATGAAGGTAATATACCTAATTTATAGAGCTACTTTGAAGGCTTGATTACATAATCCCTGTATCATGTGTACCACCTAGGAACTTCTCAATAAATGTTACCTATTAACATTTTATCATTGTTATTGATATTAGTATTTAAGAAACTTACTGAATATTACAGAGTCCAGGAAAATTGAAAATTGATGAAAGAACTTTCTTTTAGACTCAAGTTATTGATATATCCTTCCAGGAATCCTCCTCTATTGAGGAAATAATTGAGTGTTTTCCTTGTAATCTCCAGAATCTGACCAGTGGGACAGATACACTCTCTGAAAAAGCCATAAGGGGCGCCTGGGTGGCTCAGTTGGTTAAGCGTCCGACTTCGGCTCAGGTCACGATCTCACGATCCGTGAGTTTGAGCCCCACGTCGGACTCTGTGCTGACTGCTCAGAGCCTGGAGCTTGTTTCAGATTCTGTGTCTCCCTCTCTCTCTGAGCCTCCCCCGTTCATGCTCTGTCTCTCTCTGTCTCAAAAATAAATAAACATTAGAAAACAAATTTAAAAAAAAAAAAGGAAAAAGCCATAGTATTACACATTCTAGTAACGATATTAATAATACCAATTTCTTAAGAATAATTTATAAAATTTCCAAAATTTCATTTTACATCTGTGAAAAAATATCTACTTCGTTGTCTTCTCCTTAAGAGATATTATGGCAAAAAATAACAAAAGAAACAAAACATGGTTTTTGAGAGGTGAAGGAAACCTATCAGGTTTTGCCAAGAGAGAACTGAGGCAATAGAAAAATATCTCTCTGAACGTTAGATTAATAGGGCTCTTTATCTGAGATAAAATGTTTGTTTATGCGAACAACTAACCAATCAAACAAACAGAAACACAATACAGTAGAGAATAAGCAAAATTGGCTAACTCTGTGAAATTCTGTAAGGATATTGAACATAGCATATTAGATCAAGTGCTCAAATGAACTATTCGTAGTTAGAAGTTTCTTCATTACTTTTTTTAAAACTCCATATGGTATTCTTCTTTTACTTAATAACATGTATTATGTACTTAAATGTCCCCAAATTAGTCATATTTTGTGAAAAGGTAAATTCACAATCATGTCACTTCGACATGGAGATGTCCAGTTATAAGTGACTAAGGCAACCAAACCTGCTGGCCAGTGCTAGCTGCCATCCTTTTGCCTTTTCTCACCTGGTCAAGTCAGACCGAGGTGAGTCAAATGTGTCAGGAAACTATTTTAAATCTTCCTAACAGATGCCTGCAATGCCATTTCCTCTCAACACACTTTAAATAAATGGCATCGACCCTAACCTACAATCTGATGTACGGTAGCACACACACAAGAAGGAAAGAAACGGATGATCGGGTTGCCCAAATATTACCAGATAAATGATTCAATTTTGCATAATAGATTATGTTCCAGAAAACCTTTCAGGTGTGATACTGTTTATCTCACCTGAAGAATCACCCCAAATAAATAAAGGTATGTACATACACGTAAGTAAATGAATAATATCACCGAATGAGTCAAAACAATGGTGGTTACGCCTAGACTTTATTTTACTAAATATCACGAATAAATTTTCAATCCATGCAATGATAAACTTGTAGCCACTGTCTTATTAAAAACATCTGAGCCACAAGAGGTCAGCCCATAGAACTGTTAGGAAAATTTTCAACAGCTCTCAGTTCCCTGGAGGCACACTTTGAGAACAAGCTTAGGCTGGCTTTTCTGGCTGTTTTCCAATTCGTTTATAAGATTAGTCTTATTATTTGATGACAATTTTTTCTAACCACCTGATTGGCATTCTAATAATCTTTTCTTGGAACAATCAAGTTTTATAATTTTTTTAATATAAAATGATTTAATTCCAGAGGTTCTGATCAAATTATACAGAATTCTAATTAACTAGTAATCAAATTGTACAGTAGGCAATGTTTAAGTTACAGTATGGAATATTAGTAATACTTTGTAGTAAGAGCCCCTCTCTAGGGACTTAGCAAGCCTTGTTGGGCTTGCTCAAAGTTCTCACAACAGGATCCAAAGTTACTGAAAAGAAATGAAAGCACCAGTCTGGGTAAAGGATGTAGCAAATGAGGCCAAAGATAAATATTATTTGCTTTGATGTAGGCAGGAATTTTTTAGGAAAAAAAATATGAAGCTAAGAAATAAGACTATTTACTCCTGGGCTTGTCCTCACCTCCTTCCTAACCCAAAACACCAAAAAGTAAAACACTTTGTTTGCAAGCAGGAGTTAAAATTATTTGGGGTCATGTCTCTATAGGTCGCATTCAGTTCAGGTCAACTGAATGCACTGAATACCATGTATTTGCAAGGCACTGATAAATAAATAAATAAATAAATAAATAAATAAATAAATAAAGTAAGTGACCCTTCGACATTGATTCATTAAGAAATTGTCCAAGGGCATACTTTCCAGTCTTCTCTCTTCTCTGGCCCCCTCTTAGGCTCTATTTCATTAAGACCTTGCTGTGACACAGCTACCATCACCCATACCTCACTGTCCAGATTTATGTTATCTCTAGGCTTAAAATGAAGGTTAAACTTTTTAAAGGGTCGATGGAAATTTATGAGGAAATATCTAGTTTCTCAGGAAAAATGTTGTAAATTACAACAGGAAAAATGTTGTAATTCATCGAAATCTGACAAATCAAATGAAGTCATTACAAATGACCCTGATCTTCCTCAAATGCTGCCATATTAACAGCAACTAGCACATAAATTTTGATAAATCCAATCTCACAGCTCATCTTTCACCAAAACTGCGACCAATTAAAACCAGTCTGTGTTCTTACAATAATGGTCAGAACTAGACCTAATTTAGGCACCTGAGCACTCTTTATAGAGTATGAAGACATTTGCCTTCCTACACTGATGGAACTCAACACTCCAGTGCCTCAACTTCACTCTCTGGGCTTAAGGAGGGTTTCCACAGTCTCCTGAGGGAACTTTTAAACTCCAAACACCTTTCCAAAGTCTGCCCAAATCTGACCTCACTTAGGAGACCACATTGTGAATGACAGCTATACCCCTTAGTGGGAGTTCAACTCTGGTTATCAAAGAGGGGGGAAAATGCCATACTTCTCTTCTTCCAAAGAGTAAATAAATAAAACACCAAATGATCCCTTAACCTTATGCTCACAGTAGAAAACACGGGAAAAAAATAAAACCTCAAACTCAGAGACCCATAGCTGTAAACATTCTTCCAACTCTCATCGGTGAGGTGAAGAACTCAGAAATGAGCAGCACTTCACAAGAGCATATTGATTTTCAATAAAGCCATTTACACCTTTTTGCTTGGACTACAAGTAGCATGCTGTTTTCCCAAAGTCTCTGCCACTGAATTAAAAAGTGTGGACAATGTCCTCACTGGCTATACAAAGTTGTCTTTGGAAATACTCTTGATGAGAAGAATGTTCCAACCTTGACCAGAGACGAAAAGGGATACAAACCGGGGAAAATGACTTTTGATATTTTTCCCTGACTGGGTTAATTACTTGGAAAAGAAAAAAGAATACCCAGTCCTCCAGAACAAAAAGGCATTTGTTTGAAATATAGCATAGCTCATATTGGCTTTGCACCAGCGAGCCTTCCAACAGACAGAACACAGGAAATTAAGAAGAGACTGCCTTGGGAAAATATTTTACATCCTAGGTGAATGGTGATATTTCTTATTGCAGTCCTCCAGAGTAACACCTCAGTGTCCATTGAAAAATGAGAGATTTTTTATGAAGAAATTAAACTGAAGACAGAGCTAATATGATTCCCTGTGTTGCTGGCTTACCTTCTGTCTTACTGTGGTTTTGATGCCACAAGCCATTGACCCTCCAATATAAAAAAATAATAATAATGACTAGAAGGAGGAAAATATTACAATACAAAGATAGAAAGAAAAAAGAAGAAACACAATACTGATCTGCTGATGGTTGTCCACTAAGATCCACTATGTTCCTCCCTTTATGTGGGACAGTTGGAGGAACTGAGAAGAAGAGGGGCCAGGAGTATCATAAACCAATCACGGCACACTCATCGCCCTTAATAGTGACTGGTTTAGAAACCAAAGCTAGTCCATCAGTGGATAGACGAATAAATAAAACACAATGTATCCATACTCCAGGATGCCATTCAGCAACAAACAGAACTGAAATACCAATACGTGCTACAACATGGGTGAAACTTGAAAACATGCTAAGTGAAAGAAGTAGTGTCTGATTCCACTTCTATGAAACCTCCAGAAAAAGCAAATCTATAGGGACAGAGGGTAGATTAGTGGTTACCCAGGGTTGAGAGGAATGCAAGAGATGAGGTATAATGTTTAAATGATGGGGAGTTTCTTTGGGGGGTAATGAAAATGTTCTAAAAGTGATTGTGGTAGCAGAGACACAACTATGTGAATGTACTAAACCATTGAATTGTACACTTCAGATGAGCGAATTGTATGGTGTGGGAATCGTATTTCAATAAAGCTGTTAAAAAGAAAAAAAGGCCAAAGCCAACAGTCCCATGAAATCCCTGGCCACATTCACTCACTAATTCAATCAATAAATATTTATTAGATGGCTTCTAAGTCATGTACTGTTCTAGACAAAGAAGATACCACAGGTAATAGCACTTATAAAATCTCTACCCTTATGGAGACTACGAACAATAAGCAAACAAAGGAAAAGCTAAGTAAAAGGTATAGCTAGTTAGATGATAGTAAGTGAATTAGACAGAAATGAAGCTGCAAAGTTGGGTTGTGATTTTAGAGTGAATGGTCAGGGAAGGACTGAAGGAGATGATTTCTTTTTTTTTTTTTTTAATGTTTGTTTATTTTTGAGAGAGAGAGAGAAAGAGAAAGTGCAAGTTGGAGAGGGACAGAGAGAAGGGGGACAGAGGATCTGTACTGACAGGAGCGAACACAATGTGGGGCTCAAACTCAAGAACTGCGAGATCATGACCTGAGGCGAAGTTGGACTCTTGACCAACTGAGCTACCCAGGTGCCCCAGGAGGTGATTTCTGAATAAAGCTTGGAGGGAATTATTGGTTCAGACATGGGCATGTGACCCAATTTGGTCCAATCCACCCAAAAGGAAAGAAAAAGTCTTTTGTTAAGTGGCTGGGTAAGAGGTTCTCTCTCTCTTTCTCTCTCTCTCTCTCTCTCTCTCTCTCTCTCTCTCTCTCTCACACACACACACACACACACACACACACACACACAGAGTCAGATGTGAAAGACGAAGCATGTAGCACCAGTACTGCGTGTTACAACCACAAGGAGTTCCTGCCCCAGTGTGAAGCCAGCCCAGGACAACAGAACAGAGATGCAGAGAGAATCTGGGCTTTTATCAGGTCATGGATTAATAACATTGAAATCCCCCACCTTTCCCCTTCCAGGTGTATGACCTAATCAATTTTCTCATTGTTTAGACCACATGCCACGTACACACATATTTTCCCCAGGAGAGATATCGAGATTCCATTTTAAGAGATTTTTCACTGCTTTCTCAGGCTCCCAGTGGGAAAATTACCATGGGGCTGACCACCAGCAATGGTGCCTACGTGAACTCTCTGCCTCTGTAGGCTGCAGCTTCTACAGGAGATGAGCATGGTCACAGGGAGGAAACCGTATACAGAGTTTGCATGACCATGACTCCTCTCTCTTTCATTACTTAAACCAAACATTATTCAGTGTCTCCTCTTGCAAAGCACTGTGCTATATGCCAAGAATACAATAGCGTCCACCTTTAGGGAGTGTCAGGTCCAGAAGGAGTGACAGACAAACAAGTAAGCAAATAATGAAGTAAAATAACTACTAACTCATAAACAGCTTGAAGACAAGAAACTGGGAGGTGAGAAACAGAATAATAAGGAAAACTACTCTGCAGGACATAATTAGAAAAGACCGCTCTAAAGAGGTGACATTAGCAGCTCTGTTAGGGTCCCCACTCCAGTAGACTTACCCTAGATCTTTGTGAGCAAAGATAAACATCACTCAAGTGGGGACAGAGAGAAAGGGAGACAGGGAGGGAGTGAGGGAGGAAGACAAAGGGATAGAGAGAGATGCAGTGTTTCAGTAATCTATCTTCAAGTTCTCTTTAAGAAAATACAAAAGAGAATCAAATTGTCCCTTTCAGAATGTTTTCAGTTCTAGTCTTGCTGAAGAGACAAATCTCTGACTGCAAAAGCAGGGCCAATTTCTTATAAGGCCCCTTGCCAAATATTGGGGGCCAGAAAGGGGTAACACTAGTGTGGGAGGTTGGGCGTTAAGACAGGAGAGAGGATGGAGATTATGTGGTTCACCGAAAGATATGAAAATTCAAATAATGTTTAAAAATACTCTGTGGGCCAAATAAAATATGCCTGTGACCAAACTGCCTAAGGAGACTGTTTTGACTCCTTTCCTAAGAGTTCAGTTCAACACCTGAGAAGATTTTATATCTTTTGGAAACATTTAAAATATTAAAAATTACCATTTTCAAAAGTGAAGGTCAAAGATGCAGAGCTATACCAATGAAAATCTTGTGAGAATAAGTCAGAAGAATGAAATCTTTGTCAGAAGTTGTAAAGACAAAAGAAAGTCATAACAATAATAATTCAGTTTGCCTTTATTAAAAATAGTACCTTAACAGTGAAGGATGGGCTAGGACAGCAGAGACCAGGAGGACCAGGTATCATAATTGAGACAGGGGGCCCCACAGTGGTGGTGATGGTGATAGTGCCAATGGCCTCCATATTTTCTCCCCTGCTGCTCAGCATTGAGGAGATGTAGGCTGAGAACATTCCAGCATGCACTGAGAGGGCAGAACTGCCTCTCATGAGCTCCATGCCTGTTTTAGATTTTTACTGTGTTATTAATATCAGCATTCTTTTTTACCATTTTGGTGAAAATTTTTGGAGTTTTAAGCACAAGAGAAGAATGACACAGGAGGATGGGGTGCAAGACAGGAAATATTTGATAGTAGATATATTTCACACAATGCACCCTTGCAATCTCTAGAGTAACCAATAAAAGACTAAGAAAGGAATGTATTAATATTACTATCAAGTGAGTAGAGAGAGAAAAGGAATAATAAACATAATAAATCCGAAAGAAGGAAGAAAACAACAAAAACAAAAACAAACAAAACAAAGGAAGATAAGAAAAAAATATATAGAAGAGGAAGACAAAAAAATTTTGCATGATTGATTTAAATTTAGTATATTAGAAATTACCATATGTTAAGGGACTAAATGTTCCAATTGAAGAACAAAAGTGATCAGACTACACTTTTTTTTTTTCAAGTATATGCTATTTATAACAGATACATAAAATGTAATTAACCAAATTAATGAAATAAAGGAGAAAATCATAAGATTACTTGATAGATACAGAGAAAATATTTGATAAAATTCAACATCCATTCACAATTATTTTTATAAGTTTTTAGACAAAAAATGAACTATTGGGACCTCATTGAAATAAAAACCTTCTGCACAGCGAAGGAAACAATCAGCAAAACCAAAAGGCAACCGACGGAATGGGAGAAGATATTTGCAAATGACACATCAGATAAAGGGTTAGTATCCAAAATCTATGAAAAACTTATCAAACTCAACACCCAAAAAACAAAGAATCCAGTGAAGAAATGGGCAAAGGACATGAATAGAAACTTCTCCAAAGAAGACACCCAGATGGCTAACAGACACATTGAAAAATTCTCATCATCACTCATCACCAGGGAAATACAAATCAAAACCACAATGAGATACCACCTCACACCTGTCAGAATGGCTAACATTAACAACTCAGGCAACAACAGGTGTTGGCGAGGATGCAGAGAAAGAGGATCTCTTTTGCACTGCTGGTGGGAATGCAAACTGGTGCAGCCACTCTAGAAAACACTATGGAGGTTCCTCAAAAAATTAAAAATAGAACTACCCTATGACCCAGAAATTGCACTACTAGGTATTTATCCAAGGGATATAGGTATGCTGTTTTGAAGGGGCACATGCACCCCTATGTTTATAGCAGCACTATCAACAATAGCCAAAGTATGGAAAGAGCGCAAATGTCCATCGACGGATGAATGGATAAAGAAGGTGTGGTATATATATACAATGGAGTATTAGTCAGCAATCACAAAGAATGAAATCTTGCCATGTGCAACTATGTGGATGGCACTAGAGGGTATTATGCTAAGCAAAATTAGTCAGAGAAAGACAAATATCATATGACTTCACTCATATGAGGACTTTAAGACTCAAAACAGATGAACACAAGGGAAGGAAAGCAAAAATAATATAAAAACAGGAAGGGGGACAAAACATAAGAGACTCTTAAATATGGAGAACAAGCAGAGGGTTGCTGGAGGGGTTGTGGGTGGGGGGAAGGGCTAAGTGGGTAAGGGGAATTAAGGAATTTACTCCTGAGATCATTGTTGCACTATACTAATTAACTTGGATGTAAATTTTAAAAAATTAATTAATTTAAAAGTTTTTAGATAAACTAAGAAGGGAACTTCCTTAATCTTATAAAATTTCACAGTGAACAAATACTAAGCATGATACTTAAATATTAAATGTTGAAAAATTTCTCCCTGATATTAGGAATAAGATATGAAAACCTCTAACATTATTTCTATTCTAATTGATTGGAGGCCTATACAGTCCATTAAGGCAAAAAACAGAAATAAAATATACCAGGATTGGAAAAAAAATAAAATTCTCAGTGTCTTGCAGACGCTATTATTTTTTGTGTTTTAAAAAAATGCAAGTAAATTATTAGAATTAATAAATGGATGTATCAGGTTTTCTGGATAAGGTTTAATATTTTAAAATCAATTTTATTTATATATGTTAGTCACAAACAGTTTGAAAAGGCATATTAAAATATGACTTATCATACTATAAAAATTTGATAAATATAAGTAAATCTAACAAAAGATCTGTAAGACTACTACACAGAAAATTATAAAACATAACTTAGAAAATTTTAAGAAAACCTAAACAAATGGAACCACTTACCATGTTGATGAACTAATGAACCTAACATTGTGATGATAATTCTCCTCAAATTGATGTATGGATTCAATGCAAATTCAATAAAATTACCAAAAGATATATTTTGTGGAAATTGACAGAGAATTTCAACTTTTACATGAATGGACCAAGCGCAATGGACCAAGACCAGCAAAGACAATCAGAGAAAGAGAAGAAAAGTTAGGAGTACCTGTTCTCCCAGATAACAAGACTTATTCTTTAGGCTCCATTATGACAGTGTGGTAGTGGGGCAAAAATAGAAAAACAGACTATGGAACAGAATAAAGAGCCCAGGAATATAACCACATATATAGGGACACCTAATTTACAACCAAGTTTGGCACCACAATCACAGTAGGATAAGGATATTCTTTTTAAGAAATGACACTGGGTCAACTAAATATCCACTAAAAAAAAAAAAACAAAAAAACAAAAAACCTTAACCCTCACTATGTACCATACACAAAAAAATTAATTCTAGATTTATCAGAGATGAAAATATGAAAGGCAAATTAATAAACCTTCCAGAAGGAAAAAGTAAAGAATATCTCCATGACCTGCAGGTAGATAAAAATACTCCTTTAGCAGGATACAAAAGGCATTAACCATAAGAAATGTTAATAAATTTCACATTAAAATTAAGAACTCTTTATCAAATACACCATCACAAATGTAAATAGGTAAGCAACAAATAGAAGATTTTGCAACACGTGTAACCAGAAAAGCTTCATATCCACAGTAGTCAAAGAGATTCTATTATTCAATTTTTTTTTTAATGAGACAATGCTAAGAAGCTTAACTCCTATGTTTTCTTTGGGAGATCTATTGTTTTGGGTCTTATATTCAAATCTTTAAACAATTTTGAGTTGATTTTTGTACATGGTATAAGATAGTGGTCCAGTTTCATACTTTTGCATGTGAGTGTCCAGTTTTCCCAACACCACTTATTGAAAAGACTATCCTTTTCCCATTGTATATTCTTGGCCCCTTGGTCATAAATTAATTGACTGTACACATGTGGGTTTACTTCTGGGTTCTCTATTCTGTTCGATTGATCTAAGTGTCTATTTTTATGTCAGTACCATACTGTTTTGATGACTAAAATTTTGTAATATACTTTGAAATCCGGAAACAGGATGCCTCTAGCTTTGTTCATTCTCAAGATTGCTTTGGCTATGTGGGGTCTTCTGTGGTTCCACAAAGATTTTAGAATTGCTTATTCTATCTCTGTGAAAAATGCCATTGGAATTTTAATAGGGATTGTGTCGAATCTGTGGATTGTTTTAAGTAGTATGGACATTTTAACAATATTAATTATTCCAATCCATAAGCATACATTATCTTTCCATTTATTCATGTCTTCTTCAATTTCGTTCATCAATGTCTTACAGTTTTCACTATACAGGTTTTTCACTTCTTGGTTAAATTTATTCCTAGGTATTTTATTCTTTTTGACGCAATTGTAAATGAGTTTACTTAATTTCTCTTTTTGATAGTTTGTTATTAGTGTATGGAAATGCAACTGATTTTTATATACTGATTTTGTATCCTTCAACTGTACTGCATTTGTTTATTCTTATACTTTTTTGGGTGGAGTCCTTCAGGTTTTCTATATTTAATATTGTGCCATCTGCAAATAGAGTCAACTTTACTTCTTCCTTCCCAACTTGGATTCTCTATTGTCTAATAGCTCTGGTTAGCATTTTCATTTCTATGTTAAATAAAAGTGTCAAGAGTTGACAACTTTATCTTGTTCCTGATCTTAGAAGAAAAGCTTTCAATTTTTCACCACTGAGTATGACCTTAGCTGTGGGCTTGTCATATATGGCCTTTATTATGTTGAAGTATGATCTCTTTAAACCCACTCCGTTGAGAGGTTTTATCAGGATGAGAATTTTTATCATGAAAGGGTGTTGAATTTTGTCAAATGCTTTTTCTTCATATATTGAGATGATCATATGATTTTTGTGCCTCATTTTACTAATGTTTATTAGAGCAACTGATTTGTGGATATTGGACCATCTTTCCAGCCCTGGAATAAATTCCACGTATCATAATGCGTGATGCTTTTAATGTATTGTTGAGTTCAGTTTGCTAATATTTTGTTGAGGATTCTGCATCCACGTTCATCAGGGATATTTCCCTGTTTTTTTGTTTTGTTTTGGTTTTGGTTTTTTTGTCTTTTGTTTTTCATTTTTTGTTTTTTTGTTCGTTTTGTTTTGTTTTTGTAGTGCCCTTGTCTGGTTTTGATATTAAGGTACTGCTGGCCTTATAAATTGAGTTTGGGAGTGTTCCCTCCTCTCTATTTTTCAAGAGTTTGAGAAGTATTGCAATTAACTCTTCTTTAAATGTTTTATAAGATTAACCAGTGAAGCCATCTGGTCTTGGACTTTGTCGGAACAGTTTGGATTACTCATTTAATCTCCTTCCAAGTAGTTGGTTTGTTCAGATTTTGTATTTATTCGTAATTCAGTCTTGGTAGGTTGTGTTTCTAGGAATCTATCCATTTACTACAGGCTGCCCAGTTTGTTGGTGTATAACTACTCGTGGTAGTCTCTCACAATCCTTTGTATTTCTGTTGTACCGGTTGCCATGTCATCTCTCATTTCTGATTTTATTTTAGTTATTTCATCAGTTATTTCTAGAAGTTGTCAGTTATTCTATAAAACACATTTGCCCTATAGCTTCCCTGTCTAGGAACCACTTGGGCAGCAGTCTTGGTAATTTATTCAAGAGTACAAGCCTGTTTGCCAGATCATTTCACGTGAAAGTCCCTGAACAAGAAATTTAAATGTATCATCACAATGACAGAGAACTTTTCAGAAATGCCCTCAGGTACATGCACAGCTATATGGACAGAGATGTTATGTGAGATTCGGTCAAGCATTACATGCAAATATGCTTCGACAAGTGAGGCCCACTGCATTAAATGTAAGAATTTGTTAATTAAAATAACCTGGAAATTTATTAATAGAAATAGAACAAGAACCATTTCTCAAATAACATTCAACTTATAGTTAGCAAATCAATATGCTATAGCACAGCATGATTTAGAACAATTAAATTTACAGTACTCTGCTAAACACAAATGAAAGGTTCTCATTACTCATCCCTGTTTGCCCTAGGCCCCAGGGCAAACATCTCTGCTAATAACTGGGCACTGACTCAGAAAAAGAGAAAGGAAACAGGAGCCTTCAGGCTGTACTAAAACATAGCTGAGACTGTTCCAAGGACAAGCAATCAAGCCCCAGGTCCACCAACAGCTTCACATAAAGGTTAGAGAACCATCCTGACTCCTTAGGTTACTATTTTACATCTCTTTTCTCTAGGTCTCTTCTTGATAAATCTGCTGCTTTCTTTTACCCACAGACTATTCCAGAGTATCTTTGGTATCCAAAGATTTGGTGACCAAAGGGAATTTAAAGATTCATAGACATCTAAGTAATTCATCTGAATATATTTAATTGAAGTAAATCAATTAAAAATGGTATCACTTTCACAAAAACAAATCTACCATCTACATAATCCATGGCATTCGTTGTGTGCTTGCTGCATTGATTTAAAAATAACAGCACTGATAACAATGAAACAGTATCAATTTGCAGATTACTGTGCAAGTTAAGTACCTGGCTTTTGGTTTTATCTATCTTGAGATAGATAACATAATTGTTCAGTTTGTCAGTTTACCCCACTGTGAAAGACATTATTTTGTTTATCTTCTATGCCCCTCATAGAAAAGGCCATTTTTTGACCAAAATCTTTAACTATGGAGGAAAATAACACATTTATCAAAGGGTATTGACCCATCCATGGCATACACAGCTGTGAATGCTAAAAGAACCAGGCTGTGAGAACAGTCTGTGACATCCATATGTGACATCTGTTTCTCGTACTGATTGCCAAGGTCGATTCCCTTATTCTGGCCAACTAGGTAGGTGCTCCTTTCCTCTCATACAATTCCTGGAGCTAGAAGTTAGAACCAGGAAGACTTTCCCAAAAGAGCAGGAGTGCCTCTCTGATAAATATTTGAGAGTAGCTGCATTTTCCTTCTCTAGGAGAAGAAAATCAATACTATATAACCACTGTGTGTTACAAATACATACTGATATCTCACACTAAAACAAATTAAAATAAAAAGTATAAAGGGGTCAAAGAGCTTTCTTCCATTTTTACTAAAAAATAAATTTAGAATCACTCTAAATCACTCCATTCAACACTCTTATCCTTTCCACCGTCCAACTTATTCTTCGTCTTCTCTCAAAATGGAAAAATTTGTCAAAAAAGAAAAATTAATTACAAAAGTCTAACTCCAAAGCATCCTTCTTGTTCTCAGGGACTGATTTTCCAGGCTGATTGACCCAGTGTCTAGGACACCAAGGCAGAGACTCAACAAACACTATTTGGTAAGTTAGCTGACTCCCCATCCCTCCACAAGAAGCAGTGATGAGGCAGGACAGTGCTGGTTAAATGAGAGAAGGGAAGAGTATTTGCTAAATGGAGATTCAAACAATGACACTAGCAAAAGTCCCAGCACTACACAGTAATGAAAGCTATTTCTAGATCTGAGAGAAGAGTCAACTGGCCAAGTCAAGAGTGTTAAGTACAATAAAAATAGCAACCACTATTCATTGAATATTTAACTCTGTGCCATTTATATATACTATGTCACTTAGTACGTTGGCAGGTACTAATACTAATACTCACTAATACTCACTTTGCCAGTAAGAAAATTGTATTAGTTATCTACTAGCGCATAACAAATTATTCCCAAAACATAGCAAACTTAAAAACAGCAAATGTATTATTTCATACAGTTTTTGAGGGTCATAAATCTAGTTGGAAGCTGGCTATCACCAAATTGATGCACAAAGTGTAAAGGCTGTACTAGAGAAATCAAGATTTACACCCAGAGGTCGTTACTCTATTTGGAGCCCTAAGTCCTTAGAACCACTAAGCTATTATGGAGCCAATCTGGAGGACAACATGCAGACTTAGCAGACCCCCTTCTTATTTGAAAGCCACCCCATATTGGCTCCAACCTGAGAGTTTCCGCTCCATTTGACTCCAGCATGGCTGACGTCTTATCAGCACCCGGCATACTTTAGTGCAGGACCCTCAGCCTGTTCGCTTATTCTTCCTTCCCCCCCACAGTGAGATATTAGTTCTGTCCAAAACAAAGTCTTCGTCCAAAAACAAAGACTTGGGATCAGGCATAGGACACAACTCAGAGGTTGTAGTAATTTGACAGGTTTAAATTGTAAAACAGAATGCAGTTTTAAGTTCTCTTGCAATTCCCCTCCTCGAAAATAAATTCACATGCTCACTTCAGCTAAACACACAGGGAAGAAATAAGTTTCCAGTGACTTTTTAAAAGATTGCTAGCCATATTTCTTTAACAGACATTCATTTCCTGGATTAGACACTAAGGAACTTACGTTATCACTCTATTTTATTTATTCTGTGCATCTGTGGATTATAGAGTAGATCATGTTAAGTATCATGCTTTGAAAGGACCCTTCAGAGAAAGAACTAAATGAATTTTCCCATCTATTCTTAATATTCCCCCTACTGAATGCAGACAGCAACAGGAAAATTCAAAGCTATTATTTTTAATGTCAAATGCCTTACTAGTCCAATAAAAGGGGGAAAGATATTAAACTTTTTATACAACAAGAACCAGATAGCACATATCTTCAAGAAACACATCTTAATCAAATTGAACATAGGAAATTAAAAAGAGGGTGGGTGACTGACGGTATCCATCCTCATTTAATTAAAAAAAAAAAAAGAGCACTGGCAATTCTTGTGAACAAGAGAGCCTGTATTCTTTGCCTGTGTTCCTTTCAGAGGAATAGTGTGGATTAATGTGGGTTCAGAAGGTTCTGAAAAACCTGAGAAATTGCTGTACTCATTGTCCTCAGATGAAAAAGAAATATCCCTTGTTTTAGACAAGCCCGTGTTATGTTAGGAAGCAATACCAGTGAGTGGGAGATATGGACTCCAGACTCACCTCTGTAGCCTTGACCAAGGGGATTGAAATGCCTTTCCGCTGACCTTACAGAGTGGCCGTCAACTTCAGATGAGATACCTCATTTAAGGCCTGTTGAGAAACAAAAGCCCTATGTAAGTACAAGGTGGAAAAAGGAGTGGTGTGCTTGTTAAAGTTATCTATGTAAAATACTCCAAAATCGGGCTTAAAACTAATTGAGTCACCTATCATACCAGGAGAAAAATGATAATAGCAATGTATGGAGTACTCACTGTCAACAAGACACTGTGTGTTAGTCTATTTATTCCTCCCAACAAACCCGAAAACTACGTTCTGTCCCACTCCACAGATGAGCCAACAGGTTCCAAAAGTTAAGCAACTTCCCCCAAGATCATGCAGCTCTGGATCATGCAGCAGGGCCAGGATCTGAGTCTGAATGCATGGTGTTAGCTTGCAGGCACTCTGCTCCCTGGAGCTAAGAATTACCCTGCTCATCTTCAGGACTTGGAGGACAAAAGGAGCCTCACTGTGTGAGCACACACACAGACACACACCACACCCTCACATACATGCAGAGATTTCACATTACGTTCTGCAAGTCAGAAACACTCCTCAACATGAACTGTGGTTTAAATACATTATTATAAAGCTGAGCCAGGTTTGGAAATATACAGAGACATACATCCAGTTCTCACTTCACACCGGAGCATCAGCAGAGAAGAATTAAAATAAAAATGTTACTGGTTTGACATATGTCTTAGCTTATTTGGGCTGCTATAACAAAAATATCATAAACTAGGGGCTTATAAACAACAGACATTTATTTCTTTTTTTTAATTTCTTTTAATTTTTTTTTTAATTTATTTTTGAGACAGAGAGAGACAGAGCATGAGTAGGGAAGGGGCAGAGAGAGAGGGAGACACAGAATCGGAAGCAGGCTCCACGCTGTGAGCTGTCAGCACAGAGCCTGACACAGGGTTCGAACTCACAGACTGTGAGATCATGACCTGAGCTGAAGTCGGACACTTAACCGACTGAGCCACCCAGGCGCCCCTTAAATTTTTTTTACTGTTTATTTATTTTTGAAAGAAAAAGAGAGAGTGCGAGTGGGGGAGGGGTAGAGACAGGGGAAGACACAGATTCTGAAGCAGGCTCCAAGCTCTGAGCTGTCAGCACAGAGTCCAATGCAAGGCTCAAACTCACAAACTGGGAGATCATGACCTGAGCTCAAGTTGGGTGCTTAAGACTGAGCCACCCAGGCACCCCGAGATTTATATCTCACATGTCTGGAGGCCAGAAAGTCAAGACACCAGCAGATTCAATATCTGGTGGGAAGCCACTTCCTGGTTCATAGATTGCCATCTTCTCACTGTGACCTCACATGGCTTAAGGGTGAAGAAGTTCTGCAAACTCTTACAAGGATGGGTCTTGCCTAGAGATCAGCTTCAGCCTCGTCCCACCGGGAGTTCTGGCCCACTCACCGCACCACAGAGTTTGGGGGCCCTCTGGGACAAGGGGTTGACCAGTCACCCTGGTTTGCCTTGGACTGCGGGGTTTCCAGGCACATGGGACAGTCAGCATTAAAACTAAGACAGTCCTGGGCAAACCAGGATTTTAGTCGCTTGTGAGACACTCGGTATTGGCCCCAACCTGGAGATGAGGGAGAGACTTCCAGGTGAGGCAGACACATCCCTTCTCCTGAGGAGGGAACATTGTAAGCATTAGAGGCCCATTCTGAAAAGTGGGGGATGGGCTCACCAGCCTCAAGGGGGGCCTCAACAGGGCACCTCAGCAGTCGCCTAGACCCCTCAACCGGCACGGTCTCTTTCAATTCCACATCCTGGCTGTTGTATGTGTATATTTGTCCACTATGTTTACAGATCAAAAGCCACAGCCAAGCTCTTCATTAAAACTAAAAGATTAAATTATCATCAGCAATTCAACCCTTGATTTGTTTTCTCCTTCCCTTTTGTAGAAGACAAAAAGAAGTGACAGACTATAAAGAGTGAAAGTTAAATCGGATGTTTTGCAATATTTCCGAGTTTCTAGGTAACCTAAACTCTCTAGACAAAAATCTCAAACAGCATTTGTCAGCCCCACAAGCTAGTGGGAGATGCAGGCTGTGGGGTCGGTGCAAATGCACTCCTCCTTGGTTGCTTCATCTCTCAGAGCCGCAGTTTCTTCTTCTGAAAATGAGGCACAAATCCTAGCCTCACAGAAGAGTTCAGAGGATTCAACACAAAGTGAAATAAATGTGCCACGAGCAGTGGCTTTTACTGATCAATGCTGAACAGAATCTGAAAGCTTGATTTCTAAATCAGTGTTGAAAGTGCGATGAGAGACTTGCACTAATTAAAATCTAGGTGGTGGCCAAAACAGAGTTCTCCATCTGCAGAAAATGCAGAGCTTCACATTCATCCTGGAGTGCTCTTGAATGGCCACTCAAAAAGATTTATATCTTGGACTTTTATCAAGTGATTCTAAAATATTAACTACAGTTATTACTTTAGAGAAAGTCAAAGGCCATTGAAAAATTTTTAAACCTAAAGTGAACACTGACTCATGTGAGTTTATTATCAGCATGTGTTCGAATGTGTGGTGGGGGGTGTGTTTCAATGAAGCCACGGTAGCAGGTTTACTGGGGAGCAGGAACGAGGGAGCTAACGTGATTCCAGCTGCATTTCAACCAGGCTCTTTACACTGGGAGCACGGTTCAGTAACTGCACTTACACGTAAATGAGTTTATCCTTGTAATTCAAGTAATTGCTTTAGTATTTTCAGTACCAACCGTGTATGAAAGCTCTATATGAAAGCTGGAGAAAATTCCCAGGGGAAGGAAAGTATCTATAGATCGGCCTATGCAACTGTATACCATTCCCACTTTCCTTCACCTCATAAGGGAAAATAACAGATATGCTAAATAATACCCATTTCATGGTTTGTCAGAATAAAATGAGATCGTTATGTCAAAACCTTTGGTAAACTGTAGAGGCTCTTATCAATGAAGGTGTGACTATCCTAAGTATAATGCAATTCAGAGTACTATTACACGCACACACACACACACACACACACACACACATGCTCGCAAGTGCACACACACACACACACGAGTTATAGACAAATGTGCAAACCGTAGGAGTAGGAGGGGGAGGCTGGTTCTTCTCAGCTTTTTGACAGGAAGGCAAATCTCCTCCCCTAAAATAAAGCAGTTTGAGATGAAACTGAAAAGATTTGGCAAACGTAAATACCCACTGGTTAACTAGAAGTGAATTATAAACAATACCTACTCAGGGTTATAAGCATTAATGGGGTTAAGTAGAATTTCACACTTGAGGAATTTCATATGCTCAATCTTGACCCAGCTTCAGAAAATATGTGGCTTTACTGTAAAATGCCCTAGAGACTCAAGAGGCATGCTGTTAGTTTGTGGGCAAGAAGCAGCAGAATTTAAATCAGGATGGAAAATTAAACACATGGCACTCTCCCCTGGCCTTCTGTTTCTCTCTAGGTGGGAAAGAATCTTACATGACTTCTCCTTCCCTCTAACCCTCATGTCTAACAAGTCTCCAGCCTGAGTCAACCTCAGAGTGTGTTTTTCTGACCACTCCTTCCTCTCTACCCCACACCACTGCCTCAGTGGCTCAACACCTGGACATTCTGCTGCCCCCCTTCTTGCCAGACTCAGGTCCTGGAGAATTCTCCAGCCACAGTCTTTCCCAAATGAACTCATGTTTCTGTCTGCCACCAGATCAATGCTCCTAAAAGAGAAGTTCCAGAGGCCCACGAAAGGCTCCAAGAAAATCAGAAGTTCAATGGTCAAGCCAGTTTGGGAAACATCACTTATATCTCCTTCTTGGAGCATCACTTTTGCACATTAAAGGTTCTGATAAGTCCTGCAGCAAGGATACCAGCTTTACTTTATTTAACCCCGATTCTTCCAACTAAGTAATGTAACCAACAACCCCTATGAAATAAGCACTATTATGAGGTTTCTTTTCTTTTTTTTTTTTTTTGAGGTTTCTATTTTACAGATGATGGGACCAAGGCCATACAAGGTTAGATAACTCACAAAGGTCACACAGTACTGAATGCCAGCGCTAAAGTTCAGACCAGACTGACTCCAAAGCTACACACTTCTGGTATCCTAGAGCACTACAAGTTGAGAAACAATCTCTTGGACGTTTCTGCCATCCCAGGCTTCTGATCAAAGATTTGCACCAAGTCTCCCTACATACAATTTATATTCTTTAACTTAGAGAGCCTTGCTACTCAAAGTGAGGCCCCAGGACCAGCAGCTCATCAGATGCAGCATTATAATACCCCAGCCCCAAACACCAGCTCTACTGAGTCAGAATCCACATTTAACTCAGAATCCCACTTGCAGAGCACCGCCTGAAAAGATTCAAGTCAATAATGTAACCTGTGCTTAGTATTCTTCCACTGGTAATTTCACCTTCCACAAACCATGTTCCCTGGACTCATCAGCCAGGCGATACAATTGGGTGGTGTCAGTCAGCAAACAGTATCCCTCTGACTTGGTCCCCGCCCACTCTTACTTACTCCTCAAAGTCCCCCCAGATAGTTCTGGGATTTCCCTGCAGGCGTCTCACGTGTGTCTTAAAGTCTGCCATCCACTCTTTCCCTCCCTTCTCATTCCGTCGCCATCTTTATTCTCTGCCAACCCCAAGCTCTCAAGCATGCCACCGTCAGCTGCCGGCGACGGTGCGTCTGATGCTGGGCCAAGCTTACCGATGCAGGTGTGCAGGATATGGAGGGACTGCCCTGCAGAAGCCAGCATGAGACCCTCGGCTTCTTGTGGACACAGACCATGAACGTTTCTTCCACACAGCCCAGCGTGGAGCACAGAGCCTTCACACTCAAGACGGAGGAAGAGGCAAGGCAGAGTGGGAAATCCAGCGATTAGGACAGAAGGATTATTCATTTTACAAAATGATTCCTTACAAGGATACCTCAGAAACATATATTTCTAAAAGATTTGATTGACAAGAGTGTTTTGCACACTACTTTGCAGAGAAAGGCCATGACTGTGGCCTGATGTGAGATACAGGCATACGCTCTTTTGGAGGTGTCCCTGTGGGGAGGACATAGACAAAGGGGAGGAAGGAAATCTAAGGGCCTGACTCAAAGACGCATGTGTGACCCCTGGAAGATTCATAACTTAAATGACCCAAATTAAGGAGCTAAGTAACAGATGGCTCCAGGCTGAAGAAGGGGACATAGAGGGAAAAGGCTGGTAGAGGAGAAAGGAAGTGACAGAGGAGCCGATGCCAAGGAAGCTGACCAGTGATGACTTGAAACCCCAGATGAAGAGGCCGCGATGGCATCTGTCCCCTCTCTGTGAAAGCAAGGAAGGTGGCCAGGACAGAGAGTTGTCTGAAGACCTGCAAGGCACCCTACTCCTTACTTCCACAAAGAGGAAGGCAGGTAAAACCTGAGACGATGAAAGGGATGTTCGCTGTGCTCATTCCGGTCCAAAGACAGGACGCTGGACAAAGGCTGGAGTCATCCTGGGCGGCCACTTGGCCTCACCCACCCACCTGAGCAATCACAGGGCCCAGCCAGATTTTGAATACAGTCACCCACTTTTCATCCACCTCCACAACTGCCCGTCTCGGCCAGTTACCTCTCACCCTCTGCAGTTAAAGAGCCTCCTGTCTGGTCCCCTAAATCTTCTCCTGCCCGTCCCCTAATTCATTCTCCACACAGAAGCAGGTCCAGCCCTGAAGAGCAGCACGCTGGTGCCGTCACTGTTGCATGAGACTCCCCAGCGCTCCTGAGATCTTCTAGGCCTGCACAGCACTGGGGCAGAGAGCCGCCGTGATGGGGTGCATCCGACCACCCGGTCCAAACAGCCACTCCTCTCCCGCTCGCCGTCTTCATGCCATTGCCATTCCTTGGACGAGCCAAGCTTTCCCCCACCTCAGAGACCGCGTACGCCAGCCATCCTTTATCCCTGGACCGCTCTTCCTTGCACACAACCTGTCAGGCCACCTGGCCCAGCCCCTCACCCGGGTTCCCCTGAGACCCAGATTAAATGTCACTTCCTTTGTGACATCATAAATCTCTCAGGACTCCCCAAGACCAGAGAGGAGGCCCCTGCTCTGCTGTCTTATATTCCCCCCAGCACCCCAAACTTTCCTGATAACATGTATCATAATTCCATTCAACTAATTACTTATGCACTTAAAATAATTAATTTCTGCAAATGCCAGGGTGGCAGAAACCGTATTTATCTTATTTATGACTGCATCAGCAGTGCATAGTACATATGTTTGGCATTTAGTAGGTATTTAACAAATGTCTGTGGAAAGAAGGAATGGAAGGAGGGAGGGGACAGAGGATGGGAAGAAGACAGAGCTATTTTCTAGACATTTTAGACAATCAGGAATTTGTTGTTTTTCTCATCAAACTCCTCCAAACAGTATTGTCAAACAACTAAAACAGTTAACTAACTTCGTTTGGCATCATCTGTCCATGGAAAATGATAAAAGCAGGCAAGACTTTACCGAAGTCAAGATCAGCAGGTATCTCCAGTTCTACAAGGAAAAATATTGTTCATCTAATTCTTGACTGCCGTCTAAGTTTTAATTAGGGAGAAAAGCAGTGCTGGGCAGTGATGGCCAAAACTGAAGTCTTAACACCAATTTATCCAAACAAAACACACATGGATCACATCTCCATCTGTTCCCATAAATCACCAAAAATATATTCAGAGAACATGTTACAAGTGTGTGCATATACACGCACTAGAACATTTGCCAAGATAAAACAATATTACTATGTCTGTTTAAAACATTTTGCTTTTTTCTTTGCAATGTGAATTCAGTGTTCCAGTGGAAAATACTTCTAAGCAGAAAAGAGACACCTCATCTTTGTCTGACTTACATTTCAGCTCAGCTCTGCTACACTTCCAGAGGCCTTGTCTGAACAACTTGACGGATGGCACCAGGGATGGGAGGAGGGACACAGAACAACAAATAACTCCCACACCTTGTTTTACCCTCCTTTCCTCCAGTCCCCTTAAGAACTGTAATTAGAGGTTTAACCCATGACCCATACTGATTCCCACCTATCTTCCCTCTCTGCCCTGTGGTGAGGTGTAAATGAACAGAGAAATATCAAAAAGCAACATCAGCAGTAGAGAGAGGAGTTTGGTTAAAGAGAGAGAAAAGAGAGGAGATATTCCGTTCACCAGAAACAGAAATCTCGATGAACCAGCTGTTCAAAATTTGCCAAACTGACATGTACCCTCCTTTCGCTGGGGATACATCTTGCTGAATATTCTCTTTCTGGATTTCTTGCCTAAGCTCAATACCATAAATGTATCTTAAAGTCTTTCAGGAGCATTTACTGGTTAACTAAAGACAGGTAGGGCGCCTGGGTGGCTCAGCTGATTAAGTGTCCAACTTCGACTCAGGTCATGATCTCATGGTTCGTGGGTTCCAGTCCCGCATCGGGCTCTGTGCTGACAGCTCAGAGCCTGGAGCCTGCTTCGGATTCTGTGTCTCCCTCTCTCTCTCTCTGCCCCTGTCCTGCTCATGCTCTGTCTCTCTCTCTCTCAAAAATAAACATTAAAAATTTTTTTTAATTAAAAAAGACAGGTAAAGCCACTTTTCTGCTATGGTTTAAAGATGCTAACTCATGGATATTCACTGCTAAAGTTCTGATGTGCTCACTGTTAGAAAATGTTATTTGGATTGTCTCCCTTTCCCTGTCTAGGGTTCTACTAGTCTCAAACTTACAATAGGATCTTGAGCAGGCTAATTATCAGTTCTTCAATTTCTTCATCTGTAAAATGGGATAATTCAGTACAATCACACTATTTCTAATGGAACTGTGTAAATATTTCCCCAAACATATGGTTTTAATATAGTTCAAAATGCAGTCTTGTAACTACATTAACAAAAATTGGCAAGTACTGGCCCTTTAAGGACTAACCTTAAAGAGCTAAGCATAATTGTCAATAGTCATTGTATAGCGATTATTCAAATGTTAACAGGTGGTTCACACCTGAAAGCAATTTCTTATGTTAAATAAGTTAAACAGTCCCTTGGACTTCCATATAGGTGATCGCTTTGCTCTTCTAACAAATAGTGTTCTACCAACTGGGCTACCAACATTAGCCTAATCTGAGTGCACACACCTATACGGTTTTCTTGCACTTTTCCATTCTTATCCATTCTGCCACAGCGATGTCCAGTATTCATCATCTGTAGGGCTGACTGCAGGAATGAAGAGAAGGGGTGGGGGGGGCGATACCATCTGCCGCCAGGGGTTTCACTTTGCTCGCATCCCCCGACACAATCTGAGCTCCCCACCCTTCTTCAGCAGGCACATGTATTTACTTCATTATACAGAAACTCTCTTCAGGGGAATTTTTCATCACTAAATTAATAAAACGGGGACTCCGTTGGAATCAAGAAACAGAAGCTCCTCTACCTGATCACAGGTTAGTGCTGAAAATCTTATTCCTAAATCCATGTATTCATAAACACAGAGGAACACTCTGCTTCCCATCTTTGTAGTGCCTATGTGTGACCGGTAAAATCACCTGGCTGGCAAAGCTGGCCATCTTTCCTTCTGAGATAAATTGTGTTTTCACTTCTCTGAAAGGTCCTAAAATTCTCTACAAGTTTATAAGTAGAGGAGTTTCTGAACCCAGAGTCCTATTTTATCAAATTTCCTTGCTTCCAATATTTTGACAGGTGGAATTTTCCATTATTTCCACATGTGTGTTCTAACAAGTGGTCTCTCCTAAGGGCTCCTCAATCTCTGTTGCATTTGATGTTTTGCCTCTGCTGTTTCTACATCCTCTGCTTTAGACTGATCATTACCTCCGGGCCCACAAAGTGCTAGAAAACAGCATCTGTAGAACCAAAGAGGAACATGTCCTGAGGAATGGCTTATAAATTTAAAAGCAAGATGGGCTGACTCTCTGTTCAGAGGGGCCTCTTCCTGGTTTTGTTGTTGTTGTTGTTGTTGTTGTTGTTGTTGTTTTTCTGTTTTCCATCTAACTTTGGTAAGGTTGTAACGGACAAATAACCCACAGATAGTCTGCATTCATTTTAGAATTAAATTGAGCATTTTACTAAGAAATAACATCCGTCCTTTAGATATAATGATACTTCCAACAATAGTCATTATTCATGAGTGCTTACTATTTGCCAGGCACTGAGCCGAGTGCTTTTCCGACACATATTTAATCCTCAAACCCACCATATAAGATAGATGTTATTATTTCCATTTTCAGGTAAAGAAATTGAGACTTAAAAAATGAAGTAACTTGCCACAGTGACAGGTGTGATAGAACTAGATCTAAGTCCATCGCATTTGCACCTAATGGACACACTATACTGTGTCCCAAAGGTTTGTTTGGAAAGGTTTTTGTTAATAATTAACAACGTATTCACCCTCTACTGTGTGCTACTGCATTAGTCTATCCACAGGTCTTGCTGTCCTTTTCCTCTCTAGTCTGTTATCTGTCCATACATCAGAATAGCGTCTCCCAAGGAGTAATTCTGAAACCATTTGCATCAGAATCATCTGGATGCCTGTTCAGACTGCAGCTCCCAGACTCACCCCAGAGATCCTGAATGAGAACCACCTGCACTTTTAATAAACACCCCAGTTGATTCTCCTGCACGCTAAAATTTGAGAATCACTTCTATCAGTACATCATCTGTTCATAATCTTCAAATGGTTTTCCCAAAATGATACAATGCTCGCGGCAGGCTGAGTAATGACCTCACAAAGATGTCCGCATCCCAATCTCTGAAACCTGTGAATATGTAACTTCACAAGGCAAAATGGACTTTACAGATGTGATTAAGTTAAGGATCTTGAGATGGGAAGATTATTATCCTGAATTACCCAGTTGGGCCCAAGGTAATCACAAGGGTTATTAGAAGAGGGAAGCAGGAGGGTCAGAGTCAGAGAAGATAACTTGACAACAGAAACAGGCAATGGAATGATGGGGGTGGAGGGTAGCACACCAGCCCAGGGATGCAAGCAGCCTCTAGAAGCTGGAAAAGGCAAGGAGACAGATTCTTCCCTCGAGCCTCCAGAAGGAATGAGGTGGTCTACCAGCAGAGTTTGGAGTTCTTACCCCCAGGCTGTAAGAGAATATATTTAGTGCTTTAAGCCACTAAATTCGTGGAGATTTGTTACAGCAACAACAGGGGACAATACATTGTTTAAAGCCCTCCACAGGTCCTCAGTGGGCCAACTCCTTCTCACTCCATGCCTCTTCTCTCCCATCTCTCCACACTGAACTTGAAGCTCCGGTCATGCTAAACCACATCCAATTCCAAAAATGCCAAGCTCCTTAATACTGTACTTGAACATTTGCTTCCCCCAAACATGTCAGCTTGAGGAACACCAGTTTATCCTGGAAAGAAATCCAAACGTCACTCCTTAATACCTAGAGATGGAACCAATTCTCTCCTCTGTAATGGAACTTGGATATATATATACACTGTTGTTCTCATCACGTTCTGCTATAAATATGTGAAGCCCACAGCTACAACCCATTCATCTTTATACCCCAGGGCCCATTCACAGTGCCTGGTCCAGAGTAAATGCCCAATAAAAGTTAGTTGAATTGAACTAAACCCTGAGTAGTTGGCTGGAAAGCTGTAGATGTATTCCCAAATGCCACCTTTAAAGAAAAGCATTTAAGAAAGTCCTATTTTATAACTTCCAGCAGATCCTATATCACTGCTGTTTTCCCATGTATCCTCAGTGATAACAAATTCCCACCCATCCTTTTGAAAGGTTTGGATTTAGGAGGTAAAAAAAAACAAAAACAAATGAATACTATACAAAGATATCTACTAACCAAGGAGAATGATCCAGCCATAAAGTATGATTTTAGATCGAAATGAGTCAAAGCTATCATGTGAAATGACTCGTAAACCAGCTCTGATGGCATTGACAATATTCAAGTTCTGGTATTTTAGTCTTTTAAAGCCTATAAAGTATTTATGATTATATTATCAAAGTATACTATTCGCCCAAAAAGCTGAAAACATGACTCTCCTACAAAACAGAATGAATGCACGTGAAAGGATGTATCGAGCTCATGAGTGAATGAGGAAAACTGTAAGTTGGTAAACTGATTCAAAGAGCATTGGAAATTTAATAAAAGGCTGTTAAAACAGTTTGTTAAATTAGATACAGAACTGGTTAGTGCCCTGTAAGGCACCAAACCAAAACCTTTACGGTTACCTTATCTGCTTAACAAAGATGATTTCTAGCAAACCATCTACCTACAAACCCACAAGTCAATGTATAACTTCACATAGTTCGAGCCCTTAATTATTGATAGACAACAAAGTCAATGAACAGTACCCTCCCCCAGAAAAGGAAATAAACCGAGAGAGGACATGTGGTTATCCTTATAGTTTAATATACAGGTTTTTGATAACTTTTTCAATAGTATTTTAAAAAATAGATTACAAAGATGGCATCTGACTAGTACCACAAAACTTCAGAGGAAGTAAAACACATTGGGAAAATGTGGAGATTCACATAGAACTGGGCCTTAAAGAAGAAAAGGACAAGTAGACATCAATAGGCTTTAAGTATCATTTTACAATACATTAAGACCAAATTTTTCTCCAAAGAAAGGACTCTAATAATTTTAATATGTAAACAATTTAAAGAGATTTAGAAATTCACTTTACTTTTCCAGAGCTATGACTATTCTGAAAATCAAGGTACAGCTGTAGCTCCTGTTGCCAAGCTCTGAATCCAGAATTCTCTTCCACCTGCAGGCCAGTGCACCTGTGTCACCACCACCAGCGCTAGCCCCTGGCAATCCCCCACCCTTTTCTCCCCCTACTGCGCCTGCACTTCAACCACACCAAACAACTTTTCACTGGCCACATAGGACACGGCCTTTCTTTACCTCTCCACCGTTGTGCAACTACGGATGTGTGTGTGAGAGCGCATGCGCATGTGTGCTCTACGAGAATCTCAGAAGAGATGCTACTTGAACGTTAGAGGAGTAACGAGGGAACTACAACACTAAAAGGAAGCTCCAGGGAGATGAAGATGAACAGAAAAAAGAAAACAATGATTGAAAGCTTGGGGCAAGATGCTGGAGGGTAATCATTCAGACACATGAGATGTGAATAACTGTAGGGCTGTAATCAACGTGGAGGAACACAGCGAAGGAAAAAGGTGCTGCTCAGCCCTGAACTTGTACGCCGGCCTCCTACTCCACAGGCCCTTTGTTCTGTGTGGTCTAACTTTTAAAATCGTAATTATGATTAACATAGTCTTCTATTTGGTTGCCTCTCAGTAACCACCAAGTCACAGAGCCTTTTGACAGTATCTGCTTATGGTTTCTGAAAGCTATAGGAGTGTGCACAGCTGTTCATTGTCCTCTTATGGATTCATTCAAGTTAGATTCATTAAGTGTGAACTCTGAGAAAATATTAACTGTGTATATAATTAACTATGTAAATAAAGTACATTAATATTTTATGAAGTACTATTAAGATCTGCTAGAATGGCAGAAACTATACTTCGTTTAGTTAGGAATATTACAGTATTCTGCATTCATATCTTCTATCTCTCCAGCTTGGTTATAATGTAGTTAGATATATTTGAAGATAAGGAGATTTCTCACTCACTTTTGTATTCCCACGGTGGACCACAATGTCTGAGAAGAACATGGCAGGAACATGCAGTAATTGACAATTTAAGGAATGTTAAATAAATGAGCTGAGGGATGAACAGAAAGTAGTGTTCTTTGATTTTCAAACTTTTTTGAAAAGTGGAGCTTCTTTAAAAATGTATACAAAATCCCGATACATGGAAGAGATCAAAGTGGATGGCTCGGAGAGAAGCTGAACAATGGCGTGGGCAGAGCTCTCTTCCCATTCTCTCCACCTCCCACCAACATAGCTCAGGAAAAAAGTGGCATCAGAAATATCATCCTGACAGATCAAGGTAGAAAGTGACTTTTAAAAAACATTAGCTCTGGTGCAGGGGTGCCTGAGTGGCTCAGTTGGGTAAGCGTCCAATTTCGGCTCAGGCCATGATCTCACGGTTCCTAAGTTTGAGCCACATGTCGGGCTCTGTGCCCACAGCTCAGAGCCTGGAGCCTGCTTAGGATTCTGTGTCTTCCTCTCTCTCTGCCCCTCCCACCCCCCCCCCCCCCCCCCACTCTGTCTCTCTTGCTCTCAAGAATGAATAAACTTAAAAAAGAAATTAGCTCTGCTGCCTTTTCATACTTTTCCCCCCTATCTCCATAACAACTTTTAATAGAGTAAAACAAGACTGTATACCATCTCAAATTTTGTTTGCCAGGTCTGTGATGTCTCATGAAAATGTGCAGAAATTGTCAATCACTTTGGAAGTGAAAAGTTCAACCAGATAACATATTGCCAGGTTCTTTCTCTTTTTTTTCTTTTTCATTCATTGGAATGCTCTAAAAATCATTCTTCTATTTCACAGGCATCTGTGACGAGCAAAAAGTACTGAGTTCTGTCAAGTTCACACGAAACGGAAATTCACAGAAGTCAACACTTCCAATCAATGCAAATGATCTTGATGGAGAAATTGACAAGATTTACTGAGGGATGTATCCAGGCGCCTTCTCTTGTCAGGCCATAGAATCCCCAAGCTCTGTGATCTGTCATTAAACTAACTGGGGGACCCAGGAATTGGTGCTGGGGCAAGGTCAGGAACAGGAAAAAAAAGTTTAAGACAGGATAAAAGAGCAATTTTAAAATCATTACTTTTTAACAATGAACACAGCTATTATTCTGAACCCCAAATCATGGATGTGATTGTCAAAAAGACAAAAGAATAGCAGGATAAACTGTTGAAACCAATCTCTTTATAGTAGATAGTAAAAATCTCATTGCAATTCAAAAGATAAATGGCAATTAAGTAGTTTCTGTTAAGTGTTTATTGTTCACCTTTTATGTGGGTGGCCTTTTAAGTGATTTTCTTTTTAAAGGAAAAGAAAGTTTGTTCTCTCCACCATTTGAACCAAACATGATGCAAATGCATGCAACCATCAATTTTAAAATAATAATCGTCTTGATTTTCTAAGCCGATAAACCAACCACCATGCACCACTTCCTTTTCAGGCGGTTGTTTGCTTGGCTTATCACGGTTAACTATTGCACTGTGACTCTGCATGAAGACGGTAATGTAATTAAATCCTATTAACACATCAGGAATAAAGCCCTTTAATGGGCACACAAGGCTTTGAGAGGCAGCTCGTTCCTGAGCAGATTTAATATCCTTAAATTAAGCAAGTGTGAATGGGAAGATGAATCTTATTAAAAACTTAAATCTGATTATATTTGAAAATTATTGGTTTCTTAATGTAATAAATTATCCAATACAGACTAGAACAAATAATATGTCCTAGCTTCACATAACTCCACTCTATAACAAGTGACAAAAGAAATTATGTGTGACTGTGGGGCAAAAAGAAAGGTCTTTTTATAAAAGTCATTTTGCATAATGAAATACCTAAATCATTTTAATAAACATTTGGGGGGGGAAGTGCAAATGACACAGTTGGAGAGGGAATCATTTACCCTATTCAGAAAGGGAATGTGGAAATAGTGATGCTAATGTTTTTTTTTAAATTGCCATTCTGGCCAATTTGTTGTAAATTCTGAAAAGAAAAGCTGCAGCTTCTGTTGTTGGTAGCGAATTCCTTCTCCAGAAGGCTAATGCAAATGTAAGCCATCTGCCACGCATTCTGCTGAGAAAGCTGGAGTCGCAAACAATGGGCCAACAGTCTCTGAATACTAACACACACACTCCGCGGGCAAGAAAAGTTTGCATTTTCCCCAAAGGTATACTTTGCCTTGCCTCCTTTCCCATCATCACCAGGACCACCAGGCACCCACTCTCTCTCCCCCAATCCAACTGGCACCAGGCAGGCTTCCACATGATTAGTCTGATGATGTTCACAAGGAGAAGCCCCAAGAGAAGCATTTCTGTTCAAACTGACTGAAGCAGGAAGGCGAGACCTGTTAAATAATTTAACCAGACAAATGCTTCACAGTGTGCGTGTTTTAACTTATTCCTATTTTAGCAGAATCTGGCTTCGCCCACTGCACTACACATCCGAGCCTCTGCGTGGGCTTTATCCTTTCATGACTGGTCCCTTTCCGAGGGCTCAGGAACACTGACCTCAGCTCATCTGAAAGCCACCGCCTCACCAGCAGATGGGTGCATTAAACAGAATGCACCTGGCAAGGGTGCCGGCGCGTGAAACCAGGGTCTGCTCGCACACTTTCAAGTAATTCTTTCCACTCCATTCGAGGAAACTGGAATGCTCAGTTGTTTGGCAAGTGTGCCCAAATGGCTCATTCGACGACGTGATGAAACATTTTAAGTATTGTTTGGAGTTTGGTGACGGGGCGGAGGGAGAGGCGACCCCCAGTGAAAAGCCATCGCACAAATGCTAGCTTCCCTTCTCCCCAGATCTGGCCCCTGCCAGCTTTCCTCTCCAATCTCTTCTTGCTCCGATTACCATGTACTCTCGGGCCTCTTGCTGGAGGTTTCCCAAACTTGCTAGACTGTATCCTATCTTCCTGCCTGCGTACAGCTGCGTTCACTGCCTAGAATGCCTTCGCAAGACCCTCCCGCTACACACCTCCTAGGCAGGGGTCTAGAATTTGCTCTAGAGTCGATCGTCCTGGGTTCAAATCCCAGCTTCCTCACTTGGTAGTTGTGTGGCTGTGGACACGTTACCTAACTTCCCTATGCCACAGTGGACTCCTAGAAGGAGCATAATAAGAATATAACCTACCCCGGAGACTAACTAGGGGAAGACACAGAAAGCACTTGGCACGGTATCTAGAATACTGCGTGTTCAATAACAGCTATGACTAGCCTTTCTTTTCTGGAACCTCAGGCTCTCATTTGCCATCCCCTCTCTCTCACTCCTTGATATTAGTTAATCTTTCTCTGCATGACCACGTTCTTCTGTGCAAGTACATGCTTATGCTATGCCATTCATCATCTATTTAATTAGGTGCTTATATCTGTCTTTTCTGTTAGGCTATACATTTCTTAAGAGCTTATTCTTACTTGTTGTATCCACAAGGCTTAATACAGTACCAGACTTATAAAAATTGCTTCATAAATATTTATTAGCTAAATATAAGAATTAATGAATGAATGAGTTTAGTTAAGAGCTGGATTAAGCGTATAAACCAAGATAGAGAGGAGATAAATGCTTCCCATCATATATTTAACGGCGATGGCCAGAGAAGACCAGAAAAGGACTTTCAGGTACTGAGGAGGATGGAGAGCAACTAGAACATTTAATACATTGCTGATGAGAATGTAAACTGCCTCAATAACTATAAAAAGCTATTTAGCAGTAGCTCTAATAAAGCTAAATATATCCCTATCTAATGGCCCAGCAATTCCACTATTTAATATACACCCAGTAGAAATGAATGAACATATTCGCAAAAAAGATACGTAAAGCATATTCACCACAACTTCTCAAAATAGCCTCAAACTTGAAACAACACAAACACCCATCAGCAGGAGAATGGATTAAAAATGCTTACAGTACCTTTATATAGTGAAATATACCTAGAATTTTTTTAAAAAGAGGGAATGCAAGAATCCCCCTCATCCTAAATTTTACTTTCCACAGTTTCAGTTATGCCGGGTAAACCATGGTCTGGAAGCAGGTGATGTTCCTCCTGACATATTTTCAGAAGGTCAATAGTAGCCTAACAGGGAGTCACAAAGCCTGCACAATTCACCTCACTTCATCTTGCAGGCATTTTATCATCTCAGATCATTACAAGAAGAGCAAATACTATACAATAAGATATCTTGAAGCAGACCACATTCACATAACTTTTATTATAGTATGTTATTATAATTGTTCTATTATGTTATTGGTTCTTGTTGATAATCTCTTACAGTATCTAATTTAGAAATTAAACTTGGGACGCCTAGGTGGCTTGGTCGGTTGGGCGTCCAACTTCGGCTCAGGTCATGATCTCACGGTCCGTGAGTTCGAGCCCCGCGTCGGGCTCTGTGCTGATCGCTCAGAGCCTGGAGCCTGTTTCAGATTCTGTGTCTCCCTCTCTCTCTGCCCCTCCCCTGTTCATGCTCTGTCTCTCTCTGTCTCAAAAATAAATAAACGTTAAAAAAAATAAATAAAACGTTTAAAAAAAAAGAAATTAAACTTTATCATTCATATATATATATATATATATATATATATATATATATATATATAAGAGAAAACACAGAATATATAGGGGTTTAGTACTACCTGTGGTTTCAGGCATCCACTAAAAGTCTCCTATGAATAAAGGGTGCTACTACACTGATATAAACAAAAATAGAAATAAATCTCCAAAATATTATGTTTAGCAAAAGAATCCAGATACACAAAAGTATGTATTATAGAATTCCATTTATATCAAGTTCAAGAACAAAGCTAACTAGGATAGCAAAACTCAGAATAGTGATTATTTCAAGGGGGAACTTTCTAGGGTAATGGGGATGTTCTATATCTTGGTCTGAATGGTAGTTAACACAAATACATACATTTGTAAAAATCCATTGAGCAATACATTTCAGGTCTGTGCACTTTACTCTGTATAAATTATGCCTCAAAACAATTGTCATAACACTGCTGGCAGGCATGTACATTGGTACAGCCTTTCTGGAATGCTGTCTGTTAATAGATATCAAAAGCATCCCCAAACCATTGACTCAGAAAGCCCACTTGTAGGAATTTATCCAAAGAAAATAATTAAACAAATGCACAAATGTATATGTATAAGGATATCTACTGAACTGAAGTTTACAATAACAAAAACTGAGAATACCATAAGCATTTAATGGTGTGGAATGTTGCACAATGAAATACTAGGGAAACAAAAATTTATAGGTCTATAATTATTGAAATGGGAAGATAATCCCAAAAGATTATTTAGTGAAAAAAAGGCAGATGACAGAGGAGTACTTTGGTATGATCTTATTTTGTTAACACATAAATATACATATACACACATACATATATATGTACATATATATTTGCCCAGGAAAAAAGTCTCCAAGAATGCACAACCAAGTGCCACAATGGTTTTCTCTGGATGGGATTTCTCTGATTTGGTTGTTTTATTTTTGTCTGTTGCTTTCCATTAATTTTTTTTTATTATGACCATTTGTCAGTTGGGAAATTTAAATAAATACATAGATACACGATAGCTGAATACACATAAATGTGCATGTGCAGACATCCATTCAACAGAAATGCGCCAACATGACCTAAGGCCGTATATGATACAAGAAGGCTGCACTCTCTTTTTAAGTAAAAAGTTGTCTTGAGAAGGCAAGGAGGCTACAGGCCACCTCTATAAAACAAGGGTAAGTCCTGCATGACGGATGAGAACAGGAACAGTCCCTGGGGAGGTGCCATTTTGAAAGACTTGCTATGTTGGACAGAGTCAGATGGGAGACTGTCTTTTTTGGGGCCCCCTTAGGGGACATGTTTAAGAGACTCATGACCTGCTAAAATCCAAAAAGAAGAATATCCTCTTAGACGCCTAAACTGTAATTGGATGACCAGCCAAATCTTCAAGTTCAAGAATGTGGTTTTACATACACACTAAAGTCTTTTTAACATCAGATTTCATCAAATAATAAAAAGCTGGGGGAGAAGAAATAGATAGACAGAGAGAGATAGGGATAGATACAGAGAGGAGACAGAGATAGAGATGCCCATTTCTAGTCATTGCCAGTGAAAAGTAAATTCTCATTTCTGGCATTCTCGTGTGATCATGCTTTGTCTGAGTTTCTTTCTTTTCTTTCTCTTTGATTTTCTGTTGATTCTCAATGGTTGGGTGTAAGGTCACTAAGATTCCTTCAGTATTTTTCTCAGTGTATAATTATTACAACTCAAGGACTTGGAATCTGTCCGAGATTACAGTCCGTTTAAACAACCTTGCCCCATCCTATATGCCCCACACTACTCATCAACCTCTTCTACTCTGTTTTTAGACCTAGATGCCCTGATCCAAACCACAGGTTATAATTTTTATATAATTATTTTTAATTTGGAAAAAGCCCAGAAACTTATAGAGACATTGCAAATATAAAGAACTTTTGCCTTAAAAGATTTTAGAGTAAGTTGCGGGCCTGATGCTCCATCATCCCAGAAAACCTTACTATGTGTATCTGACAAACACATTCCCCTGTATAATCAGAAAAAATCGGGACATCAACACTGATACATCACTAATAATCCTCAGAATCCCCTTCAAGTTCTGCCAACTGTCCTCATAATGTCCTATAGATCAGATGAATGCAGTTCAGAATCACACAGGGCATTTAGCTGTCATGTCTCACCTATCTCTTTCAGTCTGGAAAAGTTACTCGGTCTTTCCTTGACTCTTAGGACCTCAACATTTCTGAAGATTATAAGCCATTTATTTCGTAAACAACCCTCAATTTAGATTTTTCTGATGTTTCTCATGAAACGGGTTATACATCTTTGACATGAATGTCACAGGAGATGCTGTGTTCTTCTCATTGTTTCCTCTCAAGGGGCACAGAATCTTGATTTGTCTCATTACTGATGTTCACTCTGATCACTTAATTAAGTTGGTATCTACTAGGCTTCTCCACTGAAGTTATTCATTCTCCCTTGTAATTAATAAATTGCTGAATATACTGATATTTAAAGGCAGTCCAAGGAAGAAAAAAAATGAAAAAGGATTAATCAAAAGTAATAGGTAAGTGAATTCGAAGAAAATAGTTCCATGAAATCCAACACAAAAGAGACCTTCTGAAAATGAGAATACGATCAATCATGTGAAAAGTTACAAAAATAAAAGATCTAAAGAATAGCCATTGGCTTTTGCAACTATAAGATCAGTGGTGACAGTGGCTAGTCAGTTTCAGGAGAGTGGATGTCATAGTTTGAGGACCGAAGGGAGAGCAGATCAAGAGGACATGGGTAGGATGGTCTTAGTCTTTCCAGCCCGAGTCAAGAGGGAAGATGAAGATGAACAGAGTCAGAACAAAGAACAAAGAAACTATGGGAGTTTATACCTGATGGCTTCTATTTTCTCCACGAACTTGTGTCAACTACTAATGGAAACAGGGCATGGGTGAGGTGGAGGTTTGGGGAAGATAGTCAAGGTGACAGCTGCTAACCATGGAGGTTGATAAAGGGAGTTTCCTAGGAAATCAGGAAGCACATTCGCTCTAAGAGAACTTTTCTCTTTAGTCATTTGCCTTATGTCTCCAAGCCCTCTAAGCAATGTTTCCTGACTGGAATTCTACTGCTGATGGCTGAAATCTCAGCATTCTATATCTCAGACCCGAAATGAAAAGAAGACAGAGGAAAGAAATGCGTTACAACCATAATCACTGGAAAGATGGTCAAGGGAGAGTCATATAGCAGGTGATTATTTTGAAATTGGCCCTGTAACATATGGTTTTAAAGAACACCACGTTGGCCACATCTCCCCTGGTCACATATGCCTTTCGGGCTTACTGACTTCTCCAGTCACTCTTGTCCCTATGTGCAGACCCACCTCAGGCCAGCACTAGCCTCATACCAACTATGGAACCAGGAGTCCATACCCTCTTCAAGGGCTCCCACATAGTGCAGATCTTGGGCTCTGATCTCTCAGCTGCTTATCTTGCTCTGTTGTTCTGAGCAAGAAAAAGCAGCTCTAGTGTTTCCTGTATTCAAACTTCAAATACCTCTTTCTTTCCATTGAATCATCTTTTTTCCCTTTAAAAAAAAAAGTTTATTTATTTATTTGGAGAGAGAGAAAGAGAGTGTGAGTGGGGGGAGGGGCAGAGAAGGAGAGAGAGAGAGAGAGAGAGAGAGAGAGAGAGAGAGAGAGAGAGGGAGGGAGAATCCCAAGCAGGCTCCATGCTGTCAGCACAGAGCCTGATGTGGGGCTTGAATTCACAAACTGTGACATCATGATCTGAGCCAAAATCAAGAGTCGGATTCTTTTTTTTTTTTTTTAACGTTTTATTTATTTTTGAGACAGGGAGAGACAGAGCATGAACAGGGGAGGGTCAGAGAGAGGGAGACACAGAATCTGAAACAGGCTCCAGGCTCTGAGCCATCAGCACAGAGCCCGACGCGAGGCTCGAATTCACGGACCGCGAGATCATGACCTGAGCAGAAGTCGGATGCCCAACCGACTGAGCCACCCAGGCGCCCCAAGAGTCGGATTCTTAACCAACTGAGCCACCCAGGCGCCTGGTTGGACCTTAATCTTATGTCCATACATAATGAAAGGCTTTGCTATTCCTAGCCAGAGAATATCCTCACAATTTTTAAATCCACTGGCATCTCTTCCTCCCACCCCTACCTACCTCCATGTATACTTACATATATACCTGCATGCATACATACGTATGTGCACCTGTCCCATCATTTCTCCCAGACCTACTGAGGGGTTTGTGCTGTTCCTGTCATACTTACCAACCCTATGCATTTGTGAGCAGTTAACTAGCCAGTAGGATTAACTGGAACAACTGATGATTAAACATATACAGTCTTAAGCTAGTTACTCTTGTGCTCTAAACACCTGAGTTCTTGGCCACAGTGTCTGAGCACATTAGTCACACACATTCAGCCCCATTAAAGCCAAATTCCCTTGTGGCCTTTAAGCGGAGTCTGAAATGGTTATTAAACCTTGTCCTTACAAAAATATTTTTATATCCAGTGTCATGGTAAGACCCCTTAGAACATATTTGCATACATTGGATACCGTTGGCCAACCATAGCTTCTCACTCTCAGCAACACTGCACGCTGTAGGAGCCATCCATCCTTTATTTGTGGCAGAAACTAAAAACCTCTATAGGACAACAACGGGCCAGAAAATGAGTTTGGAGCATAGTAATTTACACATGTATCACCAGGGCAGGCCACGAACATAATCTATGGGACTCTTTAGGCCTCCAGTCTTTCATAAGACAAGCAGCAAGTCAAGTTGTATTTGAGAAATATTCAGTCTTAAAATGTTGATAGGAGACGCTGTTCTCTATAGTGAGCACCCCACAAAAATACTCTGCGCACACACAAACAGTTTCCCAGCAAGCAGTGCTTGTACCTGCAAGTTTTCTCTTAGCTGTGTGGCCGTAAAACTTGCTCCTGTCACAGCAACCACAACTGTTCTGGCTTGTGGATTCTAGACACAAGTATCCAGACACACAATTGGCCCAGTTTCCCCATCTGGTTCTGCAAAACACAATGCTTTGTCCTTCTACGATGATAAGACGAGGCAAGTGCACACGCACACACACACACGCACACACCACTTACTTGGAAGGAGGGATACATATTTTTTCACATTAGTAAAATATCCCGAGAACTTCTCTTCAGTTTTATGGCAACCGGACTCTAAGAAAATAGTAAATAAAGCACAAATTCCAAATGAATAGAGGAAAGCTGCCATTCTCGTTGGGATCACTAAAGCATACGATGTTTTAACCATCTCAGTGAGTCTGTTTCATGATGTCATATGGAGGGGTCATTTGAACAAATTTAAAGAAAGAGTGATATGTGTCCTCAATGTGTATTCCTTAACCACACTAATCTCAAAGACCACATCCCATCGCCAAGCCCAAACCCTACCTCTGTGCTTCCCTTCTCACACTCACTACCTTATGCAGAGCTATCACTGGGAGCTGGTACAATGGTGTGATTCCCCAGGTCCTGCATTTTGAAGGGATTCATAGCCACAGCAGAAAGAGGTAGAGATGAAGAACTGATGTCTGGTAGGTCAGGTTTCAGCATGAAAAAAGAACCTAACTCTCACTGTCTTCCATTTTAAAGAAGACCTATTCCTGGCCCCTCGGGACCCACCAAATGCTTTCCTTGATCCTCTTACACCTGTTGATCAAGAATGACCTTTGTGCTCATTTCAACCCAAATTTCTCTTCCATTAAAAGGTAGGAGGGTGATGGAAATACAATTTGCTTAGTCCCAAGCTCCACGGCTCCTAAACGTGAACGTGAGTCTCTGCACTGTCTCCTTCCAACCTCCACTCTGTGGGGCTGACAGCTGGGCTGTCTCAAATGTGTCTCCAATACTGTAAGCTCCCACACTCATCTGCCTGTAAGTCCAAAATCTAAAAATTAAAAAGTAATAAAAAAATGCCAGCTTTACTTAACACTTAAATTAATAAATTATCTTTCTCTTTATCAAACATATTTTAACCATTTAATTATATGTCTGTTCTTAGATGATATCAAAAGCACAGTTCCTCTTGGGTAGACACATAATAAATGTTAAGCGGGAAAAAATACATAAAGTAAATGAATAGCTGGCTATCTTAGCTATAGTACATCTGTCAGGGTTAACAGCTTCCACTGCTGGTGAGCACATTTCTCTTTGCACTTCACATTTCATTCTTTCTTCCTGAATTTTTCCCCCAAGTCCCCACCCTCATCCACTAACATTTAACAATTGAAATTTTCAAAATTCTTAAAATTCCCTTTCTCACTTGTCTATCTCTTGATCAACATGTTTTAGTCATGTTGATTTTCTATCAACTCCCTTAACACACATTTGTATACATTGTCTTCTACACCTGAAACACAATTTCTCTACTCCAAGGTCATTTCTTCTGTCCAACTGCTATTCACCCTTTGGGTCTCCTCTTAAAAGTCCTCTCTTTAGAGACTTCCAAGCCTAGATTAGGAAACTCTCCTGCCATAATATCTCCATGGTATACATCATAATTGTATTCAATAACTATAATTATGTTTATTATTTGTTTCTCCCATTAGAGTCTAAGCTCTTGAGACTGTCGTTCCCCACTGACTAGAAACTACAGCACTGCTAGATTAAATTTTAAATATCTATTCTAAAACACACACACACACAACTCTAGGTGCATAAGAAAAACTGAGATGTTAAAGAGAAAAAGAGCAGTAGGCAAGAGTTAACCCCTCCATGCAGAAGTAAAATTATGACAACAAAAGCACAATGTCTGGGAGGGAAGAAATGGAAGTCTACTGCTATAAGCTTCTTAGGTTATATGTGATTAGCATATCCCTGAAGGTAGACTATGATAAGTTAAAGGTGTACAGTATAAACACTAAATTGACCACTTAAAAAAAAATAAAAAGTTGCAACTCTAAGCATGTTTTTTTTATGCCAATAAAACTGACAGCTTAGATAAAATGCATATATTTCTGAAGAGATACAGACTACCAAAATTTATTCAAGAAAAAAAATGGATAATCTGAACAACCTTATATCTGGTAAAGATATTTATTTATTTATTTTTAAGTTTATTTATTTATTTTGAGGGAGGAAAGGGCAGAGAGAGAGAGAGGGAAAGAGAAAGAATCCCAAGCAGGCTCTGCACTGTCAGCCCAGAGCCCGACACAGGGTTCGATCTCAGGAACTGTGAGATCATGACCTAAAGCTGAAATCAAGAGTCAGTCGCTTAACTGATGGAGTCATCCAGACACCCCTAAAGAGATTTAATTTGTAGTTAAAAACCTTCCCACAGTGAAAACTCCAGGCCCAGAAGGCTTCATTGGTAAATTATACCAAGCATTTAAGGAGGACATAATACCAATTCTATACATACTCATCCAGAAAATTGAAGACGAGAAAATACTTCCTACCTCATTTTATCAGCATAATCCTGGTAATAAACCAGATAAAAGTACTATGAAAATAAGAAGAAAAAAACCTGCTCATTCACTCACAAATATAGATGCAATTCTTAACAAAACTTTATAAAAGCCAACTTAATAATATATTTAAAGGGTAATATGTGGTGACCAATGGGATTTATCCTGGGCATGCAAGGGTGGTTAACATGGGAAAATCAATCAATGTAATTTGTCGTGTCAACAGACTAAAGAAAAAAAGCGTATGTTTATCTAAAAAGATACAGAAAACGCATTTGACAAAATCCAACAGTCATTTCTAATTCGTTTTTATCTCCCAATAAATTAGGAAGAAAAGGGACTTCCTCAACCTAATAAAGGGGTATCTATGAAAAAAGTAATGCACATCATACTTCATAGTGAAAGACCAAATGCTTTCCTCCTAAGATCAGGAGCAAAGCAGGGACGTCCTTTCTTACCACTTCTGTTCAACATAGTACTAAAGGTTATAAGAACTTCAAAAAGGCAAGGGGAAAAAAGACATTGAGAGTGAAACGGAAAAAGTAAAACTGTCTCTACTCTTAGGGAACATGATTGTCTATGTAGAAAATCCAAAGCACTATTTAAAAAGCTATTAAAACTAATAATGGAATTTTATAAGGTTGTAGGGTACAAGATCAATTTAAAAAATCATTTGTATTTATATATATTAATGATGAACTATCAAAAATTAATATTTTAAAGTAATATAATTTAAAGCCCTCAAAAAATAAAATACTTAGGAATAAATGGGACAAAAGATATGTAAAATCTGTACACTGAAAACATTAGAACATTGCTTAGAGAAATTAAAGATCTAATAAATGGAGAGATAGGTCATGTTCATGGGTCATATAACTAAATATTGTTAAAATGCCAATTTCCCCAAAACTGATCTAGAGATTCAGTATAAACTCAATAAACTTAAGCAAGATTTTTTTTAGAAACTAAAGAGCTAAATCTAAAATTCATGTGGAAATGAGAAGGAAATATAATACCAAACAATTCTGAAAATAAATAATAAAACTGGAAGACTTACACTAAGTGACTCCAAAACCTTTTATAAAACTATAGTAATCAAGACAGTCTGGCACTGGCATCAAGATGACAAATAAATTGATAGGACAGAATTGAGAGTCCAGAAATAAACCCACATGCATATGGCCACTTGAGGCTTTCAAAAATTTTATTTTGAAATTATTAAATTATTATGGTTCCCAGAAAGTTGAACAAAATGTACAGGGAGATCCTATAAGCCTTTCACTCAGCCTCCTGCTATGGTAACAACTTGCATACTACGTATAGTACAATATCACAACCCGGAAACTGACATCCTCAGATACAGTTAGTTTTACCGTCTCATCTGTGTGTGTATATAGTTCAGTGCAATCTGATCACATGCGTATCTTCATGAAATCACACCACAATCAAGTGACAGCTCTGTTCTATCAGCAAGGCTCCCTCTTGCTACCCCTTTATAGCCACACCCACTCTCTCCACCTTTTACTTTCTAACCTCTGGGAACCGCTAATGTTTTTTCCATTTCTATAATACTTTTATTTCAAAGATGTTATACAAATGTAATCATACAGTGTACAAGATTGTGAGCTTTTTTCACTGAGCACAAATTTTCCTTAAAATCCATCCGTGTTGTTCCAGGTAGGATCAATTTATTTTTGACAAAGGAACAAAAGCAAAAGAAAAATAAGTCTTTTTAATAAATGTTGTTGGAATTAACATTCCATTTTTTTGCATTAACATTCCAAATAATGGAAAATAATTTCAACTTATATAATATGCAAAAGTTCATTCAAAATGAATTATATATCTAAATGTAAACCCCAAACCATAAAATTTCTAGAAGACAACACATATTTGTAATCTTAAGTTAGGCAAAGATTGCATTGATAGGACACAAAGAGAATGATCCATAAAAGAATATGTTAATAAATTGATTTCATCAAAATTAAGAACATCTGCTTTTCAAAAGACACTGTTAAATGAATTAAAACACAAGACAAAGACAGGGAGAAAATATTTGCAAAGCATACATGTTAAAGTACTTGTGTCCAGAATACATAAAGAACCCTTTAAAGAAATTATAAGAAAATAAGCAAACATTTTAAAAATGGACAAAAGTCTGATTAGACATCTTACCAGAGAAATAACAACAGCCAATAAGCACATGAAAAAATGTTTATCGTCGTTAGTCGTTAAGAAAATGCAAATTAAAACCCAGTGAGGTACCACTACATATCTATCAGAATGTCCAAAATTAAAATGACCTACCTCCAATACAAAGTTAAGTGCTGGTGAGAATTTTTTTTTTTTTTTTTTTTCACACACAGCATTTTTATTGCTGTAAAAGTCCTCTGTGCTCTGTCTATTCATTTCTCACTCCCTCCACACACACACTGTCAGCCTTTACATTAAGTCCATAGTTTTCCCTTTTCCACACTGTCATATAATTGTAATCCTACACTTTTCAGATGGCTACTTTCACTTAGTAATATATATTTAAGGTTCTTCCATGATTTTTCATGGCTTGATATCTCATTTCTTTTTAGCACCGAATAAATAAATATGCCATTGTCTGGATGTATCATAGTTTATCTACTCACAAACTGAAGGATATCTTCAGAAACTTGATTGCTTCCAAGTTTTGGCAATTGTGAATAAAAATTCTACAAACATCTGCGTACAGGTTTTTGCGTAGACATAAGTTTTTAACTTCTTTGGATAAATAAACAAGGTGCATGATCATTAGGTAGTATGGTTAGAGGGTGTCTAGTTTTGTAAGAAACCACCAAACTGTCTTACAAAGTGGCTGTACTATTTTGCATTCCCACCAGTAATGAAGAAGAGTTATTTTTGCTCTACATCCTTGCCAACGTTTGGTGTTTTCAGTGTTCCGGATTTTGGCCATTCTAGTAAGTGCATAGTGGTACTTCACTGTTGTCTTAATTTGCATTTTCCTGATGACATATGATGTGACTCATCTTTCATAGGCTCATCTACCATCTACCTATCTTCTTTGATGAGGTGTCTGTTAAGATCTTTGGCCCATTTTTGTAATCAGGCTATTTGTTTCTTATGGTTGAGCTTTAAGAATTCTTTGTATATTTTTGATAGCAGTCCTTTGTCACATGTGTCTTTTGCAAATACTTTCTCCCAGACGGTAGCATGTTTTCTAATTTTCTTGACATTGTTTTTCACAGAGCGGACGTTTTCATTTTTTTTTTTTTTTTTTTTTTTTTATTTTTTAATATATGAAATTTACTGTCAAATTGGTTTCCATACAACACCCAGTGCTCATCCCAAAAGGTGCCCTCCTCAATACCCATCACCCACCCTGCCCTCCCTCCCACCCCCCATCAACCCTCAGTTTGTTCTCAGTTTTTAACAGTCTCTTATGCTTTGGCTCTCTCCCACTCTAACCTCTTTTTTTTTTTTTTTTCCTTCCCCTCCCCCATGGGTTTCTGTTAAGTTTCTCAGGATCCACATGAGAGTGAAAACATATGGTATCTGTCTTTCTCTGTATGGCTTATTTCACTTAGCATCACACTCTCCAGTTCCATCCATGTTGCTACAAAAGGCCATATTTCATTTTTTCTCATTGCCATGTAGTATTCCATTGTGTATATAAACCACAATTTCTTTATCCATTCATCAGTTGATGGACATTTAGGCTCTTTCCATAATTTGGCTATTGTTGAGAGTGCCGCTATAGACATTGGGGTACAGGTGCCCCTATGCATCAGTACTCCTGTATCCCTTGGGTAAATTCCTAGCAGTGCTATTGCTGGGTCATAGGGTAGGTCTATTTTTAATTTTCTGAGGAACCTCCACACTGCTTTCCAGAGCGGCTGCACCAATTTGCATTCCCACCAACAGTGCAAGAGGGTTCCTGTTTCTCCACATCCTCTCCAGCATCTATAGTCTCCTGATTTGTTCATTTTGGCCACTCTGACTGGCGTGAGGTGGTATCTGAGTGTGGTTTTGATTTGTATTTCCCTGATAAGGAGCGACGTTGAACATCTTTTCATGTGCCTGTTGGCCATCCGGATGTCTTCTTTAGAGAAGTGTCTATTCATGTTTTCTGCCCATTTCTTCACTGGGTTATTTGTTTTTCGGGTGTGGAGTTTGATGAGCTCTTTATAGATTTTGGATACTAGCCCTTTGTCCGATGTGTCATTTGCAAATATCTTTTCCCATTCCGTTGGTTGCCTTTTAGTTTTGTTGGTTGTTTCCTTTGCTGTGCAGAAGCTTTTTATCTTCATAAGGTCCCAGTAATTCACTTTTGCTTTTAATTCCCTTGCCTTTGGGGATGTGCCGAGTAAGAGATTGCTACGGCTGAGGTCAGAGAGGTCTTTTCCTGCTTTCTCCTCTAAGGTTTTGATGGTTTCCTGTCTCACATTCAGGTCCTTTATCCATTTTGAGTTTATTTTTGTGAATGGTGTGAGAAAGTGGTCTAGTTTCAACCTTCTGCATGTTGCTGTCCAGTTCTCCCAGCACCATTTGTTAAAGAGACTGTCTTTTTTCCATTGGATGTTCTTTCCTGCTTTGTCAAAGATGAGTTGGCCATACGTTTGTGGGTCTAGTTCTGGGGTTTCTATTCTATTCCATTGGTCTATGTGTCTGTTTTTATGCCAATACCATGCTGTCTTGATGATGACAGCTTTGTAGTAGAGGCTAAAGTCTGGGATTGTGATGCCTCCTGCTTTGGTCTTCTTCTTCAAAATTACTTTGGCTATTCGGGGCCTTTTGTGGTTCCATATGAATTTTAGGATTGCTTGTTCTAGTTTTGAGAAGAATGCTGGTGCAATTTTGATTGGGATTGCATTGAATGTGTAGATAGCTTTGGGTAGTATTGACATTTTGACAATATTTATTCTTCCAATCCATGAGCAGGGAATGTCTTTCCATTTCTTTATATCTTCTTCAATTACCTGCATAAGCTTTCTATAGTTTTCAGCATACAGATCTTTTACATCTTTGGTTAGATTTATTCCTAGGTATTTTATGCTTCTTGGTGCAATTGTGAATGGGATCAGTTTCTTCATTTGTCTTTCTGTTGCTTCATTGTTAGTGTATAAGAATGCAACTGATTTCTGCACATTGATTTTGTATCCTGCAACTTTGCTGAATTCATGTATCAGTTCTAGCAGACTTTTGGTGGAGTCTATCGGATTTTCCATGTATAATATCATGTCATCTGCAAAAAGCGAAAGCTTGACTTCATCTTTGCCAATTTTGATGCCTTTGATTTCCTTTTGTTGTCTGATTGCTGAGGCTAGAACTTCCAGCACTATGTCAAACAGCAGCGGTGACAGTGGGCATCCCTGTCGTGTTCCTGATCTCAGGGAAAAAGCTCTCAGTTTTTCCCCGTTGAGGATGATGTTAGCTGTGGGCTTTTCATAAATGGCCTTTATGATCTTTAAGTATGTTCCTTCTATCCCGACTTTCTCAAGGGTTTTTATTAAGAAAGGGTGCTGGATTTTGTCAAAGGCCTTTTCTGCATCGATTGACAGGATCATATGGTTCTTCTCTTTTTTTTTGTTAATGTGATGTATCACGTTGATTGATTTGCGAATATTGAACCAGCCCTGCATCCCAGGAATGAATCCCACTTGATCATGGTGAATAATTCTTTTTATATGCTGTTGAATTCGATTTGCTAGTATCTTATTAAGAATTTTTGCATCCATATTCATCAGGGATATTGGCCTGTAGTTCTCTTTTTTTACTGGGTCTCTTTCTGGTTTAGGAATCAAAGTAATACTGGCTTCATAGAATGAGTCTGGAAGTTTTCCTTCCCTTTCTATTTCTTGGAATAGCTTGAGAAGGATAGGTATTATCTCTGCTTTAAATGTCTGGTAGAACTCCCCTGGGAAGCCATCTGGTCCTGGACTCTTATTTGTTGGGAGATTTTTGATAACCGATTCAATTTCTTCGCTGGTTATGGGTCTGTTCAAGCTTTCTATTTCCTCCTGATTGAGTTTTGGAAGAGTGTGGGTGTTTAGAAATTTGTCCATTTCTTCCAGGTTGTCCAATTTGCTGGCATATAATTTTTCATAGTATTCCCTGATAATTGTTTGTATCTCTGAGGGATTGGTTGTAATCATCCCATTTTCATTCATGATTTTATCTATTTGGGTCATCTCCCTTTTCTTTTTGAGAAGCCTGGCTAGAGGTTTGTCAATTTTGTTTATTTTTTCAAAAAACCAACTCTTGGTTTCGTTGATCTGCTCTACAGTTTTTTTAGATTCTATATTGTTTATTTCTGCTCTGATCTTTATTATTTCTCTTCTTCTGCTGGGTTTAGGCTGCCTTTGCTGTTCTGCTTCTATTTCCTTTAGGTGTGCTGTTAGATTTTGTATTTGGGATTTTTCTTGTTTCTTGAGATAGGCCTGGATTGCAATGTATTTTCCTCTCAGGACTGCCTTCGCTGCATCCCAGAGCGTTTGGATTGTTGTATTTTCATTTTCGTTTGTTTCCATATATGTTTTAATTTCTTCTCTAATTGCCTGGTTGACCCACTCATTCGTTAGTAGGGTGTTCTTTAACCTCCATGCTTTTGGAGGTTTTCCAGACTTTTTCCTGTGGTTGATTTCAAGCTTCATAGCATTGTGGTCTGAAAGTATGCATGGTATAATTTCAATTCTTGTAAACTTATGAAGGGCTGTTTTGTGACCCAGTATATGATCTATCTTGGAGAATGTTCCATGTGCACTCGAGAAGAAAGTATATTCTGTTGCTTTGGGATGCAGAGTTCTAAATATATCTGTCAAGTCCATCTGATCCAATGTATCATTCAGGGCCCTTGTTTCTTTATTGACTGTGTGTCTAGATGATCTATCCATTTCTGTAAGTGGGGTGTTAAAGTCCCCTGCAATGACCACATTCTTATCAATAAGGTTGCTTATGTTTATGAGTAATTGTTTTATATATCTGGGGGCTCGGGTATTTGGCGCATAGACATTTATAATAGTTAGCTCTTCCTGGTGGATAGACCCTGTGATTATTATATAATGCCCTTCTTCATCTCTTGTTACAGCCTTTAATTTAAAGTCTAGTTTGTCTGATATAAGTATGGCTACTCCAGCTTTCTTTTGGCTTCCAGGAGCATGATAAATAGTTCTCCATCCCCTCACTCTCAATCTAAAGGTGTCCTCAGATCTAAAATGAGTCTCTTGTAGACAGCAAATAGATGGGTCTTGTTTTTTTATCCATTCTGATACCCTATGTCTTTTAGTTGGCGCATTTAATCCATTTACATTCAGTGTTATTATAGAAAGATATGGGTTTAGAGTCATTGTGATGTCTGTATGTTTTATGCTTGTAGTGATGTCTCTGGTACTTTGTCTCACAGGATCCCCCTTAGGATCTCTTGTAGGGCTGGTTTCGTGGTGACAAATTCCTTCAGTTTTTGTTTGTTTGGGAAGACCTTTATCTCTCCTTCTATTCTAAATGACAGACTTGCTGGATACAGGATTCTCGGCTGCATATTTTTTCTGTTTAGCACACTGTAGATATCGTGCCAAGCCTTTCTGGCCTGCCAAGTTTCAAAGGAGAGATCAGTCACGAGTCTTATAGGTCTCCCTTTATATGTGAGGGCACGTTTATCCCTTGCTGCTTTCAGAATTTTCTCTTTATCCTTGTATTTTGCCAGTTTCACTATGATATGTCGTGCAGAAGATCGATTCAAGTTACGTCTGAAGGGAGTTCTCTGTGCCTCTTGGATTTCAATGCCTTTTTCCTTCCCCAGTTCAGGGAAGTTCTCAGCTATAATTTGTTCAAGTACCCCTTCAGCACCCTTCCCTCTCTCTTCCTCCTCTGGGATACCAATTATGCGTATATTATTTTTTTTTAGTGTATCACTTAGTTCTCTAATTTTCCCCTCATACTCCTGGATTTTTTTATCTCTCTTTCTTTCAGCTTCCTCTTTCTCCATAACTTTATCTTCTAGTTCACCTATTCTCTCCTCTGCCTCTTCAAGCCGAGCCATCGTGGATTCCATTTTGTTTTGCAATTCGTTTAAAGCGTTTTTCAACTCCTCGTGACTGTTCCTTAGTCCCTCGATCTTTGTGGCAAGAGATTCTCTGCTGTCCTGTATACTGTTTTCAAGCCCAGCGATTAATTTTATGACTATTATTCTAAATTCACTTTCTGTTATATTATTTAAATCCTTTTTGATCAGTTCATTAGCTGTTGTTATTTCCTGGAGATTCTTCTGAGGGGAATTCTTCCGTTTGGTCATTTTGGAGAGTCCCTGGCGTGGTGAGGACCTGCAGTGCACTTCCCCTGTGCTGTGGTGTATAACTGGAGTTAGTGGGCGGGGCCGCAGTCCGACCCGATGTCTGCCCCCAGCCCACTGCTGGGGCCACAGTCAGACTGGTGTGTGCCTTCTCTTCCCCTCTCCTAGGGGCGGGATTCACTGTGGGGTGGCGTGTCCCGTCTGGGCTACTTGCACACTGCCAGGCTTGTGTTGCTGGGGATCTGGCGTATTAGCTGGGGTGGGTAGGCAAGGTGCACGGGGGCTGGAGGGGCAGGCTTAGCTCGCTTCTCCTTAGGTGATCCACTTCAGGAGGAGCCCTGTGGCAGCGGGAGGGAGTCAGATCCGCTGCCGGAGGTTTGGCTCCGTAGAAGCACAGAGTTGGGTGTTTGCGCGGAGCGAGCAAGTTCCCTGGCAGGAACTGGTTCCCTTTGGGATTTTGGCTGGGGGATGGGCGGGGGAGATGGCGCTGGCGTGCGCCTTTGTTCCCCGCCAAGCTGAGCTCTGCCGTCCGGGGGCTCAGCAGCTCTCCCTCCCTTTGTCCTCCAGCCTTCCCGCTTTCTGAGCAGAGCTGTTCACTTATGACCTCCCAGACGCTAAGTCGCGCTTGCTGTCGGAACACAGTCCGTCCGGCCCCTCCGCTTTTGCCAGCCAGACTCGGGGGCTCTGCTTGGCCGGCGAGCCGCCCCTCCGCCCCGGCTCCCTCCCGCCAGTCCGTGGAGCGCGCACCGCCTCGCCGCCCTTCCTACCCTCTTCCGTGGGCCTCTCGTCTGCGCTTGACTCCGGAGACTCCCTTCTGCTAATCCTCTGGCGGTTTTCTGGGTTCTTTAGGCAGGTGTAGGTGGAATCTAAGTGATCGGCAGGACGCGCTGTGAGCCCCGCGTCCTCCTACGCCGCCATCTTCCGGACCCTGCTGGTGAGAATTTTGAATAACTGGAACCATCATACACTTCTGGTTGGCAAGAAAAGTGGTACTTTTCCTTTAGTTGGAAAATAACTAAGCAGTTTCTTAAAATATTAAACACACCTACCATATAACTCACAAATTCCATTCGCAGGGAAATGCAATCATATTTCCATATAAAGACTAGCACATGAATGCCATAGCAGTTTTGTTTGTAACAGCCAAAAATTGGAAACAGCATAGATGTTCTCAACAGGTGAATGGATAAATAAATTATAGTATCTACATTTGTTCTAGTTAGGATTCTCCAGAGCAACAGAAACCAATAGATTATAAAAAGAGATTAATGAGGCTCCCGGGTGGCTCAGTCAGTTAAGTGTCAAACTTCGGCTCAAGTCATAATTTCATGGTTCATGGGTTCAAGCCCCGTGTCAGGCTCTGTGCTGACGGCTCAGAGCCTGGAGCCTGCTTCAGAGGGAGCCAGCTTCTCCCTCTCTGTCTGCCCCTCCCCAGCTCATGCTCTCTTTCTCTCTCTCAATCTCTCTCAAAAATAAACGAACATTTAAAAAAAATGTTTTTAAAAGAGAGATTTATTATGAAGAAATTGCCCTCACAATTGTGGAGACAGAGAAATCCCACAATCTGCAAGCTGAAGACCAGGAAAACCAGTGGTGTAATTTGATCTGGGTCCAAAGGTATGAAAGCCAAAGGAGCCCCAGTCTGAGGGCAGGAGAATGGGAGAGATGTCCCAGCTCAAACAATGAGGCAATGAAGAAAAGGAGCAAATACCTGCTTCCTCCACATGTTTGCTCTACTTAAGCCCTCAAAAGATCGTATGATACAACTCACATTGGGGAGAGCATCCTACTTTGTGAGTCCACCAGCTCAAATCGAATCTCCTCTGAAACACCCTGACAGACACACCCAGAAATAATGTTCCACCAACTTTGGGGTAATCCTTTATGCAGTCAAGTTAATACATAACATTACCTATCACACCACACAGTGGAATACTACTCAGAGGCAAAAATTAATAAGCTATTGACATACTCAAAAACATGGATGGATCTCCAAATTATTTTGCTGAATGAAAGAAGTCAGACAAAAAGAGTATGTATTGGATGACTGTATTTATGTAAAACTGTAGGGGAAACAACTGTAAAATGCAAAGTATTCTTTAGCAACAGAAAGCAGAACAGTAGTTGCCTTGGGTTGGTGGCGGGGCAGCGCGGGGAGATAAGTTAGGAGGGTGTAATATATGGCAGGGTGACTATAGTTAGCCATACTGTATTTTATATATGGAAGTTGCTAAGAAAGTACATTTTAAACTTCCTCACCGGCGCGCCTGGGTGGCTCGGTCGGTTAAGCGTCCGACTTCAGCTCAGGTCACGATCTCGCGGTCCGTGAGTTCGAGCCCCGCGTCGGGCTCTGGGCTGACGGCTCAGAGCCTGGAGCCTGTTTCAGATTCTGTGTCTCCCTCTCTCTCTGCCCCTCCCCTGTTCATGCTCTGTCTCTCTCTGTCTCAAAAAATAAATAAATGTTGAAAAAAATAAACTTCCTCACCACACACACACACACACACACACACACAATTGTACCTACAAAAGCAATAGGTGTGTTAACTAATTTAATTGTGGTAATGGTTTCACAGTATATATGTATATTGAAGCATCACTTCATACACCTTAAACTTACACAATGTTAGGGGCACCTGGGTAGCTCAGTCAGTTAAGCATCTGACTTCAGCTCAGGTCATGATCTCACAGGTAGTGAGTTGGAGCCCTGAGTCAGGCTCTGTGCTATCAGCCTACAGCCTGGAGCCCGCTTTGGATTCTGTCTCTCTCTCTCTCTCTCTCTCTCTCTCTCTCTCTCTCTGCCCCTCCTCCACTTGTGCTCTGTCTCTCAAAAATAAATAAATGTTAAAAAAATTTTTTTAAACTTGTACAATGTTATATGGCAATTATATCTCCATAAAGATGGCGGGGGGGGAAAAGTACTGAGAGAAAAATGACTATCAATTTAGAAAATTTATAACCAGCTAAACAATCATTACAAATTAAGATCAAAGGAAGCATTTCAGACCAAGATCAAGAAAGGGTTTTGGGTGAAAGAATGGAGAACAGATGTCCTTCCATAAGAAGGAAATCAAACCTGGGGGAAATGAGTATGTTGCAAGAAACAAGGGTGAGCAAAGGAATGGGCCAATGTTTCAGGAATCCTAAATAACCATTGACTGAAATAAAATTAAAAAGGCAAAACAATGACTAATATTGGGTAGTTAAAAACATGATAGAATTAAAATACTAAGTAACAATCACATGGAAACAAGGAGGGCTTAATAAAGTCAATCAGTAAATTGTTTTAAGTCCGTCCATATGCTCTTCAGGAGGCTCACAAGATGATCAATTTTGAATTTTTAAGGCAAGACTTCACATTAAAATCTAAAAATAACTACCAAAGGGATAAGCAGGCAGAAATTCTGGTTAGCACAGAACCAACACAGAGAAGGTGCTTGCTAAAATGGCTAAATAAATAACTTGCATGTTTTCTATATTTCACATAGCATGTGCACCAGTACTTTTTAATGTGATGGTATATCTATTATTGAGCTTCATAACTCAATATAAGGATTCTCCCCAGAAACAGAACCACTAGGACACACAGTTGGATTCCATAGTCTTGGGACAGAATCCACTGGAGGCAATGAGGCAGGAAAGCACAGTGCATACAAGTTTGACCTCCTGAGTAGAAATCCCAGCTCTGTCATTGATGACTCAAATGATCTTGAGCCAGAGACTTAATCTCTGATTATCTCAGTCTCCTTACCTTTAATGCTATTGAACTTTATGTGGTGCAATCAATTACTGACATAATTCATAAACAAATGAAATGTTTAACACAGTGTCTGGCACATGGTAAGCATTCAATAAATGGTAGTTTCTATTATTTCTTCATCTCTAGGTCTTTCCCAGAACATGCTGGTAAGTTATGAAGACAAGGCCTTGGTCAGCTGGTCAGAGGTAAGTATTAAATTGCTCATGAATAATCCCCTTCTTTCTGGCCTCCTAGGATTCTGGCTCCTGCAATTCCATGGAGGCGACCTATGGCCTAGTGCTTAGGATGACCAATCCTGGTCAACCCCAAGCTTGGATGCCACACACAACATGCCAAGGGAGAAGCTAGTACCAGAGAAATGGATGTGGTGAACCCTTCCCCTAGATTGCCCTGATAGACATTTTCAACTGCGAGGCTTAGAGCTCTGTTCCCTAATCCCACAAGTGAGGGCCTGGTTCTCCCTTTACCACTAATGCTGAGCTGGCAAGAGAGGGCTGGAGCCAAGGCTCTGCCACGTCATATTACTGTTATATCGACACCACTGATTTTGTCAAAGGAGGGCCCAGTGCTTCCCTACTCAAGCAGCTGGTACATCTCCCAGGCTCCTGTGGCCCTGCCAGACCGCCATGTGTTGCCCTGGAATGCAATGGACAGTGGCAGACCTCACACCATTGCCGTTCCAGCTCAGAATGTTTCCCCAACGAACACTGCTCCAAAAGTCTCTGTGTGAACACTGCTTGGCTATTTGCCCTTGTGTATATGACAACCAGCTAACTAGAAATAAGATACAGCAACAGATATCCAACCATATGGATCCTGCTCTCCTGGCTGTAACTTACCTTCCCTGACACACTGCAGGCATCCACAGCCCTTGAGATCCTCTTGAGGATAAGCACTGATGTCATTTTTGTTCTGCCTTATCTTAAGCATCAAGTCTTTGACCACTTTTCCTCCTCTGTTCTGCCTCTGCCTAGTTTGTCTCTTGTCCACGGCTCTTCTCCCCTGGCCAATGTCACTGGTAACTTTACACTACAACTAAGATCTCATTTAGTATTAAGTAAAGAAATGGAGATCCTCCTCTCTCCATGGGAAAGTTGGGAAGCAGGGATCAGGGTAGGTAAAGAGACGGAGGTCCCTAGAAGCACTCCCTAACACTGCTGGCCTGGGACTGTTTACTGTGTGATCACTATGCAACTGTTTGAGGAAACTGCTATGGAAAGCAGGAAAAGATCCATCAACCTCAACCTGCCAGTCTCTGCACACCCACTAGAGCTAGACGGTGACCCAATTAATGAGTGGTCAACAAATATAAAGTGGTAGTTGAAAAAAATGAAATAGGAAATTGCTAAAAATGCAACATTCATATTTGCAACAACCTAGATGAATTAAATAACAGGCTAACCAATCTCTTTTTTTTTTTAAACCCTGCATGGCATAGATTTTTTTTTTTAATTAAGAGGCTAAAGATACATAGCCAATTGGGACTTTTTCTAATGCAGATGTATAGAAACATCATAGAAAGACACTTTCTACCTCCATCTTCCATTCATTCAACAAACATGTATCGGGAATTAAGGCTACATTACTCATATGCATAGAGTGGAAATTCTAGGATATTACTTGAATCTTTGTCTCTTCCATATAAGAAACAATAAACAATATCTGTTAGAGAGACTAGGTCTGGAAATACTGACTTCAGAAAAGAATTTAGCATAAGGCATGTCTAAGGGGATTTCATTAGTGGTGGAGCAGAAGGTACCCAAGCTGAAGGGATCTCGGCCTGGGGCAGCTCGGTGATATACACCCCAAAGGCAGTGTTACAGCAGGACTCTGCTGCAGAATCACCTGGAAGGTCGCCTCTCTTCCTACCAAACTTGAGTGCAAAGAAACCTGGTGGCTATTTATTTCTTCAACTTGAACAGACCTCTGACCTGATGGCTAAGGGGGGCTCTCTTTGTAAATCTTCACACCCAAACAAAATCTATCTGTCAACTTTCAGGGAAGCAAATACAAAAACAAAATGTGCTTTTTAAAGACTTGACTAATTCATATCTTGGGAAGAATCTCACCTTGATTCCTTTGAGGGCTCATCTCTTAAACTCCCCAACTCACTCTATGCTCCTTATTAATTATCAAAAATTTCATATGCCCTGGTTATTTGGATAGTCTGCTAAGTTCTTATGGCAACAAGCAAACACATTTTTTTTTTTAATTTGCCAAAATCTGCTGTTCTCTTTCCCTTGGAAGCACAGAGAATGAGTTCTTGTGGTTTCTTAGATGGATGACAGATTTCAATCTAATTAATCCAGAGCCCTGTGTATAGAAATGACTGCAAAGCAAACATGTCTATTAACAAAAAGCAGTGATTACTGGTTGGCACTGGGCCAGTATCTCTACATAAGCAATGAACTGATGCCTACAACTGTCTCTGTGCCATATGGGTTCTGCTGTAGCAATGAATTTGATCCAATGCAAGGTTAAGGAATGTCAAACTTAACTGGGGTTTAATTGATACTGGTAAGAGGTTCTAAATAAAGAAACAGGGAATGCACTATCAGAAACAGGCAACATGTCAGGCCCCATCCTCCCCACTTGTTGTCAATGCAGTCACAGCTAGACATTCAAAGTAGTTTTCAAACTCAACCTTGCAGATATGGTTTTTTTTTTGGGGGGGGGGGAGTTAGATTAACAAGTTTATCAGCAGCTAATTGAAGCTGAACACCCTCTCATTAATCAGTCTGGTTACTTCTCTTAAAGTTCTTGCTTACACAAACCATGCAGATAACGCAAATTCAACATGGCCAGCACGACCTCCTTCTATTCCCCAAACTCACTCTTCCTTCTGTATTTCCTGCTCAGATTATGGTCCCACTGAATGCCAAAGTGAAAGACCTACAAGTCATCTTGACTCCAACTTTCTCATCTGCCACATCCAGTAAGTCACCGAGACCCATAACTGCAACTTCCTAGACATCTCGCTCAGGTGCCCACTTGCCTCCCCTGCCACCTGCAACAAAAGCCCTCATCATCTCTCACCTGAATTAAACAGCCTCTTAGCTGGAAGGCCTCCCACCTTCCTCCAAGCTGCTGGACACTTTCCTGCTTAAAACCCCTGAGGGTTTGTTTTCTGTATCTCCTAAGACAGAATTCAGACCTTGCTCCAGCCACCCTGGGTCCTCGTCCTTCCCCGGGCATGGGCATTCATCTTTGCCAGCACTTCTCCCTCTGCTGAAAACATCCTCGCCATCCCCTTAAATTTTTACTTGAAAATTAAGAGGGAAAAGCTCCAATCTTACTTTTCTGAGAAGTCTTTCCCACCCTCAAGCAGAGCTGGTCTCTTTTTCCTGTGCTCCCACAGCTCTTTGTTCATAACTTTATTATAGCCCTGATCTGATGCATTAGAGCTGTGTTTATGTCTATCTATCCATCTCGATTATGAGGCCCTATGATTCCTATCCATCTCAGTTATGGAAAATCATGCCATTTATCTTGATACAGCCTCGTTCCCCACAGAGCTGGGCCTGACTCTCCGGGTGGAGGGAAGAATACACAGAAGGGCATATTCAAGCATGTGGATAGGCTTATGAAACCACATTAACAACAGAATCCAGCATCTTGCTCATAATGTGACAGAGCAGATACCTCCTCTACATCCAGGAGTTGGACTCAAGTTCAACCAGGTGTGTCTTGTACCAATTAGCAATGACAACAACTAACGTTTGTTGAGCACTGCATTTTGCTAAGCACTTTATTTGATTTGTTATTCACAACAGTTCTATAGGATAAGGATTTTACTCTGCTTTGTTGAGTCTCCACTCTGGGATTTGGCACATGTTGGGTACGCAATCAATATTGTTAATAAATGAATGGTATACACACTGCATTATTACCCTCATTTTACTGATAAATTGAGATGTAGAAAAGTTAAATAACTTATTTAAGAGTTATAGACTGAATTACAGTTCTCTAAAATTCATATATTGAAGCCCTAACATCTAACATGACTGAATTTGAAGATAGGGCTCTTAGGAGGTTATTAAGGTTAAATGAGGTCATAAAAGTCCAATAGGATTAGTGGCCTTATAAAAAGAGGGGTGGAGAGAGAAAGATCTCTCTCTCCATGCACATGCACAAGAAAAGGCCAAGTAAGAACACAGCAAAAAAGCAGCCATTTGTAAGCCAGGAAGAGAATCCCCACCAGAACTCAACCATACTAGTGCCCTGATCTCAGATTTCCCCCAGAAAGTTGAGAAAATAATTTTTTTTTAATGCTTATTCACTTTTGAGAAAGAGAGAGAGAGAGAGAGAGAGAGAACGAAAAGGGGAAGGGCAGAGAGAAGGGGGGATAGAGGATCCAAAGCGGGCTATTCACTGACAGCACAGAGCCCAACGCAGGGCTAGAACTCATGAACTGCGAGATCATGATCTGAGCCAAAGTCAGACACTTAATGGACTGAGCCACGCAGGTGCCTCCCACCTCTTTTTTTTTCTTTTTCTTTTTTCTTCCTTTTTCTTTCTTTCTTTCTTTCTTTTTTCTTTTGAGAAAATAAATTTCTATTGTTTAAATATCTATTGTTTCTATTGTTAACCTGGTCTATTGCAGCCTGAATTGACAATACATCAAGTTACTCAGGGCAATTAGGAAATTCAAGAATCAAGCTTTGAACCTGAATGAACAGATTCCAAAACTTTTACTCAGCTGTTCTGCAATATTTATCACACTATATGTGATCCTTTAGTTGGCCCTGAATTCAGTCTAATGGTTCATAATCAGCCATTTTTTTTTAGGAAATTGAGTGGGCCAGTATAGAATAGAGTATGATTGAATAGAATAGAAAAATACCAGAGTGTATCACATGTAGGAAGAATAAGTATTATTCTTCTAAAACTTTTGTTCTTAGAGTATGTGGGTGTGGAGAGGTATATGTATCCCAGTGTAAAATGTATTTCTTACTGTGAGCCATAGTCAAAAAAATATTTTTAAAACACCATAGTTTCTCCTATACTGCTTCAAAAACAGCCCATTGATCCTATCTCTAGCCAAACCTTATCTGATATAAGCACCGTTGGCAAACCCCAATATTTGTATTATTTATACAATGTCATATTCACAGTTCATCCCAGCACAGCATGGCTTATCACTTAAGATCTACATATCACATATATATATATACCTTACTCATTTTATGCCACCATTTTCCCTTAAAGAGGGCATGGAAGCTGGGCTACAAGCCTGACTGCCCATCCTTACTCCCTGTTTCCCATGACCCTTAACTCTGTATCCCTGTGGTGCTCAGCTCAGGGCATATCCATTATACATGCACACTCAATATATATATAATAAATTCAATCAACTGAACAAATCAAGTGGATTATATCTACTGGAGAGTCTTCATAGACCCCCATAAAAATCTGGAGATTACAAACAGGAAATTCAGTCCCTAAGGAGTCTAGATCCAGTTACAGAAAGATCAAGCAGGCACTAGCTTTGTTCCTAGAAAACTTGGCTTTTCAAGCCTAGAATCACTCCATCAGTGAATTTTTTAATGCTAAGACAGTGTAAACATCCAAAATTTTCTTTCTGTCTCTGTCTTGATTTCCACAAAGTAGTCAGGCTTATCAACAGTGGTGGGGGAAGGTGGGGGATGTCCACCCCAGTGAGACAGGCTTGGGAGCACAGGTCACAGTCACCTCAGGGACCAGTTGGAGAGAAGAAGACCTTCCCCAAAGGAAGCGACTTCACCTAGGGAGACAGGCACAGGTACCCAGCAAGCAGGACACAGGCCTGCTACTCTCTATTCATGGAATTTGTAAATCAGCATGAAGGCCTATTGACTGAAGATGTGTGACTTTGTTCCCCCTGTACACTGAGGGAAATGCAGTGTCAACGCACAGCGCAACGACACACCGTGGATTCTTTAACCAGGAGGCCCAGAAAAATGGGAGATCCCACATGCTATTGGCTAGCAGATGCTGAAAGGACCAGCCCCAGGTGACACTCAAACCACATGGGCTGGCCCTAGGTACGATGGGCCATCCAGCTGTGCATTCACAGCTCAGTGTCTACACTAGGGGGACATCACTACTGGGCTGCCTTCATCAGCACAACCTTACTCTCCCAGAAGACTCTCATAAAGAGCTTTATTGTTCATTCCAAAGTAACTTCTGGAAAGACCCATCAACTCCTCAATAGGAAGCAGGAAACAACAGTTTATACAGTAAAACTCTTTGAACCTTTGGGGAAAAAAAACTGGATCATATGGGTAGCTATCGCCACAGAATGATCTGTCTGGATCCTGAGTATGGAAGCCAGACATGCTCCAGAAGGACAGATGTAGGGTGTGCTGTCCATTGGTCAGCACTATGGACTGTTCTGAAGTGTACCTGTCTGACTTTCGAATAGTGGAAATCCCTTTGATCTGGGATCTGTCCCCAAACACCTGGCTTGTTGGCTCTCTACTATACAGCCACTTCACAAAGGGTGCCTCAAACTGAGAGTATGCATTCCAGTGTCAGAGCCGATCTAACTCTCCACCAAGGAGTCCCCTCTTCCAATTGCTGAGATAATCCCTCTTCTTCTGGATGGATATGGTCTCTCATGGGGATAGGGGTGAGGGAGTAGAAGAGATAGGTTCAGCTTTCCCCCCACTCCTCAACTCACCATCATCCTTTTCCAAGGTCCTATACATTCTGTGACCCAGATCAGAACCTAACACAGGTGGGAGTCAGTGGAGAGAATCTCTGGTCCACCTTATTCTAATGTAAAGTGTTTTTGTTAGTTTTCTGACTGCTCAGCATCTATTCCATTTTAATTTAGTAATAGATCCCAATTTTTGACAAGCTACTTCTCTCCCTGTATGTCTAATAACCAAGAGACCCCATCATCCCCAGCCAAAGGGGCAGCCATATGACCCTAACTGGCCAATCAAGTGCTCCCTTCCTAGAATTTGAATCATGAGAATAACAGTAAAATAGAACTCTTTTATTGCTAGGGCAGCCCTCCACCCTGACAAGACAGTTGGGTAGAACTTCTGGAGATGCATATTTCCTGTGTATTCCAAACCCAGTTCTTTGATCTCATGAGCAACTTCCAAAGCTTTTGATAAATATCTCTTTTGCATAAATTAGCCAGCATTTGTTTCTATTGCTTATAACCAAAAATTCCTAACAGTTTCCTATAGTAAGAACAAAGATCAAGCCTGGAAGTCTTGGGATCAGGAGACAGAGGGTAAGGAGGGTAATAAATCTACAATTGTCAGGTAACCACACCCAACCAAGAGACCATGAGCCCAGACTCTATATTACTTATGTCTAAAATTTTTAATGTTTATTTATATGAGAGAGAGAGAGAGAGAGAGAGAGAGAGGAAGCATGAGCAAGGGAAAGGCAGGGAGAGAGGGAGACACAGAATCTGAAACAGTCTCCAGGCTCTGAACTGTCAGCACAGAGCCCGATATGGGGCTCAAACCCACGAACCATGAGATCATGACCTGGGCCAAAGTCAGACGCTTAACCGACTGAGTCACCCCAGGTGCCCCTATATTACTTGTGTCTAAATCCTTACACATTTAGCACACACCTTATGCAGAGCTGACACTCAAGATATATTTATTGAATTGAAGCACAGATAAAACTTACTAGGAGAATATGACTAGGAGAGAGAGGAATAAATGGTGCTAAAACATTGTGAACAGTAGACCTTTTGGAGGAAAGAAACAGCTCTCAAAAAAGTCACTGTTACCTCTTTGCCTCTCTCTCCCTCTATCTTGCTTCCACTCCACACCGCCCCCCCCCCCCCGCCCACTTTCAACAACAAATAAAAATTTCAAAGCTTCATCCTGGCCCTCTCATTTGTTAGGGCAGAAAATGCAGCGTCTGTTATACCATGGAGTAAAGCATCGAAGCAATGTAAAATAAAACCAATGTAAAATAAAGGCTTTTCAAAGAATTCCTAAATTTTGATCCTTTCTGATATTCCCCTGACTCCAGTTAATAAAAATAGCTACAGTTAATAAAACATTCTATCCACTCCTTTTCAATGCTGCCTATTATTCTTGAATGCTCAAAAGCCCCAGGCTCCCAGCCAGGTCAAAAGGTTTCACAAAACATCCACGAATTATTTCGAAGCAGAGAGACTCCCACAGCATGTCTCCCCGGAAGCTGTAAGGCAAGAAAATCCATCCTCTCTTTCTGATCGAAAGCCAGAATTCACTGGAGGAGACATAAAGAAACCACCAGATAAAGGTTTCTTCTCATTTTGCACCTTCAACCTGTAATCCCAGGTACACCCCTCACCTAAGTAGGCGCATTCTCTCCCAGAAGAAGAATCCCAGTGTACCTTCTATGACAATATATTTTCAACTTCTTTTTATAACAACTACAAATTCAGTTTAAAAAAAAAAAAAAACAATTCCATTCTCCAGTGTGCTGGAGGGCACGAGTAGTTTTTTTCTCCCAAGCATGAAGGGAGAAAATTCTCCCACCTTAGCCCTATTGCCTTTTCTCTTTCAATAAGACTTTAGCGGGTTCAAGTTGAGCCTGCTAAAGAGGAATCTCTGTTCACTCCCCTGTCAAACCAGACCTTTATGTTCAGCCCTTTGGCTTTGCTGGATGTTGTCATAAATACTGCAGACCCTGCAAGAAACGCAGTATTTATGGCCCAAGGGCCATCTGCATCTCATTCCTTATCCCAAACCCCATTTCTTCATGTGTGGATTGTGACTTTAGGGTGAGACCCTTAAACCCCAAATTCCTGTAGCTGCTAATATATATAATTCTACCCTCATTCAGGCCTGATCCACCTCCAAACAATTGATCTAGGGCGGGACCTTACATATCCTACTAACATTGTCAGCAGCGAAAAGGCTTTGAAACTCAGAAAGGTAATACAGGTTCCAGAAAAGGCCAACACAGTGAGGTACAAATCACTCTGCTGTAATTTTTGCATTTTTGAAATCAAATCGAGCTATCTGGTAACCAGAATCCACACTCTCCAATGCACTCAAAATGTTCAGTTATCAGTTAATATCTTGCCTTTGTCTCTTGTTAGGATGGCTTCAACAAATTTATGGTAAGTCTGCCGGAATCAAGTGTCCAGAATCTATTTGCTTTATGAATTCTTCAGTCAAATCATTCCTCATCTTGGTCTGGCGAACCTTAAAATTTGGAGGACATGGTGGGCATTTTTTTTTTTGCTTTGTTTTTACTGCATAGTCTTTGTACATGACCACTGAATAATAATTTTAAGCCAAGTGAATATTGCAAGTACCACTTCCCGAGCCCATAACATTTCACGTTCATTCATTCAAAAGTCATTCCTCGAGCACTTATGTTCTGTCAGGCTTGGTACTAGGCACAATACAGGAAATAGCAAAGCAGATGGTGCATTTTTATATTTTAGCATTTTTTTGAGAGAGAGAGAGAAAGAGAGAGCAAGAGCGTGTGAGCAGGGGAGAGAGGCAGAGCAAGAAAAAGAAAGGGAGAGAGAATCTTAAGCAGGCTCCAAGCTCAACACAGAGCCTAATGTGGGGCTTGATCCCATGATCTTGGGATCATGACCTGAGCCGAAGTCAAGAGTCAGACACTAAGCCAACTGAGCCACCCAGATGCCCTATTTTAGCATTTTGAATGTGCCACTGGCCATCTTCACCCCGGGGAACAATCTCCTTCATTAGCAAAAAAGGCTTTTTTGTAGAGATTGCTTTGCTGTCCTATTTCTGGGCAAAATTACAACTTCTGTTAGAGTCTGCATTTCCGCTTAGCCTTCTATCAGACTTAGGGTTTTAAAAATTATGACATTTTATTGCAGCAAAATTGAGTCCTCAGGCCAGATCCTTCTACAGCAATTACAATTACAACAAAAAAGTTCATTATAACTCAAAAAATATTCCAAAGACCTGCTGATGGCGAACAGAGGCAGTGTTCTATTGACTTCTAAGTGTCTTCCCACTGGCAGTAAGAGCCACATTAGCTGGTAGGTCTCTGTGGCAGCTTTTGTTAACTGTTGTGCCCTCTCCCCACCATTACTATTTGCAGGATTCTCTTCCAGGAGAGGGTTTTGCTGTAACTACCATCCTCTATAAACCTTGCCCCACTTCCTTCCTCACAGTGATCTAAAACATCCAAAAACTAAAAATTAGCTCCTTCTTACCAAAAACAAAGGAGAGGAGTGCTGCTCAACTCTCTAAATCCAGCCCGTCTCTTCCACTGAGCAATCAGGGTTCAACTAAATCATGCCCTAACCCAGCTTTCTACTTCATTTTCATTAACAGGAAATTCTGGTCAGCTGCTCAGCTCAGCACCTTCCAAATGGGCCCTATTTTCCTCATCATGATTCCTTCACTCAAAACATCTGCCCCACCTAGAGTATCCTTCAAAATTCTAACTATTCCTGAATACTAATTCAAATCCCCACCTCACAAAAGCCTTCACTTACAACTGATCCAGACTGAAGTCATCATACCCACCTTGTTCCCAGTTACAGTAATTAGACAACTGAAAGACATGGAGGGCCTGAGTTAGGACACTGGTAGCAAGAATCCACAAAGAAAATAGATTCAAAATCCATAATGGTGGTCAAATGGTCACGGCTACATGGCTGCTGGCGGATAAAATTATGGATGCTTCTTTGCCAGAAAATTGATTAGGAATGAGGCTAAGGCCATGGAAAGGACATGAAAGATCCCATACAATTTCTACTAAGGTACAATATTTAGAATCTGAGGCAGAAATGACCACTGGTCTGAGCTATGGGAAAAATTCTCAAGAGTTTGTATTTCCTCAAAGGAAGTAAGAAGTAAAGAATCATCTCCATACCACAGAGATCTGCTGCTGATTCTAACTACAATAATCTCTCATTCTGAAATTGCTTCCCCTCCCCCCCCCACTGGTTCTTTCATCAAAGACACCCAACTTGAATGAAAGATAACTGACGTCACTTCTGAGATTTTATTACTTGAAGTATGGAAAGTGAAGGTTATAGCTCTCATGGCCCTTGAGCTATACATGTGCATGTCTCAGTCTGTCTTGCCTGAAATAAATTTCCTACAATCACTGTTTTACAATATGCTAAAGATATATTACCAAAATAAGCTTGCTTCTCCACAGACTAAGTGAGCCAAAGGCATTGTGTTCCATCTTTACAATGAAATGCAGATTTCTCATTGAAAGACTAATCTTCAGTTTCAAAAGATTGAACAAAATGGTGCTTAAAAAGAATTATAGCTGGTTAAATATAAGCTGCTAAAAACATCCAAGACAAGAATATTCTTTGAGTATCAAAGCATTTTTATCTGCTTATGAGTTAAACAATTTTTTTTCAACAGAAGACCATGTCCTACTATTTTCTTCCGAGATCAGCAAACGAAAATCAGTAAATATGCTAACCCAGAGCTTTCTTCACCTAAATGATCTTATTTCTCCCTAATTGTGTCAATGAGATTACTTCGTACTGGGAAGATTGGCCCCTCCACTAGCCTTGACATCTTACTAGCAAGACTGAAGAGTTAAAATTCCCCTCCCCTGGCCTGGACCCACTTACAGCAGGATTGAAGTGAGTACTGGTGGCACATTCATGCACCACTTCTCCAGATCACTGCTCACTGGCAGGCCAGTTCAAGAACACTCTGCTTAGGGGCACCTGGGTGGCTCAGTCGGTTAAGCATCTGACTTCAGCCCAGGTCATGATCCTGCTCTTTGTAGTTTGAGCCCCATGTTGGGCTCTGTGCTGACAGCTCGGAGCCTGAAGGCTGCTTTGGATTCTGTGTCTCCCTCTCTCTCTGCCCCTCCCCTGCTTGCACTCTGTCTCTCTGTCTCCCCAAAATAAATAAACATTTAAACAAAATTTTTTAAAAAAGAACACTCTACTTAAAATTATCCACCCTTTCCTTAGAAGATTTGGGAATGAATTTCAATGTTTGTTTTTTTTTTTTTTTTTATATCTGTCACCTTCTGGGCACCAAATAGTAGTCTCTATCCCTCCATATAACCCACTCTCCTTTCCCCTCACCATCCCCCAGACCCTTCCCTTGGGTCTTCTAGAACTCATGGTCTGTCAGGACTAAAAACACCCATATATTCAACTTCTCTGAATACATATGTTACTTTCTCACTCCAGCTGATAGCTCAACTAGATCCTACAGGTACTGCTTTCTCTGCAGCTCCCTCAAGTGGTGGTTATCTGTTCTCTGATCCCATCTGTCTCAATCGAAGGGGTAGATCTCATTTCTCATTGCCACATCCAGATGAATACTCCTGATTCTGCCCTGCAAACCTCATCTTTACCACCTACACTTTTCAATGCAATGATCTACTTTCCTCTCTGCCAATCGAAAGAATTTTCCCCTTGCTCACTCTCTTTCTCTCCACTTCTATTCCTGTAATATTTTTTGGTGGGTTCAACAGCCACAAGAATCCTTGATTTTTTTCACCTGCCATTGGAATCATCCTGTATCCCATCTCAGCCACTTGCCTTCATGATCACACCCTCTCTCTTTTCATCACCAGTAATTTCACTTCAAATTTTCAGTTTCAAGTATCCCTTTCTCTAATTATCATAACCCATGATCTTTTTAACTCATTTCTCTTTTTACTTCAACTCTAAAAATGCTTTGGCTCCCTTAGGATATCCAAATTGGCTTCACCACTCTTCTGTCCATCAGGCTCTCACTTCCCCCATACAACAGCTTAAATTCCATGGTCCATGTCTAAAATCACTGCCTCATATCCATTCCTGGTTCTCCTGCTCATCTCTCCTCCCAGGTACTCAGCTGTCAATACTGCAATCCTGGCTAAATTTGGCTTTCTGCCTGCCCCATGCCTACACCCAAACTAACACAAAGTGTCAGAGACAAATCTACAACCCTTCTAAATAATTCCACTTTAAGTCCATGACCACAAATGTCGACTCTGCCCTCAAGAGTCACCAGGAATGGCAGTGTCTTGTCCTAGTCAATTCATTCTCCTACCCTCGGAGACAAGTATATCTCCCACTCCTTTCTTCACTTAGAACTCCAACCCATCCTATACATTCTTCTCTCAGGTGATAACTTCATTTCTTATTTTACTAAGAAAAACAAAACACTCAGAAGAGAACATTCTCATCCTGCAGGCAATTTTACATCCTATCTCCTGCTGTGCCCACATTTCACCTGTCCTTCCTATAACAGTGATGGAACCATATGTCCTTTCGGAGGCCTCCCCCTCCCCTTATGTAGTGAATCCATCCCCTCTCGCTGGCTCAAGAACTTTGGCACGGCAATTATCTCCAGTCTCTCCTGAGTAAGCATGTTTGGCTGCCTACCAGGTCACACACATCAGCAAACATATTGTAATATTTTCGTTTTGATAAAACCAAGCCCTCCCTTGGCCCCGCATCTTCCTCCAGGCTCTGTTAGTGCCACTCTCCATTTCTTGGCTCCCATTCACAGCAAAACTATTTAAAAGAGTGTGTATGCTCTCTATACCCAATGTCTCACTTCCTATTCTTTCTTGAACCCCTTCCATTCGGTTTAATATCCCCTCCGTGTCACTAAAGCCACTCCTTTTAAGGTCTCTAATGAGCTATGTGTTGTCAAACTTGAAAATCTTTTCTTAGACTTCACCTAATTTGGCTTTCCAGTATCATTTGATAATTTATCACTCCCTCTTTTTTGGAACACTTTTTTCCCTTAAAGTTGGAACATGTTGTGTTTCTAGTTTATTTCTTACCTTGATGTCTGTTACTTCCCACTTTTATTTACTGGATTCCTCATTCCTACCTGAGGCTCAATCCTCAGATCTCTTCTCTATCAACACTCATATCCCTCAAATGATTTGATCTCTTCCATTGCTTTCAGTTCTACCTATGTGCTACGGCCCCAAATTCACATCTGCCTCCTCTGGCTTCTCCCATAAACTCCACATATATCCAACTGTCTACGTGACATCACCACTTAGATGTCTAGCAGGAACCTCTGCAGGTGTACTTCAGAACAGTCAAAGAATCCATGCCACTGATGACCAATAACCACAAGGTGTTTAGCTTCACTCGTAATCAAGATGTGGCAAACAAAAAGCAAAATGCGTTTTTCCCATCGCATCATTATTACCAATTATGCTGCCACAAATATTTATGTGCAGGTCATCAGTGCACATGCACATGCAATTCTGTTGGGAATGCAGTTCTGTTGGGTCCTAAGGGTTTGCAGAAGTTCAATTCAAGATAAAGTCAAATGTTTCCCTTTTTTTTATTAAAAAAAAATTTTAATGTTTATTTATTTTTGAAGGAGAGAGAGACAGAGTTTGAGTGAGGGAGGGGCAGAGGGAGAGAGAGACACAGAATCTGAAGCAGGCTCCGGGCTCTGAGCTGTCAGCACAGAGCTCTACACAGGACTCCAATTCACAAGCAGTGAGGCCATGACCTGAGCCGAAGTCAGATGCTTAACCAGCTGAGCCACCCAGGCGCCCCAAAGCCAAACTTTTCAAAAGTGTTTATACACTTTTGTTTAATTTCCTTGGCTATGTTTCAATTTCCTGTCTTAAACCAACCTGTCTCCACTACCAGTCATGTTAATTTTCATCATTCTGCTGTGGGGGTAGTGTTATGATATCATGTTTTTAATTTGCGTCTTCTTGATTCCTAGTCAGGTTCAACTCCTTTTCACTACAGGCCAAGCAAACTAAACTCTGGTATTTAGGGATGCAAGCTCAGATGGTTAAACTAGAAAGAAAACCAATGGAGCGATGATCATAAAAATCAGAGCAATGGTTACTCTTGAGGGCAATGGAAGTGGGGCAGGGGCCTTCAGAATGCTGCCGGTACCATAGTTTTTGCCCTGTGCCGTAGGGACACAGTGCTCACTTTGTGATCACACACTGGGCTGTAAAGCCTTCTTTTGTACATTTTTCTGTATTCATTTTATTTCACAGTAAAAGTTTCAAATAAAAGGGTAAGTCACAAAATCAGTATTATTTGAGTACCTACTGTGTGCAGGGTCATATGACAGATATTGGGGATGCAACAATTAATGAGAGAGGTTCTTGCCCTCAAGGTTATTGTGAATCACATGATTAGTAGGTGGGCAGCATGAACTGCTCCTGGAGAACTGAGAGAACCTGTAAGAGATGTCAAGGAGGAGGGGGATTTGTGATGGGCTGTCAAACATGGGTAGCATTACATAAGCAAAGAATAGGAGGAGGCATTATGCACACCTTGTAATTTGTGACTGGAGACAACTCAGTCTCTACACAGGCACACAGACACACACACACTGACACTCAGGTGCCCACAGTCATACACATACTCATTATATCCGTGTGCTAGGGCTGCCATAACAAAGTACCACAGGCTGGGTGGCTTAACCAACAGAAGCATATTGTCTCAAAGTTCTGGAAGCTAGAAGTTGGAAATCAAGACATGGGAAGAGTTGGTCCTTTCTGAGGTCTATGAGGAAGAATCTGCTCCTGGCCTGGAGATGGCCATCTTCCCCCTGGATCTCTTCACATTATCTTCCTTCTTTGAGTATCACTGTGTCAAAAGGTTTCATTTTATAAGGATACTGGTCATATTGGATTAGGGCCCACCCTAATGACCTCATTTTAATTTGATGATCTCTGTAAAGACCCTGTCTCCAAATATGGTCACATTCTCAGGTACTGGGAGTTAGGACTTCAACATATGAATTTGAGGGGGTTCGGGGGGGGGGGGGGGAGAATTCATTCCAGAACACTCACACATACATATATACTCACAAATACATATATACATGTACTCCCATACACCTACACAATCACACATACACACATTCCCATTCACACATAGACTCATTCACATACCCTCACATACATCCAAGCATATGAATTGCTCCTGGAGAGCAAACTCTCCCACATACTCATACACACACCCACATATTCTCAAAATACACTTACACATCCAGATTATACTTTGTCACACTACTCATACACACATGTGAGCATCACACACACACACACACACACACACACACACACACCTCACATCGGTAGGGGAGATGCTCTTTCTCCCACTCTGCCTCTCAGGGCACCCTGTCTCCTTGGAGGAATGTGACCTAAGCCAAGGAAAGCAGAACTTTCGGCAAGGGTGAGTCAGACTGGAACTAAGGGAAGATGGCCCCCTCCCACTCTGGTGGCAAATTTGGGAAGATGTGCACCAGGCTGCAACTGGAAACACTATTTCCCAGACATCTGTGGGATAAGCCTGTCTGCTAGAGAGAAATGAAGGAGAGTCAAGTGAGAGAAGCAGAAAAAGCCTCAATGACCTTACCCCTGGTTCCAGCTATCCATGCAGTCAGCTGCACCCTGACTGGCTAACAATTTAGTAACTTCCCTTCACTGCCCCTGTTAGTTTGGGTTGGGTTTCTGTCACTTGTAATTTAAAGAATCCAGGTTCCTTAAAAGGGCTTTCTAATGGAAGCCTAGGGAGCATGAAGGGTACTATGATAATAGAAGGCGAGTGACCAAAATGGAACTTGTGGCCACGGCTGATTTTTCCTTTCCTTTTGGTTCCATTTTGTTTTATTGTTCCAGAGCACACTGTTCTCCAACCACACCCTTCTTTCAACACTTCACCAACCTCTCCCCCTGAAAACTTTGCAATCCTCCCTCCTCCTCACAGCACAACTGTTTGTAGGTCAGTCTCTCCAAAAGCACAGCCTACTCACTCTATGAAAGCTCTGTACCCTAACTCATGGGATCCCCTAACTCAGAATTTTGATTGTTTCCTCCATAGCACTTAATTCCACTTTGGAATCATTTGGGGTGCTATTTCCTTGAGCTTCTCTCTCTTCTCCCTTGGACTATAAGCCCCCTAAGGAGAGGAACTGGGGTGTGTTTTTCCCCATTTTCTTTCTGGAACCCAGCACCCAGTGTGGTGCTGCTGGGTGATCCAAGGTCAGGGGGAGAGACAAGGATGAGGCTGATGTGGCTTCTCCATTTCTGCAGTCACTTCCCAGCTGCGGCCCCCAATCCAGGCCTCCTGCAAAGACTGTTTTCAACTGGCAGTTTCATCTGGCATCTCTTCACCTCCAGCTCACTGAAAGTTGTGTCGCTTTCAACTCCTCCGCAACCCCTTCCCTCAGTCTCCGGGGCTTTACCCTGCAGAAATCTCCCGCGGCACTACCTGTGTGCTTAAGGGACGTGATGTCTGGGCCCCTTATTTTTAGCACAGCCACAGGCCTGTCACTTTGTTTTGGTTTCCACCAATGAGAAAATAAATGTGTTGAGAATTTTAAAGCGACCAAATGAGTTTTAATTCAGTGTCCTCTCCCCTCTCCCTCCCTGTTTGGAATTTCTTAACCCCTAAGGCTTTTTCAGAGGGCATGCCACAGGCAATGCTGGACTTTTTGGGACAGAGTGGTGAACAGCAAGGTCTTGCTCAGAAACATGCATGGTGACACGCATGCCACTTTCTGTTTGGAGAACCTCTTTGGGGCTAAGGAGAGAGGATGGCTCTAAAGTCCCTATTCACAAAATCCTGTCTGAGGGAAAACAACTGTTTTTCAAAGTAACCCGCGTGGGAGAAATGACCATGGTTTATTAACATTAGATACGAGAGCTCTCATTTACCACAAAGAGTGCTCCAGGGGAAAAACTAGTTAACTGTGGTGTATTTAACACACCTGAAAACCACATTTCCTCCTCCCTTTCCTTTCAGATACTCCATCTCTGGAAGGCCAAACGTACAAGTTACTGATAACTCAGTACCGTGTAGTATCGCGTGTCAGAAACCAGTGTGGAATGTCACACTCGTTTTGCCTGTAACTTCTTACAGCCTTTAAATTGCCATCTCTCTAACTACATGTCTTCAAACAATATTGCCATTTGAGCGGTATCAATCAGACAGGATTGCCCTTGGACGTCAAAACTCTGAGTCAGCCCTCGTGAATAAATTCTGATGACTCCTGTATTCCAGAGAGAAAATGTATTTTTTTCAGACGGCCATGAGTTGTGAGCGAGCATTTAAGAAAAAATAATATCGACTTCTCATTTGTAGGTGTCTGATGCTAAAATTAGTGTATTTTGCTACCAGAACCACCCCAGGCCTAGCTCCTTCTTAGCCGTGGCCTTAACACTCCATTGCTTTGCCTAATTCCTAATTCTAAGCAACTCTCATGACCTAGTTTGTTTTGTTGATTAAAAAAACGCACCGGTTTAAACATCACATTTCAAGTTTGATTGCTGTGGGACAGACTGGCTCATAAATCTTCGCTAGGCTACTAGTAACTAGGGAGAAGTCGCTCTCTTCAGTAAACATCCCCTGCTTCTCAGTAATAGGGTGCCTTCCATCACCCAGAGGTTTTTTCCTTTTAATTGAGTGTTTGTTGAAGCATGACTCTGAGATAGGAGGCCTATTCAGGAATAGAAATTGCAGCCCAAAGTGCCCATTACTTACCTGAGACAGGGCCCGAGACCAGCTGCACCTTACAGAGCTGGGATGCCTGGGCATGTGATTCGGGCTGCCTGGCCAAATAGCAACACTGTCGAAAACCATGGAGGCGCAGGGAGATCAGGGGAGCCTGGGTCTGGGTAGCCTCTCTACCTCCTGCAAAGAGGACAGCTAAAGAAGAAAAAAATGCACCCTCTCTGTCTTTGCTTCCTCCCCACCCCCCACCCCCACCCCCGGGCAAAATTCCTCCCCAGAATGGAAAAATTCAACTTCTCTGCACACCAGAACACCAGATCTGTGTTTTCCCAATCCATTTTTCCTCTCTAGAAGTCAGGGAGTCTGCTTCTAAAGCTCCCCCTACTCTTTGAAAGGAGAAGAGAACGAACGTTTTCTGAATCTCCATTTTGAGCTAGGCATTGTATTAGCTGCTTTCGGTACAGCATTGTCTTAATTCTTCCAACAAGGCAATTCGCTTGGTCCACGTGTTGTGAACAGCTACTGGGAAGACGTTTGCTCTGTCTTAGCTTTCCAAGTGCTGATCTCGTGGGCCCCATTTTTCCTAACCTGGAGTTCTTCGTACACATCAATATGGATAAGGTTTTACTTTGAACTGTTCATTCTTCCAGGAATGACAGATGTCAGATTAAACTGCAAAACTCCCCAACTTTACATTCACTGCATTCACCTCCAATCAATAAACGCATCCTGGTGCTTCTCAGCAGGAAGACACTCCTCATTATGGCCTTCCTCAGCAATGCCAGGGAACTGCTCCTCCCAGCCCTTCAGAGCTTACACTATTTTGCACATACACTTCTCACCCCTGATGGGAAGCAGTATAGTGTCTTCAAATGTGATTATTTGAATTCTAGCAGAAACAGTTGAGGTATATCTGAGTGGCCCCCTGTCCTGAACTGAACCTCCCCGTGCTACAGAAATGGGTTATTATGGATACCTAAGAATAGCTATAGCTTTTCTCTTTGCTGGGATAAATTACAGTGTGACCCCTCCCTGGCATCCAGCATGTTGTGAGCCCTTTGCCTTCAGACAAAATGGCGCCAAAATCACAAATATGTGCCTCGCAGAAATACTCGAAGGTTGTTCCTCCCTCTATTCTCCAACACAGCAAAATCTCTGCTTTGATCCTGGTCCTCACTACTCTATTCCTTTGCCCCAACGTCTTCTCTGTCAATGGGCTCCTGAAAGTCTCTGTTCTCCCTCCTATCACCTATCTACTTCTCAGTAACAGCTTAAAACCCTCCCCAAGAAGGGGACTGGCTGCTGAGCTGGGTTTTCAAAGCACCGTAACATGCAGAGCACTGCAGGTGGAAGAAATACATGCCTGAGAATGTAACATGTGTTTGGGGATATCATGATCAGGGATTATTAGCCTATAAAAAGCAGACACCAACTCTGCTTCAAGGTCAAATAAAAAGGAAGGTTATTATTAGGATTTAAAGGAAGAGTAAGGAAACCAATTTCAGGCAGTAATGCCAAGAAATAGTGCCACACAACCTCTTCTCTCCACTTTAACCCGAACATCTGACCCATTCTCCTCTCTGGCAATCAGCTCCCTCTGCCTCCTATTTTATGCCTATTCTCCTAATTTTGGTATCTGTATGGGAAGGGCTACCTGGGAACATTAGCCTTAATTCCAAAGGCCTCAAAGCTTCAACATCTCACTGTTCAAACTATATACAGGAAAGTAATCTGATTGGTCCAGCTTGGGTCAGGTAATCACCCCCAGTCCAATCGGCTGTGGCTGGTGTGTTCTACGGTGCAGGTGGCTGCTTAGATCTATTTCTTCAGCCCCTAAGTGGGGTGGAAGTCACCTCCAAATGGGGGAAGTAGGCAAACTAATTGTGTCTAGGCAAAGGGAACTCTCAGGGGCTCAGTATTCCTGAAACTTAAAAAACAAGAGAATGGTGTAAATGTGGTTTTTTTTTTTTGCTAGCTGATGAGTACTCCTAGACATGACGCGTATAAATTGTTGCTTATTGGTTAAATGAACTAAAAATATTTTTATGTATTTCCCACCTTTTTAAAAGTAGATTTGATGAGTCCTTTTTCCCCCATGTTAAAACATTATCAACTGGTCAATGTCTCAGGAGAAAAGAAAGAAATACTCCAATCAAACCTTTCTTCTCTAGCATTTTCCATCAACTCTAGCAGGACCTCGGTCCCTTCTAGTGAGAGTGATTTTCATCAGTATTCTCCATGCCAGATACCTAACCATTTCTCTGTAGTCTTTTCCTACTTCTCTGTGCCATGGAGTCTGGCATTGGTTTATACAGTATCTAATTCCCAAGCTAGATTACAAGCTTTTAAACATCAAAACCTGTTTTTATTTTCTTGCTTCTGTATTTCCTTTAGTGTCACATTAGGTACTTAAATACTCATTGGAGATTGATTCTTTGGGCATCTATTATAATAAACTTTAACACTTTATTACAGTTCAAGAAGCAACCATCTATGACATGTATTGGCCACTATAGTTTTGGTCACAAATTGCAGAAACCAACCTAAACTCGCTTAGGCAAGAAATGAGAATGTATTGGAAAAATATCAGAGAATACCACATCTAAGTTATGGAAAGGACAGAGGTGTAAGGTGGACAAAGATCAAGGGGGCTCACAGATTCAAAAAGAAGTCTCTCTCTTTTTCTCTCCACCTCCCTCTCTGTCCATCTCTCCCACACCCTCTCTCCTTCTCTCTGGCTTTCTCTGTGTTCATTTTCCCTCACAGTTACTTCTGATGGTTTTTTTCACATCTTATATCTTTCACCACTGGAGAAGGCCTGACTCTCTTTCTTGGTATGAGTTCTTAAATCCTGAGATAGGATACCAGTTGGCTCAGTTTAGATCAGATGCCACCTTTGAATCAATAAAGTGTATCTGGGAATGGGGCTGAGCTGTGGACTTTAAGAACGTGGCTTTGCCTACATGCATGGAGAAGAAAAGCACTTCCACAAAAAGAAGATGTTTGAGCCGGGGTAATACTAATTACTGGTGATCGATAAGCCCCTATGTCTCTGTAGTTTCACATGATTAAAGTTTATTTCTTGCTCATGGCACAGTTCTGGTCAGATGACTCTTCTCCACAGGGTGCCGAGGAGGAAGATGCAATGGGTTTTGGTGAAATCATCCAGTGTCTACTATAAGAGGTGTACTGTTCCCTCGTGAAGGGAATCAAGGAAAGGGCATTCCTGATCTCTCAAACAATAGGTGTCCATTGTGCTGGACATAATACATCAGTGTGTAACACGGTCACCTAGGAACAGTTATTTATGAAAAAACTACAAACAGATAAAAAAAAGATACAAATAATCAACAAAACGGAACATTAATTTATGAAAAAAACAAGAAAAATAAGAAAAATGGGGATTTTAAGAAAACGTCTCATATGTTCAGATGCACCATCCTGAGTAATACTCTTGTTTGACTACATGATGGTCTTACGAAGTACAGGTTTTTGTTTTCTCCTCCACTGCCCCAGAAAATGATAAAGTCATTTTATTTGTATAGCTGTCCCCACCAGAGATCTTTATTAGTGCCAGAGATTGCAATGAGCTAACACAGTAAAAGCTGGAATCAAGACCTTTCTTCGTTCCAATTCCTTGATCCCAGGCTTAACTGCATTTCCTCACAGGATCTTTATTTGCCACAAAGAGACCGCAGCTGATTCCTTCCTTTTTCCGGCCCTGACCTCATCATTTCAATTAAGCAGGCTTTTGGAACAAAGCATATTGCAGTCTTTATCAGTCTCTTTTACTTATCTCCAGGTCAAAGAGCTGCCTCAGACTCTCACCTGCACTTTCCTATGACGCCTCTGGGCCCTGCTCTCCTACATGTTCCTCTTTTCCTTTTCTCCCTCCTAACAGAACATCCACCAGCTCTATCATTTCCCTATGTCACTGGTGAGAATGCCTCCATACCCCATCCAGGCAGGTGCCTCCGGCCACCCTTATCACCTTGTTTTCTCTTAAACCTTATGCCAAAGTGATTGCTGGGACAGTCCTTAGGGAGGGGGCAGAGCAAACACAGCAATCTTGGATGAAGCTAAAAACTGCAGGACGGGGGGCACCTGGGTGGCTCAGTCGGTTAAGCGTCCAACTTTGGCTCAGGTCATGATCTCGCGGTCCATGAGTTCGAGCCCCGCATCGGGCTCTGTGCTGACAGCTCAGAGCCTGGAGCCTGTTTCAGATTCTGTGTCTCCCTCTCTCTGACCCTCCCCCGTTCATGCTCTGTCTCTCTCTGTCTCAAAAATAAATAAACGTTAAAAAAAAATTTTTAAAAAAAACAAAACTGCAGGACGGAAAGAAAATCTACCTATGCACAATGACAGCTCCAAAGAAGCCTCCAAGACTGGCGAATGGGTACAAACATTTGTAATTTAGGGAGAAGCTCAAGTCAAACCTTTACATTCACAAAAGCATCCCAAATGACTGCCTCTGAGTCACAGTTCATTTTTAGGACTCAGGACTTAAGTCCAACCTGAAATAGGACCCAATAAGCATCACACAGTGTTCCTCCCCAAATCACCCACATTCCCACAATGCCTTTACAAAAGAACCTACCCAATATGCCATCCACTTGCCTCTCTTCGATTGGAAACATCGAAGCATGGTAAAAAGCAGAGTGAACCACCCACCACATAACAGAGTAGCAGAGATAGTTCGGGAAATAAAACTCAGGATTTCATCCCTGGAGCCTACCTTAGCATGCAGTCATTCTGCTGCACGTGTTTTTCATAATGTACCTCCGGGGTTTGAATTATTGCTGGGTTTTGCTTTTTTAGGTGGACAGGGAGAATTCAGGTGGAGAACACTAGTAAAATGCAAGAAGTTAAAGCATTATTGGTATAACAAATAGAGAATGTTTTGTTCCAGTTGAAAGAGCTCCAATATTTCATCCCAAAGTCATCTTCTGGGAAAACTGAAATGTAAGGAGTCTGACACACACTGAATAAGATTTAGTAGGCACATTTCCAGGGTATGCACAGAGCCCGTGTTTTGCTGATTTTACACTTCCTCTTTAACCTTAGGTCTACCTGGCCAAATATCTATAGTGCCTCATGCGAGCAAACTTTCAGGGCAATGTAGTCAACAGAGCACAACATTTTTATTATATATTAGTTTCTCTTTTCACATGCTCGCATTTGCAAGACATAATCCCTGATCATAGTCGACTTTTCCCCCAAATTACACAAAAACAGTTTGAATGGCATTTAGTTCCATAGGAAAAAGGATTGGAAGAAAAAAATTGCCCAGATATTAATAATGATTGCTAGATAAAGGTATTATTATGTGTGATTTTTTTTTTCTACTTCTATTTTCTATTATTTCTGCAATCTCTGCCTGGAGTTCCAGATTGCTTTTTTTTTTTTTTTTTTTTATCATAAATGAAAAATAAAGTTAAAACCTATGAAGGAAATGTCCAGTTCCAAGTTTGCCCATGTCACCTCTAGAGGCAGATAGGGAGCTCCTTGAGGCTGTCGTACAGAGGTGGTGTGATATTCGCTCCACCGGAGCGCCTGGGTTTAAACCCTAGCACAGCTCCTGGCTGGATACTTGTTTGACCTTGGGCTCACTGCATCATACCTCAGTGCTTCGGGTTTCTCATTGCTCATCTGTAAATCTATTAGAGTAGGCAGTTAGTTAGGTTCTAACAGCATACCTGGAGGTGGGCAACCAGGAAGTCATGGCCAGCATTCGGGAAGGTCAGAGGTCTGTCCTGGCAGCAGTCTATAAGAAGCCTGGATCAAACCAGACCGGACCAAGATGGTGGATACCATGACCGGAAACCCCTGACCAAATTAGGAAGAAAAAGCTCGGAAACCCTGCTTCCCGCCCAAGTAATGAATCTTCCGCCCAGTAGTTAGCAACTGTCAGTAAAGGAAAGAAACCCAACCCCCAAGGCGCGGGGCTCTCTGGAGCTCACCTGCCCTGTGTGCTATTCGCTTTAATAAACTTTCCCGCTGGTGTCATTTGTCCAGTGTGATGCGTGTCTGTCCTTGTATTCATTCTCCTAACAAGACCAAGAACCTTCCCTGGCTCCCTCGGGTCTGGCTGGGTCTAGACTCCAGGGCCAGGCATCTGCCCAGTTCACCCCGGAACAATCAGACAAATAATCGTAATACCTATGAGACAGGGAAACCGAAGGTACCTCGTGAGAATAAAGGTTGGGTTTGGGTTTTTTTTCCCTTTGCTTCTTATCCGGCTTCTCTTCTTACTAGGACCTGCACCCCCGCCCCCACTCCACTCTATATACGCCTCAGAATGCAAACACTGTATGTCCTTCTTGTTTTTGTTTTTGTTTCTTTCAGTAGGCTCCATGCTAGGCGTTGACGCAGAACTTGAACTTGGGACACTGAGGCTGATAATGTGAGCTGAGATTAAGAATTGGATGCTTAAATGAAATTAGTCAGAGAAAGACAAATATCCTTATGACTTCACTCCTATGAGGAACTTAAGATACAAACAAATGAACATAAGGGAAGGGAAGCAAAAAGAATATAAAACAGGGAGGGGGAAAAAACATAAGAGACTCCTAAATATAGAAACAGAGGGTTGCTGAAGGGGTTGTGGGAGGACGGATGGGCTAAACGGGTAAGGAACATTAATGAAGATACTTGTTGGGATGAGCACTGGGTGTTATACATAGGGGATGAATCACTGGAATCTACTCCTGAAATCATTGTTGCACTATATGCTAACTAACTTGGATGTAAAGTAAAAAATGAATGAATGAATGAATGAATGAATGAATGAATGAATTTTTAATAAAAGGATTGGATGCTTAACCACATGAGCCACCCGGGTGCCCTGTGTATGTCTTCCTTGGGACAAAGGGACAAAGACTTAATGGTTTCTCTAGAATAGATAACATCTGAGTAAGGACCAGGTGAGAATGACCTGGTGAAGGTACCATAGGCATATTCTATACCACTGGTACTAAACATCTTAATGCCAAGATCCCTGGTTTCAGGGAGTAAGTGACTTATGATGGACTCGTTCGAAAGGACATAAGCACCAGACCACAGTCCTCAATAAAAACCCCCAGACCCAGAACAAATACGAGACCCACGCTCCTTTCCTTTCCAAGTCTCCTGGATGGTTCATCTATCTGCTTTCTCTCTCTCTGTTTAATAAACTGCTTTCACCTCCTGCTGGCTCACGTTTGATTTCCATCCTGTGTGAAGTCAAGGACCCTCTTGGCTGGTCCTGCGGGACCCCCTCTGGGTCCTTGGACCTGGCCCGCCTACATCAAAACCTCTTTACAAGCTAAAAGGCACAGGAGTCAGGAAATTATAGTTTCCTCCAATATAGGTCAGGGTTTATGAAGGTAGGGAATAAAGTTGAAAGTAAATGGGCAAATGATTGGCATAGCCATTATCCTTATTTGCCAAGAAATAGCTCTTTAAAAGCATTTCATATTTGCTTAAAACTGCATTAGGTAGTATTCCATTCTGTTACCTTTTTTTAGCTTCCTCCTAAGCAAATTTTGGGAATACACCAACCCCCAGGGTCAGGTCCAGTGACTATCCTTAAAGAATATTGCCTTCCACCCCCACACCCACCAAGACTCAAGCCCATAATTCTCTTGAAGTGTTGTAAAGTACACTGACTCCCTTCCAGGACCATGTACATAACAGGGGCCTGATTTCCTCATGTGCTCCTGAAGACACGCACAACACATTCTTATGCATAGTGAGACTTATGTACTTCAGTTTTCCATATCTGTGGCATGGAATGCTATTACCTATCATACCTTGAAGCCCAGTTTTTGCAAAAGTACCTTAAAAACTGTGAAGTACTTTTACATGCATGACTTGTCATTATCTTTTGATTACTGTTCTTTATTGCTACCCCATGCCACTCCTCTCATCAGGGACAATTTGGTCATTCTGATGTGCTAAAAAACATCATGAATATGTGTCAAAAAAAAGTAGTCAACAAACAGAATAGCCTTTGCTAAATTTCCATGTGATCCCAAGCCAAATCAGCCTTAAGAAGTCCTGATACAGAAAATGAATTTAGGGGATGCCTGGGTGGCTCAATCAGTTAAGTGTCCTGTTGAGGGAGCATAAGGCAAGCTGACAGGCTGCAAACCCCAGCCCCCTCCCAGGTAGGATACGCGTGATATTCCTCAGGCACTCCTGGCTGCCCAAGAACAAAGCAAAGGGGGAAAACAAATGGTAAACTGATAGAGATCAGAGTCCTGCAGGACCTAAGTCTCCATCACCCCTCCATAGTGATGTGGGGAAACAAGGCAGGAGGAAATGGCAGATAGAACTAAGTTTCCTTATACCCTGCAGCCCATTGACAAACTTGAGGCAGGCAGAGTAAAATGTCTCTCCAGGAACTCCCTACTGTCTTAATGCTAATGCTTTTGCTGGAGGGAAAAACAACCTTAGCTTGACAATAGCCAGGCCTCTAGTGTCCTGTAAGTCTTTAGCATATGAAAATCTCACTGGAAACTTCCCTTGGACTTTACCTCTCCCAACTCCATGGTTTGTATTCAGTCTCTCCTCAGGGTCCTGGGACAGCTCTTCCTGCCCACGGGTCCTGTCCCCATGCTTCAATAAAATCACCTTTTTGCACCAAAGATGTATTCAAGAATTCTTTCTTAGCGGGTGATGGGCATTGAGGAGGGCACTTGTTGTGATGAGCACTGGGTGTTGTATGTAAGCCAATTTGACAGTAAATTATATTTAAAAAAATAAAGTGAGGAAGGCTAAAAAAAAAAGAATTATTTCTTGGCTGTCAGCTCTGGACCCCACGAACCCCATTATCACCCCCCAAAAAACCTCATCAGGACCGACTGTTGATTTCAGCTCAGATCATGAATCCAGGGTTGGGGAGTCGAGCCCCTTGTTGGGTTCCACACTGAGTTTGGAGTCTGCTTAAGATTCTCCCCCCACCCCTAGCTTGCATGCCCTTATTCTCTTTCCCTCTCTGTCTCTCTCTACAAAAAATAAAAATAAAATAAAATAAATTAAAAAAAATAAATTAAATTAAATTAAATTAACCTGGTCACATGTTAGAGTTCTCAGCCAGCCTGACCACACAGATGCATACAAGTTGGAGTCATCTGCCAAAATATGACAATTGAGGGGTCTACAAGCATGCTTTTGTTATCTCAAAAGCATTCTTAAGCACATTTTTTTCAATATATGAAATTTATTGTCAAATTGGTCTTAAGCACATTTTAAAACACACACCATTGAGCGAACAGAAAATCTAAGTCAACCCTAAAACAGAATCACAAGCACTGCCCCCTTATGGAATGTACATAGTACAGACATCATCTCATTTTATCCTCACAGTCTCCTCTGAGATGAGTATTATTATCCCCACTTTACTGATGGGGAAACTGAGGTTCAGAGATCTATAGTATCTTTCTCAAGACCATGCAGCCAGTAAGCAGCAGAGCTAAAAGTTGGACCAATTATAACGCTCTGGCATTCTATCCACTCATGACACTGCATCCTACAATAGAATGTGCCCCCTCATGTCCCCCCACAAATATTTCTTCTCATCAATCTCTAATTTGTCCAACCCAGCCTGACATCTGCTCCTTAGAGGACCCAGAATAAACAGCATCTCTTATTTAGTTCTAGTTCTTTCTCTCGCCTTCCGGTCTCAGGTTCCAGCACTCAGGGCCCCAGCACCCAACTTCAGCATCAGCGCACCTGGGCAATGCATCCATCCCACCCACACCACTACTCCTGGGCCCCCAAATGGGCGAGGGACTAAATGTTTTCCCCATTTGCAATACCTCTCACTGCAAAGCATCAATTCAATCCTCCTTTGCTGCTTGAATGGTCCCTCATCAGAGAAGAAAAAGAATGTTATAAATCTACTGCTGCTAAGGTGTAAATATTAACAGCTTAATGTGCTCTCTCTCCAGGGAGGCTGCATTTTAAAGAGGCCAAATCGAGAGGGCAATCACTTAACCCAAAGAAATGAATAAATCTACAGATATTTCTTGAGTACGCAAGTCAGGGAGCTCAAGAGAAGCTGAATTCAAATTTAAAGAGTGTAGCTCCCAGATGGAATTTAAATAATGGTGCCCCTTGGCTGGGAGAGCTTTTCCTCTCCGAGCAACTTACCCTGCTCAACAACACTTTGAGGCCTTCTAGATAAAACCTTCTCTCCCCACAAAAGTTGCATTTTGTTTAAAGGTTGACCCAGACAAGATCTTGTTCCTGCAAGGGATAGAGGAGTTTCAATTCAGCCCGAGACCATCCAAGCTCCAGCAGGCGAGGACCGTCGGCATGATTCTCTACTCTTGTCTTCCCCTGGTTCCTTCAAGTTACAGCCTTTCAGTTACAACAAGCTGGAGAACTCTACCGTGCCATGTTTTTATCAGAGGGGACTCCATCTTACAAAGCACTAGCCAGGCTCTTCACTGAGCACCTAGGGCAGGCTGTTTCATTTACATAGTCTTGCTCCCCTGAACGGAAGAAAACAAGCAATACCGTCAGCTTCCTAAAAGCTGAGTGAAGAATAAGTTAATACTTTCTAAGTACTTTAAAATATACAACAGGGTAACTGACCTCCGATTGTTGGCTGGAAGGTGTCATGGGTGCTTGAATATTAAAACAAAATAAATACCTCAAAGCACTTAACAGGGTGAATAACCATGCAGTCATTCAAATGAATGCCCTCAGTGTAGAGTCTCCAAAGTCAAGCAGATTACATGCACACAGACCTCTTTTTTCACTCCAAAAAAAAAGAGAACAAAAATGCTCTCACCCATGCACATACATATAAAAGCAACAACAAAATCATGTCATTCGTGGGGCACCTGGGTGGCTCAATTCGTTCAGCATCCGACTTCAGCTTAGGTCATTGATAAAGTTTTGGGGGGATGCTGGGGTTCATGGGGTCTGGAGCCGACAGCCGAAAAAGAATTCTTGAAGACGTCTTTGGTGCAAAAAGGTGATTTTATTAAAGCACAGGGACAGCACCCTTGGGCAGGAAGAGCTGCACGGCAAGTGTAGGGGGTGACCATTTTATGGAGTTAGGAGAAATAAAGTCAAGAGGGAGTTTCCAAAGACACTTTCACAAGCTAGAGACTTACTGGAGGCCTCGCTATTGTCACATTAAGGTTGTTTTTCCCTCTAGCAAAGTGTTAACATTAAAACAGTAGAGAATTCCTGGACTTTAGGCCATTGATGGAATTGCCTTTTTCCTGTAAAATGGGGGAGACTCTTACTTGTTTTTTGTCCTCTCCTGTTTTGGGGTAGCCAGGAGTGTCCAAGGAATACCATACATGTCCCACCTGGGATGGGGGTGGGGGGGGCTGTTAGCCTGTACTTTCCCTCAGTTTGCCTCACACTCCCTCATCAGTGATGATCTCAAGGTCTGTGGGTTCCAGCCCAACATCAGGCTCTGCATTGACAGTTCAGAGCCTGCTTGGGATTCTCTCTCTCTGCCCCCCTCTCTCTGCCCCTCCCCCACTTGTGTGCATGTACTCTTTCTCTCTCTCAAAATAAATGAGTGAATTAAAAAAAAAAATCCATGTAATGCAAAGTTAATGCATCATTATTTTTCTGCATTTTAAACACAAAAGTCTAGAAACTTGCAGTTATTATACGTCAAGGTCTCTGGCTCCAGGCCAGCTAGCAGCTGATGGACAATGGCCCCCAAGTTACTAATCTGCAGACCTGCTTCCACTTCAGTCATCAGCTTACCATGGGACACTAACAAAGGCATTCATCCAACCCGTGTCTGCATTTTCCCATCTGTAAAAGTAAAACAATGCATTCAAATGATTTTGTGTTGGCCATTAGCTTCACAGGAAGGTTGTGAATATTCATGGGATGTGCCTCAAAATTCTTTCTTACTCTTAGAGGAAAAATCTCACTGTGAATCAAAGACATTCCAAAAACAGAGGGATGTCATGTCTCCTGAAATAACTCACCCTGAGTTATCAGAGTGACACTGCTGAAGAACATTGGTGGATCAGAAAGGACATTCCAACCAAGAGAGAAGGAACTGAACCAAGAAAAGGCTGAAGCTGATGACTATGTCCCTTCCAGTGATGGGATCCAGGGCTGCAGCAGCCTGGGCATCAGACAGTTTTAAGTAGCCTTATTCAAAAGCAAATAGGCTGCACCTTCCCTCCCCCACCCCTTCTACTCTACAGGAGAGTTACTTCAAAACACAATCTCCTCAATACCAGAAAGTTCCTCCAGAGGGCTATAGGTGCAGATCAATCATCACCTCCTCCTGAGAGTCTTCCCTGATCACAACTGTCCCTTCTCTAGTTCCCCCATTAGATGCCCCTGTCTATGATCCAGTGAGACCTTTTATATTGCACTGTAAATCCTGCCCTACTCCTATGTCTTCCTGTAAACCATGTGTTCCTTGAGGGTAGAAGTTATAGGGAAGGAAAAATAATTCTCCCTCTACCTCTCTGAGTTTTTGTCTGAAACTCTTCCAATAAAAAAACAGGTTAATGGGGCACCAGGGTGGCTCAGTCAGTTGAGTGTCCAATTCTTGATTTTGGCTCAGGTCATGATTTCAAAGTCTGTGGGATTAAGTCCCACAACAGGTCCCATGCTGACAGTGTAGAGCCTTCTTGGGATTTTCTCTCTCTCCCTCTCTCTCTGCTCCTCTCCCAACTATTTCTCTTTCTCTCTCTTTCAAAATAAATAAATAAACTTAAGAGAAGATTAATAACAGAAAACAAATAGACATTGATTAAAATGTATATCCCATATTTACATGACAGATACACATAGGGAAAAAAGAGTAACTCAAAGGGGAGGCTTAGAGTTCAAGCTTTAAAAAAAAATCTTAATAAGATAAGGGGAGGGGCACCTGGGTGGCTCAGTTGGTTAAACATCTGACTTCAGTTCAGGTCATGATCTCATGATTCATGTGTTCAAACCCTGCATCAGGCTCTCTGTTGTCATCACAGAGCCCGCTTCAGATCCTGTCTCCCTCTCTCTCTCTCTCTCTCTCTCTCTCTCTCTCTCTCTCTCTGCCCCTCCCCCTCCCCCACTCTCTCTCTCTCAAAAATAAATAAACATTTTAAAAAATAAGAAACGGGGAGAGGGTATATATAGGCAACTTAGAGGAGAGTGAATGGTTTTTAGGAAAGATGAATGGGCCCTCAGAAAAGTAGATAGGAGGTGTGATAGTTTGTGACAAAGTCTGTCTGGCTGCAGTGTTAATTTCCAGTCTCCTCTCCTGTGATAAGAGACAATCTTCCCTGGTTGATAAAACTCTTAAGAGGGTATGTATGACAACTGAGTTCTTTTTTGGAGGATCTGTCTTGGGGCAGATAAGGGATGTTCATAGAAAGTCCCTTCCTGCATTTGCCACTTTTCAAGTACCTACAGCTTAACATACATAATCGATATGCCAAAGTAACATATTTTGGAGTGGCATATTTTGGGGGAACATAACCTTCAAGGTTATGTTATGTCTTTAACAGGGGCCTAGCACAATTCCTGGCACATAGTAAGTGCTCAGTAAATGTCTAATGGGTAAGTGAATGAATGAAATTACAAAGGGAGATAAATTACAGTTATGCCCTTAAACTGCTAAAAACCTAGAAAGGTGGACAAGACTAGAAACCAAAGATTTAGGACAAAGCAGAATATTTAAAGGTGCAATTAAAACTCTGTATGAATTTAAAAGAAGACGGGCACCTGGGTGGCTCAGTCAGTTAAGCATCCGACTGACTCAGGTCATGATCTCACAGTTAGTGAGTTCGAGCCCCACGTCAGGCTCTGTGCTGACAGCTCAGAGCCTGGAGCCTGCTTTGGATTCTGTTTCTCCCTCTCTCGCTACCCCTCCCTCACTCATGCTCTATCTCTCAAAGATAAATAAACATTAAAAAAATTTTTTTAAAGAAGAAACCATTCCAGGAGGAAAGGAAAAACATGAGGCTTTAAACAGGATCTTAAACAAGGAATGACATCCAAGAAGAGACAGGACCTCTGCAGTCTTTACTGGGCTCCCAAGGCCCCCAACCATATATCCTACAAGCCCCTCACTCCCTTCACACCAGCCATACTGACCTCTCACTTTTCTCTCAAGCTCACCAGCAATTCTCTACCTCAGGACATTTGCGCCTATAATTCCTTCTGTTTGGAGTGTTCTTCCTGCAGATACTTGACTGGTGAACTTCCTCACTTCCTTCACATCTTTGCTTCAGTGTTACTTCTCTAACCACTCTGCTCTAAACTGAAACCCACCATACCCCATCCCTGCTACCAATGCTTTTATCCTTCCCTGCTTCGATTTGTCTTTTTTTTTTTTTAATGATAGGTCTTATTAAACATACGCTAAAGCAACTTTTTAAACTGACTAATTGTAAACTCGGGCCCAAGTTTTATTTCAACTCACCACAGGGAAAAGACTCCTGAGAAAGCCAATTCCCAGATTTTTTTTCTTGTTAGACACGTTTCTAGCATGGGGAAAGTGGTTAGATAATATTGTTAGACTAGGTACAACAAAAGATGTCTGGTTAAAAGTTATTAGGACTGTCACAAGACAGATGATTAGCTGAGCTGAAAAATCTAACTTCCCAAAAGGGAACCTTAATCTCATTCAAGTGTAGTGACATAAGTAGCATATTTAACACTCAGAGCAGACCATTTTTTCTCTCTCCTCTTTACAGTAGAATTCGTTTTAGGAATAATCATGAAATTAGCAATAATAATGGCCAGAGGAGAATCAGAAACTGTGGACATTTTCTATCATTGATCCTTCTACACATATGCATGCCAGTAATAAAATTTAACAATGAACAAAAAAATAAATAAATATCACAGTACAAAAAAGGAATAAAAGCAATCGGTTGATAATTTTCATCGCATTTATTCTCTTTTTTGGAAAAAAAGAGAAATAGTATGCCTACATAATGTTTGCCTCAGAAATGAATACATTTCTGTTTAATAACAAATAATAATTTTCTAAGAATGAGACAGGTGTTGGAAATCACCCTGAATGCAGTGATGGCCAATCTGCAGGTGAGAAGCATGGCCATCAACCCTCCCCTTCTGCATGTCTGCCAGGGGACTGACCTGGGCTTTCCGTCAGTCAGTGACTAAGACCAAAGCACAGGACTCTTCCCTCAACACTTCGGGGCACCACACAATAAAGATGAAAGACAGGGGGGAAAAATAAGAATTTTCTAAAAACAAATTTCTATTTTAAAGATATTATTCAAATGCAGTAGAATATCTCACGTATGAACTGAAATTTTCACTTACCAAGCGAAAATATGCCACTTCACTATTCACACTCTGTTTCATTGTTTTAAATTGCAAACACAGATAAAATCTTCAAGTGGTCATAAGGAATGACAGAATTGATACAACCTGAGTTGTTCTATTTCTTTGCCTCAACAATCACTCAGCTATTGTTGTTTACATCAAATCTACTATTTACATGCAAACACGGATACTAAGCTGGGGATAGAGGACATGTACTGAAGCAAACCCTAATAATACTGCATTTACTTTGCCAGGGGCAGGGGAGAACACTTTATTAGTAGGAATTATCTACATGGATTTTCCTGTACAACGCAGTATTTATTAAATAGGCAATGCACATGTGCTACTTGGTGTTTACATGTATATTAAAATTGAACAGTAACCATAACAATTGTTTAGAAATTAGATCAACAAAAGGTTTTCTCAAAGAAGACTACTCTATTACTGGCATTGTTTAAAAGTACCAGTCTATGGTGACAATTACAGGAAGACCAACTTTGTGTCAGTTTCATCACTATTTTGTTACTCTCAAGCCCTTTTTGCTGGCACTGGGGTGGATATTCCCATTGTCTTCCCCTTGCTAGGCCTCAGCTCTCATCTAACAAAGTATTCTGGAAGCATTTTATCAGAAATCCAAAAAGTTGGGTTTCGGATAATTCTCTTTCTCATGTAATAGGTAATTTACTTAATTATTTTGTTTATTGCTTATCTCCTCCATAAGGGCAGGGATACATGTCTGTTTTACTCACTGTTATATTCCAAACATCTAGAACAGCATCTGGCGCATGGGAAGTACTCGACATTTATTTGATTAAATTGAAAAATCTTCACTAATTCTCAGCTATCATTAATTTATGGATAGATTCTCATCTGTGTTGAATGAACTGTCTTTCTCTCCAAAGAGCAATGTCCACGACCCAACAAGCTGCTCCCTCAGTTTTTGCAGTATCACAATTAAGAATTCTTGTTCCCAATCACATAAGCCCCGTGTCCCTTCCTAGAACTGTGGAGCTGTGCCTGCTAATTCTCCAAGTTCGTTCTGAGGACACTAATTCTGGGAGGTAGTAATGCTGGTCTGCAGGAGGAGACAGGAGAAAAAGACCCTGGGATCAAATCAGTTTAGGAAGTTTTTTATTAAACAAAATTAAGGAAACATTACTTTGTTTTTGTTTTTTTCCACTGCAACACATTTCAGGGCTTATGCTATATTGTCATTGTGACTTTCCAGTATTATAAGCAGGATTTCCAAAACTTATCCGATCATAATTGTGAAAATTTCTGAAAAATTCTGTACTTTAGTAAAGTGATCTCCTGATCTCCTAGCACTGTGGACTCTTACTCCAAACATGAATATGATCAAAGTGGCTGCCCCACGGGACAGCTGTGAGAAGAAACGAATCCACAGGCAGTACGTTGAACCATTGAACACTGACTGATGCATGATCAACATGCAGTGAATGTTAGCTATTGGTCATATAATTTTGTGTGCAGTTACCTTAATCTGAGGAACTCAGTATTTTTCTTAGTCCATTTTATAAATGGACAAACCAAGGCAGAGAGAGAAAACAATTGGCTTGGAAAAAAACAAAAACAAAACCACCAAAAAACCATTGCCAGTAAGATGACTTTAAGCAATAGTAAGGCAATGAAAATCACAAACAATGACAATATAGTTTGTCCTCAAATTTAACATAGTACTTTACAGTCACTGTTTATCGCCCTAATATTCCCGTCAAACCCAGGGAAATATGACAGAATGCCAGGGTAAACAGGGTCATCTTCTTTGGAGTATCCATTGTGCGTCAGGATTTGGGGATAAAGAAGTGTACTACTTTAATAATTTTAAATATATGTACCTTTTATTTTTTTATTTTTTTCATGTTTATTTTTGAGAGAGAGACAGAGCATCAGTGGGGGAGGAGCAGAGAGAGAGGGAGACACAGAATGCAAAGCAGGCTCCAGGCTCTGAGCTATCAGCACAGGGCCCTACTCAGGGCTCGAACCCACGAACAGTGAGATCATGACCTGAGCCGAAGTTGGACGCTTAACCGACTGAGCCACCCAGGCGCCCCAAATATATGTACCTTTTATTTATTTTTTTTTTGTTTTTTTGTTTTTTTATATGTACCTTTTAAATGGAACTATTTCAGAATTGAATGCAATTTAATTTAAAGAAATTTTTAAAAAACATGAACATTCAAAGAAATATTTCCTGCCTGCAGGAGGCAGCATTGAGCAAAACCTCAGTGCCCTTGAGCCCTCTTCCTCCTTCCTCTGACAGGAGGGGTACTTTGACAGCCGCCCTCAGATGCACTGCCCAGTACTGAGCCCTGTGTGTAAAGGAAGCAAAGAGAAAAGAACATATGCTATCAAATGTGATTCACAATTCAAATACGTTTTGGTGTCTTATTCTTTTCACACTCTGAGAAACCATCTGATAATGTGCTTGTTTTGTAAAAGAGTAAAACTCTTCAGATAATATAAAGATTTTATAGCTGCTGCACAGATTTAATAAGCAAAAGACTTGCTAGCATGAACCAAGTTCAAGCCAAACCACTGTACAATTTAATTCAACACAATATTCCTCTGTTTAAAGTGCATGTAATTGCCAATTTATATAGTCACCAAGACCAAAGGTTTGCTAAATAGAGTTCTGCAAACAAACACAGTATGGAAAGCTTTATCCCCAAGTACCATACACCAAGAATGAACGAAGCTAATCATTAATCAATCATGCATCTAATTCATTCCCAGGACTTCTTTGAACTGTACAATTATATCAATGAATAAAATCAAACCAACCTATGTTAGTATTCCTCTAGACCTTATCACCATAAAGTTTTAAAAAATCTTCACAAACTCAACACAACATGTAAAATGAAAATGACATTATCTTAAATGGTATTAGATCATTGTTTCCCTCCTTTATAAAGATTTCCTTTATGAAGAGTTATTCTCAAATAGCACTGACCTTTCTGAAATTTTATCCAAGTGCTCTCTTATACTTAAAGAAGTTTTAATTTAATGCCTGAACAATATAGCACTTTTTTGTGGGTGGGTGTGTATCTCAATTAAGTACATCCTACTATAAAAATCCATCTGGCAACTTTCCTTTTGCATCTAGTTGTGATTTTTGAGATGCATAATGCTGCATACCGATAAATCTATTGGCACTGACTGGAAGAGAATATTCAACATTCATGACAGAGGTTTTTTCTGGGGAACTGGGGAGAAGAATGAGACAACAGGCATGTGAACTTTGTAATTTTATTTACTGTATTAAATATTGAAGTAAATCTGACAAAATGGCAACAATTGCTAATTGTGTATGAGGTATACCTGGGTGATTTCCTTGTGCTTTTCTGCCATTTTTTAATCTCTCAAAACTAAGTAAATATATTAAGGGTTTGAAAATATATTCCTATTCTCTCACTTAAATAAACAAAAACAAATCTTCTTTTTATAAGAAAATCTCGGTTTATTGCTAAAAAAAAAAGAAAAAAAGAAAATCTGGGTTTAAAAGATGGCAGAGTCCTTGATTTTGCTCCTTCCTTCCCTCCTTCCTTCCATTCCTTCAGAAACTACTTTTTTTTAAGGGCTTGCTCTATGGCAGGCACTGTCCTAGATGCTGGGGATATAATGGTGAAAAAAAGAAGATCCATCCTCAGCATTGACACTCATAAAAGAGTGGGTAGACGGACAATGAAGAAATTAAAGAAATAATTGCCTGGTACCTTACAAAGTGATAAATACTATGGAAAGTAATAGATACAGAGGATTAGGAGTGGGAGTAGTCAGGAAGGTGTCACTACAAAGGTAACATCTGAGTAGGCTGAAGGAAGAGATGGTGTGAGTCAGGTGGCTATCTAGGGTTAAAAACATTGCAGGCAGAAGAGAAAGCAAGTGCAAAGTCCCTGAGGTAGGATCACGCATGGAGTGCTCAAAAACTGGCGAGGAGGCCAGCATGGCTGGAGTACAGTAAGCAAGAGGTGTGTAGCAGGAAATAATATCAAATGTGTAATACAAGGGATGGGGAGAGGTGGCTAGAAGGAAGCCCAGGTGGATAGGAAATTATAAAGTTGGCTCTAATGTCTATGTCCATGCTAACTCAAAGTGTGATCAGCAGATCAGCAACAGCATCCTCACCTGGAAGCTTATAAGAAATGCAAATTCTTGGGGCACCTGCGTGGCTCTGTCGGGTAAGCATCCGACTTCAGCTCAGGTCATGATCTCACGGTCCGTGAGTTCGAGCCCCGCATCGGGCTCTGTGCTGTCAGTTCAGAGCCTGGAGCCTGCTTCGGATTCTGTGTCTCCCTCTCTCGCTGCTCCTCCCCCACTCACGCTCTATCTCCCTCTATCAAAAAATGAATAAATGTTAAAAAAAAGAAAGAAATGCAAATTCTTGGAAGTCACCCAGACCTACTGAATCAAATCTGTGGGGGTATTTGAACTCTCCATGTGATTCTCATTTACTCTAAACCTTGAGAAACATTCTGTAATAAAAAGAAGAACCCGCCAATCTTAGCTTCAAAACTCCTGAAAATTCAATTCTGTCCCTTAGGAATCATCTAACAATAGACTAATTGCACAATCTGTCCAGGCTTCAGCTTCCTCATCTGTAAAGCAGACAAATTCATGTCTGCCTCCCCTTTAATCAAGAGACTTCCTTTAAATTTTTTTAAATCAAATTTGATGGCGAATGTTAAAGAAATGTGACTGCAAATCTTTTGACAGACGTGAGTCTTTATTATTATGAACATGAGCCCCCAAGCCCATCTGCCCTCAGGGGTTTGCTCTTTCCTGTGCCCCCATCCCCATGTTGTTGAGCTAGTTAAGATATGTGTGTGAAAGGCCTACGGTGAATCTGGCCTGGTTTTGTTCAACTTGGCATGGAACCTCAACATTTGAGACTGCAGCTGGTGTGGTGCCATTATGATGTATATGGTACCTGGCCTCACTTTGGCAGGCAAGACCGACTCAGCCAAGCATTTCAGACTAGGATAATGGGACGACAGAGATGCTGTGGGATGCTTAGCTCAAAATGCTTCCATCACTCTCTCTACCCCAAAGTATTTGTTACGTTTTATGCAAACAACACTTGTTTGCTGAGAGTTGGTATATGCAGTGGGGAAAACCCTGGGATTTGGAGTCAAAAGAGAAGGGCTCAAGCCCCCAGTTTGACTATGCATAAGCTAGATGACCCCAAGAGCGTACATCACCATGCTAGCCTGCCTTCCTTCTCTGCCCTCCAAGTTGGTGGGAGGTTAAGCAGGATGTTGTGCATGAAAGCTCTCTGTAAAAAATAAAGCAGCACTTAGGAGAATAGGACATTGTCATCATATCCAGTTTCCCAGTCAGCAAGTTGATAATCATTCAATGAATATGTACTGAGACCGGAACAAGCCTGGCTCTGTGCTAGGCTCCAGGACACAATGAGTAAGACAGATTAAAATCACACCCCATGTGGCACTTACATCCTAGTATGGGAACAGAGAGAAGACAGGGCACCACAAATAAAAAAAATATAGTTTGTCAAATGGTGGTAAGTGCATTAGAGAAAAATAAAGAAGAAAAATGAGCAGAGGGAACATTGAGGGGAGAGGTTACAATCCAGAGAAAGGGTGACTGGGAAGGCTTCCTCAGCAAGAAGGACAATTTGACCAAAAACCCGAAGGAGGGGATGAAGTCCACCTGCCACCTTGTTGATACCAATTTTGGATATACTTGGTCGTTACACAACTGTGATCCAGAATATTTGCAGAATTTTCCTTATTTGTTAATATTTCTACCCTCTTATATCACTTTTGGGGCAGTTAGCCAAGTACCACCCATGCCACGGGTAACACAAAGGCACAAACTCAAGCCACATGAGCACCTTATCTGAGAACATGTTGTGTACTGGGGTGTCTGGGACAGTGCCCAGTTGTTGAATGAGCTCCTCTTCTGTCAACCCCAGGATCCAGCAACCTTCCCTCAATGTTAGCATAGGAATCACATACTCCATAGACTAGAGATAAACTCCATGTCTGCCTTGTTTTTATTGTTAATATCATTGTTTTCATTCTATCATTAGCTTTCATTTGCATCTTGCACAGGCTTAATATTTTGCAGTTTTAATGAGTAGAGGAACAATTATTGTTTCACAGAAGAAAGGACTATAGCACTTTCATGTAGTAAAGGAGGGACAGACATTCCTTACAGAATAGATGGATTCTTAGGTGTATTTTTAGATTCAACAACAGTGGACTCCAGAAACCTCATGTGAAATGGCAATATTAAATGCACTACATAATCAAGTGAGAAAATGCTTCTGCTTTCCAGTGGCAGATGTGAAGATGGGGATTAGGAGACCTGGAAATATGAGCATCTGAAAAAAGGTGGAAGGGAGTGTGGGAGTGGATCCCAAGAGATGAGGGGCTGCCAAAGTTGAAGAGGCAAGACAGCAAATGGGAATTCCCTGGGCCAGAATGGGCAGGGAGTTTAAGACCAGTGAAAATAAACATTTCATTTTATTTCTTTTAAATGTTTATTTATTTTGAGAGAGAGAGAGAGAGAGAGAGAATGAGCAGGGGAGGGGCAGAGAGAGAGGGAGAGAGAACCCTAAGCAGGATTCTTGATGTCAGTGCAGAGCCTGACATAGGGCTCAATCTCACAAACCAGGAGATCATGACCTGAGCCAAAATCAAAGTCAGATGCCTGACAGACTGAGCCATGCAGGTGGCCTCCTTTTTAAAAATATTTCATTTGAAATATATTTCCTATCTCATGCTCTAGCTCTGCTCCATTATTTAAACCTTCAGTAAAATCTGAAGGCATGTGGTATTATCTTTAGGGGAAGAAGGAGAAAGGACCACATCTGCAACAGCAACTATGGAAAGCAAGATGGCAACCAAAGTCTTAGCAGGGACCAGAGTTGAAAGCCAGAGACAACCAGGCAAATGTGAGCTCCCAGTAACCACACCCAAGAGAATCCTAGGAAACGTGAGAAAGGAGTTGGTCTTGCCTCAACCGAAAAGATGGTGGCTTAAGTCATTTTGTGTTTACCTTAAAGTTAAGGTAGGTCTCAGATAACTAGAGGTTATGGGGACTAGAATCTCACTGCACACCTCTAGAGGGCATCATTCACATCACAGTCTGCGTCCAAGATGGCAGCCTTGTTGGGGACACTCATACATCATACATCATCTCATCTAATCTTCACAACACTCCTGGAAGAAAGGCATTATTATCCCTGCCTTAGAGATGAGGAAACTGACACCCTGAAGAAACACCATTTGTCCAAGTTATCATGTGTCTGATAATTAGGTGAAATCAGTAATGACATTCAGCTTATTCCAACCTCCAAATCCTAATTCCATATATCCCCTGCTTCCATGAAATGATGACTACCAGAGGGTCCTTTCCATACAGTGCCTCACTGCCACTTTAGAACTACACTCCTCCACCTAAAGTAGAGCAGCAAAGACAAAAAAAAAAAAAAAAAAAAAAAAAAAAACAACAAAAAAACACTAATTTTTAAGCACAGCACCCTGGGTAATGCAAATTTGTGCAAATGTGTGCACATAGATCTGAATAAAAAACAGAAGTGCAGAAGAGTTAATACGTAAAAGGAAATTGTAGCATATGAAACACCTCACTTGCTTCTTTTGCCTTATTCCTAAATCTAAACATCATTCCACTTTAAATACATAAAGCAGTTTCCTAAGACAACTCTAAAGGATCAGCATATTCTCCTCTTTTCCTCTCCCCTACAAATGCAACTTATTTTAAAAGTCACTGAGGTGTTAGACTGACCTTAGCCAATCAACTTCCAGCACCAGAGGAGTTCTGAAAGCAAGTCAAGTCTTATTTCCCTGGAGATTTCCCCCTTTTCCATTATCTTCCTCTCTCACCAATAACATCCTGATATCTTCCATTTCACTCACAATCAGAACATCTGGCTCTGCCCACCTCCATACCAAGCCTTCTCTGCATTTCCATTTTCTTAGTTATATCTTCATTTTCATGCAGTCGTTAGACCCTTCTCTATGTGACTCAACCTTCAATCAGACAAACTTTTCTCTGCTTCTTTGATGTCATGACTCCAAGGGAAATCAAGTGGCTACAGAGAAGTGTTCTACAGTTTGTTGCTCTAATTAACCAACAAGAATTTAGGTTTGTGACAAGTTGATTTCTTAGGATAAATCATATCATGTCACTCTGCTGGACACTGTGACCCTGTTCCTGGAGAAGCTTGTCAGGAGTGAGGAGACTTCACCAAAGAAAGACAGGGGGCACTATTAGTGGTAACTGAAAAGGGGGCATCCCTTCTCCTTCCTAGGCTAGCTCCTGGTTATTCCTAGCCACTCAAATAAAAGCATGAGATCTTCCAGAAACTCTGATGCCTGTTTTTTGGGGGCGGGGTGGGGGGGATCTGTTTTTGATGGTGTAAGCTTCCCCAGTTCATATTTACAACAAAAATTTTTTAGGAAGTAACTGGACAAGGATAAAAAAAGATGTTTTTCTTTCCTTTCATACAACTGTTTTTGACAATCCAGGTATTTCTCTGCTGTAATAATCCAACCCATGAAACTCCACCTACACCATGGGGACATTTCTGCAGGGGCTGTCACCTTGATCACCTGCACAGATCTTTTCTACTTTAGTTCAAGTTGACAGAGGAGTTATTATATCCCTTCTCTGGCTATTCTTCAATGGAACTGCATAGAGAAAGATACAAGAAGCACTTTGGAGGCTGAGAGAGTTCCTGTCTCCCAAATTTACTAGCCTTCCATTCTGTGAGATGCAATGACCTTGAAGCTAAGCAGGCGTCCTGGTAGGTGGATCTGTTAGGAACCAAAATCCTTGAGACAAAAAGGAAATGTATGGGTTCATGTTGGTCAAAAGCTACAACAAATGGCAAGGCTGAATTCAGGTGCTCCAAAACTGGAGCCTCTTGAGGCACCTGAGTGGTTCAGTCAGTTAAGCGTCTAACTCTTGATCTCAGCTCAGGTCATGATCTCATGGTTCTTGAGATCAAGCCTTCTGTTGGGTGCCGCACTGACAGCGTGGAGCCTGCTTGGGATTCTCTCTCTCTCTCTCTCTCTCTCTCTCTCTCTCTCTCTTTCTCTCTCTCTCTCTCAAAAGAAAGAAATAAAAACTTTAAACAAAAAGAAAAAGAAAGAAAGAAAAGAAAGCTGCCTCTTTCAATGCCATCCCCCTGCACTGCATGGCAAGCAGGCTGCCAGCAGCTCCACATCCATTTTCTATCATCCTGTAAAGCCTACTGGAAGGAGGGATTCCTCCAAGAAGCTCACAAGCAAATCTTAAGATTGTACGTCATTGCCATGATCCTAGGGGGTAAAATAGATAGAGCACAAGCCCACCCAGGAGCTGACAGTGAGGGTATAGACAGAACCGCATAAACTGTGAGTCACGGGAGAAATGGTCGCAAATGAGATCAAGTTGTTGTTAGCAGAAAAAAAGCAAGCAAGTACTGGACAAAGACAATAATTCCCTATAGGGAGATGAACGAAGGTGGACCCTCAGCCCATCCACAAGCATTTTACTCATTTCCAGCTGACCCTAGAATTTGTCAAGTTTCCCACACTCAGTGTTTTGGAGGATCTGCACAATCAGATGGTAAAGAGAGGAAGGAAACAGTGTACGCTAACCCAGCTGTGCTAGAAAAGGATGGATTTTCCTTGTTGAGGGGTATGATCACACACCCTGGACCAAAGCCCACCGCCATCCCTAGAAAACTGAGTGAACGACTATTCTTCCTCTTCCAGCCCACCTTCCTCACCCTAAGGCTGTAGAATAGGACCTTTTTTTGCTCCTTTCTTTTCCCTCCCAAGTGGTCCTTGATGATCACCTAAATCTAACATTCTTTTAATGTAAATCCCCTCTTTACTGATGGTAGGTCAACAAGACCACAGGTAAGCTCAGCTACACCAATAGCTAACTGAATTTTAAACTCAGAACTCTACAATAAACATCCGAAACCAGTCATGTCAAAACAAATTCTTAAATACAGCACCACCAGAGCAAAGATCAAAATTCCACTGATAAGCCAGAAGTCTCTCTGCATACAACTGGGGGAAGCAGAAAGAAACACTTCAGTTTGCTCCAGATGTTATGCTTCCTTATAGATGATTTTATGTTCCACACTCTGTGGGGGATGGCCCCAATGTCCACCACTTACTCAGTAAAAAAGAATCAAAATATAATTCCAACTATATACTTGTTGGATAGTTATTAAGAGATCCAAAGCCTAGATTGACAGAAAATAGATTTGGCAATTATGGTGAATGCTTCAGGTACCTTCGACAGTCATGAAGGAAGAGATATTTTGGGGGTGCTCAAGGTGATCCAGGAAGTTCTGTCACACAATATGGGATGGATGTCAGTGTTATTAGTTATATCTGATAGGATCCATTGGTTACAAACTATTGAAATTCACTCTGGCTAGCTCAACCAAAATGGGGATTTATCGCAAAGCTACAGCGTGGCTCACAGAATTGAAAGAGTAGCTTAAAAATGGATGCAGAAGGGGCAAAAGTAAAGGTTGCTCCAGGGATCAAGGCAGCAGCAGCAAATTGATATCCTGACAGGGTACAGCTCGGATAAATCATCTCCAGCTGCTTTTCCATCCAGGTACCATTCTGCCATAGTTTAGTGTCTCAAGAGAAAAACTGGCCCAGATTGGGTCACACATCATTGCCTGGCTAGAGCAGGTGGCAGTACAGAGAAGGGGTAGAAGTCACCCTGATTGACTATTTCACCAAGGCTGCACCCAATGTGGGGAAGGTAATTCTGCATGCCATCGGGGAGCTAACTATTTAGCTACAGAAAAGGGCCATGGTGCTTAATAGACAAAGAATAGAGAGAGAAGAGGAGGGAGGGAGAAAGAGAAAGAGAGGAGAAAGGGAAGAAGGGAGGAGAAAAGGAGAAAATGAAAAGGGAGGGAGGTGGGAGGGAGGGGCAGAAAGAAAAGGGACAGAGGAGAGAAGAGAGGAGAAAACAAACTCTCCACCATACTGTAGTCATTATTCCTGCATATCATCTCTCTGTGTTTTTTACACCTCTGTAACATAGTCATAATACCAACTTCCCAAAGTATTGCAGAATTAAATGAGATCATGTCTGGCATGTAGTAAGAACTCTATGAATGCTGGCTCTTTTTAGATTGTTATTATTATCTCTGCCACATGAAGTTCAATCCCCAAGTGAGCAAAGCCTTGGAGGAGGAGGGAATTGGGGAAGGCATGTGGAAGGGAGGCACTCTGAGCAGGAGCACTGAGGCAGGAATGCACACAGAGTATATGGGGAAGCAGGGGGATGGTGAGCTGGCTTCAGGAAAGGGGTGACCAGGGGGCCAGAATCCTTTGCCCTTCAAAGTGATGGATGCTGTTGAGCATTTTTGCCTACATCTAAACTCTCTGGGTGATCTTATGGGCTTCCAGAGCCATCAGGCCACGCATGATGAAAACGCTAGCTGAATCAGCCTTTGCCTAAAATGGCTCCATTGTGTCACGGTCAACAGAATGACTTGGGAGTCAAAGTTCCGCTTGAATCCCAGCCCCACCTCTAAATGGCTGTGCATTCTCGGGGAAATTGCCAAATCTCCTTTGTCCTCAGTTTCCTCAACTGTCAAATGGAACAGTAGGAGTGCCCTTCTCATGGGTTATTGAGACAATTAAATGGGATAATGCAGATGTTCCATTAGCTATAATGACTAGATCATCCCTCGTTATGAAGAAGCTAGGAAGCCCTGGCCAACCCTTAGAATGGAGCACGGATAGGTGAATGACACACATCTAACACCCACCCCTAGGAACTCTAAGTGCCACTGAATTTGCTGTGCTTCCACTTGTGACCCTTCAATTTGCCTTCAGGTCAGTTCACCACACATTTATTACCTTCCATAAGTCAGACGCAGGCTGGGTACTGGGGATACAAGCATGAGCAAGACATACTCTTTGCCCTCAGGTAGCTCTTATTCTTATAGAGTAGTATGTAAATGGAGAATTATAAAAGCATTCTAAGTATTCAGACAGAAATCCGGGGAAATCCAGAGGAAGGGCAAACATTAGGCCCAATTTGAGAAGCTCCACCAGAGGCAATGACCCCTGAGCTGAGTGTCAAGGTAAGAATGAAAGTTGGCCAGGAATAAACGTGGGGAAAAGATGTTCCAGGCAAGAGAAGCAAAGGTCAAGGCACAGAGGAGTGAAACTGCATGGGGTCTAGGGAATCACAAGCAGTTAAGCATTGTGTCAGGTGCAAAGCACTGCATACGGAGCCTGGGGGAGATGGGATACTCATTCCTGAAGTCACTTTTATGCCACAAAGAGATATGTCCCTTATCATCTCTGGCTCACATTTCTCATTGCTTTCCCTCCATTCAGTACACTCAGTGACCTGCTTCATGGCATTTAAACACAGCACATGTGTTCCCACCACATGGCCTTCGCCTTTGCCATCAGCTCCTTCTTCCCACAAAATAGGCATGTCTGGCCCCTTCTCATTAAGGTCCAAGTTCACGTGCCATCTCCTAAGAGAGACCTTCTCTAACTACCCTGTCTACTCCTTCTCTTTTCCACCAGTCACTCAAGTACCTGATCCTGGGTTTTCATACTTCCTTACTCCTATTTAAAATTATCTTACTTGTTTGTTTGACATCTGACCTCCCCCATATCACTAGAATGAAAGCTCCATGAGATATTTGACCTATTTTAGGTACAACTCTAGCACCTACATCAGAATCTAGTACACTGGAAGCATTCACTAAATACTTGTTGTGCCTGACAGATGCCATGCCAAGGAACATCAGGTAGGGCTTAAGAGCCCAGACCCCAAGATCGAAATGCTTGGATTTAAATCCCTCTCTACCATTCACAGTCGTGTGACTTTAGACAAGTCACTGAACCTCTCTACAGCTTAGTTTCCTTTCTGTAAATGGACGTAATTATCGCATTTACTTTATAAGAGTGCTAGGAGGACCACGTAAAATGCTCAGCCCAGCACGGTGTCTGAAACATAGTAAATGCTCAATAAAGTTTGGGCGTGTATTTTATATGAAAAGCCACTTAAGGAGCTATTATCAAAAAGAAATGGGAAACCATCTGCTCCTCCCAAATAACCGCTAAATTCTAGATAACCTTAACTTACTTAAAATAATCAAGCAATCAATCATCCAAGATGACAGTGAAGCAACGGAAGGAGATGCAAATGCAGTGTCTTCAAAATGGAAAAACTCAGGAGTGCCAAGGCACAGATGGGACGTAAGTTGACAGGATGCTGCCTAACCTGGAAGTGGGGTATTTATCCATAAGGTCTGAATCTGCATTTTCGGCAGGCATTGTAATGCATAGGTGAAGACTCAGGCCAGGTCCCAGATGACCGACATCCCGGATACATCCAATGAGCAGGTACACACTTCATCAGAGAGGTACAGCCTCTGCACTGTCCATTAATATACCTTCCCCCTGCCACACCAGCACAAGCTCCCAGGTCTGTCACGCTTGGCTTCTGCCTAAGTCTGCTCCAAATGATGCCAATCACAGTCCCACACTGCCCGGCAATCCCTTCTGCCCAGGTGACCTAAAGGAAACCTCCAGCAGAGTAGAGGTATTATCAGAGTCGAAATGAGCTCTCGATTTGCTCTGTTCTTAGACGCCAATTACTCACAACTCAGAGTCAATTTTGACCAGGGGGGAAAGAAGGGATATTTGAGGGAAGAACCCAGAAATAAATACAGCTTCCAATGAAGCAAGCTGTCCTAGTAGACACTATGTCCCTATTCTGGTCCATCAGCTACACAGACTGCCAACTAGCTAGCCTATTCTACACACAAACATATGCATATACATAATAGCAGTGCATTTCTGATGGGCATTTCTCGGCAAGCAAGTGTATTATTAAAAAACAGAGATTTGGGTTGCGGTGAAATGGGAAGGGGGAGGCATCCCCATCAGCCTGCTACGTTTTCATTGCTAGTATCAGCTGCTCTGTTCCATCCTAAAAGGGAACTGCTCTCTTCCCCATCATCATGTCATTTTTATTATGCCAACAAATGATAAGGCAAAAACCCATCATCACAAACCAACCTGTGAAAAACCAACTAACAATATGAAGTTGAAAATGAAGAAGAAAGTCTTGCATTTCCTTTTACCTATAGAGGGAAAAATGATGAAGCCCAAGGAAAGCCCCCATCACCATTCAGCAGTCCATCTTACTTTAAAATATACAGCACACAGACTGAACAGGAAGATTTCTGCTATGCACGGCAATTGTTCCATTTTCTGTATTTCATAACCTGCAATTTTGAAGCCATGCTTGGTACACACGCTTGTAAAATAGTCATATCAGATAAAAGCAGAGGGATGCTAAACTATTGGAAAATAAATCAAATTCTCAGCAAGCAGTTATATCCATCATGTTGCAGCAAGCACACGTATAGTTTAAGCTCCGCGCGCACAGTCTATCCATTGTAATGATTTGGGGTCAGGATCCTGCCACATGCATTTAGCATTCACTAAGAAGTAAGCCCAGGAGTGTAGCAGGAAAGAGTGCCGAGCTATAGCTCATGGTCCTGGAAGTTGCCCTCAGTGCATTTGTTTGAGTACAGCCATTGTATCTAAGTTGCAAGGCAGAGAAGAATTAACACATGCATAGAACTTGACCATTTACAAGGTGCTTACATGAGCAGTATCTCACTTGATCCTTAAAAGAACCTCAGGAGACAAATGGAAAAAAGCATTCATGTGTTATAGCACCAAAAGACATTTGGAAACATCTATAAAATGTTGAGAAAAAATTCTGAAAACCCATCCACATCCACTCCCCTTCAAAATTGGGAGGGAGGTGTGGGAAGGATATATTTCAGCAACATCTTGCCCTGGATTCAACATACTCACATGTGACATCAATGAATATTTCATGGCTTTGACTTTTCTCCTTGTAGTACAAATAGCTAGTTTATTAAATTAATTAAATAAGGCTAGTTTATTAGACAATCACACAAGAATCTGTGATGCCTCATTTAAGCACCAAATATGAAAATTACTCAGGGAGAGGAACCAAAGCTTAGAAAATACCATTAAACAAAAGAACTGCACATCACACAGTGCCCTATTATGAGGTCTTGAAAACTATTTCATAGTGTTCTAATGTAAAAAGTAGAGACATTGAAAAGCCATAGGTTTACTTTTATAAAAAACAAAACGTAAACCTTCAAATTCCAAATATGAATATCACAGTAAAGCCTCATGACCTCATCTAAACCTAAGTATTGCCCAAAGGCCCTATCTCTAAATACCATCATATTGGAGGTTAGGGCTTCAACATACAAATGGGGCGGGGGAAGGCAGGGGACACATTGAGTCCATAGCAGCCCTATTTCCAATTCTTGATGTACATCCTCTTCAGGACCTTCAGGGCTTAACAGGAATTCTTTTACTGATACCTATCATACCTCATCTCTTAAATTTATATATAAAGCCAAAGAGTTGACCTGGTCATAGCTGAGGCTATGTAAGAATAATGCTGCTAGTACCCTCATATAAAAGGATCAAAAAACAAAAGCTGACATATTAAAGAGCCCATATAATAAACCCTTTTAATGATCCTGAAAACCCCTTTCAGGTGTTCTTCTAAAGGTTTAAAAATTCTTTGCTACTTAAAATCATTTTTCCCAATATGTAGCAATTAATATAAATAAATATTGGTTTATTTATCTTTCAATCTTTATATTTTTAGTCTTATTTGCTATTTTAGTAATTGTTTTCTTCTCTACTTTTCAATATAAATGTACGGTATTTCAGCTGCATTACAGATGAAAAGAGTTGTATGGAAAACTCACCATATTTATGTGGGCAAAGTGCTTTCAGAGTTCCAAATAAGCATTTAAAAAATAAATAAATAAATTTATAGGGAAGAAATAATCGGTAAATTGAAGACTATCCCATAGATGACACCCCATTTACCAACATAATATGTAAGATTTGGGGCAATATAATAACATTCAGAAAAATGTATTTTCAAATTTAATGAAACAGAGGCAGATAAAGCCAAGAATCAGATGATAGCAAGTACCAATGTATAATTACTGATTATCTATGAAAGTGGAAAACTTTATTGCAATACCAGGGTTGCCAAATATGAATTGAAGAATAAATCTGTCTACCTTATTAGAAAAGTTGGCACTTGCTCCAAACAACTTAAAAAAAAAGTGTTCTAGAGCCAACAGTATTTCTGTGGCATTTAGAAACCAAGAAGAACAATCAACCAAAATGAAATCAACCAGAGATATCTAGAGATGACTTTCCCCTAAAGAGTAGATGTCATCTGCTCGGAATCCCCCAGTTCTCAGTCTGAAACTGTAAGGAAATTCCAATCTCTTATAGTTGTGAGCAGAAGTTCCCCTGCCCAGAGTTAGCCAAGATATGTCATATATATCAGGTCCTGATGAAGAGGATGTTCAAATCTGTTACTGTTTCTACACCCTACTCCTTCCAACCCCACCTTCAACTTCTAAAAAACCAGCGGATCTAAGGTTATCTTTGGTGGAAGTGCCCAGCACTGTTCAACAAATGCTACATGACCTACATGATCACTACTCACCATGTCTTCTATTTCTACAAAGTTCAACTCCAACCTCTCCAAAGAAGCAGACCCAGGGCATGGGCACCATGAACTGAATCTTTCCAGGATTCTGATGAATTTTTGTCTCCCATTTTGAAATCCTCTTTCCCAAAAACCTCAAGTATAAATCAAACAAGATCACTGAACTGGGAAGAAAACAAGTTGAAGGGAAACTCCTGGATATAGGACACACAGGAGATACCCAAATCATTTGAAAGCCCCCCTGCACTTCCACCTTCCTGGAACTTTTGATCCATTATTTAAGAGGGTGAGAATCACCCATCACTGCCCTTTTTAAAAAGACATGAGAAGATGGTAAGGTTAATGATATTAATAAGGTAGTTTATATAGCAACTTTAGTCTAATGAGTTCTAGATTCATATTACAAGTGCTTGGATTCTAGAATTTTTGCTTTACTAAATGTACCCTCTTTGTAGGTTTTTTTTTTCCCATTCAAATGTGAGGTATTATGCCTACACACTTAAAAATATGCCATATAAATTATGTTAAAACTCATAGTAAGTATCTGTACTGGAAGGAAAAATCTGTTCTCTGAGAATCTAATGCCTGAAACTTAGTAGAGACTCAGTATACACATCTCAAAGAAATGAATGAAACGTTACTCGTTGTGAATGTACTAAACTAATGCCATGTCCATGTACATTATTCCATCACCTAGGTATTGTTCTTATTTTATGAATGAGGAAAGAGTTACTTGCCCAAGGACACAGAGCTGATAAATGGTTATAGGGAGACACTATGAGTGGCTGGGAAGTTGGCACAGGGTCAGTGTCCACGAACCTAGGTTCTCGTTCTGGCCATGCCAACAATATTCTGTGACCTTGTGTATGGTTCTTAACTCATCTTGTCCTCAGTTTCCCTAGCTACGGTTCTCTTCCAGTTCTCAAATACTACAATTCTATAAATGCATGCCATCCTGCACCTGCATTTCAGTTAAAGATCCTTTCAGACAAGTGGCTGGATGAAATTCTCCCAGATGTGATGTAAAACCACGTGGTTCTTCTATCATGCAACACTCTTCATATTAGTCATGCCTTGAGTGCACTACCTCGATTTTCTAATCCATGCAAGTGCTTAATTTGTTGTATGTAATTTGTTCCCTTTCAAGTTAATATCCCTGTATTATAAAAATCAATAAACACACATTGAAAATAATTACAAAGATATAAACCTCTTACTTTGCAAAAATACGTGGTAATGCATGCATTTTTCTACTCAGCAACATTTACTACGTGTTAAAATGATGCTCTATGCAATCTTAGGCAGAAGAAAATGTTTCCTAGGGAAATTTCAAACATCTACACGAAAAAAGAGAATACACATAATCAACATAACGATCTTAAGAATGGAATCAACAGAAATAAAATCGCCTCCTTTGGTTCTTCTGGGAGAATAGCTAGTTAAAGATAAAAATCAATGCTAGCAAGAGGGGTGGCTTCGTTAGCCAGCATCAACTTACTGCTGTTCAGTGGGCACATTTGTTTATGGCTTTGCTACAAAAGCATTGCAGGATCAATGAAGTTGTTTGGGGGCCCTGGATTTCTTACTCTGTAGGATTACTAGCGCCAACCCCATGCAGGCTAGCAAGGTAGGCAGCTGGGCAACACAGGCCCACATGGTGGAAGCTTGTGTTCTGGGCTCTGACCACCGTGTCCAAAGAAACTTTGAAGTCAGACTTCAGTGGATTCAGGCATTGGGATTCAGATTTTTACAAAGAGTGCTTCATAAGACACTCATTCAGGTCAATTAAATTTCAGGAATATTGCATCTCTATTCTCTTTTTGAAGGGTCATGAGGCACATTAACATATTGAAGTTTCTAAGAAGTTGTAAAGATATATGCTTAAATTGGCTTAGGTCACAATCTCCGAGTTTATTTGCCAATAGAAGCCCCTCCACCACAATATCTATGAAAACCTTACAGAGCATTCTAGGGAGCACACTCTCTTTAGCCACTTCTCGAGCTGCTGATTCTCTAACATGAAGACTCAACAAGAGAAGGAAGAGGGACCCCATTCGTGGATCACCTACAGTGGGCCTAGCTTTGCTCGCTGGGCTTTGCACGCACGATTTCCTTTAATCTTCACACAATCCTATGAAATAATACCTTATTATCCCCACCTGACAAATAAGGGAACTGAAAATTATAGGTAAAACTAACAAAGATGCTCACAAATCAGGTTAAAAAATCAGGTTATAAATACATATTTATAAATATATGCATATATTCCATATATCTAATGTAAAGATTGTTATCTAGTACTCTATAGGGATTTATTTTTAGTTAAAAAAAACATTAGGGGCACCTGGGTGTCTCAGCCAGCTAAGCATACGACTCTTAACTTCGGCTCAGGTCATGATCTGGCATTTGTGAGTTCAGCCCTGCGTCAGACTTTGTGCTGATGGTGGAAGCCTGCGTGGGATTCTGTCTCCCTCTCTCTCTGCCCCTCCCCTGTTTGCTCTCTGTCTCTTTCTCTCAAAACAAATAAAAATAAACTTAAAAAAATTTAAAAATAACATTAGCTGCCAACATTTAAAACCCAAGGATATTTCAAATTTAAGAAAAAAATCAGAACTTTTAGCAATGAGAGGCTACTTCCTCTGTGTAATGTTCTGTTGATGTAAATTAGTAGCTGCCCCTTTAGGCTGATGTAAAGAGGCCCCCAATCTCCACTTTCCTCAAATCCCACCTGCTGACTTGACTCACGTATATGAGCTGTCGCACCTATACAAACATTCAAGTATGTGACACTTGGTCTAGAATGATCTACACCAAAATGTTCTTTAGTAAAAAGTACTGTGACTGGTCCTAGGTTACAACCAATCACAATAGCCCTTACCTTCTCAAAACATACTCCAGCAGGAAAGACAGACAATTAAACAAGGAATTTCATAATTGCTTGGAAAGTATTAAAAGATAAGAAAATGAAGGGGGATCTTAGGAGCTCAAGATAGGAGCACACAGAGGAAGTGGTTTTTAAGCAGAGAACTGAAAGATTAATAGGCATTGTCTAGGAAAACAAAAAGGAGGTAAAGACAATTACAGGAAGACCTCATCAGTAAACACCTACTGAGAAACTTCTATGAGCTGATAATCATGTGGGGAGATAAGGCCACCAGACCATCAAGAAAGATGAGCACATGGTTCATACAGGTTAATAATTTGAGCTAGGTCCTGAGGCAAGGAGGTGTTCTTTTTTTTTTTTTTTTAGTGTTTATTTATTTTTGAGAGAGAGAGAGTGAGACAGAGTGCGAACAGAGGAGGGGCAGAGAGAGAGAGAGAGAGAAAGAGACAGAATCTGAAGAAGGCTCCAGGCTCTGAGCTGTCAGCACAGAGCCGGATGTAGGGCTTGAACCCACAAAACATGAGATCATGACCTGAGCCGGAGTCGGGTGCTTAACCGACTGAGCCATCCAGGTGCCCCAGGGAGGTGTTCTTTTTAACAAAGTCACTGAGACTGGCAGGAAGAAGGCTGAGAAAACAACATGATATGGTCATAAGAGCAGAGTATCCTCAGGCACTGCAAACTCTGGTCCCCAACATGCATGGGATCCCTGTATACAAGCCTCACATCCATAGGGAGCTGGCACGAGCTGAACTTGCATAGAAGGAATGTGTTAACTGAGCATATATGGGGGAGGTCAATGGCCGTGGGAACAGGTAGACCAGGGAGGTTTGATATGTCAGCAACGGATATGTCTGTCCCACCACAGTCCTGAAAAGCTGGATCATCAGATCTGTTAGTCTTGCCAGGACTTATCTTCTCAACCAAAAATAAGGTTTGGGTCTTATGACCACTTGAAATGTTTCAGGAAATATGCCCAGCAATTTAAATTTATATATATACACACATATACATAATTTTACTTGTATATTTGTATATCTATTCAAATGCTTATATATTTGTATGTGTTCTCATTTAATCCAATTTAATTACAAAATAAGTAATTAGGTAGAAATTAGTATCTCATTTTATAGAAGACATAACAGACTCACTGGTTATCCATTTTTTTTTCCTTTTTTTTTTTTTTTTTTTTTTTTTTTTGAGAGAGAGAGAGAAGAGCAGGAGACGGGGCAGAGGGAGACAGAATCTTAAGCATGCTCCACACTCAGCGTGGAGCCTGATGCAGGGCTCAATCCCACATCCCTGGGATCATGACCAGAGCCAAAATCAACAGTCAGGAGCTCAACCGAGTAAGCCACCCAGGTGCCCCTCACTGGTAACATACATCTTACTGAATATTACACAACAGTAGTAGTAAATGGAGGAGCCAGGACTGAACTTAGACACTCCAACCCCAAAGCTCACATCCTAAGTTGGGGTTTTGCAAACTATAGGTTAAGACCCATTACTGGGTCATAACATCTACTTAGGGGTTTGCAATAAGTGTTTTTAAGTGAAATAAAATAGAATAAACTATTATGCTTCACACTAAGTATTATTTCATGAAGTTTTTATTTCTGATTGATGTGCCTACTAGGTCCCAATGTAAAATTATTTCTTACTATATATCATGGTTGAAAGAGTTTTAAAGCCATTGTTCTAAGATCTTATAAAGGAATATAAAAAGCAAGTCAAATCTACTTTTACATTTAGTAATTGACCCTTTTTGAAAGGATAAAATTACCCAAAATGAGGTCTGCTCTGAAAAATTCGTGGATTTATGATCACTCAGTAGAGGAGGGGGGTGGAGATAAAGATTTAGGAATTATATTCATTGGAATAGGAGGTTATGGTGTGGTAACAAACACCTAGCTTAAAATCACAAAGGTTTTGCTTCTCAAAATCATGACATGCCCAGGTGCTCTGTGTCATACTCACCAGGGCCTTTAGCTGAAGGAGGCTATGCCTAAAAAAGGACTTTCACAATCCCATTGTGACTGAGGAGGAAATGTGGACAATAAGGTATTGGGTTTCAAGCTTCCACACTGAAGTTACACATGTCACTTCTTGCATTTTATTAGCAAACAAAGCCCTGTCATCACAGCTAATTTCAAAAGGTCAGCAAGTACATCCTGCCATATATCTGGGAAGCAGAAACCCAAAATATTGGATGACCAACACTGATGACTGCCATAGGAATCACAGTCATGTAGACAACAGGTGAAGCTATGAGGATGAATGAGATCTTCTACTCCCAGGGAGGAAGAAAATTATAAAACACATTTTAATAATATCACCCCTATACTCATATTTCCAAAGCGCCTACTGGTAGCTTAAACTCATGATGTCCTGGGGCTCCTGGGTGGCTCAGTCGGTTGAGCATCCGACTTTGGCTCAGGTCATGATCTCGCGGTCTGTGAGTTCGAGCCCCGCTTCGGGCTCTGTGCTGACAGCTCAGAGCCTGGAGCCTGTGAAAGGAACAGCTTTGAATCCAAATGACAGCCCCGCCTTAGTTTAAAGCTAGGTTCTCTTTTCTACTTATTATGGATCTTTGATAAAAAATACAATTGCTGAGAAGTTTGTTTTGCTTGCTGTTTACTATGAGCATTGTGAGACCTTTCCTAATTGTAACCCACTGTAAAATGGGCTGTAAAACTTCCTAAATGTAGTCTGATATGTAATGGAATGAGTGATTGTATACAAACTAACCGGCATTTCTCGCTTCTGTAAACCTGCTTGCTTAGCACATTCCTCACCTACCCCCTTCCCCCTTTCTTCCTCTCGCCACAAGTAAAAACCTCCCCTGTGCTATTTGTCTCTGTCTATAAAAACGCTATACCAACCCTATTCGTGGCCTCTTGCGTCACCGGCGACGAGTGCGCAGAGGACCAGGTTCGAACCTGCAATAAACGACCCTTGCCGCTTGGCTTTGACTTACGACTCTGGTGGTCTTTTGTGGGAGGTTTTAGAACTTTGGGCATTACATTTGGAGGTTCCACCGAGATCTCCCCCGAGCCCACCAGACTTCTGGTCAACGGGTCGTATTTGATTCCGATCGGTAAGTAAGCCGGCTCTAACGTTCTTCCTTTTCTCTCTGATCTGTGTTTCTTCTCTGGAGAACCGGTTCTGTCTGGAAGCTGGTGTGACCCTGGCGGACGCGCTATAGGGCACCCGGCCGGGGTCAGTTGGAGACGTCCACTGACATCTGGGGACCTTCTTGGTCCATCTGGGGACCTTCTTGGTCCATCTGGGGGCCTTCTTGGCCCATCTGGGGACCTTCTTGGTCCATCTGGGGGCCTTCTTGGCCCATCTGGGGACCTTCTTGGTCCATCTGGGGACCTTCTTGGTCCATCTGGGGGCCTTCTTGGCCCATCTGGGGACCTTCTTGGTCCATCTGGGGGCCTTCTTGGCCCATCTGGGGACCTTCTTGGTCCATCTGGGGACCTTCCTGGTCCATCGGGGGGCCTTTTTGGCCCATCAGGATTCTTTTCTGTGGGCTGCTTATGCCCAACGCGCCTGCGAACTAAATACTTTCATTTTCTCTATGAACTTCCAGAGTGCTAAGAAATATCTCTAGGCGTCTAAAAGAAAAAACCATCTAGGCATGCCAATTGTTACCCGTATTTTGATGTGATGTGTGTCTGTGTGTCTGTCTGTTAAATCGACTGGAATGATTGTTGGGAGTCAGGGGCACGCGCCTGACCTACCCTATGTGTAGTCCCACGGCATAAGCTACGGGATTCGAGTGGGCTCTAACCCGATTTCCGCGGTGATCCTCGTACGGCTTAAGGCGGTCAAAATTTATTTTGATCCAAGCAGGGGGTTTATACCTGCCCGCCCATGCTAAGAGGCACCTAAGTTCCCGCGAGGGACGCGGACGGGCGAGTACGCGAGTGCTTCTATGTCAGTCTAAATGTATTGTCACCCCTGGGCCCTTGTAATAACCGCCGTCCTAGCCATAACCCTTTCTGTTGGGCTGGCCGAGACGGCCCCAAAAAGTTGAAACCACTGTCAGAGATTCTTGTTGGCTCTTGTTTTTCTTTCGTGCGTCGGATGTTTTATTGGAATTAAGTGTTTTTTCGGCTGATCAGAATTAATTATTCCATCCTTTGTTCCTCTTTCCTCCTTCCTCAGCTGCCTGCAGCTTTCCCTCCCGCCCCTCCCCCCGGGGCCCAGCCAGGCCGCCAGGGGTCTCACCCTCGGAGGTCGCCTGTGCGAACTCCATCGCTGATTTCAGCCGCTTCAGGGCCCCCTCCGTGCCGCCCCCTTCTCTTCTCCTCTTCCTCAGAATCATAACATGGGCCAAACGCAGAGCACCCCTCTCTCCCTCCTTCTCGCCAACTTCAGGGACGTAAAAGCTAGAGGACACAACTTAAGCCTAGACATTCGCAAAAGGAAGTTGATCACCTATTGCCACTCTGCATGGCCCACCTTTGGGGTCAATTGGCCTACAGAGGGAATCTTCTGCCTCCCTGTGGTCCTTAAAGTAAAATAAAAAATTTTCCTACCAGGGAAAGAAGGTCACTCAGATCAGATTCCCTATATTCTGGTGTGGCAAGATTTAGTAGAAAACCCACCTCCTTGGATGGCCACTTCCTTAATAGCAGAGTCATGCCAAATCCTAGCGGCTAAACCTATCAACCCTCCCAAGCCGCCAACTCCATCTGCACCCCCTGTTCTCCCCGACAACCAAGATTTACTTTCCCTTGACCCTCCCCCTTACCAGGTTCCTCCTCTTATTCCGCAAGCTGCCCCTATCCCTGCTGCACCGGCAGAGCCTCCCGTAGCCCAGCCCATAGGAGAACTAGAGAATAGGGAGGCTCAACCCGCGCCCAAGCCTAGTGGGGGCAAAGTCCAAGGGCCGCCGGACATACCCGTAGGCGGGCCCCACATGAGCCAGGACTCCGCCTTCCTGACTCCACCGTAGCTTTACCCTTACGGGAAAAAGGGCCTCCCGATGAGACGGGGAACCCCCGACTTCAATACTGGCCCTTCTCTACCAGTGACCTATATAACTGGAAAACCCAGAATGCCCGATTTTCTGACAACCCTAAAGATTTAATAAGTCTCTTAGGCAGCGTTATGTTTACCCACCAACCCACCTCAGCAGCTCCTCCGAATCCTGTTCACCACTGAGGAGCGAGAAAGAATTCAATTGGAAGCAAGAAAGCTGGTTCCTGGAGATGACGGCCAACCCACTGCTAACCTTGATCTCATTAATGCAGCTTTTCCCTTGACCCGACCCCCACAGGATGGCTGGGACTACAACACGGCAGAAGGTAGGGGACGGCTACGCATTTATCGCCAGACTCTAATGGCGGGTCTCCGGGCTGCTGCACGCAAGCCCACTAATTTGGCAAAAGTGTATTCAGTGATACAAGGTAAGACAGAGAGCCCTGCCGCTTATTTAGAAAGATTAATGGAAACCTTTAGACAGTATACCCCCATGAACCCCGAGGCCCCCGAAAATCAAGCTGCTGTTGTAATGGCCTTTGTAAATCAGGCAGCCACTGATATTAAAAAGAAACTCCAGAAACTAGAGGACCTGGAGGGAAAACAGATTCAGGACTTAGTCCACATTGCCCAGCGTGTCTTTAATAATAGAGAGACTCCAGAGGACAGGCAACTTAAAGCCACGTCATGATCAAAAACCGTGGCAGCCAAAAACCACACCCGCCCTCTTCACTCAAGATGCAGAATAGGGGGGACGGGGTTCGGATCCCCTCCCCGAACCTAGGGTAACGCTACAAGTGGAGGGGAACCCAGTTCAATTTCTAGCTGACACAGGAGCACAACATTCGGGCTTGATCAGGCCCCATGGAAAAATTTCTAAAAAATCTTCCTGGGTCCAAGGGGCTACCGGAATAAAAAAAAATATCCCTGGACCACCCAGAGGACTGTGGATCTAGGAAATGGAAAGGTCACCCATTCCTTCCTAGTCATCCCTGACAGCCCATGCCCCTTATTAGGAAGAGACTTACTCACTAAAATGGAGGCCCAAATTCATTTTACGCCAGGGGGCCCCCAAGTGACTGGCCCTCACAACCAGCCCATTACCACACTTACTCTAAGATTAGAAGATGAATATCGACTCCACCAGGGGCCACCCTCACAAAGTCAAAACATAGAGCCCTGGCTCCAACAGTTTCCAGGAGCATGGGCTGAAACCGGGGGTATGGGGTTGGCTAAACATCGCCCAGCTCTATTCATAGAGCTGAAACCGGGGGCAGATCCAGTTCGGGTCCGACAATACCCGATGTCAATGGAGGCCAGAAATGGCATCACGCCACATATCCATCGCCTCCTAGACTTAGGCATCTTGCGTCCCTGCCATTCAGCCTGGAACACCCCCCTGCTGCCTGTACGAAAACCTAACAGTGCGGACTATCGTCCGGTACAAGATCTGAGAGAAGTTAACCGCCGAGTCATGGACATACACCCAACAGTACCCAACCCCTATACCCTCCTAAGTGCCCTCAGCCCAGAAAGACAATGGTATACTGTCCTTGATTTAAAAGATGCTTTTTTCAGCCTGCCTCTGGCCCCCAAAAGTCAAGAGCTCTTCGCCTTCGAGTGGTCCGATCCTGAGAGAGGCATAAATGGGCAACTGACCTGGACCCGGCTCCCCCAAGGATTTAAAAACTCACCCACCTTGTTCGATGAGGCACTTCACGAGGATCTGGGTGAGTACCGGAATCAAAACCCCAAAGTGACTCTCTTGCAGTACGTTGACGATCTTTTAATCGCCGCTGAGACTGCCGAAGCTTGCTTGCAAGGCACCAAAAATCTCCTCCGGACACTTGGTGCCCTGGGGTACCGGGCTTCAGCAAAGAAAGCCCAAATTTGCAGATCCGAGGTAACCTACTTGGGGTAAAGAAGACCTAAACTGGATCCAAAAATTACCTTTAACTCAGTGCCTTAACGGATGGTGGAGAGCAGCAGACTGTAGCATAATCAACCCAGAAGAAATGGGAAATAAAGTCTTATCCAAGATGCACCGAGCCACTCATATGGGCACAAGAAAAATGCAAGACTTAATAAGACATGCTAGGATCACCATTAAAGATTCCAGGACAAAAATTGAGCAGATAGTTACTAGCTGTAAAGCTTGTCAATTAACTAACACCACCAACCACGGGAAAAACCCTGGCTCCAGAACCCGCGGAACCAGGCCGGGAACCTATTGGGAAGTAGACTTCACCGAGGTAAAGCCTGAAAAATATGGATATAAATATTTGTTAGTGTTTATAGATACCTTTTCAGGATGGACAGAGGCCTTCCCCACCAAGCATGAGACTGCGCAGGTAGCAGCAAAAAAAATGTTAGAAGACATCATGCCCAGGTACGGATTCCCTACCCTAATAGGATCAGACAACGGACCAGCATTCATTTCAAAGGTAATACAAAGGATAGCACAGTTTATTGGGGCTGATTGGAAACTACATTGTGCATATAGACCCCAAAGCTCAGGACAGGTAGAAAAAATAAATAAAACTCTAAAAGAGACCTTAACTAAATTGACCATGGAGACTGGCGCTAATTGGGTAGTCTTACTCCCCTACGCTCTGTTCAGGGTGCAGAACTCCCCTTACAAACTGGGATTAACCCCCTTTAAAATCATGTATGGAGTGCCCCCCCCCCCAATAATTCCCAACCTACAGTCTAATGTGTTAACTGAATTTGATGATCATAAACTTCTTATTTCCCTGAGGGAACTCCAGCACACCCACCAGGAAGTTTGGCCCAGATTGAGAGCCATTTATGAAAACGGGCCCCCTCCTGAGCCGCATCACTACCGACCCGGAGATTGGGTATACGTGCAGGGAACACAAGCAAGAGACCCTCCAACCACGGTGGAAGGGACCCTATATTGTGATCCTAACCACACCCACTGCTCTCAAAGTCGATAGGATTGCTACCTGGATCCATTACACCCACGCCCGACCAGCTGATCCCTTTGCGGTTCGAGAAGACTTCGTGCCGGAAGCCAACACCGCCTGGACGGTTGACCAGAGTAAGACCCATCCTTTAAAATTGACTCTGCGTCGAAAACCTGACCCCGAAAACCAGCTGAGACCAAAGGCCTGGGTGTCCCATACCAAGACTGTTGCAGCAGCTCTGGACCCACAATAATCGGAGGAACACTCATTAGCGTGCTCCTGTTCACCTCCTACGGACTCATAAGTATTGCAGGCAACCCCCACATACCCTATACTTTAACTTGGGAGGTTTCTAATTTAAAAACCCAGAAAGTCTATAATACTATCCTGCTCTCCGCTTTACTCGGGCCTCTGGCCATTCTACTTCTCGCTCTCACGTTAGGCCTCTGCATCATAAACAAAATTATTAATTTTATCCAAGACAGGTTCAATGCTGTACAATTAATGGTCTTACGAACTCAGTACCAACCGCTCGAGACATTACAAATAAAAAACTGAAGATCCAAGATTGGCTCTTTAGGCACAAGGAAAAGGGGGGAATGAAAGGAACAGCTTTGAATCCAAATGACAGCCCCGCCTTAGTTTAAAGCTAGGTTCTCTTTTCTACTTATTATGGATCTTTGATAAAAAATACAATTGCTGAGAAGTTTGTTTTGCTTGCTGTTTACTATGAGCATTGTGAGACCTTTCCTAATTGTAACCCACTGTAAAATGGGCTGTAAAACTTCCTAAATGTAGTCTGATATGTAATGGAATGAGTGATTGTATACAAACTAACCGGCATTTCTCGCTTCTGTAAACCTGCTTGCTTAGCACATTCCTCACCTACCCCCTTCCCCCTTTCTTCCTCTCGCCACAAGTAAAAACCTCCCCTGTGCTATTTGTCTCTGTCTATAAAAACGCTATACCAACCCTATTCGTGGCCTCTTGCGTCACCGGCGACGAGTGCGCAGAGGACCAGGTTCGAACCTGCAATAAACGACCCTTGCCGCTTGGCTTTGACTTACGACTCTGGTGGTCTTTTGTGGGAGGTTTTAGAACTTTGGGCATTACACCTGCTTCGGATTCTGTGTCTCCCTCTCTCTCTGCCCCTCCCCCACTCATGCTCTGTCTCTCTCTCTGTCAAAAATAAATAAAACATTAAAAAAATTTTTTTAAATAAATAAACTCACGATGTCCTAAATCAAACTCATTATCCTCCCTACAAAGTGAGTTCCTTTGACTGTGCTTCCATTTTGATTAATATCACTACTATTCACTTAGTTGCCCAAATGAGTCACCTTGGAGTCACCTTCAACTCCTCCTTCACCTTCACTGGCATAGCAAATCAATCACAGCCCTGCCTCCAATAAATATCTCACAAATCCACCCTTCTCTATTCCCTCTCTATTTTTCTTTTCATTTTTTTTTTTCTTTTTGGAATTTTCCAAATATCTTTTCTTGAAAATTCTCCCTATTGTGGAAAAACCCAGGTAAAGACACAACTAAAGAAGAAAACATTTAGAGAAACCTTAAGAGAAGAAAAATGGGGAAAGAGGAACAAGTGTCAGGAATATGTATATAGCTACCCTGCCTCAAAAGAAAGTCACCCTTTAGAGTTCTTCTCCCTGCCCCTAACTTGGAAGGTTTATACTTTTTGTTTTATTTTGTTTTTTATAAATTTATTTATTTTTGAGAGAGAGAGCACACAAGTGGGTAGGGGCAGAGACAGGGGAACAGAAAATCTGAAGTAGGCTCTGCACTGTCAGCAGAGAGCCCGATGAAAGGCTCAAACTCACACACTGTGAGATCATGACCTGAGCTGAAGTTGGACGCTTAAACAACTGAGCCACCCCCCAGAAGGTTTATAGTCTTAAAGAGAGAGCCTGATTCCTTGCACAGAATAGTTTATAGTGTTCCAGGAGTTGAAATTGTGAGACTGCATAAAATCTCCAAGGGAGAAAATGGTGAAAAAGAACAGAAAGATAGAGTAAACTTTGGGATGTGCATATACTGATGAGTAAGGTATGAAAAGAAAGCAAAGTCAGAGAAAGACAGTAAATAAATGGGCAGAAGAGTGGGAGAAGTAGGAGAATGAAGTGTGCACCAAAAGAAAGATAATCAACTGTTAAATGCAGGTACAGTCCAGGAAGAAGACCACCCCCAAGAATTTTTGACTTGGTCATTGAGTGGTTGTATCCTTAGAGTCAACAGATGCAGTGGGAGTGTGAAAAGAGGAGCTTGAACCCAGGCAGCAAGAAGTAAGGGGATGGTCCTGTGGCAGCAAAGGTAGCATCCTCCACCAAAAATTTGCTAGTGAGGTCAGAGAGAAAGTTCCATGAGACAACGAAACCAAAGGAAGATGTTGTCCAAGGTAAGGAAGACATGAACATTATGATTTTTTTTGACCAAGTGGAAAGAGAGAAGAGGATAGACTGAAAAAGGTAGAGAGAAAGGATAACTAAAGGAAAAGTATCCATTTCCTCTAGTCTACCCAACCCCAACCTAACCCCATTGGTAGAATAGCAGCTAAGGAGGGATAAAGGAGTATTTTTATCACTCCATTTTTTTTCTGCCATTGCCCTTGAAATGTACCCATTACTTCACATAAAATTTTTTCACATAATAACTTTAAAAAAAGACTCATCCATATTGATGAGAGAATTTTCTAAGTAGTATTTTTGGTAAGGTTTCCAACCTTGCCCTCCTCCCTCCAAAAAACTCCACTCTTTTATGAAGATATAGTTTGAAGTAATATTATTATTAGCTAGCATTTATTTCATCCTTATCATGTGTCAAAACTCTTGCTGATTGTCAATACAAATTTATGAAGTAGTTACCACTTCCATTTCCTGAATGAGAACACTGAGGTCAGAGTAGTTAAGTAATTTGCGAGGGTAATATTTACTCCACTATCTAGGGCTTTCATCCACTCTGGTACAATGACTAAGTTAGCAATTCATCATCATACAGAAGAGCTAATACAAACTTTGGAATTCTACCGCCTTTAAAATACTAAAAAAAATCAAGAGGAAGGTATATAGTTTATTTTCTTCTTTTCCTAGCCATTGAGATGAGAATCAAATACAAGTTACAATGTTTGTATTCATCTTCCACCAGCAATCGATGAGATTCCCTACAACTTCCTCAACACTGTGTGTCATCAAACATATGGATTTTTGCCAGTCTGTAGGTTAAAATATGTCATCTCAGAGCAGACTTAAAAATGCACATTTTTCTGTGCATGAAGTCTAGGATTTTTTTTATACATTGAAAAGCCACTGGGATTTCTTTTTCTGTAATCTACATGTATCTTTTTTTCCATTTTCTGCTATATTATTGGCCTGTTTCTTATCCATTTCTTACCCGTATATATTAGAGTGATTAACCCTTTAGAAGTTGAAAATTTTGGGGACGCCTGAGTGGCTCAGTCAGTTAAAACTCTGACTCTTGATTTCACCTCAGGTCATGATCTCACAGTTCCTGAGATCGAGCCTCCGGTCATGCTCTGCGCTGACAGTGTGGAGCCTGCTTGAGATTCTGTCTCCCTCTCTCTGTCTCTCCCCCACTCCCTCTCTTTCTCTCTCTCTCTCTTTCTCTGAAAATAAATTAAAAAAAAAAAGAAGTTGAAAATGTTTGCAATTTATATTGTCTTTTGACTTTGATTATGGTGTTTTCTACGTGCAAAAGTGTTTTTTTTTTGTTTTGTTTTTAGTGTAGTTGTATTTATCATGCTCTTCTTTCAGATTTTACATTATTGTCAGAAAGATTTCCCACTCTAAGGACTTAAGGGAATTTCCTTCGCCTCCATGTTTTCTCCCAGTACTGTCAAGGCTTTGTTCCTTAACTTAAATCTTTGATCCATTTGGAATATATTCTACCATAATGGTTGAGAAGATCTTTTTTTTTCAGATGTTTATAGAGTTGGCCCAACACTAATTTTTGAATAATCTACTTTCACCATGTACTAAATTCCAATATATATTGAGGTCTATTTTTGTGTATATTTGACTACTTCTAGATTCTCTACTTTGTTTCATTAATCTGTTTCTATTCATTTACCTGGCACATGGTTTCATCTACTTAAGCTTTAAAATATGATTTGATATATGGTATTACCTGTCTCGTTTCCCTCCCACCAGGTCCACCACCATACCCTTCCTTCTCAGCATTTTGTTGGCTATTCTTAATTTTCAGTGTAAATTTTGTAATTGAACTATCTAGTTTCAAAAAACAAAATTCTTATTTTCATTAGAATTAGCTCAGAAAAAAAATGACATCTTTATGATGTTAAGCATTTCTATTGATTTGTTCAAGGTTTGCCAGTAGAATTCTTTTGTGTTCCTAGGGAGTGTTTTAAAGTTTGTTGTTATTCTTACTGTTGTTTAAATAGGTCATTTAAACATGTATTCTTAGGTTTTTAATATTATGAGTCACTACTATATCTAGGGTATTTTTCCCCATCCTATCTTCTGTTCGTATATGAAAGCTATCAATTTTTTTGTACTAATTTTGTTCCCACTAATTACCAAATTCTCTATTTGTAACATTTTTTTCAACTAATTCTCTTGAGAATTTCAGGTAAAAGATTACATATTATCTACAAATAATGGTGTTTTTATTTCCTTCTTTTCAGGTACCTGCTTTGGCTAGTACTTCTCAAGCAATGTTAGGTAATATTAGCAATAGCAGACATCCTTAACTTTTACTTGTCTTTAAAAGGAATGCCACTCTTTTTGCCAGTCAACTTGATTCTGGCATTTCCATTGAGCCAAATACATTTTATCACATTAAGAAAATATTCATCTATCCGTATATTATTGGGATAAATATTTATAACGACTCTATTAGACTAAAATTTGAATCCTTTAACACTGTGGTAGATTTGAAACATGGGCACAAATTCTTTGACACTCCTTCCTCTAGAGAAGTGGGGTGTCTCTGCTTCCTGCCTTGAGTCTGTGTGGACTGGTACTTCAGCCAGTAGACCACAGCAGAAGTGATGCTATATGACTCTAGGGCTACTTCATAAAGGGCCATGCAGCTTTCTCCTTTTTTTCTGGGAACACTTGCTCTTAGATTGCCAATGTAAGAAGTCTGGTGATCCTGAAGGCACCATGCCGTGAGGAAGCCCAGACAATATGGAGATATCACACTTTGGGGCTCTGGTTGATTTCCAGCTGAACCCAGGCTTTAGTCGTCTCAGCCCATGCACCAGCCATGTGAGTGAAGAATCTCCCAGATATGTCTAACCCCCAGCCATTCAGATGAGGCCCCAGATACTGTGCAGCAAAGTCACCTGTGCTGTTTTCTTACTCTCCCTCTCTTTCTTTTTCCTACTCATTTCTCTCTCCCCTTCATCACCCACTGGTATATTATTAATTTTCTGTTATCTTTGTACTGATAAATAAACTTTTCACTTTTATTACTTTATCTCTCAGCTTTAAATAAAATAATTTGTCAGTTATTCCCCATGAGGACTCAGCAAACTTATTCTGCATTTCAGTATATCTTTCATATTTTCCTTTGACTCCCACCTCTCTTCTGTGTTCTTCTATTTCTGCTTTGTGGTCTTCATTCATCAAGGTAATTGCTTCATTGAGTATATTTTTATTTTAATTCATAGAAAATTGTGAGGACAAGATTTTTATCTACTTAGGAGTGTTCTCCATCTGCTGGTTAGTTTTGTTGCTTTTTCCCACGTTTTTTCATCACAGAATCTTTCTAGCAATGCATTAAAAAAAAACACAACTTTTCATCAGTGAATGAGTTACAATTTCCCAAATCAGCCATTTTCAAGAAGTTCTTTTACTAGGGAGGGGCCAGGGTAGCCTTCCAGGCTCCATTCTCCTTCACTGCTGCCCTAGAATTAGGCTGTTCCCTGCCAATACAGCTCATCTTCAGATTCTTTATTAAGCCCTTTACTGTATTTCTCAAAGCGGGAGAGGAGCACTCCCACACCAGCCCTGCTAACCTGAATTCCTGTGCAATTTTGTTAACATTAGCACTTCAAGTGAGCCCTGCCCCTTCAGGAAGAGTACTTTTTGCTGGCACCCCCTATGTTCCACCATCCCCGGGATGTCTCACCATCTGGGCTGCTTCTTTTTGTTTCCTCCTCTACAGCTACTACACAGTGTCAGCTTCTCCTGGCAGCTCTAACAGGTGTTGCCGAGTCTGTGGTTTATATTTGTCTCCTGGTTGAAAATGACAGGGGCTCTTCCTTTTCTGTTTTTTTTTTTTCTTTCTTTTCCTTTTGTATGATCCCTAAGACAAGAAGGGGGGAAGTGCTGTCATGCAGCCTCATGCATACCAGGAGTCTGACAACATTATTAGGGATATACTCTTCTCTTGAGAAGCTTTATGCTTCCCATTTTATCATGGTTGACTTTGGTTTTGTTACTCTGATTTTAATGAATTTACCCTCGATAAAAATAGTTCACTTTTTCTCACTCAGTGTGTGTATAAAACTTGTTTAGTCCATCAGAGGCTTTCTTAGCTAGAGTAAACCATCTCATCTGGGAAAGCATAAAAATAATGTAAAGGGAATGATAAGCCCAGATGCAATAGAATTCTTCCACTCAGTCAATCCTGAAATGGAAGCAGGATTATTGCAAACCAACTTATGATGCCTTACCAGCTGCTGAATTGGATCCCGCTTTAACTCTGCAAGATGACAGGATGAACTTATTTTCTTTCATGTAATGAAACCAGGATCTTTCATGGTCAGTAAGAGTGTGGAAGCATCTGGATTCATTGACTGCAACAGACCTTAATAGTGTGTAACTCGCTGGGGGAAAAATTGTGTGTATCATATTGTCATTTTGCATCTGTTACTCTGATTAGGATCATTGTAATACATTCAAATTCATTAATGGTGGCTACTTTGGATCCCTAAATAATTAATGGAATCATAGGTGTCTCCCTGAGCAACAACCCAATGGCACTGAGTATTAGGCAGTGCTGTGAGCTCTGAATAAACAGCTCTGACATGGCTGCATCTGTTTTACCAGGCACCTCCTCTTGCACCAGCTTTCTTAGCCAAGCCTGCAAAAAGGTGCAGAGCCAAGAGTAGAAACCAAAGGACAGAGTAAAGCAGTCCTCGTGCATCATTGTGGTTTTAAATGTAGGATACCAGGGGCGGCTGGTGAAGCATTTCTTGGTTTCGGCTCAAGTCATGATTTCATGGTTCATGAGTTCAAGCCCCGCGTCAGGCTCTGTGCTGACAGTGCAGAGCCTGCTTGGGATTCTCTGTCTTCCTCTGTCTCTGCCCCTCCCCCACTCACTTTCTCTCACTCTCTCTCAAAATAAAGAAATAAACATTTAAAAAATAAAAGATAAGTGAATGATGCCAGGACCCAAGTCATCCGGTGACATCCATCTCTGGATGGTGGTGCCTGGGAATCAGCATTTTAATAGCCACCTGAGTGATTCTTGTGTGCCCTAAAGACTAAGAAACTCTGGATAGAGACCTCTTGCTCAGGGAAAAAAAAAAAAAAGGTTAGCAAGATGGGGAAAATATTATGTTGTGAATTTTCCTTACCCCAATGCCTAATAGCATTTCAAGGCTTGAAGGAATTTCTCCTACTTCCTCCTTACAAAAAATCTCTGCCTACTCTGCCTGATTTTGTTTGCTCTGCCCAGTTCAGCATGCACTCTGAGGATGAACATTTGACCACATGTGAAGCAAAAATGTTAATATTCTGAGATATTTCTGAGAGCAAATTTAAAGGCATAAAAAGGAAAAGCCAATTTATTAGACCACGATTAAAAACGCGCACGCAATTAACTATGAAAGTGCTTGTTTCCCAATATCCCGAGGACAACGATTCTTGGCAGATTTTTCAATTTATCTGCATTTCATCAAAGTAGAAGACTATACACATAAACGGCAGTGGCATATCCTGGGGCATTGCAGAGGTCATGAAAGATCTATAATCCACACAAATTGCAAACATTAATAAAGATAATACCCTAGTCAGGAACTGTGGAGTTAATGTGTGTTTGTAAATGTCTCAGAGACTAGATGGAAAGAGGAGGAAGAGAGAGAGAAATGAAAGTAGAAAGTGAAGGGTACCTGGATGGCTCAGTTGGTTAAGCCTCCGACTTTGATTTTGGCTCAGGTCATGATCTCATGGTTCCTGAGTTCGAGTGTCACATTGGGCTCTCTGTTGTCAGTGCAGAGTCCGCTTCTGATCCTCTGTCCCTGTCTCTCTGCCCCTGCCCCTGCTTGCGTGCTCTTGCTCTCCCTCTCAAAAATAAACATTAAAAAATTAAAACAAAGAAAGAAAGAAAGAAAGTAGAAAGCAAAGGTGGGGGAGGGGAGGAGAAGAACAGATCAAGGAACTCTGAAGCAATTTACACACCAGAAATCACAGTCATCCTGTGGAAGGAAGCCAGCATAGGTCGGCCTTCTTCAAGGCTGCACTTCCAGACGCCCTCTAGAAAGTATCCATAGATGAGCTCAGTGGCCCCACTCAAGGTGACCACTAGAAAATTAAACAATTAGCAGTATATCAAAGTAGCCAAAAGGAGCCAGAAAAATTCTTGCAAACTCCAGATGTCTAAGTCACTACTCACACAGCAAAATGTCATGAGCACATGAAGCTAATACATGGCAGGCAAGAGACATCATTTGCAAATGGAAATCAGTATTGAGAGAAGAACAAATTTTAGCAAAATGGTACTCGTTAGCCACCATTTGTCAGGCCTTATTAAGTGTCACGCATTAATTTATTTAAATTTAATCCTCTCCGCAACCTTTCCAGAGTACACTCATTTTACTGAGGAGAAAACTAAATATGTGGTAAGGACATTCATCTTGTGACTAGTGGAGCCGGCCGTACAATCTAACTCCAAAGTCCGTGCTTTTACCCACAATCCTACAGAAGAGGCTGGATCCCTTCAGTGAGTTACGCTTGAAAATTGCCCTTCTGGTAAGATACACAGGAGGGAGAGGCTCCATCTTTGGGTCTACATTCAGTTTGGCTGGATGAGAGACGCCGAGAGGTCTAGGGACACTAATCTGGCTTTGGACATAGGCAGCACAGCTGACATTATGGATGAGAGCTGAGACTGGAAATGAAGAACTTCTGGGTCCATCAGACTGTAACTTACATGTAGGTAGTAGATATTCATTAAATAAATTACTTAATTTTTACTTTGCCAACCTGTATTCCCACTGTTAAACATAATATTGCCTGTCACATAGTAAATGCCCCATAAATTCATGATGAATGAATCAGTAAATACATGAACTGCTAAATGAATGCATAGGTTTATAAAGAACTAAGCATAGCCATACTTATCTGTAGGAAATCCTGGCACACAGAGCAAAGCACCAGCCCTACTATCACCAGTTGTATTTGTAGACATTGGCCCCTAAGCTCTACACGAGTATAGTCACTGTCCGAGCTGCTTATGTAACAGACTGTGCCAAAAGCAGTAATAAATGAGGCTTAGGCCATTAGCATTCCCAGGCTATGACACACACCACCAGGGTTTTTGTCCATGGACATTCTTTTTTAGCATTTCCTTGCGCTGCCCTTTTATAGAAGAATCAATCTGGACTTTTAATCATTTGCTCTTTGACCTAAAGCCTATGGATTTACAGCATCCTTTTCAGGGCCATGGGATCTTTATCTTGGATTTTCCCAGTTTAAAAATCAATCTTAACTAATCAGAGCTAATTAGAGATCAACAAAAGCTTCCAATCTCTATCTAGGACCTGTGAAAGTATTTTAAAACCTATACAATTTCTAACTGAGTTGAAGTTCATTTTATGGGCAAGTATAGGAAGGACCCATATTTAGCAAATAGATTCTTTAGTTGTACAAATTTCAATTAACAGATGCCTCAATGACGGAAAGAAACGGAGGAAAAGAAGTTAGACCTCCAAAGTTAGAAACATGTTTTCACCACTATTAGGCGTGACCTTGAACAAATCACTAGGCCACACTAGATCTATTTGCCCCACTGAGACATGAAGTGTTGAGCTCTCTGCTAGTTCTACAAACACCCAAGTGTCATTTATTATAGTGCCTTGTTTATCAACAAGATGGTGAATTATTTAAGGATGTGAAGTAAACTTTCTTCTTCCATCCCTCCCATTGCTTCCAGAACAGTTCAACACAAAAAGCTAATTATTTGGTCAACTGGATTGTAGTAAATCAAGGTCCCGCATGTTTGCCTAGCAAGAATATGAAAACTTTGCCAAATTTATGTAAAGAAGGCACTTCAGTAATCAGAATATACTGCAGTTGGGGGGATTTTTCTTTTTTATTTCTCACACATGTGTCATCGTGTGTGTGTGTGTGTGTGTGTGTGTGTGTGTGTGTGTGTGTGTGTTTAAGACAATCCATGCTTCTTTCACTCTTGGTTAAAAATTTTAAGGGTATTCATGATTTCCCCAAGTGAAATTTCCATTGAAAATGGAAAATACTCAATTTCTGTTTGCACTAAATGGTTTAAAATGCATGACAATTAACAAATGAGTCACAAGCAGCCTCTTCCTGTATCTAATGCACTGCAAGCCAGATTCATCAATTACAGCAAGGATACAATATTCACTTTACCAAACATCCAGGTTTCTTAGGCTTTGTGCCTGTTTGTTTGTTTGTTTGCCTTCTATTCTCTTTCTACGTGCTCTATTCATAAATTGTCTCCAGCAAATTATAGCAAAGGTGTCTCTCTTCTCTATTGCCACTTTGCAATCTATACTTAACTGCAGGGTAACAGCAATGGAAGCCATAACTAACAGCACCAACTCCAGCCTTCTAAATCTGCAACTACAGCTTGGGAAGAATCTTGTATCGGGGTGTTACATGCTAGATTTGATGTGGATGTTGTAGTCTGAAGCGAAAATTATTTCTACAGCTGGAATATAACATTTGCATAAGTTACAATTAAAAGGGAAAATATAATTACAAATTTTCAACTTAATTTGAATGGTTTGTAAAATGCTCATTTGGCATAGGCAACAGCTCGCAGGCAAACAGAACACAGTCTCAGAGTTGTGTCCCTTTGTCTGAGTAGCAGTGGTGAACTCATTCTGAAGGGTTTGCTTTAACCCCTGAATCCCAACATAACCAGCAGTGAGAACCTAAGGTACAGGGCACTGTTTGCTTTCAAAACAGGATTGCAACATACACAGCAATTCACAAATATTTGCATCTTTTAATTGTTTCTAAAACAGAAGTGGCAAGTGGCATCGAACAGGAATGTTATTTCTCTTGTGGAGTGAATGCAGTGGAATTTTAACTAGTTTCATTTCCTTTCAGCTCTCAGATCTGAAATCTGTGGTCACATCTCCTGTACAATGTGTTCTTCATATCACAGTCTCTTTAATGGCTCCTGTTTCTGATTTTCTCCCCTCCTTAATTACATGTCTTTTTCTTGTAGCTACTTCATGCTGAAGGCATGTCATTCTTCCCAGATGCAGACTCGGCTAGGTGTCCGTGCACTGAGTCCGTCTGTTCGTTTGTTTTCAGGGTTTCTTTCTAAGAAGCAAAGGAATCCTTTTATTATCCTCAAACGTGAGAATCAAAATTTTCATAAAATACTTTGTACAGCATGTGCACTTGAAATCCTGCGTCCCCAAAGTCATGATAACCGTGATTATTATGGAACATGCATTGTGTTGCATCAATAGTTTTGAAAAACGAGAGAAAAAGGAGAAAATTATTCCATTCAGTCTTTCTCAGGAAAAAAATGCATCCAAAAAGACATATGAACAGGAAAAATTGCTATTATTATGAATTACACAATTAAGTATGCTTTTCTATGTTTTTGATCCTTCTTTTCATAGCAATCTTCCAAATAATGAGACACCAGAACATACTCTTGGAAAAAAACAAATTATAAAAACCTATCCTTTGTTCTATTTGCCCTGGAAACTGAAAAAGAAATTCTATGGCAAAAGGAAAATATAAAGTAATAACATAACCTTATTTTATCTTTTTCCTGAGAAACCACAAAGGCGCTGGGTTGATTCAGAGTATTGTTAAGTAGCATGATTTTTTTTTAATCACAGAAACCCTGTCTATTTATGGGATAACAAATACAGGACAGTGAGAGGGCCACCACACCACCTTCAGGACAATGCGCCGCTACTTGGAATGACTGGCTGAAACTAACAAGCAAATTACCTAAATGATGTTCTGGTGCAACGTCATCTTCTGTGCCCCAGACTTGGAATAATTTTATCACTCCAAACTAGGGTACAAAATGAAAAATACATATGCATATATATTTTATTTATGTTGATTACACATATATTTTATTTATATTGAAAAAAATTCTAGGATTTTAATAAATTTTATACTGGGACCTGTAGGCTCCTGGCAATCTAGTCCAATAGCTTTCCCATTTCTTTTCTTCTTGGTGCATAAACCCTAAGTTTATATCCAAAGTCATAAGCCAGAAGCAGACCACTTACCATAATGAATGGTATTTCCCAAATGGTAGAACATTTACTGCTGGGAGGATAATTTTAGTTGCCACATAGCCAAATATTTTCATTGTTACCTATTTTTTTAAAAATATAACATCACATTATACTTTTGATTTCACCAATTTTATTACTTAGAATTGCTCCCTTTTAAATTGATTTAAAGATGGGGTGCCTAGGTGGCTAAGTCGGTTAAGAGCCCGACTTCAGCTCAAATCATAATCTCATGATTCATGAGTTCCAGCCCCACGTCAAGCTCTTTGCTGACAGCTTGGAGCCTGGAGCCTGCTTTGGATTCTGTGTCTCCCTCTCTCTCCCCTGACCTCTCCTGCTCGTGCTTTGTCTCTCTCTCTGTCTCTCTGTCTCTCTCTCAAAAATAAATAAACATTTAAAAAAATTAAGTTGATTTAAAGAAAAATGTGGAGAAAAATATCACAGATGGTATGCAGGCATAGCAAAGTCATGAAAGAGTTATAGAAATGACTTATGTTTAAAAAACAGTATTCTAGAAAATCACTTCTCTATCAGGGCTGAGTTCTTAATTAAAAAAAATTAATGTTTATTTATTTTTGAGAAAGAGAGAGCATGAGCAGGGGAGAGGCAGAGAGAGAGGGAGACACAGAATCTGAAGGAGGCTTCAGGCTCCGAGCTGTCAACACAGAGCTCAACATGGGGCTTGAACTCACAAGTCTCAAAATCATGACCTGAACTGCAGTTGGACTCTTAACTGGCTGAGCCACCCAGGTGCCCCTGAATTCTTAATTTTTTTTTTAATTAAAAGGGCATTTCTCAAAAAAATTTTCAAGGAAAATGAACACCTCAAGAAAGAATAAACTATTTTAATGTTTACTTTTCTCCTGGACTCATGGAAAACACTTCTCAAAAAGAGTAAAACCACTACAGCATAGTGATTTGCCTTGAACACGGAGAGTAGATTGGGAGCAAGCACTCTCAGGAAGATTCAGGAATTTTTCCAGAAGGCATCTCACAAGAAGCCAAGAGAGGCAGGGATTAAGAAGAGTGTTGGCCAGGGGCACCTGGGTGGCTCAGTCGGTTGAGCGTCAGACTTCGGCTCAGGTCATGATCTCACAGTTCGTGAGTTGGGCCAGCACTGGGCTCTGTGCTGACAGCTCAGAGCCTGCAGCCTGCTTCCGATTCTGTGTTTTCCTCTCTCTCTGCCCCTCCCCTACACGCGCTCTGTTTCTCTCTGACTCTCAAAAATAAAGAAAACTAATAAAAAAAAAATTTTTTAGAAGAGTGTTGGCCAAGTTGCAGACAAGGTACAGGTTATTCCTAGTAGCTCAGCAGGTGACTTCAGGGCAGGATTGGGGTGATGCCACCCATGAAGGAGACCCTGGGTGGAGTCCCAGAGGCGGAAGCAAATGAAAGTGCCTGAATGGCCAGCCATCCTTCTCTCCCCATGCTCCATGCCACTCCACATCTTATGCTTTCCCTCCGGCCCTCTCCCTCCTCCTGTCTTTCATCAACTGAAATGGCAATAGGGGCATAGAAATCTAGTTTTTCATTATTTACTTTCTATAAAGTTTTTCATTTTTTCTTCTGAATTTTAAACGTAGATGACTTTAAAGTTTTATATTTCCAGTTCTCCAAAAAGACTAGAATTAGTCTAAAAATAGTCCTAAGTTGGTTTTCACTTATAAATGGTTCTAGGATATATATTTTGTATGATTCAGTGCTCCTCCCACCCCCAACATTGAAAATAGAGCAATAATTACAGCTGAAGCAAATGGACCCTTTTCCTCCTCTTGGTGGGAAGAGTATACATGTAATATAAGAATAATTAATGGACTGGAAGAAGACAAAGACCTTCAGACGGATGCTTCTGAGAACCACTGTATTTTGGTGTTCTTTGTAGTAATTTGAAGAAGTCATGCCATTTCAAATGGTAATCAAGGGAAATCTAGAGTAATTCACTATGAAGAGAAAACAGACCATTCTTAAAATGTTTCTTTACACCGTTTTCCATATGAACTGTACCTCTTAGAGTAAATGTTAGAATGAATGGATGGGATAGAGCTGGTCTTTTCCCATCAAATTCTTCAGAGCACTGCAGCAGTTGGAGGCTGGGGTGAGGAGCTGTAGGGTAAGGAGAAAGACACTATTTGACAAGCTCTTGGGACTACACACTATCCCCTCTGACCACTGTAACTCCACTGTTACCTGTCTGATAGATGGGAATCAAAAAAATGTTCCTTTTTTTTTTAAATAAAAGGGTGCCCCTGTTTTTAAAACTTGGAAAATCATGGGAATAGAAAAATTCATGTTCCCGGATTGACCCTGGAAAAACAGAACCAATTATAAGGATGGTGAATGTTTCTTCAGACTGATCATTTCTTTTTAATTCCTCAAAGGCTCATTAAGTTAGATCCTGCTCCTCTGTGACCTTAGAAATCATTTCCCACTCTCCATACCCCCTACTCTTTGTGGGGTGGAAGGGACACATAGATTAGATTGATGGGGTTATTCTCCCTACTGTTTTATGTAAATTTGCCAAAGAAATAAGATACCTGTTCTGACAAGAGTCAGGCAAGTCTAAATATTTCTTACAGACAGAGCTGACAAAATTCAAAAGTAGTTTGGTTACAAGAGACTCATTAATTTCAAATGGGCATTTGATTCCCAAAGGGAAGACAAACTTCATCAGTTGGAGCATTGTGATGTCACAGAGGAACTTCATTAGTGCACCACTTAGAAGGGAGCCATGAGAGTAAGTAAAATGAAATGTAAATAAATGCCTAATTAGGTGTCCATGAAAAACTGAAGAGTATCTAAAGTTGTTAGAGATGACTGTACTTGGAAGGCAGCTTCTTAGACTAAGAATCAGTGCTTTCATAACCTTCATGGAGGAGGCTGGAAGATTCTGCGGAGGTCTCCAGAAGACTGGTTAACTTGGATGAAGCCATTGAAGACAATCAGGTATGACATCATTCCCATGGTTGAGGTCCTCTGGAGCAGAAGTTCTAGAACTTCTTAGGGCCATTCTAGTAGAATAGAATACTCAGAAATCACCCCCACTTCTGCTGAGGGTGGGGTGGGAACAGGCACAGGGAGAGGAAACTTTATCACAAGGAATGAGCAAAATGGAACTGATTTTGATAAAGGCATTGTAAGTATTCAGTTAACATTAGAACCATGAAGATACGATCTTGTCTCAACCAATATTATAAAAGTTAGTCCACAGACCAAGCAGACATCAAGTAGACTTTAAACCATAAATTGAAACCTTCTACTCAACAGGAACACTAGAGAGCTCTTTTCTCTAGCACTTAGGCATTAAAGCTGTTGCTACTTCTCCCATCTTTCCACCCCATACTTGCCTACAAAATAACGTCCAGATTTCTTAGCATGCATCAAGGCCCTTTAAGATCCACCCCATTCTCCTTTCCCCAGCTTACCTCTCACCGTGTCTTAACCTGTTCCCTTATACATCATGCAGTCTGTACTCGGTCTAGTTATACCCTTTTATCCAAAGTCTCTGAATGGCAAAATCATATTCATCTTTCAGAATCCAGTTCAAATTACACTTCCTTCCCTAAAGAGTTCATGATTTCTCCTTTGTGTGTTACAGACACATTTCAAGCGTCTACTTTAGCACTTATCTGATCAAGGGTATCAGGAGGGCAGTTCTCCCTCGGCTTATGGTTAGATACATCTGCACAGATCTAGAAGACAATGGTTTGCACGCAGGAATTGTGCGCATAGGGCACTGAGAGGGCTAACTGAGTAGGTAACAAGCCCCAGGATGACAGGGAAAGGGAGAATTGGAGTACAGTGTGGTGTTGGTCTCCTGTATCTGTCCCTAGCCTACCCCCACAGACATATGCCTGGGTCATATAGACTGGGATTGAGAGTGTGAATTCTAAAGCTCTGTGTCTGGATTCAAATTTCACTTCTGTTACATACTAGTTGCCTTGAGTGAGTCAGTTAACCTCTCTAGCTTCAGGGCAGATGGTAATAATAGCGCTCCTGCCTCATGGTTCTGTCATGAGAATTATACAAGTTAATGAATACAAAGCTCCCCAACAGTGCTTGTCACACAATAAGCATCATATAATAAGTATCAGCTATTATACTTAGGAAGAGAGATGACAGTTAAGTAAAAAACTGAAAATCCTATAAGGCCTTAGGGCACATGCAGCACTAACTTGGAACCACTAAGTTGAAAGAAAACAAAAATAGGTGTTCTTCCCAACTCCACCATTGGCCAGAAGCAGCATGGCGCTTTGAAGTGGTGGCATCTATTGGGACTGGAAATAGAGGGCTCCAATGCTTGACAGGGGCAGCTGTGCTCAGAGGGGTCGATTCTCAGCAGAGACAGAAGCAGTGCCCATCAGGAGCAATGGCCATCACTGTGTGGCCTTTGTCATACCGAGAGGTGATGTTGCAAGACATCCAAGGTGTCCGGTGAGTGCAGAGCAATGTAAGTGATAGAGGAGCCTGGTTCAAGTGAAGCCACCCAGTGGACACAGCAACTGTCAACAAAGACAGGGATGGCACCATAAGAAGGGTCAGTACTCCGTGGACCCCACAAGGTGAGACATCAGTCTTACCCACATGGAAATATTTTCTGGGTCACCCAAAAATACTTGGGAGGAGGGCTTTTGCCAGGGTGCAGAGGTCCTCTAGGGTGCAGTGTGATCAATTCCTCAAATTATCATCGGTGTGGCTTTATTTGTACAGAAAGGGAATACTGAGACACCATTAAAAGCACAAGCTTTGGTTTCAGACAGACTTGTGCTTCAGCTGAAAGTATTTACTAAGCATCTATTCTATGCCCCAGGCTCTGCTCTGGTCGGTGGAAATACCACAGTGAACAAGGCAAATAGGATTCCTCCTCACATAGAGCTACCTTAGAGAGGGGACACAAATAACAAGAAAACAAATTAATGGGACCTTGCCTGTTTAAGAGCCATGAAGGCAATAAAATAGATGATATGGTGTACAGATTGGGTGGAGAGAGCTGCTTACATATGGCAGCCAAGTAAAGTCTCTCCATCACAGTGAGGGCTAATAGCCAGGAAGAGGCAGCTCAGGGACGATCTGGGGACAGAATGTGGGACCCTAAGGTAGGGAGACTTGGCATATTAGAGGAACATAAAGAGGGATAGTAAGTCCGAGGGCGCCTGGGTGGCTCAGTCGGTTAAGCATCCGACTTTAGCTCAGGTCATGATCTCACTGCTCCTGAGTTCGAGCCCCACATGGGGCTCGGTTGCTGAGAGCTCAGAGCCTGGAACCTGTTTCAGATTCTAGGTCTCCCTCTCTCTCCATCTCTCCCTGACTCATTCTCTCTCTCTCTCTCAAAAAGTAACAGACATTAAAAAATTAAAAAAAAAAAAAAAGGATAGTAAGTCCAAAACAAGAGTCAGCAAACTATGGTATGGGGGCCAAATCCAGCCCGCTACTTGTTTATGTAAATAAAGTTTTATTAGAACACAGCCCACACTCATTTATTGTCTCTAGCTGCTTTTGTGCTATAATAGCAGAGTTGAGTGCTATAATAATAGAAATGAATAGTTGCCACAGAGGCTGAATGGCCTGCAAAACCTGTAAGATTTAATATCTGGCCCTTTACACAATGTGTGCCAATCTCTGGACTAAAGCCTAGTGAACAAGCGGGGTGAAAGCCGTAGGAACTGAAGTTTAAGGGGTGCCGGGAGGCAGCAAACTGCAGGGTACTACAGACCATGGCAGAGAAGTCAGCTTATATTCCACACGTGACGGAAAGCCCCTGAAAGGGTCCAAGCAAGGGAGACACGTGATCTGATTCACGTTCTCCACTGTGGGAACTGCATAGAGAGGGACTGCAGGGGCAAAGTAGCAGCAGGGAAGCCAGTTATGAGGATGCTATCCATGCAGATGGGGACTAGTAGTCAAGATGTATTCGCTCAGGTATATAACAAGCATGAGAATCCCAACTCGGCTGTATAACCACACACAAGTTACTCCAACGCTTTCAGCCTCAGTTTCTTGTCAGTAAAACCCTCAGACCACTATTGTGTGGGTTAAATTACAAATGCACCTGAGGTATATGTCAAAAAATAAGTGTTCAGTGGATGTTAGCCATTATTGTTCTGTTGTTGAGTCGTTGTTGACTGGTGAGGCCCATGGAGCACTGGGTCCCAGCATGGGCCTCTCCGTGCTGGGTAGTGTGGCACGCTTCTCTCCCTGACTAGACCTGTAAGTACCCTGGAAACCAGGAAGCTTTTATTCATCTTTATATCCCCCAAACTGTGCCTGGCACATGGTAGATGTTTAATAAATATTTATTGATTAAACTATCGAGGCGTTTTTGGTTTTTTTGAAAAAAGGGAAGGTATTATTCATTCTGCCATTTTCACCAGACATGTTTTGTTTTCAGGGTTGAGGTGGTATATTTTGATGGCACAACCATTCTGAAGATACAGAGGTAGTTGTCTCTATGGAGAGCTAGTACCTAGCGCCCCCTCTGGTGCAAAGGGAAACTCAGATACTGCTCCCCATGAACCTCTAACACGACAAAATATGTCAGTGACGGTAATTATATATGAAATCTGGACTAAAAAGTCGCCATACCCAAGAAATTCACACATATCAGACACCATCTACATATCAAAAATCTCAGCCACAAAGTGGACCCAATAAGAGTCAAAAAATATTGTTCTTAGTGTCAGATTTTTTTCAGACTTTTGCTTCAAAACAGTTGGACATTGTGATGCCTTGTCCAGCCACATCAAAGGGAGTCTCTACTTTATATCATTATCTCGTTTCTTTTATTGATTCATTATCCTGCCTAGAAAACTAGAAGGATCGCTCCCCAAATTGAAATTTCAGAATTTTTTGTCAATTTTCTTATTCTCTGACACACCATGACCAAGAAAGACTGGAAATCTACCCTTCACAAGGAGTTAATTTTCTCATCATAAAATGATCCATACTGTCTAAACAACTGTTTCAAATGAAATTAAGTATGATAGACACATTTGCAAATGGCATATGATATCCATAAAGTAGGTGCATACTTTGTGACATTTTTATTTTTCAAAAAAGAGGTTTTAATGCCAGAAGGGTTGTACAATACAGAATTATAAAACCCTGGAAGGGCCAACTCAAATGACATGTTACTAGGTGTATATCATCTGTGTTTTCACAGTGCTATATGTGTGTCCTTCCTATGCATTTATCACTATATCAAAAACATTAATTAGAATTTTTTTTAAATCAAAGTAAGACTGAGAAAAATGTCTCAGTAGTAGTCACCAAATCTAGCAGTCCTAAGCAAACTTAGTAATTTAGCCAACAAACTCCAAAAGTACAGGAAACTTAAAAGAAGAAAAAGATTTAAAACAACACAATATTAAAGATGAGAATCCCCTACAATAGTGAAGGAAAAGGTGGAAATCCTTGAAACATCAGTGAGCAGCCATGAGGAGGTAGTTGTGTGTGTGTGTGTGTGTGTGTGTGTGTGTGTGTGTGTTTAACAGGAAGCCTGGCATCTCACAAATAACGTATGTTGCATATTATGTGGCAGTTGCTATAGTAACAACCTTTATTTTCTGAAACAGTACACAGATGTGTACAACATACTAACTTGCTGGTTATAAATTACGGCTTTTCCCATAGTTCAATAACTTAAGAATTCTATGTTTTTGAAATCTCAGAAGTTCTGTTGTTATTCAATTTCTTTTATGAGATAATTTTCCTTGTACTTTCAAAATGAGAGCATTCCGAGACAGGCTGAGAGAAAGAAGGGATGAGAAAATGGGGGATATCAGAGAGTAACAACAGACTGAAGACTGTTTCCTACGGAGTCTGGATGGAACCCACTGACTGAAATGAGAACATTATTTTAATGAATTAGGCATCATGTACAATAGTGATGAGAAAGAAGTTGCTAGCAAAATGATGTTACAAATAAAGTTATGAATTGATTTTTTATTACAAGGTGCCATATTTACAGTTTTAAAATAAACAGAGATTATTTCTTAGAAATGTCACAAACATTAATATAATTTTATAAGCTACAACAGTGTGGGGGAGTGAATTAGCCTGGTTACCTGACTTCAAATGAAGTTTTTTTGAATCTTCATTCAAGGCCTGAGTCTGGGAAAAAATGTATATTCCTATTTTCATAAGAGATTAGCATCCCTTTGTCAGGTTACAAAACAGAAGACAGATTTTTACTGAGTGGGATATTTTTCTTTTCATATTTTAACCTTAATCAACAAATATTTATCACGTGCTTTGTACATGCAGGGAGCTAACTATCTGTGCCCAGATGTGCATAGATACATGTAGAAACACAAATTATAGAAAAATTGAGTTCTGTAGATGGTTCTTTTCTGATTCTAAATATTTACATATGTTTCCCATGTGCTGGATCTGAACATTTTCTTTAATAGACAGTTCACACTGTAAAGTTTTAAACCTCGTCAAAAAGAGCAATCTCTGCAGGATTTGTCAGGCTAAAGTTTATTACCTGGGAAACACATTTGAAAATAAGGTTATATAGTTAACATTTATAGTTAAAAGCCAACTTTCTACAATTTTAGATAGGTAAGTATGTAGGTAGGTAGGTAGGTAGGTAGGTAGATAGATAGATAGATAGATAGATAGACAGATATAGATATAAGGAAGGGTGCAAGGATCCTCATATAGAAAGTAAAAAAAGACCCCTGATTGAGAAAGTCCAGACCTTACAATGCTACTAAATTTACCTAACAAACACCAAACACTCAGAAATGCTATTTCAAGTGACAATACAGTCACATTCAAATGAAAAGTTGTCTTATAGCTGCAATGGCACAGGATGAGAAACACTGAACACAGTGCAGATAAGAACAAATCATTTTGAAAAGCTTGCACCATTAAGTGGCTGTTAAAATTTTTGCTAATGCTTTACACACACACACACACACACTCCTTTCCGTATCATTCTGAGATATATTAAAAACAGGACCATGACTAATCCATTCAAGTCCTTACGTTATCAGAGAGAAAAGAGAGAGAGAGGGAGAGTTAAGTTATCACCTGATGGGGGCTTAGAGCCTAGAACTGGGAACCCAAAAGAAAAAGAGGACTTCACTGGTAGATGCATTTTAAAAGTATTACTTAAATTACATTTAAGTCATCAGACAATTATGAACTTTCTTCTCTTTTATATTTATATGGCATATTTATTGAATTGCACAGTATGCTTTTACAATAAAGTGCTTTTTACGTTGCCGCCTTTGTTCATCCAAAATAAAACTGACAGTTATCCTTTTATAAGCTATTCCGAGAACATTTTCTCTTCTTTGAAGCTGATTGATGCACTACTTTAAATGTTCCTGCAAATATCTTTTCAATTCAAGTTTTTGCATAATGTAATAAGAAGATAAAAGAATTCTATACTTCAACGAGAGACATTACAAAGCAAGTAGAGACATTATCAAGGGCATTAACATGCTCCTAATAGCAATAAAACCTTTTAACTGTCTGATGTAGAACACGCTCCCACCAAACCACCACATATTATGGTAATTGGCTCCAATTTCTGAATCTTACATTGTAAAGTTACAAAGAGTTAGGTGGAACTGAAAAACAAATCCAGAACACTCATCTTGTTAGCGTTCCCATTATGAAATGTTTGCTTGCTACCTTGAAGGAGAACTGGTCTGGTCTGTGGAGCTGTTCTTTCCTGTGCTATCATATTTTTGCATCCTGTCTCATCGTTATTCCTACTGACTCTGATATAAATACATATTTTTCCCCCAAATAACCCTTTTCTAACTCCAAAACACCACAGTAATATAAATAGCATTTTTCTCAGAATTTCAGTCTAACAAATGGGTTCTCTGTTCATGCCTGTGTCACATCTCATTCACTTTATGTGTTCTTTCATCACAGGAAGATACAATAGGGGAAAATATTCCGCGAGGACGCTTTGATTTTTCTTTACAACACACCACTAAATTACGTGAGTAGCCTTTCCATCGTGGTGGAGAGGAAATATAATTTCAAACTAAAGTTGAGCCCAGTTTCTGTTAAATTAAATAGCAAAGAAAAAAAATAGTTCTTGGCTTTATTCTTCTTAGATGGGGAGCAGGGCAGTAGGGAATTGACACAAGTTGGTCCTTGGTGATTAACCTGCAGTTTATGGTTGTGTTTCCCGGTGACGTGCCCATCACGCAGGAAGCTTCTCGGAGGCTGTGGAGAGCAGCCTGTCTGCTTTGAGAAGTGCAGATCTATCAGGATCCAGAATCGGGCTCTGAAAAAGCTGTCATTTCATGTCTCTAAAACAGCCTCTGATTTAATGTACAAGATGTCAAGAAGTAAAGGACAATAAAATAAAAGCCAAAAAGGAGAACTATTTCAATTAAGAAGCATTTCTATACCAATTCTTGGAAATCACGTAAAATAAAAACTGTCAGAATCAATCTGTGTTTAAAAGGTTGATTTTTGTGGCACTTACATAGAAACTGCAAGACAGGAAAAAAATACAAATTATTAACAGAGCAATTGAACCTTAAAAAATTCCTTTCTCACTAGATAGATATTTGGTTATTAAATTTTCCTAAGGGACCTAGGGGAAGCGTTTGTATAGCAGATGCTGGGAGTTGGGAGAGAGAAGGAAAGCAATAAATCCTCATACGGAAAAAAGTAACAAATGGAAGCTGCAGTCCTGTAAGAAGAAGGAGTTTTGTGTATTTCCAAGAATTTAATATTTTGATTGCCGATAATTAGAACCCTCATATAAGACTTTAGGAGTTTACCTTTCATTGCCATGATTTTCCAATGGTGTTTGAATGTCCTTTTCAGAGAAAGATAAATATTTCTTCAAGGACTGCCCTATCACCCCAGTAATCAAATATCTTAAAGGTGAACTGAGAAAAAAATCTTTGTGAAATTTGAAGCAACCTTTTAGCTAAGAGTATAATAATAATAAATAAAGAGATAAGCATTGTCAAAAATAAATAAATAAAATCCTTCCTTTGGAAGGCATAAATTTTATTTTTATTTCTTTTTAAAAATATGCTATTTAAGAAACATACATTATAACTCCAACCTACTCCTGTCCTTAGAATTTTTATGATGCTATGCTTTTTATTCCATATTTTCTGTAGGAGAGAGATTGGGCAGGGAAAGAAGAGGTGAATTTACTTGCTGTCCCCCATTGATTTGTACATTTCAGGGATATGCCCCTTTCCATGGTCTATTTCTAGCTCCTTTATTTAAAAAAAAAAAAAAGTTTCTCTGAAGGGAATACTTTACAGAAGAAAATTCACTCCCTTATCATCAAATCAAGAACTTTTCTTAAAGTAACTCTAAGCACAAGCAATAAGAGGAGCAGCCTAAGAACTGCCTCCAATCACAAGAAGAAAAATAACAAAATCAGCTCACTCGTGATTTCCTTAATATACTTAAAAGAGATACAATCCCACTGATGCCTCTAAAAATAAAATGAGGAGAGGGCAACTTTATTGATTCCCTGCAAACCCACGAACGTGTAACTTATTGATAATACTAAACACTGTCTAAGCCTTTAGTGATTTCCAACCAAAAGTCTGCCTCTGAATGAAGGTTTAAATCATCGTATTAATATATTAAGGGGGGAAATTATCATGGGAGACACTTGGAAATTAATTAAAAACTCTGCACTCAGTTTGTTTGTGAGAGGAGATAAATATCACACATGGGAAATGATGCCTGACAACCGCCATAGTTTTCAGATCCAAAATTAGACCCTGACAGCTATGTCTTTGTATGACTCTCCTTGGGGTATAATATGCAGAGATATAGAATGGGAAGATTTCTGATAGAAGTATTTATTACTGACACTTCTGAAACACTCCACGTGTGGCATCAGCAAAGCATGCTCCACCTTAGACAGAAATGTCAGGTTTTCTTCCAAGATTTTCCTTCTATTCCTCTTCCCCCCCTTCCCATCCCTCCCTCCCCATCCACCACCACCCCCCCCTTCTTCTCCAAAATATGATTTTTTTTTTAGAAGTTCAACAGCAGCCCCTGGTGGAACTCAGCAGTTGTTTCAGCCTGAGCACAGTTGTTCAAGAAACTCCATCCCTGCTGTCAATAGACAGAAAAGTATGTCCATGTGCCTATCACCACACCTGCGTGCTGTTCCTACAGGTCAGAGATCAGGATAAAACCCTGAATGTACAAAAGCTGTGCTTTGTGATGGTAATTGTAGCCAATTTCAGTAGCTGGAGTTTTGAAAAAAATATATATGTAACAATCAATAAACATCTGTCTCAAATGTCACATTCATTTTATGCATGAAGACCAATAATTAACTGCTCGTGAATAATGCTTACCACAGAGTGCGCCGAAACGAGGAGATCTCTCACACTTGAGCCAGCGATCACCATTTTGTTTGGCTTATGTTGTGACAGAATCAGCTTTGTCACTTAGCAAAATGAGCTATACAAAACGACAATTCTATGCAAAGAAGGGATTTCTCTGGGTCACAGCTCCCAAAGTACCACAGAATGCCACTATCTGGCCCCCTCAAAATGGCAAGCTAGACTTAAAGAAAGCCCACCAAAATGCTCTTCAGAAAGATCATGACTATTCATTTTCCTGCTTAGTTGGCAACACGGATTATCATTTGGGGACAAGGAGGAGATGGGAACATCTTTGGGGACGAAGATGGCTCTTTGCCTTAGGCAGGGTAAGTCTGTGCACTTCATAAAGGTGCCTGGTAGAGGCGCGCAAATCCAGCTTCCCTTCCTAGGGAGCCATCTGCCTAGAGGACAGACACCTGTGTCTTAACATAAAGTCATGGTTCTGTTGCTGAGCTCTGGGCCTTTGGAGCTGCAGAGAGGTTGCCTTTTCCTCATTCACACAAAGGTGTGAGCCATATAGGCTAGAGGTAGCCTTGGTCCTAGACAAGGAAAGAAGAGAATTATATACTGACGAAGTACACTTTCCTGATTCTCAGGTGTAACAGGGTTGGGGGACATGGTAGGCATTCACCTCCATGAGGCTCGTGTGAGGATAAAGGAACAATGGGTGATTTGCTCAAAATACCCAAAGGTTTACTTGAGTAAATTTACTCACCATCTTTCACTTGTGTGTTTTGACTTTTCACTTCTTACATGATGCAGTTTATTAAAAGGAAACGCAAAGAGAACTTCTAAAGCTTTCAATAGCTTTATGATAAATACTAGAATAGGGGCGCCTGGGTGGCTCAGTCAGTTAAGCGGCCGACTTCGGCTCAGGTCATGATCTCGCGGTCCGTGAGTTCGAGCCCCGCGTCGGGCTCTGTGCTGACAGCTCAGAGCCTGGAGCCTGTTTCAGATTCTATGTCTCCCTCTCTCTGACCCTCCCCCGTTCATGCTCTGTCTCTCTCTGTCTCAAAAATAAATAAACGTTAAAAAAAATTTTTAAAAGTACTAGAATAATATTCCTATTAAAAAGTGGTTTTTAAATTTTGAAAGCATTATACTTTACATTAGCCCTTCCCTTGCCCCTGAGACCGCTTACATCTCTTGATTAATCTCATGTGAAACCAAATCAGCGAGCTGATATGTTGAGACCAGAGATAATCCCATGACAGGCTGCCTCCTGAGAACCTCATGGGCACTGTATTTGACACTAGGGAATAAGAGGTATAAAAAGAAATAATACCAGTCTCCAATGAATTACAATCTAGTGGAGGAACTATATCTATCTAGATAATTTTAATATAATGTGGTAGCAGCATGCAGAGTCTTAACAGACAAAGTGAGACCTCTATCTTGCTTTCTATAGGGATGACACTTACACAAATTCTTAAAGAAAGATTATAAATGAGCTACAGAAAAGAGAGGTAGAGGGCAAGATAGGAGGAGAATCACTAGGACCCAAGGGTAAGGGTGTAAAACTACACAGTAGATCTAAAGAACTTCGGGCAGTTTGATACTGCTAGAACACCAAGTACAAGATGGTAAATAGGAATAGAATGTAGGGAAATGGGTAAGGCCAGTCATGAAGGGCCTGCCTGCCTTCCAAGGGAATTGGGATTGTCCTTTAGGCCATGGAAAGCAATGAAAAGACTTTTTAAGGAGTTGCTCTTCTGAGAGCGGACTGAGACTGGAGGTTGGAAGACTGGTCAGGGCTTTTTGTGATTGTCCAAGAGAAAGAGGATAGAGACCTGAATCCTGGGGGTGGTAACAGGGTTGGAGAAGAAATGGTAGGTTTCAGAAATCGTCACAGGTGAAAACCGAGAGCAGTTAGTGACTTAGTGGTTATGGGCACCGAGGGGGCTGTCTTGGATAACTCCCAGGGTCTGGGTGTAAGAGACAAAGTAGATTGTGATGTTGTCAAGTGACTTAGAGAGTACAGGGGCCAGAATAGGTTTGAGGGGAGAAGATGACACTCTAAAGTAATACTTCTCAAAATATGTCCTCAAGTACCCTCTACTGACCTCCAGACAGCTGCTTGTAACACTGGTATTAACACTGCCCACAAATGCCATGGCCAGAGAGGACCTCACAGATGAAGTCCAATTGCTTTCAAACTGTGTACCGTGGGGGTGACGGGGGAGGTAGAGCCGGCCGGGATACAGTCTGCCTTCTCTGATTCAACCCAAGAGAGTCTACTCTTCCTATTGTATATATTAGAACTCTTCAGAAGATTTGGTTTGAAAAAGGAAAACCACAGTTTGGAAACCACTTCCTTTTACAGAGAGGAAACTGAGGCCCACAGAGGTTAGAATAACTTGTCTGCAGACACAAGTTGATAGCAGAGGCTGAGCTACACCTCGGGCACCTAGTTTACCCATGTCAATCCTGCTATGCTGTGGTTTCCTGCATGAAGTAATTGTTTACTTTTGCTATGTCTTAGAAAATGGGCAGAAACCTCCTCATCTCCACCATGCAGTGAGCAGCTTCCTTGGGTTTATTCTTTCAACAAACGTTTATTGAACATCTTCTGCATGCCAAGACCTCTTTTACCGAGACTACCTGAGTGTTTCTGTTTGGACCCCTGGCTGTGGTTGTTGATTCTTTGGCAGAGTTCTAATGATGCCCCATTAATATTCCACCATGACTGGATACAGTAAGATCCAGGATTAGGGATACTGGGGACTATTTTAGTCCCAAGTAAACAGTATTATTATCAAAGGCATGAGTTTCCTAATTCACTGGGGGATATAGCTAACTTATATTTTTTTAATTTAATTTTTGAAAATACATTTTTTAAAAAATCCATGAAACTCCTAACATACAATAAAGTGCTATTCATAATTTTTTTAAGGAATTGCTTCTCAGATGTCACATTCATCTTTCCATACACAGTTCAGGGCTCACTGGAAATGATGCCCCAACATTCAATAAGCTTAACTTTATGAAACTTAGAACTCATATCTGAAGTAATTACAGGATAAATTGCTTTCAAAAAGTGAGAATTCAGACCAATAAACTTGATAACCTTTCTTCCCCATCATAGAACTCAACAGCTGCTTGTCCCAATAAGGTAATTTCTAAAACAAGGAAAAGCACATCCCTATTCAACCTAGAGAAACAAATAGAGACACATGTTAGCTGAGGGATGATGGTAGCCTATTGATATCTCAAGACCATTCCATCTTGGGAATCTTGTCCCAAATTCCTAGAAAGGAGGAGCAGGCTGCTTCTCTGTCAGGTGTGTGAGTGAGGGTAGGAAACGGGATGCAGGTGGGGGAAGACATCCTGCTTGAGAACTGCCAGGGTTGAGATTCGCACAGGTCTTTCTAGAAAGATTATATAACATCTGAACTACAGAAAGGAATCCATTGCTCTGTCTCTCCTGTTGGGGAATCCATTCGTCATATTTTTAATTTTTTTTAATGTTTTATTTTATATTTGAAAGAGAGACACAGAGCATGAGCAGGGGAGGGGCAGAAAGACAAGACAGAATATGAAGCAGGCTCCAGGCTCCAAGCTGTCAGCACAGAGGCCAACGGGAGACTCAAACCCACAAACCACGAGATCATGACCTGAGTCCAAGTTAGATGCTTAACCAAGTGAGCCACCAAGGTGCCCCCATTCTTCATCTTTTTAAATTCCTTAAAAGAAGGGACCAGGGAATTGGTCTTTCTTCAACTGTCCCTATGTACATCACTACCACACCCCAATCAATCCTTCATTTTCTTTCTGTGCTCTATTTGCAGGTAATTTTTAAAACCAGAAACTCTGTGTATACCAACATATAGACAACCCAGTTAGTTCATAAAGGGCATTAAGAGTACACTTATCTTAATGAGCACTGAAAAATGTATACAATTGTTGAATCATTATATTGCACACCCGAAACTAATATAACACTATATGTTAATTATATTTGAATAAAAGATAAAAACAAAGAGCAGTTGAGGAATTGGGGTTTACAGGCAATCTGATAAAGGAATGATAGAGTAAAACTGTCACATTAGGTACAAAACTGGTTAATGTCCTCAGGGTAATTAATTAAATCTTTGAGATTATTTTTTTCCATCAGACAGAAATTTACAAGTTAATGGTGTGACCTCACAGTGCCTGGGCTCTACTCAAATAGTAAACGGCAAAAACGAGCATAAGTATATTCTCCTGGAGATTTTCAATATGGGGGTGAGCCTCGAAAATATAAATAAAAAATAGGGGCGCGTGGGTGGCTCAGTCGGTTAGGCGTCCAACTTCAGCTCAGGTCATGATCTCACGGTTCATGGGTTCAAGCCCCACTTCGGCTCTGTGCTGACAGCTCAGAGCCTGGAGCTTGCTTCGGATTCTGTATCTTACTCTCTCTCTGCCCCTCCCCCACCAATGCTCCGTCTTTCTGTCTCTCAAAAATGAATAAACATTAAAAAATATTTTTTTAATAAATAAAAAATAAAACAAAGTGAGTGGAGGTAAGTTGCAAGTAAGATAGAAAGGGAAAGAAAGAAAAAAACCCAAGATAATAGATCAAAAAAAATTCAAGTCTCACCTGTTCAACCCCATTTCCTTAAAGATGAAAAACCCAAAGTCAAGTGACTCATCTAAGATTATCTCACCCCACTGTTTTTACATAGCAGTAAGGTTGAAGGTAGGAGGCAAATAAGCAAAAACAGTTTAAAAATTCAAACAAAAGCTTAATTGGCTCCACAGGTCCCCGTTTATACCAGCCTCCTTTACACTGGAAAGTGTGCTGGTGAATGGGCACACTGACTCTTGAGGGAGCAAGCATTTTTTATCACTTGTTCCCATTGCCCTGGCACTGTCCCTCTCCTTTGCACAAGTAAATCCAGAGTTAATGTTCTTTGGAGATGATCATGTTTTTGGTATTTTGTTCCAATGTCCTAAAAAAATCTTTCTTTAGAGCAAGTTCTTTCATCCACTCACCAAAAGTTAATTGGACGCTTACTATGCACCAGCCTCAGACAGTAGTGAGAGAGAAGTGACTACTTCTGCTCTCTTGTTTATCTGCCCACAGCTTTGTCACTGTGTGTCACGATGTAGGAGCCGCATGTCTTCGCCAAATCCAATAAATTTATTTATCCATGAGCTTTTTTATACTAATAGTTTTAAAATGGTCTGAAAATTCTTTGAAGCTCATCTTCTGTGTGGTAAATAACAATATTGGCATATTACCTCTATGTTCTTCCTTTGGGTATTCTAGTATCCTCCTTTCTGTGAAATCCTTCCTCTGAAATCCTGCCCTCTAGACTGGCCTTGTCTGAATGCAATGACATTGAGTTCCTAATTAATGAAATTCCACATACCACATGGAGGCTCACTGGGAGCATTTAACAAAATGAAGTGCCTCGGTGAGCTCTCCAAATTCCTCAGAGTCCAATGACTAAAGATGTCCCAGAATGAAGAACTGAATGTGGTTTAGAGACACAAGGTAAATGGGGCACAGAATTTTTTGTCAGGTCCTTACAAGCATCTGATGAAATGCTATTAAAAGATTCAAAACCTTTAACATAACTATGAAAATTACCATAGCCTTACATACCTAGGACTAAAAGAAATTAAGCGGGGCCTAAAATACAGTTGGCCACCTTATTAAATTTAAAAAAAGGAAAATGTGACCCATCTCTGGAAGGCACTACTCCTAAAGGTTAAGAACATGGTTCATCTAAGTATTCAACAAATTTAGCTATTAATACTATTTCTTCTCTGAGCATTTCAACTTACTGCTTATTACTACGATTAAAAGTATTATACAAAGCCTCCAACAAGTCTGTGAAAATTTGCTTTAATTACAATGTTAGATATAATTTTCTTTTTGGAAATAATAATGTATTATATGTAAAAAAAGATTTTTTTAATCCTATTTCTGCCTTGCTTGCTTTCCAGCCCTTTTATTAAATTTGGTTATGATGGGGTCAAAAGCCAGAGCAAACATCCTATTAGTTAGCGACATTCTACTGACACCAGGCAAGTCCAACTGGCATGAGAGGTCAACTACAAGTAAAACACTCTAAAGATTTACTTGCAACACATCTTGCAACAATCCATCTCTTTCAAAATGATCCAGCTGCTCTAGAATACCTAAGTGATAAGTATTTTTCCAAGCAATATAAATCAGTAGATTTCATCACACATTTATTGAATATAAATTTTGCACAAAATATTGTGCATGGTAGTCCAAGAAAAGTTAGGATACACCATACATATCCCTGTCCTCAAGGAGCCTACTGTTATGAAGTCCATTTCCTCAGAAGATTTTGATTCCATACTACTCCCCAGCCTAATCTGAATAAAGATGAGGAAAATCATTTTTTTTTCTAAACTATAAGAAGCATTTGATTCAATCACTATGTCTCATACCATAGCTTAAAGACTATATTTTCCTTTGTGCATTTGATATTTGAGAATAATGAATTCAAAAATTATTGGGGAAAATAGGTCTGTAATTGATCTCCTAGGGAAACTACATGAAATCCCTTCAAAATTTCCACCAGGAGTAGAAGAGAAGTGGATTCAGTTACACCATTCTGAAGCCTTCCCAAGCTTTCTCCACTGGAATTCTAATTAGTAGACCCCTGTAAGCAATTTTAAATATGCTTCATTTAAATACAGGAAGTATTTCCTTGGGCTTTATAATACTTTGGCAGAGCTGATCCTATTTCCTGAGATTAAATAGGAGAAAATTCTTTCCTCTGGAGACTAAACTACATACAGTAAGATCATTCATTACAATTTTCATATAAATTCAAAATATACCACGGGAAGAATAAATGTCTTCTTCCTAAAAGAGAACACCCTACAAATGCTAAGTGGAGCCATGATTGGTTTTACTCTTGAGTTTTGGCCTTTGTGAGATTAAAGTTCTCCAGGAAGAATTACTGAGGTGATAACTCATTTTGACAATGAAACCAAGTACAAGATAACTAAAACAAAAAACTTAATCCTTTTTCCTAAATAAAAAAAATCTGTCAATATTATTTGCTTCTTCAGAGTTTTGCTTCCATTCATAAAAATAAAGCTGTACCTTTTGTAATCTAATTCTTACTCTGTACCACTTAACACGTAGCAGTAGGGAAATTTCAGAAGCTTAGTACCAAAACCTGTTACTCAAATGGCTGATTGGTAAGGGGAGTGGAAAAGGATATGCTTCTAATACTTTTCTATTGTCCAAGAAAACAAAGGGGAGCACTTTTCAATCTCTTGCTATCCTCTTGCAAATTTACATCACCACACTAAATTTGATAGCTAAATAGTGTTCTGACAGTGTTGTTGAGACTTGTATGTCAGATTTAGAAATGTTATTGTGGAGACTTACTTTGATGGTGAGATTTTAGAAGCTTATTTTCCTCCTAAACAAATGTATTATAGAGTGATGGATAACAGAGATTCAAAGGATTACAATGAGAGATCAAGGAGTTCACCTGTAATATCTATTGCATTGACAGCCGACTTTATTGAAGTTTCACAATATTAACTGCCTCTCTGTGGACTGGCTTATCCGGCTAGGTGATTATCAATTTATCACCAGTCAAAACACAGATTGCTTCATGTACAGTGTCTGTGGCATAATCATGTACCTTGAATCCGATCAAACTGGAATGATCCACCTCGGATGATTCTTGTAAAAGTGAAGAAGAAACATTAGTGGGGAACTTCTCTAATGAAATGATATCTAATTCAAGGTTTGATAGAACATCTTTCCTGGAGCCTACATCAAGAATGCAGCACTCCAAAAGGAAGTAAAACAAAGCCCAAGTGATAGAATGGAGAGAATGTTAGAAACGATTTACTCCTTTTTGCTAAGCCTTGTTTCTCTAACCACCCCTCAGTCCCACTTCATGGATACCGAGAAGGACTTGACCAGTCTTTAAAATCACCTCCACAGTGGAAGACTTGCACCTTGAAACTCCACTTAGTATTATGAGAACTAACTGAATTACATGTAGGAAATTACCTGGAATAACAAAGGATCAGCACTGAGATGCTTACATTACATCTTTGACTTGTCAATATAGCAAAAGCTTTTAAGAGGTTTACATTTCCACCCTATTTCCTGATCCTATCCTCTAACAAGGTCTAATCTTTCTCCACATATTGAGCTCCATCAGTAGCCACTCCAATTAATATAATTGTTAAATGCAGGAATGGAGAGAGATTTTGGCCTTAGATGTCTGTCTGATCAGGGCAAGAATTAATAGGTACACTAGCAAACACTTATTGACCACTTACTATGTATCAGGTACCAATCTAAGTACTTTTCACATATGGACTCATTTAATTTTCTTAACCACCCTGTGAGGAAAGTACTACTATCTTCCCTGTACTATCAATGAAAAAAGTGATGAATAGAAGTATTAAATAACGTGCCCAAGATGACCGAGCCTACAAGTTGAACCCAGGCAGATGACTCTAGAGCCTTTCAAATTCTGAAACCCAGATTCTATTCAGTCATACCCTGATTGGATTGAGTTGCTCTGCTCCTATTCCAGCTGCCTACCATTGTATACAGTTAACCACCTCTAGAGGAAAATAGCATCATCCAGAGCCTTTACAATTTTTTAAGTGTCTGGCATTCAATAAAAAATTAGCCGATATACCAAAAAGTCAGAAAAAAAGAAAAAGAAAGAAAAGAGAAACAGGGCCACAGATAATTCAGATGTTAAAGTTATCAAATACAGATAAATACATTCAAAAGTAGATGACAACATATCTTCACTAGAGAAATGGAATCTGTTAAAAAAATAAGTGGAAATTCTAGAAGTGAAAGGTACAATAATTAAAATTAAGAAGTCAACAGAAGGGTTTACGAGCAGATTAAACACAGGTAAAATGAGTATTAGTACTGTAAGATAGCTCAATAGGAAATATTCAGACCAAATAAGAAAGAAAAAAAAAATGGAAATATAGAAAAAAGTGCAAGAGATACTTGGGAGATGACGAAAGTGCAATAGAAGTGCAACCGGAGCTCCAGAAGTACATTAGAGAGGAAATGGGGCCAAATCAGTGTTTGAAGACATAATGTCTGAGAATTTTCTAAAATACATGAAAGATATCAGACTCCAAGTATGATAAATAGAGTATTAGTCACATCATAGTAAAACTGCCAAAAGGCAAAGACAAAGAGTAAACCATAAGAACAGCCAGATGAAAAAGCATTATTACCTTCAAAGGAGCTACAACAATGACAACTAAGTTCTGAACAGAAACCATGGAAGCCGGAAGAAAACAGAATAACATCTTGAAGTGCTGAGAGAAATTTTGACAACTTAGTAGTCTATATACAGTAAAAACATCCTTCAAACACAAAGCCATCAAAAAAATAAATAAAAATAAGAGCACTTGTTGTCAGCAGACCCACATTAAAAGAAATACTGAAGGCGTTTTTAGACAGGAGGAAAATGTCCCCAAATGGAAAGACAGAAGTGCAGGAAGAAATGAAGAGCAACAGAAAGGTAACTATGAGTATAAATATAAGTGACTATTAGCTACAAAGCAATATTAATATACCCTGGAGTTTAAAATACATACATGATTAAAATGCATGACAGCAGTAATTCTAATAGCCAAAGGGGATAAATGGAATTAATGTGCTATTAAATCTTAGCATTGTCTGGGAAGTGGTAATTCATATTAGACTCTACTAAGTAAAGGATGCATGTTGTTATACGCAGTAAATATACTCCAAAATATATCCTTACATTAATTACATTAAATGTAAATGGACTAAATACTTCAACTGAATGATAAAGTTTGTTAAAATAAATTAAAAAATAAAAATTCAACTCTACATTGCTAAATAAGTACTCCGAAATTACAGAGAAAGAATGGAGAGATATGTAAATACTATCATTAAACATAAAAAGGGGCATTTCATAAGAATATTTAAAAGCTAATCTGCCAGATATGAAGATGAAAAAATGATAAAACTAAACAATAATTTAGGGATACTAATACTTATGACAAGACTCTTTAATTTAATTTTTTAATTTACATCCAAATTAGTTAGCATATACTGCAACAATGATTTCAGGAGTAGATTCCTTAATGCCCCTTATCCATTTAGCCCATCCCCCTCCCAGAACTCCTCCAGTAACCCTCTGTTTGTTTTCCATATTTAAGAGTCTCTTATGTTTTGTCCCCCTCCCTGTTTTTATATTATTTTTGTTTCCCTTCCCTTGTGTTCATCTGTTCTGTCTCTTAAAGTCCTCATATGAGTGAAGTCATATGATATTTGTCCTTCTCTGACTAATTTCGCTTAGCATAATAGCCGCTAGTTCCATCCACATAGTTGCAAATGGCAAGATTTCATTCTTTTTGATTGCTGACTAATACCCCATTGTATATATATACCACACCTTCTTTATCCATTCATCTGTCGATGGACATTTGGGCTCTTTCCATACTTTGGCTATTGTTGATAGTGCTACTATAAACATAGGGGTGCATGTGCCCCTTTGAAACAGCATACCCACATCCCTTGGATAAATAGTAGTGCAATTGCTGGATCATAGGGTAGTTCTATTTTTAAATTTTTGAGGAAACTCCATAGTGTTTTCCAGAGTGGCTGCACCAGTTTGCATTCCCACCAGCAGTGCAAAAGAGAGCTTCTCTCTCTGCATCCTTGCCAACATCTGTTGTTGCCTGAGTTGTTAATGTTAGCCATTCTGCCAGGTGCGAGGTGGTATCTCATTGTGGTTTTGATTTGTATTTCCCTGATGATGAGTTATGTTGAGCATTTTTTCATGTGTCAGCTGGCCATTGATAAGACTCTTTAAAAGCACAGGCAATTAAAAAATTCAGGATAGTGGCGTAAGAGAGAATTAGGCAAGAACATAAATGAGGAGAACAAGGGTATCTTTAAGTCGTGTTGTGGATTCACAGACTCTTATTTTTCTATTATTCTTTAAACTATATATTTGAGACATTATTTCTCTTTTGTGTGTATGATTTATCTGACAATAAGAAAACTCTTTAAATAGTAAAAAAAACTTAACCTACTAGAAAGATGTGACCATTTTAAATTCATAGTCTTTCAAATTAACAGAACTAAATATAGAAAGAGATAAGTCCACAATTATAGTAGGAGACTTCAACAAACTTTCAAAAATTACTCACTGAACAATCAGACTAAATGATGTATTAATTGACTTAATTGATACATGTAAAATTATCTAATAAGGGAACATGAGACATTTACCAAAAGTGACCATATTCTGGGACATAGAATGAGTCCCCAAGTCCCCCCATATTTCAAAATATTGAAACCATTAATGTATTCTCAGACTCAGTGGAATTAAGCAAGAAATCAGTAACCAAATGGAAACTAGAATATCGCTCAAATATTTGGAAATCAGTCAAAGAAGAAGTCAAAATAGAAGTCAGAAAATACTTTGAACTAAGAGATTATGAAAACATGACATCAAAACTTGGGAACACAGGATAAGCTTCACTTAGTGGGAAAAATCAGTGACAATGGTTACTTTGAGGAGGGAAGATGACTGAGAAATAGTAGAGTAGAGCCTGGTAATATTCTGTGTCTTGCTGGAGGAGGTAATTACATGAATGTTGTCCCTTTGAGAAAAATTCACCATGCTCTACACTTATGATTTGGGCATTTTTCTGTATGCATGATTATACTGCAAAATAAGATTTACTTTAAAAATATCAGAAATTATTCCTGACTCTTCTTTTTCTCACACCTCACATTCAGATCATCAACATTTCCTGTCAGTTTCAATTCAAAATTTATCCAGAATCTGGTCATTTCTCACTACCTCCAGCTGCTAATCTTGTATAAACCAACATCATCTCTTTCTTGATTCATCTCCATTTCATGTCTAGTCTCCCTGCTTCTGCCCTTGCTCCCTATTGCCACTTACCAACACAGTCATTAGGGTGAGCTGTTAAAGCCGAATCAAATACGTTACCACTCTCCACAAAATTGTCCAGTTGGCTTCTCATTTCACTCACAATAAGAGCCAAATATTTGTCACGACTATGTGTCTACATCATCTGGACTGCCATCCCATCACTTACTTCATCTCCTACCCCCACATCTTGACCACTCTGTTCTACCCTTACTGCCTCCTTGCTCTTTGCACAACTGCCAGGCACATTCCTGCTCTGTGAGATTTGTATGCATTTCTCCATCTCGCCTGGATGTTTCTTCACCTAGATCCACACAGCTCATTCCCTTACTTCTTCAGATCTCTGTATAAATATAACTTTCATCCCTGACCATTATCATTGCAATTCTTCCCATAAACAACAACTTCCAATCCCTTTTCAGTTAAATTCACCAGATATTTATCCAGTGCCAATATAAGCCAGGTACTTAGGTGCTCATGACAAATAGGTAAACAAAACAAAGATCCCTGCCTTCATGGGGCCTACATTCAAGAAGGAGGAGACAAGGAATAAGCATAGATATACCAATTATACAGTGAGTTGAAGGTAAATAAATACTCTGGAAATAATACTGGGACAGGTTAAGCAATGTTTCTCAGACTGTTAAGAGGGGGTGAGAAAGGAGTTTAAATTATAAATAAGGTGTTCTGAGCAAGCTTTATTGAAAGCAATAACATCTGAGTGAAACTTTGGAAGTAGAAGGGAATTAGCTACATGGATAAGGGAGAAGATTGTTGAAAATGGAGAGTAAGTGCAGAAGCCTGAAGTAGGAATGTGCCTGGCATGTTGGCAGGACAGTAAAAAGGCACATATGGTTAGAACAGTGGGTAGGGTGAGCAACTGTCCAAGTCTGCCAGGAACTCAGAAGTTTCCTGAGATGTGTGACTTTCAGGGCATCCAGGACAAATTGAGACAGTTGGTTGGTCACCCTAAAGAGAAAGAGTTGGAAGAGGTGAGGTCAAAGAAGTAATGGGGCCAGATCACGAAGATCTATGAGGGTCATTTTAGGGACCCTGATTTTTAAAATGAGGAAAACAGCAGAGCACGAGGGTGGTTCAGTCAGATGACTGATTAAGATGACTCTTGATTTTGGCTCAGATCATGATCTCTGTGTTCATGGGTTCAAGCCCCGTGCTGGGCTCTTTCCTGACAGTGCGGAGCCTGCTTGGGATTCTCTCTCTCCCTCTCTCTCTGACCCTCTCCTGCTCACACACTTTCTCTCTTTCTCTCAAAATAAATAAATAAATAGATATTTAGGGGTGCCTGGGTGGCTCCGTCAGTTAAGCACCTGACTCTTGATTTCGGCTTAGGTCACGATCTCGCAGTTCATGTGTTCAAGCACTGCGTGGGGCTCTGTGATGACATCACAGACCCTGCTTGAGATTGTGTCTCCCTCTTTCTTTGCCCCTCCCCCACTTGCTCTCTCTATCTCTCTCTAAATAAATAAAAATAAAAATAAACTTTAAAAACAATTTAAAAAATAAATAAATAGGGGTGCCTGGGTGGCTCAGTCGGTTGAATGTCCAACTTTAGCTCAGGTCACAACCTCACAGTTCATGGGTTTGAGCTCCATATTGGGCTTTGCACTGACAGCTCAGAGCCTACTTCAGCTTCTCCGTCTCTCTATCTCTCTGTCTGTCTCTCTCTGCCTCTCTCTGCCCCTCCCTGCTCATGCTTACTCTCTCTCAAAAATAAAAATGTTAAAACACATTTTAATAAATGAGGAAAACAGGGAGCCAGTGGAATGTTTAAAAAACTCTTTTTATGGTTGTGTTGAAAATGGGGCATAGAAGGACAAGTGTGAAAGAAGGAAAACCATCATGGATGCTATTGCAATAATCCAGGTGAGAGTTGATGGTGGCTTGCACCAATGATTTTTTAGTAGAGATGATAACAAGTGGTCAATTCTGGATGTACTCAGAAGGTAGAACAAGTAAAATTTCCTAAAAGATTGGATGAGGAGTGTAACAGAAAGAGGAAGGATAACTTTCCAGGGGTTTGATCCAACCAACTATAAGAATGGAGTCGCTATCAGCTGAAATGAGAAAGAATGAACATAGAGCAAGTTTGAAGAGAAAAAAAAAAACAGCTCTATGTTAGACATGTTATAAACCCTTTTCTGCCTCATTTTCTTCCATAGCTTTTATCCACACTGACATGCTATGTACTTTATTTACTTACTTATTTATTATCTGTATTTGCCCACTAGAATATAATCTCCAAGAAGGCAAAGACTTTTGTTTGTTTTGTTCACTGCTCTATCACCAGCTTCCAGAATAAATTCATCTACTACATAAGCATTTATGGAGTGCCTCCTGTATGATTGGAACTATGCTAGGCTCTAGGAACACATCAAAACATATGACATGTTCTTAGGATTGCGAGATAAAATACAGGATGGAAGGCCACATTTGAATGGCATATAAATAATGAATCATTCTTAGTGTATATATATCCCACATTCAAATATGTATGCTCCATAGACAAAAATTCAATTATGGGAAATAGTTATACTAAAATTTATTTGCTGTTTATCTGAAAATAAGTTTAACTGGGCATCCTGTATTTTTATTTGCTAAATCTGACAACCCTTATGCTTTCTGAGTATGAGGAACCTAAACAATAATGGGATATATAGAAAAATAAGTAGTCTGTATATAATAACTTTAGGAATCCAGGACACCATGGGAGCATACAGGAAGGGTATCACACATAGACTGTGCATATTGTAACTGAGAGTAGAGTTATCTAGTTGAAAAGTGGAAAAGCATCCCAGGAAGATGGAATAATGTAGGTCAAGCTTAGAGGACAAAGAGACCTTGGGACATTTGTGAAGCTGCATGGTTGACCTGGTGTCTTAGATATACCTAGAGAACATAATTGTGTGAGACGGGAATCGGAAGAGTTAACATCTCCAAAAAGCACATGTGGCTGAGCAATTACTCTACAAGAGATCTAGGCAAAGGCCAGCAAACACAGGCTCCTGCCACCAGAAGCAAGAGCAGCAAGGGAGACCATCTTCCCATCCACCAAGCAGTTGTGGCAGCAACAATACAGGGTTCTTTTTGTTTTTTTTTTAATTTGAAAGAGAGAAAAAGAGTGCAAGTCAGAGAGGAGTAGAGGGGGAGAAAGAGAGAATCTTAAGCAGGCTTCATGCTCAGCACAGAGCTCAATGCCAGGCTCAATCCCACGATGCTGAGATCATGGCCTGAGCCAAAATCAAGAGTCGGAGGCTCAACAGACTGAGCCACCCAGGCCCCCAACAATAGAGGGCTCTGACATTCACTGCCCACCAGCTGCATTTCACTGGGCTTGACCATCATGACCAAGGACAAAATGGAGGACAATTCTTTTCCAGTCCATCCTTGAGAGACTGACTGTGTTCCCAGTTTCTCCACAGGTAGAAACAGGCAGACAGAACAAAACCTACTTTCATACAAAACAGGTAAACACTCCTGAAAATCTGGAGGAGGGAAGAAATCCCATAGAAAAGGCTGGAATTTCTGTTAGCAAAATGGGCAGAGGTTGGTACCCTTCGTAATCTCTTCTGAATCCACAATCTGGCAACATTTGAGTTCTACAAGAGCATGCATTCTCAGCAGGAGCGATCCAACTCCCAGAGAGGTGAAATTAATTCTTGGAGGTAGGAATATCTTAGATATTATAATGGTATGTTACCCTGCAAAAGGCTATCGTACATAAACAGATCTATAGTATATCTGTGATTCTAAAATTACACCAGAGGATAGGGGAAGAGAGGATGAGAAGACCTTTTAAAAATATCTAAAAAGGCTACTTAGGGATGGCAAGAATGAGAAACAAATTGATAAACACAGAAGTAGAACAAAGTTCTACCTGAGGGATGGAGACCAGGTTGGTGTGACAGATGTGTTCTTCTGGAAGAAGGGGTAGAGATAGAAAGGAGCAGGAAAGGAAGGTGTTCTGGGTGGTGCAAACACCATATGCATAGACTTCCAGAAAAAGTAAAAGGTAAACAACAAAAATGCAATAGCATGGTCAAGTAAGATAAGGTCTGGAAAGGCTTTATTGGATTTAGCAATTAGGAGGTCACTGATCATTTAACCTCTTTGTGCTTCAGTTTCAATACTTGTTAAATTAAATTGAAAAATAATCTCCCAGGCAACTTAAAGCTCTAAAGACTCTCATGTGGACTGGGTCTCTTTACACACAGAGACACACACAAAAGACACATCCACACACTTATACACACTCCCAACACACATGCTAATCTCTTTCCTTAATCTAATTTTCTTATCTCTCTGCAGCTATATTTGCTTTTGAAGAATTCCAGTTCTCTTTGTTTAATGATAACAATACTTTTTAAAAATCAGTTACAAGAGTCTACAGTTCCCTGATAAGCTGAGTTGCTGGACAATAAATGGGTTAATATTAGTTCCTATAAGCATTCCTAATGCTTTATAAATACCTTTTATAATGCAATAAATTCTTTAGAATGTGGATGCCAGATTTTTATTTCATTTTAAAAAATGATTTGAAAACCCAGATTCATTCCAATGGGGGGAAAAAATGATTTCCACCTAAACTATCATTCATTCATTATTTTCTAAGTGCCTACTATGTATCAAACAGTACAATATGTGTGTGAGAAATCATCAGCGAATAAAGACAAACAGTCCATAGCTTCCAGGAACCCAGAAGGAGGAAAGTAAGGGAATAACTGAGAAGTTGGTAATGTTAGCACCATGGACTCATTGCTACCATGTGGCCACATGGGTAACACATCCGGACCTTGGACCTGCTCCTGAAAAGAGCTCTGGGGAGAGGTAAAGTATCAATTTACCAAAGAGAAAAATGGCAGCAAAGACAACAGCCACTCTAGAAAGAGGAGTTCATCACCATTTGGAGGCCATAGACCCCTTCTCAGAATCATGTATTTAAATGTCTAACATAAGAGTACAAATGCAGCCAATTACACTGAAATATGGTTATCATTTTAACAATTTGTGGTATGTGCATTTCTTTCCTAACACATTAAATAACCAGATCCAGCAGCTGTCCCAAGAACAACTATCATTTTGAAGCAGTGATGAGCACAAATGGCCTGCTGAGCTACTTGTAACCCTGTGTTACAAAAATATCTGTGATGTTTATTGATGACAAAGTCACGGACACTATTAATAATTCTGCAGTCTGGTGCCTACATTTATAATTGAACAGAATGTGAAATTTCAGTTAGAGCTTAAGGGAAGTAAAGAATTGTTTTACTATCTAAATCCACAGGCTCTCCTAAATTCCACCCAGGGAACCCTTGGGCTGCAGCCCCCTGTTCTAAGACATGAAGCTCAGTCAGGATTTTCTCCTTCAATAACATAGTTCTGTAGTCACTTGTAGAGCTATCATTCCCTCATTGGGATTTCCCAAAGATGTAGCTTGTCCATTATTTGGGGCACACTGCCATCCCATGGCTCCTCCTGAGGAGTTTAGCATTAATAACATTCACAACAAAGCAGCCTTTTAGGGCATTAGACCAAACCTGCAAATTAATGCACTGGCTCATCACAATTCATTAATCAAACTCAGACCGGATTTAACAACAGATTATTAAAGACTCAAAATTATACCCACAGAAGAAGAAGGGAAAAAAAAAAAACAGGCAGCTCCCAGAGGGTCAAATGTAATGTGAATGGTTTTGCATAAAACCATAAACCTGCTATTAAATTAAAAACAGGAAAAATTATGTCCACTGCTTATCTCCAGTCATTTTTTTTTAAGGAACGTTACGCTAATTTATTTCTTTGCTCTTCCTGGTTACACAGTAAAAGACTAAAAGGTTACAATGCACTGGTTCTTTTGATGTTTGGTTGAGCAACTTACACTAACATGTACTGACTGAGGTAAAGAAATTAATGAAATTACTCCCATAATTCATTACTAATGGAACACTGTCAATGCTTTCAACTGACAGTTCACACACATCTTCGGCAGACAGCGAGACACCTCTTGGAAACTGTAGGGCTCACTCCTTCTGATAATGACCAACGAAGCAGAAGTTGGCTGCTTTGTCCTACAATTTCACTGATCTCTCACCTCCATGTGTTTGCTCTTGATGAACAGGTCTGTTCTCTCTGGGAACAAAAGCAGGAAGGGGGGAACAATGATTGGAATTTTTCTTTCCCTTCAGGGAAGTTAGGTAGACCAGCTGGGGATTCCCAAAGATGTATAAACATTCAGAATGCTGTAATTGGGCAGGACACAGAGCTACAACTGACTTTGCAATGAACTTTTTTAAAGGTTAATATTTTAGAGCAGCAATCATGGATAAAGAGCATAATCCTAATAAGAAGTATGAAAAAAAAACTAAAGAACTGTGTGATTTTGTGACATCTTTGCGCTTTCCCCATTAGGACTGAATCATTAGTTCTTTCTGTTTTTGCAGAAACAGAAGCAAAAATTACCAGCACACATGCTGATTAAAGTAGGTAAGTGACATTTCTGGAAATACAAAATGTTTTATTCAATGTAGGTACCTGTTTGATATTTATAGAGTGTTTTGGTCTTACTACTGTCTGGTTTAAACTCTAAACTGCTCAAGAGAAGTGTCCGTGTCTTTGTTATATACGTGAAAATAATTAATAACGTCTCTCTGAAGATAAGCTCCTATACACTGATCATACCAAGTTAGTATAAAATGACACTATGGGTGAGGCAAAATATACCAATGACCATATAATATATGCATAATACAAATTATGTATAATAGAAAAAGGTCCAAAATAGTCAACACATTCAAAACACTTTATAAATACAGGAAGATTCTTTTTTTTTTAAGTTTATTTATTTTGAGAGAGACAGAACTATGCAAGTGGGGGGTGGGCAGACAGAGATGGGGAGAGAGAATCCCAAGCAGGCTCCCCACAGTCAGCATGGAGCCTAATGTCGGGGCTCAAACCCATGAAACCGAGACATCATGACCTTACTGAAACCATGAGGTGGACATTTAACCGATGGAGCCACCCATGTATCCCAATATAGGAAGATTCTAATACAACATGATTTGGGTTGGGATTCTGCTCATACTGTTGTAGTTACATTATATGCAGTAAATACATAGGCCAATTCTGTCATCCCACTCCTTCAACCCCTGGCACTCTTTCCTGTCTGCTAGGGATCACAATCCACTTCAACACAGCTGTAATTGTGTTACACTGCAAACAGCTTCCATCAATTGCTTAATGACTTCTTAAAAAGAAATGTATTCACTCTACCCAGACACAGTATCTGGCACATGGTAGGTATTCTCTAAATATTTCTTGAAATGAAAAAACAATACTTCCTCTCCTCTTTCCAAATGAAAACCTACTATGTTAGGACTGTCCTTCCAAAATCAACATAAACAGTACTAATTCCCACCAAGTGTTATCTTAGAGATTAACTGCAAATAAGTGCCTCATATAAATATCTTGGAATTTTTCATTGAACCTCCAATCTCACGCAGATGCTTATTACCCTGTCATGTGGTCAAATAGATGCACCAGAAGAGAAAGTTATATCTATTTGAAAACACAATTGTAAAATCCATATCATAGAAACAAGGGCCATCGTAAACCACCAAGATTAACAAAAATAAAGCCAACCTTAACTTTTGAACAGGAACACTTTGGGCAAAAGGGTACAACTGAGATCCCTTATTTCTCTAAGGTGTGATAAGTGGGTAAATTCTAACAACAGCTACTGTGGATAAAGCCCCTGCTCTGGACCAGGCATCTGCTGCGTGGGTGACATGGAACGACAAGCCCATCAAGTGGACATTAGCATCACTACTTTACTAAGCACTAAGCAGGAAATTCCGAGAGCTTCGGCAGCTCATCCGGAGGTCAAGCTAGGGTGTTGCACAGCCAACGTGTAAAGTCACATCTCCTGCTTCCAAAGTCCTATGACACAACTACTCTATTGCACCGCTCTTCTCTCAGACCCTTTCCCATGTATGCCCTCCACTAGAGCTACTTCCAACCTAAAACAATCACTGAAGGAAAGATCTGGTCTTCAGACATACCTTTATACCAATTCTAGATAACCCACAGATTATAAGTGGCAGAAGAGCAAGGTATTTAGCTGTTGGACTATGGTATCAGATTGCCTAGATTAGCTTCCCAGTCCTCTGACTTCCTTGTGTGGACAATTTTCTTTTCTTCATTGTGCCTTACTTTTCTCATAAATAAAATGGGAGTGCAAATAATGCCAACCTCATGAGGCTGTAGTGATAATTAAATAGGTTAGTAAATGTGAAATGCTTTGTGCCTGACATAGAAAGTGCTGAATGGTGTCAGATGCTATCTCCAGCTCTTAACAGCTACAACAGAGTGGAGACTTGGTCACTCACAATTCAGTATCTTCACTGACCGGCTTCCAATCACTAGGCTTTACTGAGCATTGAATACAATGCAACCTAGATAATGAAATAGCCTGAAAGTGGTTTTAATGTTAGACCTCAGGCTGTAGATTCTTTGCCATGAAGGACAATTGGGCAATTCCTCCGAAGTCCCAGTGGTAAAATTCAGCGCTCCATCCCCCGAGGGAACATTTGGTTCAACCCGAGGACTGAGTGACCTGGAAAAGTCTATCTGCATCCACTACTCATTTTCATTTTTAAATTATTTAGTGTTTTACCTCAATCAATCATTTCATCTTTCCGGGCTTTAATTTTTCCAACTTGTGAATACTGAGGGGTAGAGATGAGCAAGTGGTGGTGCAAACAGGAATTAGAAGGGATCTTCACCACAATGCTGTCAATGAAACCACCAGAGCTTTCAAATTAATATAACTTTTGAAAGTTAAGTAAAGTGGGAGCTGCAACTGAACAAAATTCGTACATCCCAATGTACAAATGTAGAACTTCAGACCCAAGATCACCCAGCCAGTAATTACAATTTTGAGATTTGAACTCACAGCCTACTGTCCTCAGGTGCCTATTTCCACAACTTTAACCTGCTTTTCTAAGGAAAGGAAGAAATCAAACATCCTCTTTCATTACTATTATTTCTTAGGTATAACTAATTTTAACATATTACCACTATTAGACTCTCTTAGCTAATTATATAATGATGATGATATATGAACAGCATAGAAATCTGTAAATTATGAAAGTAGCTTGAAACATCATCTTCCATACTGGCTCTGATATACAATAAAACTAAGAATCTGAATATTTTATAATTATTGTTAGAATTGATGCAGTGCTGAGTTAAAAATCACGAGCCATAGTGTCCACACCCACGTAACCTGAATTAGTCCTTTGATAGAAGACATTCACTGAGTGAATGCTGAATAAACATTTGCATTCCCTGCCAAGAGGAAATTTTTAAAAATTACTGTAAGCTTGAGCCAATGAACTCTGTAGATACTGGTGACAAAGACCCTCTACATCCTTTCCTCCTGGTTGGAAAAACAAAAGGAAGTGAGGTGGTTCACAAGAGAAGATAACGAGAGGAAAGAATACACAGCAGTCTAAGGTAAACAGAATAAGGTATAAAATCCTTCTTCTCCGAGGAACATATCCTTTCATATCCTAAGGTAATCTCCAGGCAAAAATGTCTAAGTGACAGACACTTTCACCACAAGTCAAAAATCCATATGACCACAGGTGAACTGGGCTGCTGAACCTTATCCTAAACTATATTTTATAAAATCATTCTCTCTGGATCAATAAAATGCAAATGCTGAAGTTATCTTGTTAACCATCAAAATAAAAGGAACCTTGAGAATAACGTCATTCTTAATTAAAACGGGCTTTTTAATTCCTTTAACTAAAGTAGATATTAATACTGGAAACACTTTGCTAACTAAAGAAAGACTCTACCGATACCCCCAATTAGAGAACACTTCATTTATATATGATGCAGTTTATAACTACTTAGCGGTATGGTTGGGTTAAGTCTCTTTGGCCTACTTTTTAAATGATTAAATACTCTCCATCCAAGTAAATAGATGTCTTCAGAGCCGCATTTTGCATGATAAAACATTCTTTAAATGCATAAACCTTCGCTCAAGATTTAAGAGGGCAAAAAATCTTAGTGACAGTACGTTCATTATGTCTTTATTAAGGCCAGACTTTTCCATAGGGTTATGCGTAGCTGAAAATAAGGCTCAGTTTAATAACAAAGCAAGCTTTCCTAGGACTACAAAAATTGTAAAATTTTAATGTTTAATGCATTCCTTAATTATAGAAAACTCTGCAAAGAATAACATCCTTGAAATTTACTATGCAAATGCTCTTAATTTATGACAAATTGCACTTTCAAATACAAGTATTAAATCTCTATGAGATTGTTGAGGTAATGTACTAATATGCATCACTAAGATCTTAAATTTCTAAGTGGCAATGCTGTTTGTTAGATGCAAACAAGGATTACCTTAATTAAAATATACTATCCCCAGCCTCTCAGCAGATTTAGCTCAGTTTTTATATAGGACAGATTCATTATCTACCTCAAGTTAATAAAAGTCTGACCTACTGTGGTTATTTCCTTTAAAATTTAATTTTAATTACTATTTTGTTAATGGAAATAAAGCACTAAAGAATTGTGAAGATGATCCAAAACCAATTTTGAAAACTTAATTAAAATACCTCTTGAAAGCTTCAAAAGGAATTTAACACTTAGGTGGTTTGATAACTGATGGCCTTACAAATACCGCATTAGATACCAACTCTAAAAAAATCATCAGATGAAACATGCTTTAGAACTATAGCACTTCCTTAGTCTGTATCTTGAACTAATGGTCCAACTAAATACATATAAACATCAAGCCTTTCATTCAAAATTTTAACATTAGACAAAGGTTCTTAACAAAGAAATAAAATGAGTAACCATTACACAGCGCCTTCACAATACATAAACCTTAAATGCATTCAGAGTTTTTACATAAAACCATCTGGGCTAAATCCAGATAATTTCAGAAGTGTTCAGTTTGTCTTCTGATCCTTGGGGACCCGAATATAAAATTAAAAGGCTGGTAAGAAGTTGTATAAAATTCGGTACCAGAGTTTTATTAGGCAGCTTCCTCTCCAATCTAAATTTCAAAGGTTTACACATATATTATTGATCTTATCTGTGAAAATATTGGTTCAGTAAATAGCCTTTAAACATAACACAATCCATAGATTTTATTGAGATTCACTCCTCATGAAAAAGATAAGAATATGAGAAGCAGGGTATAACAAAGAGCATGCTCCAGGGAAGAAGCACAGACTTTGTGATATTTAAAATATATTTAGCAGCTCTTATATTACAAACCTCATAATGTTATGATTCATAATGCAATGTGCATTTTTGTACCAGACTATTTGACTACTTCCAGTAAGTAAAATGCCTGCATTCATTAGCAATAATGAATTTTTCTTCTCATAGATCTATTTAATGAAAAAGGCATTTTGCCAGAAACCACCCCCTACCATGTCCCCCCCCCCCAAAAAAAAAAAAATCAGTATACCATTTCATTTAACATAAAGTCAGGGATCTATTTTTCTAAACATTAGAATTCCAACTCCAGAAATTAAAGAAATTTTACTAAAAATGAAAAATAAATATATGACTAAAATAATTGGATAACAATTAAGCTAAGGTAATACTGAATTTCTGTAGTTCTATATTAACCTTGAAATGTGATTTAAATTCAGACCCCAGGGATGCCTAGGTGGCTCAGTTGGTTCAGAGTCTGACTTCAGCTCAGGTCATGATCTCGGAGTTTGTTGAGTTTGAGCCCCACGTTGGGCTCTGTGCTGAGCCTGGAGCCTGCTTCAGATTCTGTATCTCCCTCTCTCTCTTCCCTTTCCCCACTTGCACTCTGTCTATCTCTCTCTCTCTTAAAAATAAATAAACATGAAAAAACTTTTTTAAAAGAATAAATAAATAAATTCATACCCACAAAAATGGCCTAATTGAACAAGGTAAAAAAAAATTCTGTAAAAATACAAATCCATCCTTTGTTATTTTTTTATTTGCCACACAGAAAATCACCAATTTTTGAGTGAGTTATTTTCTAAGAGTTTACTTACATGTCAGTTTTTTAAAACTTAAGATGAATATTACCCTAGAAGCAATAAATAAGGATCAGGTTCATCCTAAAAAAAATCTATAAAAGCCTTAATTTAGCTTTATAGCATAGCTGCAAGACTTGCAATGAAATATAGCAGAAAGCAAAACTGTTTCAATACTAGTAATTAAAGCAAATGGAAAGTTAAATTGAATAAAAGATAGTTTATTATTCTTAAATGCTCTGGGAATAATAGACTTAATTGGAAGAGAAAGCAAATGTAGATGAGACATTTGTGAGAATTCTGAACAGGACTTCTGAGCTTTTTCAAGGTTTTTGGAGGTTATTGTCACCAATCCAGTATTAGGTCTTAATTTCATGTGAAAACATAACATGTATTACTTTACGTGGTAAAGGTAAGTTTAAAAACAAGTGTTCCTCCCTTTTCTTGTTGCAAGTAATCTCTAATATTCACTTGATTTTCATCAACAATGATAACAGTAATTTTTAACTGATAATTGCAACGGCAAAAGAGGGATGGTGGAAATTTTCCTGGAGACTCACTCATGCTCATGCACAAGCACACACACGTACACATGTACACACACACATGCTCGCGCATGTTGGGACAAAGGTAAGGAGGTGAGAAGGAACAACAGAAAAGTATTAGAAAGAAGGGACGCAGGGTTAATAAGGAAAACTGTACAGAAGAACCTAGGTGGCTCAGTCCATTAAGTGTCTGACTCTTGATTTCAGCAAAAGTCATGATCTCAGGGTCGTGAGACCAAGTCCCACACTTGGCTCTGTGCTGACATTGCAAAGGATGCTTGGGATTCTCTCTCTTCCTCTCTCCCTGCTCCTCCTCTGTTTGCCCATGCACATGAATGCTCTCTCTCTCTCTCCAAATAAATAAACTTAAAAAAAAAAAATAAGGAAGCCTGTACATGAAAGAAAACGGTAACTTATGGTCTGTTGGTTGGAATGTTTTATTTGTTCGGTTTGTTGGTTGTGTGTGTGTGTGTGTGTGTGCATAAAACAGTGAACGAAGAGAGGGAGAGAGGCCAGAGTGATTTCCTGATACCCATCTTTCCATTTAAGTTAGTTTTTTAATCTCGGTAGTTTCTTTTGAGAGTAAAATGTACCAAAGTGGCCAATGATGCATATGATTCCTTACATTCAAAATACAATGGTTTATAGTTTCTACACTAATAAGCATTGAGAAGCCTTAAATAAATTAAATAAGGCTTAGAATAATTCAGAGTTTTTGCATAAAACCACAGTGCTATATTACTACAAAACATTTTGTTTGTATTTTGATCCTCTAGGACCTACTCAAATTACCAAGCTGATAATGTACTACATAAAATTCAGTACCAGAGCTATATTAGGCAAAGACCAAAAAACAAACAAACAAAAACCCAACAACAACAACAACAACAACTTAGAGCTTTTAACATGCTCATGTGCATTGGGACTGTCTAAGAATATATAGTCTGAACTTTTCTCAAGGGGTATCTGCCAGTGTTTGCATTCTGTGAAACATACACTGGGAAAAGCAGAGTTAGAGTCAGTAATAAGACAAAGATTCCCATGGACACCCCTGTTGTCCAAGACTGTTTTGGAGAATCTAGCCAGTAAAATGGGTTAGTAAAATGGGTTAAAGAAATGTGGCATGCATTAGAATGGGAGAGAGAGCATTATCATTCTTTGCAAATGATATTAGAAAATCTGAGAGAATCAATTAACATCTATTAAAACTAACAAAGAATTTAGAGGAATAACAAGATATGAAAGCAATAATTTTCACTTATACTAACAAGCAGTTGGAAAATATAATGGGAAAAAATATTTTACTCATAATATGAATTTAACAGAAAGAAAGAGAGATCACCCAAAAGAAAAATGGGCAAAGAATATTAACAAGCAATTAAGAGAAATATGCAAATAGTCAATTAACATAGGAACAGATGTTCAAACTCAATAATAATCAAAAAATATAAATTAAAACCAGATACCATTTTCCCCTTATGAGCATTGAAATGATTAAAAACGTGGGCAATACCCCATGTTGACATGAAATGTGGAGGGAAAACATACCCTTCTGTGAGTGGTATTACTCAGAGTCCTGACAGGAAATTAAGAGTACACTCAAACTGGGTAATTTGAAGAGCATTTAATAAAAGGGTTATTTATTCATAAGGGTGCCAGGCTGGGTGGAGGGAACCCACAAGAAATAGGGCAGTCTCTAGGGCTAGAAGGAGAAAAACAAAGCTGAGCAGAGAAAACTGTGACCTTAGGTCTGAGAAGACAGCCAGCCCCCAGTAATCCCACAGGAGGAGCCAGGAGAAGTAGTTCCTCCTAATTCTCCTCCTTCCTTCTCATCTCCTGCCAGTGTCCCCATCCCAGACACCGCAGCCCAACCAGAAGCCCAAAGGCTAGGGACCTACACATCCAGATCAGCCTCTCAGAGCTCAATACAGGATAGAAAAGGGTAGAGGGTACACCCCAAGGTGCAACAGAAGATATCTAGCATGTAAGGGTTAGGAAAAGTATAAATTAGGAAAGCCAAATTGAACGACGGTTTGGCAACATTTACACTTACCATAATATTTGTGCAATCATTAAAAAAAAAACGACAAAAACAGAAAAATATCAAACCATTAGAAGAGGTTGTCTCTGAGGAAGGTTGGGAAGGAAGCTCAGGGTTGCAGGGTCAGACAGATCTGCGTTTGCATCCTGAGTCTAGCTGCTCAATTAGTATTTTTTTTTTTTTACTACAAAAAAAAGGACAGAAAATCAAACTGACCTGATGAAGACAGTTCAGTCTTCATCAAGGCTCACACTGCCAAACCATGGAGAAGCTCGGGATAGGTCTGCCTTCAGAAATACCTGGATCCAGGGACTCAGACCTTATCAAATTTTTCTCTCTCTCTCTGCCTTCCATCCACTGTCCCTTCCCTCCCATAGGCTACCAGCTCTGCTCCCTCTAGTTGGCTTCATTCTCTCAGGCCAGCTGTTCCCACAAGTTCAATCCATAGCCAAATGCAGTGATAAAAGTATATTCTTCAAGCCTCAAGGCTAGAGAGAAAAGAGTTTCCCAGGTACTTCAGTTGAGATTCTTCTACAAAATGCCACTGCGTGGACAAGCGTAGATCACATGGCCAACCATGACTGAATCATATAGTAGGCCACAGGACGAGGGCATGGCGACTGGCCCTTTCTGGAACAAATGCCCCACTCTGTGACTAAAGGACATGAGAATTTTGGGGTGCCTAGCTGGCTCAGTAGTTTAAATGTCTGGCTCTTGATTTCGACTCAGGTCATGATCTCACAGCCATGAGGTCAGCCCAAAGGTTCCATGATAATTGTAGAGCCTGGGATTGTCTCTCTCCCTCTCTCTCTCTCTGCTCCTTCCCCACTTGTGCTCTCTCCCCCTCTCTATTTCTGTCCCCCCACTCTCAAAGTAAATAAGGAAACATTAATTAAAAAAAAAAAAGGACATGAGAATTTTGATTAGCTTTCACCACAACCACATGTTTGGGGTAGAAGAACCACAATCTCCCTAAATAAGAAATTTTCTTCCGGACACTAGAAAAGCAAATAAATACTATATAAATGGCAACCTCGGACCCTCAGTTTCCTCATATGTAAAATAAAGGAGATGATGGTGTTCATCTTATTCTTATTCTCTTATTATTCTTTTTATCTCTGTATTTCTATATTATTTCATGTTTTAAAAGAACATGTTGCTTTTAATCATGAATAAGAAATCTGTTTCCATTTCGAGAAAAAAAGGAGAGGCCAACAACATTAATTCAGGAAGAGCTATCAGGTTAAGTTAATTACTAATTACTTAAAATTTGTATTACTTTTATATTGACTCTTCACAAAATACCTACTACTAATAATTACTTGTCTATACCTAATCAAATTTAAATCTCACAAAGACTTCATAAAATTGGTGCAGTCCCCATTTTACTGACAAAATTTAAACTCAGAGAATTAAACTAATTTACCCAAGGACACAAAGCCAACAGCTAATAAAACTGCTATGTAAACTCAGATCTGTCTAAAGAAGAGGTCTGCAAACTATAACCTGTGGGCCAAATCCCACCTGCCCCCTGTTTTTTTATTGCCCACAAGCTAAGAATGGTTTTTTCACTTTTGAATTGTGGAAACAAAGGAAGAGAACACTTTATGACACATACAAATTATGTGAAATTCAAATCTCAATGTCCATCAGAAATGTTTTATTGGAACACAATCCTGCCCATTTATGCCAGAGAAGATAGATTTACATCCTCTTGGTGGCTGCTTTGGCACTACGATGGGAGAGTAGAGTTGGGAGAGTGATCATGTGGCCCAAGAAGACTAAAATATTCACTATCTGGTTCTTTACAGAAAAAGGTTTGCCAACTCTGGTCTAAATCCCAAACACACTGTCTGTCAAGGACCTCTTACTACCTATCCAGATACTGTCTAAAACTTATTGGATGATGCCGCTAGAAGGTCTCTTGCAGCCCAAGCAAGGGTATTTCAATGCAAGAAAATAGGAGAGCATCTGCCAAGTTCATCTTGAGGGATGGAGAACAACAAAGGAGGTAAAAAAATGTCTGCTGCCATACCACCCTGACTGACCTGATCTCAGAAGCTATGTAGGGTTGGGCCTGGTTAGTACTTGTATGGGAGGTGAGGTAAAAAATGCACCAAATAATGACACCTGCTTAGGACAGAGGAGGGGAAGGAAACAAGGTTATTGGTTCCCAATGGCACATGGTGTGACCATTCACTTACATAAAATGTTAAGTTGAATTCCTGAACACAGTATCACATATCATTCACAACACCTAGTAGGGTCAGAAAAAAATTTTTTTTGAGAGAGAGAGCATGAGTGGGGAAGGGCAGAGAGAGAGGGGGACAGAGGATGCAAAGCAGGATACGTGCCAACAGCAGTGAGCCCGACATGGGGCTTGAACTCACTGTGAGATCATGACCTAAGCCAAAGTTGAGCACTCAACCAACTGAGCCAGCAAGGCACTCCAGAAAACTTTTTTGGTATTAATAAGTTTAGAAGTAAATCCTGCATGACAATTTAAGTTTATAAAACTATTCTAAAGCAAAAAAAAAAAAAAAAAAAAAAATGGAGGGCATGGAGTAAAGAATGACCTATTCAAATTCTTAAAATGGAAACTAAAAAACTTTCAATCAGTTTGTAAATATCAGAAGCTAGTCTGCTAGTCTGCCTTTCACTATACATAAGCAGTATGGACTGCCAGATTCACAGCAGCCCTAAGGTGTATTCCCTGCTTCATTATACCCGTACTAGATTTATACCATCCTCGGAAAATAGTTATCTACTATTTTCTCAAAAATCTCTGAAGACTATACAATCACTGGTGTTCAGAAAATAATTTCTCATAGCCTTTATACTTAAGCTATGTTTCTAATATAATCAAAATATCAACATTAAGAATAATTTCAATCAGAGACATGGGACAGTAAATCCATGACTTCCTTTTATTTCATCACTGACTTATTGTGTAGCTTAGATGTATATGAATCTTATCTAGGCTCTGGGTTTCTTAATTTATGAATCTAAGCTAATATAGAATGTTTTAAGAATTGGACTTAGAAATTGTATTGGGGTGCCTAGGTGGCTCAGTCAGCTAAGTGTCCAACTCTTGATTTCGGCTCTGGTCATGATCTCACCTGAGAGGAGTTTGAGCCCTGCGTTGGGCTCTGAGCTGACAGCATGGAGCCTGTTTGGGATTCTCTCCTTCTTTCTCTCTTCCTCTCCCTCCCCCCACCCTCTAAAAATCAATAAACTTTAAAAAAAAAGAAACTGTATGAATTCCCTTATGGTCTCTGACAATAGATATCAAGTAAGTACAGGAGATTCTCATCATGGAATCACTAGACTCTATTTCTCAAAGTGAAAAACATGAGTCCCCCTAAGAGAACTAACGAGCCACTAGGCCACAGAAGAGAGAGTCGTAGGCAAGACAGAATGTGAATGCTAACCACCACTTAATCTCCTAGCGTCTGCCTTCTCTACTTCTGAGCAGTTGTGTATATTAGGTATACTGAAGCCCTTTATGAACTGCTAAGCACTGTAAGATGTGAGTTTCTACTACTGTCCTTGATAATCACCCTTAGGATCGTAAATGCAACTGATTTAGAAACACAATACATTGCGTGGACAGAGCCAGACTATCTTTAAGCAAGTTTCTGATGTCTGCTTAGGGTTAAGTAATCATGGCATATATTTCACATGCAGCATTACCAGTAGGAATTCAATAGGAAAAAGTTGATGGGTTGCAGGAAATAGAGAACATGTTGTTCTAACTAACTCACAGTTTCTTTGTCTCATCGGGTTGATAAAACTATGGTGAAATCTTGATTGGAGATTGCATATTACCTGGCAGGTTAACCTTTCTTTCTACACGACAGGATTTGGGTTCAAAAGCTGATGACAAAACCACCATGTGTCTAAAAACTGATCTTTTCATTTCTACTGTGTAAGCAGGTTGAAACTGTTGTGCCTGTTAATTAACCCCCGAATCCCGTCAAGATAATTGAAGCGTAAACTTAAGATAAGGTTTACATGGCAAAGTAAAGCACTGCGGAGCACCAGCGCTCTTGCGTCTCTCCACCCTGCGCCCTCTTCCGATCTTAGTCTGACAAAAAGCAGACTCGACAAGGCTTCACCCCGATCCACTTCAAAGGAGTGAAGTGTATGCTCCAAAATCGAGTAAAGACGTTAATGCCTCACACCGTATTGTCTAACATATATTTTTATAGATAGCTGGTCTTACAGAATTTTCTTGCCTTCCTTGCGTGTATTTTTTGCATGCAGAAAGGATAAGCAGATTCCATTGTTGTCTTTTCTCGTTTGGTTAAATGTTGTAGTATTAGGCAAATGATAAGATATCAACCACTTTTATTTAGAAATTATTTTAGTTAGAGACAATGATCTGTTTGGCTTTGTTCAAAATCAGCTCCAGGATGATCCTTCTTACATTTCCATTAACTATGAAATTAAAGAGAGGAGGCAATTTTTAAAAGAGAAATATTGCTTTTAGCCTGAAACCCTAAGTGTTGAGTTTCTGCCTGCAGTGGGTTTTTTCAATTAAATTATAAACCATGGGTAATAGAGATTTATAATGGGAGTGCTGATACAATCTTAACTATAGGGAAACCATCCGACACGCTCTGTGCTGTATATGGCTGGATTATTTGCATTAAATTATCTTCAGGAAATGCAAACAAAACAAAGAAAAATGTAAAGCTTGTCGCATTATTAGCATAAAATCAAAGTCCTTGAATGCATAATTGTTCCATACCCAAAGCATTAACGGATTTTATTCTTCAAGTTCAAAGACCTAATTAATATGCAAAATGGCCTCATTTTATAAGCAAGCTTTTTTTTTTTTTTTTCCTTCTCAGCCAAGTGACAGTTCTTTGCTGGAGGAAAATACTATAAAGAGTAGATAACACTAATATTAATATAAAAGCCCATATATCCGTATAGCCAAAAACAATAATAACTATATGTTATTAGAATATTTATATTTCTTCAGTCTATGTATAGGTATAAATTGTATGTTTAACCAAATAATACCTAGATTTGGAACACTAAGCGTACAAAATATAAACAGAACACGATCTTTCTCTACAAAGGTTTACCTATTTGTATAGTTTTTTTAATTATTAAAAAGAAAGAAAATCCAATAGAAAGAAATTGTGGACCTAGTAATATAAATGTAAATGATGTGACTCCAATCCAAGTTTACAAAGCAGTCCCACTCCAATTTACATAGCCCCACTAACCAGGATTTGACACAAGAAAAAAGAAGTTTATACAATTTTTTTTAAAGTGTACCAACATATGGATGATTTTCCAGAATTCTGATTTCTCCCTTATTTTTCTAAATAAACATCAGAAAACTATAATCCTTGGAAGTGATTTACTGGGTTATTTTCTCTAATAAATTTCATTCCAGTTTGGACTGTACAGAGTAACGGATTTTTAATCTGAGTATTTATGTAGTTTTAAATAATTTATGCTCTTTTTAGAGTACATGACATATGTTGCAAATCAAACTATAACCACCACAACATTGTCATGTTTTAGAAAATGTAGTAATTTCTCTTAACCAAGAAATAATGTTCCCACAAAAGAGATATGAGGTCTTAAAATACAGTGTAGTCTCTAATGTGTCTCACTCATTTGAGCAATGGGACATCAATCTACAGGACTCAACCTCCTGCTGTCACACCAGGCTCACTACCAGATTAGGAGTAATTCTTCCCTAATAGTCAGTATTCATGAGGCCAATAATGATTAAGAATGCATGTGCCAGGAAGTGTGTTGGGCCCCCCATCAATACCTTTATCCCATTTGGGTTTCACATTTATATTTTGCATTTGCATTTATACACATTTATATGTACCAACTGTAACTGCTCCAGCTAGTTTTGAGATTATTCCACTTAGCAGCACATTAAACCCTTGGTCAGAATGTTCAAGATATAAATTCATGCCAAGCACTGTAGGTAAAAAGTTATTTTTCCAAAACTCTGGTAGAGTTAGTGAAGAAAGAAGGATAAACAATTTATTAATGTCTTTTTCAAGTCCTTAACACATAATCAACACTCAATAAGCAATTGAGAATGAATGGTCAGATTACAATATTAAACCATATTCCCACTTTACTCAAAATTAAAATAAGAAATGTTTAGAATTAAAGTGTAAAATTTATATTTTAAAATGGAAGAAATACAGATTACATATTTGCAACTGTACTTTAAATGTGAAAATGGTTCTATTTACTAAATGCCTCATCAATAGGAGATTCTGCCTATTTCTTATTAAATAAGTATGCATGGGTTAAAAATGGCATTTATCATATGCTTTTAATGCATTTATCACATGTTCCAAAAAGACTTCATTATTTAAAACTTGTTTAACCAGTACTACAACATAATGGCTGAGTTTTTAAAATTGCTTTTACACTTTTGCCAAGGAAAAAATACCAGCCTTTTTGCTAACTCTATAGACCCAAAGGTTGAAATCAATGTTGTTAATGGCAGGGAAAAATTCCTTGATTATTTTTTGTATTTTTAAATGGAATGTACCAAAGCTTTTCATTTATAAAGCACTTTACAGTTTACCAAGTGTTTTCATACAAGCCACCTTCCTTTAAGGAACTTAGGAGGCTTCCATGAGAAATTACTACCCACAGATCACTACCCATGACAGTTCTATTGGATTTCTAGCTAGTTAAACCACATCTATAATATAGAATTCAATTCCGGGTGCCACATTTTAAGAGGGACTTTGACCACTTAGAATGTAATGAAAGGCAAATGTCCAGGTGAATAGGAGAAGCTGTAATTTTTGATAAATTATTCAAGCAACTTGGGAAGGAAAGAATAAGAAAAGGTATAATATCTGCTTTCAAATATTTGAAGGGCTGTCATGGAGAGAATCGTATACTAATTCTGTGTTGCTCCAGAGGCCAGAACTAGGATAAAAAGCCGGAAGTTAAGGAAGGCAGACTCTGATGCAATGCAAGAAGGAACTTTTTATCCACTTGTGCCGTCCAGTAACAATAACAGCTGCCTCTTAAGGATGATACCAGTCTCTGGAGGTTTTCAAGCAGAAGTTGGATATCTGTCAGAGTTACAACTTTTAAAAATTCCTGCACTGGGTGGGGAGTTGAACTAAAACTCTACGTTTCTGTCCAAGTCTCAGAATTTACTTTTCTAGAGAAGGTGAAATACCCAAATTCAATGTAAAAGATTTTTATTATATGCCCATTATTGTAAGATGTTTTTAAGGTTTTTAAAAAAATAAATATAAGACTCTGTGATATTCAGAGTGCTTACCCCTGACTAAAAAGAATCATTTAGCTGTTTAAAACATACAGTATGTATGAAACAAGTTTCAGGCATTGGGTAATGTATGTTCTATCCATACATAAACAATTGCAATCATAGGAAAACAGCTTTCATTTGTGAAGAAACTCTGTGAAGTAACTATGAGTATATATTTAGGGATAATTTTACAAATCAAGAATAAAGGAGATTCTCTCTCCTCTCGAAAGTGCCAGAACAGAATGGAGCGGATATTTCCCTGGAGACTGTAGTTACTGGACAACAATTGTTTGCTTGGCTCCTTGAGGTCTCCTTGCATTATATATTGGACTAAGGAACTAATATAATTCTCTTCCAAATGAAGATTTACAGATCTATGTCTTAGTCCTGGTTTTGCTACCAGATGTATGAACGCTCTAAGATAAATTACTTACTTCAGTATTCTGCTTTTAAAAAGGTGTGTGTGTGGGGGGGGGGGGGGCAATTGGATTAAACCATCTTTGTAGGGGGAGAGGCCAAGATGGAGGAATAGCATGGAAGTTTTCTTTGCATCTCTTGTCCATGAAATACAGACAGATCAACACTAAACCTTCCTGCACACCTAGAAAACTGATTTGAGGATTAACACAATCTGCACAACCTGAACCACAGAACACAGCAGGTACGCGGTGAGGAGAGGTGAACTGGGAGAGAGAGAAGCCGCGGAGGACAGGGTGCTGTTTTTACTTGCAGAGAGAGGATGGAGACAGGGGGAGAGTATGGGACCCCCCAAAAAGCAGCTGAAGAGAAAGTGGAAAAGTGTAAACAGCCACAGGGACTGGGGGAAAAAAAGGGAGAAAGGAGAAAGGAGAGGGTTTAAATTCCATTATGACTCTATAAACAGGGGGAGTGCAGAGTCTGAAATTCCGCAGCTTAATACCTGGCAGTGCTCTGGTGGGAAGGCAAATTCCCAGGAGCAGAGAGCAAGGTCTAAGGGGTCCTCGGGCCAAACAAGGAGAGGCAGTTTTCCTGTTGGGAGGACATTTGGTAGAGGCTGTGCGGTCACCCCACAGGCAAAGGTCCCAGTGGACTCTGGAGAACAACCACATTTACTGGTGCCAGAACAAAGACGTTAAGGGGGAAGCCTGGTGCCAGATGTGTGTTGTGACTTACTATAATCCCTGAAACGTTGCTACTACATGATTGCATGAACATTTTCTGGGGTGGGCTGGCACCTAGCTGCAGTCTCTGGGCATCAGCAGCAGCACGGTCCCATGAATGTCCCTGGGGTGGGTGGGCACCCAGCCATTGCTCAATGAGACCCTCCCCCAGAGGATCTGAGCAGGCCAAAGCTGCAGTCCCTCAGAAGTGAGGGGTTGGGAAACACAGCTGCATCTGAGATAAAACACAGGAGGGAAGGGCCGCCCAGCAACCTGACTGCTTAGTCACGGACAGTGTAAAAGTGGGGAATGAACAAAAGCCAGAGACGAAGGAGGGGTGCACAATTGCTGGTCAGGGAGGACAGAATTCTGATACTAGAGTCTGGGTAGCTGGGTGATGCCATTTTTACCCCTCCCGCATATGCGCATACGCACCTACAAGTGCCACAACAATCGACACCAGTAAGCTAAGCAGCACCATCTAGTGAGAACAGAGCTGTTACACTAAGCCCTGCCCAACTGGGCCAAGCTCGCTCTTCAGGAACACTGCAAGTCTCTCCGCCTGCTTAATTTATGGACTATAAAGTGCTTCATAGTTTCACTTCTAGGGGAAACAGATATAATTTCAATTGTATTTCAGTTTGTTTGCTGGTCCATCTATTCAATTTTTTTTCTTTTTCTTGATTATAGAATGAGAAAAAAATATTTGTATTTCCAATTTTTATTACAAATAGTTTTCTTTAATGTTTTTTCTACTATATTTTTATTTTTTTGTAAATTTTTCAAACGCTATTTTACTTACATCATTTCATTTTATTCTACTTCATTGTATTCATTTTTTTCAAATTTTCAAACATTTTCCTTTTTTTTCCTTTTCTTATCTTTCCCTTTTTTCTCTGATCTACCAAGCTCCTTTCAACAACCAGACCAAAACACACTTAGGATCTAGCATCATCTTTTGATTTGTTTTGTGTATATATGTAGTTTTTAATTTTTTAATTTTATTTTTTTACCTTACTAATTCATTTTCTTCCTTCAAAATGAGGAAACAAAACAATTCACCCCAAAAGAAAGAGCAGGGGGAAATGACAGCCAGGGAATTAATCAACACAGATACAAGCAAGATATCTGAACCAGAATTTAGAATCACGATAATAAGAATACTAGCTGGGTTGAAAATAGATTAGAATCCCTTTCTGCAGAGATAAAAGTAAAAGCTAGTCAGGATGAATTAAAAAATGCTATAACTGAGCTGCAATCTCAAATGGATGCAACAGCAACAAGGATGGATAAGGCAGAGCAGCAAATCAGCGATACAGAGGTCAAACTTATGAAGAATAATGAAGCAGACAAAAAGAGGGAGACTAAGGCAAAAGAGCACGATTTAAGAATTAGAGAAATCAGTGACTCATTAAAAATGAACATCAGAATCATAGGGGTCCCAGAAGATGAAGAGAGAGAAAAAGGAGTAGAAGGGTTATGGGAGGAAATCATAGTGGAAAACTTAATCCTAACATGGGGAAAGATATAGACATCAAATTCCAGGCAGCACAAAGTACTCCCATTAGATTCAACAAAAACTGACCATCAAGAAGGCATATCATAGTCAAATTCACAAAATACTCAGGAAAGGAAAGAATCATGAAAGCAGCAAGGGAAAAAAAGTCCTTGACCTACAAGGGAAGATAGATCAGGTTTGCAGCAGACCTATCCACAGAAACTTGGCAGGCCAGGAAAGAGTAGCAGGATATATTCAATATGCTGAATCAGAAAAATATGCAGCCAAGAATTCATTATCCAGCAGTGCTGTCATTCAAAATAGAAGGAGAGATTAAAAGTTCCCCAAACAAAAATTAAAGGAGTTCATGAACACTAAACCACCCCTGTAACAAATTTTAAAGGGGACTCTCTGAGGGGAGAAAAGATGGGGTTTTGGAAAAAAAAGACCAAAAGCAACAAAGACTAGAAAGGACCAGAGAACACCACCAGAAACTCCAACTCTACAGGCGACATAATGGCAACAAATTCATATCTTTCAATACTCACTCTAAATGTCAATGGACTAAATGCTCCAATCAAAAGACACAGGGTAACAGAATGGATAAGAAAATAAGATCCATCTATATGCTGTTTACAAGAGACCTACTTTAGGCCTAAAGACACCTTCACTTTGAAGGTAATGGGATGGAGAACCATCTATCATGCTAATGGTAGATAAGAAAGCCAGAGTAGCCATACTTATATCAGACAATCTAGACTTTAAAATAAAGACTGTAGTAAGAGATGAAGAAGAGCATTATACCGTAATTAAGGGGTCTATCCACCAAGAAGACCTAACAATTGTAAATATTTATGCTCCAAATGTGGAGAAACCCAAATATATAAATCAATTAATCTCAAACATAAAGAAACTCATTGATAATAATACCATAATAGTAGGGGACTTCAACACCCCACTTACAACAATGGACAGATCATCTAAACAGAAAATCAACAAGGAAACGATGGCTATGAATGACACATGGGACCAGATGGGCTTAACAGATATATTCAGAACATTTCATCCTAAAGCAGCGGAATCACATTCTTCTCCAGTGCACACGGAAAGTTCTCCAGAATAGATCACATACTGGGACACAAATCAGCCCTCAACAAGTACAAACAGGTCAAAATCATAACATGCATATTTCCAGACCACAATGCTATGAAACTCAAAATCAACCACAAGAAAAAATGTGGAACGATAACAAATACTTGGAGACTAAAGACCTTCCTACTAAAGAACGAATGGGCTAACCAAGAAGTTAAAGAGGAAATTAAAAAGTACAGGGAAGCCAATGAAGTGATAACACCACAGCCTAAAACTTCTGGGACGCAGCAAAGGCAGTCATAACAGGGAAATATATAGCAATCCAGGCCTTCCTAAAGAAGGAAGAAAGGTCTCAGATACACAACCTAACCTTACACCTTAAAGAACTGAACAAAAAACAGCAAATAAAACCAAAACCAGCAGAAGACAGAAAATAATAAAGATTAGAGCAGAAATCAATGCTACTGAAACCAAAAAACAAAACAAAACAAAACAAAAAGAAAACAAAACCAGGAAAACAGATCAATAAAACCAGAAGCTGGTTCTTTGAAAGAATTAACAAAATTGATAAACCACTAGCCAGTTTGATCAAAAAGAAAAAGGAAAGGATTCAAATAAATAAAATCAAGAATGAAAGTGGAGAGATCACAACCAACACAGCAGAAATAAAAACAATGATAAGAGAATATTATGAGCAATTATATGCCAATAAAATGGGAAGTCTGAAAGAAATGGACAAATTCCTAGAAACATATAAATTGCCAAAACTGAAACAGGAAGAAATAGAAAATGTGAACAGACCCATAACCAGTAAAGAAATCGAATTTGTAATAAAAAATCTCCCCAAAAAACAAGAGTCCAAGGCCGGAGGGCTTTCCAGGGGAATTCTACCAAATATTTAAGGAAGAGTTAACACTTATTCTTTCAAAGCTGTTTCAAAAAATAGAAATTGAAGGAAAACTTCCAACTCATTTTATGAGGCCAGCATTACCTTGATTCCAAAACCAGACAAAGAACCCACTAAAAAAGAGAACTACAGACCAATATCCCTGATGAACCTGAATGCAACAATTCTCAACAAGATACTAGCCAACCAGATCCAACAATATATTAAAAGAATCCTTCACCACGACCAAGTGGGATTTATAACTGGGATGCAGGGCTGGTTCAATACCTGCAAAACAATCAATGTGATACATCACATCAATAAAAGAAAGGACAAGAACCACATGATCCTATCAATAGATGCAGAGTAAGCATTTGACAAAATATAGCATCCTTTCTTGATAAAAACCCTCAAGAAAGTAGGAATAGAAGGATCATACCTCAAGATCATAAAAGCCATAAACGAGAGACCCACTGCTAATATCATCCTCAATTGGGAAAAACTGAGAGCTTTCCCCCTAAGGTCAGGAACACTACAGGGATTTCCACTCTTGCCACTGTTTTCAACATAGTACTGGAAGTCCTAAGCTCAGCAATCAGACAACACAAAGGAATAAAAGGCATCCAAATTGGCAAGGAGGAAGTCAAACTTTCAGTCTTTGCAGAAGACATGATACCCTATATGGAAAACTCAAACAATTCCACCAAAAAACTGCTAGAACTGATCCATGAATTCAGCAATGTGGTAGGATATAAAATCAATACACAGAAATTGGTTGCATTTCTATACACCAATAATGAAGCAACAGAAAGAAAAATCAAGGAATTGCACCATTTATGATTGCACCAAACATGATAAAATACCTAGGAATAAACCTAACCAAGGAGGTGAAAAATCTATACACTGAAAACTATAGAAAGCTTATGAAAGAAATTGAAGAAGACACACAAAAAATGGAAAAGTGTTCCATGCTTACGAATTAGAAGAATTAATATTGTTAAAATGTTGATACTACCCAAAACAATCTACATATTCAATGCAATTCCTATGAAAATAACACCAGCAGTCTTCACAGAACTAGGAAAAACAATCCTAAAATTTGTATGGAACCAGAAAAGACCCCGAATAGCCAAAGCAATCTTGAAAAAGAAAACCAAAGCAGTAGGCATCACAATCCCAGACTTCAAGCTGTATTACAAAGCTGTAATCATCAAGAAAGTATGGTACTGGCACAAAAACAGACACTCAGATCAATGGAACAGAATACAGAACCTAGAAATGGACCCACAAACTTATGGCCAACTAATCATTGACAAAGCAGGGAAGAATACCCATCCGATGGAATAAAGACAGTCTCTTCAGCAAGTGGTGCTGGGAAAACTGGACAGCGATATGCAGAAGAATGAGCCTGGACCACTTTCTTACACCATACACAAAAATCAACCCAAAATGGATGAAAGACCTAAACTTAACACAAGAAGCCATCAAAATCCTTGAGGAGAAAGCAGGCAAAAACCTCTTTGATCTTGGCCACAGCAACTTCTTACTCAACATGTCTCCAGAGGCAAGAGAAACAAAAGCAAAAATGAACTACAGGGACCTCATTGACATAAGCAAAACTTCTGCACAGCGACGGAAACACTCAGCAAAACTAAAAGGCAACCGACAGAATGGGAGAAGATATTTGCAAATGATATATCAGATAAAGGGTTAGTATCCAAAACCTATAAAGAACTTATCAAACGCAACACCCAAAAAACAAATAATCCAGTGAAGAAATGGGCAAAAGGCATGAATACACACTTCTCCAAAGAAGACATCCAGATGGCAAACTGACACAAGAAACAAATGCTCAACATCATTCATCATCAGGGAAATACAAATCCAAACCACAATGAGATACCACCTCACACCTGTCAGAATAGCTAACATTAACAACTCAGGCAACAACAGATGTTGGCGAGGATGCAGAGAAAGAGGATCTCTTTTGCACTGCTGGTGGGAATGCAAACTGGTGCAGCCACTCTGGCAAACAGTATGGAGGTTCCTCAAAAAATTAAAAATAGAGCTACCCTATGACCCAGAAACTGCACTACTAGGTATCTATCCAAGGGATACAGGTATGCTGTTTTGAAGGGGCACATGCACCCCTATGTTTATAGAAGCACTATCAACAAGAGCTAAAGTATGGAAAGAGCCCAAATGTCCATCGACGGATGAATGGATAAAGAAGGTGTGGTATATATACAAAGGAGTATTACTCAGCAATCAAAAAGAGTGAAATCTTGCCATTTGCAACTATGTGGATGGAATTAGAGGGTATTATGCTAAGCAAAATTAGTCAGAGAAAGACAAATATCATATGACTTCACTCATATGAGGGCATTAAGACTCGGAACAGATGAACAAAAGGGAAGGGAAACAAAAATAATATAAAAACAGGGAGGGGGACAAAACATAAGAGACTCTTAAATATGGAGAACAAACAGAGGGTTACTGGAGGGGTTGTGGGAGGGGGGATGGGCTAAATGAGTAAGGGGCATTAAGGAATCTACTCCTGAAATCATTGTTGCACTATATGCTAACTAATTTGGATGTAAATTTAAAAAATAACATTAGAATTTAAAAAAAGAAAGAAATTACTTAGAAAATTACTAAGAAAATTTACTAAGAAAGAAGGTTAGAATGGAAATTAGGAAAACACCTAGTGATCTCTACCAACACTAGCTTTTCTCTCTCTCCAGAGGATATACTACTCTTGGAGGCTAGGGATGAAAGGGGCTTTAGAGGAGGTGTTTTGGGAGAGAGACAGCAGAGCCTGGAGATAAGAAGAACCAACCTGAAAGGAGCAGTGCATGAAAGCGATGGTCATGTTCAGACCTCCTGCTCCCAGAGGGGGCCCAGGGCTACTCCAGGGAGCCCCAGAAAATGGCACAGGAACAGAATCTGCGTTCTCCCATGCAAGTGAGCACCACATCTCACCAATGCGGAAGAACTGTGTTAGTCGCCCCGCCCACTGGTTTCTGGCAAGGCCACCCAGTGGTTGGCTATTAGTGTACGTGAAAGAATGTGCCCCTCTAGGCCGTGAGGCTTGTCAAGATCCTGGGTGGGCAGTCTCCATTATAAGGCCTCTGGACATTCAGAATTCCACTGAAACAGAAATTATGACACTAAACATCAAGATGGGTCTTGTGATCATAGGTTTGATTTGGTTTTGAGTTTTTGAATGTACATTCATAGGCACAGAAATCAGGCTGTCCAGAATCCAAAGGAGGGGTTGAAATGTCTCTAGTAACACCATTCATATTCGTTTCCCATAACTCAGTAAGTGCTAAGCTTCTAATAAGCAAAGTTCTACCCTCAAAAATCTTCTGATATAGTGGGGCACCTGGGTGGCTCAGTAGTTAAGCATCCAGCTCTTAGTTTCAGCTTAGGTCATGATCTCACAGTTTCATGGGTTCAAGCCCCGCATAGAGCTCTGCACTGGCAGTGTAGAACCTCCTCGGGTTTCTCTCTCTCCCATTCTCTCTGACCTTCCCCCACACACTCTGTCTCTATCTCTCTCAAAATAAATAAATGAACTTAAGAAAAAAAAAAAAACTTCTGATCTAGTAGTGGGGAAATTAAAAGTATATTTAAAACAATAACATAAACTACAGAGTATTCTAAGTAAAAGCAAGGAAGGAGGAAGAGAAGAAAAAGGACTAGCCCCAGTTGAGTTCCACAATGGGTCTCACACTGTGCTAGGTGCATTTGTGCAGGATTTAATCCAGTGACAAGTCTGAGAGGTAAGACAGTGATATGATTCTCATTTTGCATACAGGAAAACTGAAGCTTGCTAAAAGAATTCAGACCAAAGATCGATTATTGATCCCAGAATGGGGATCAAACTGTTTATGGAGGGAAACATTCTGAAAACAGAGAAAAATGTCAATAGATAGTTAGTTGGCAGAAGAATGGACAAGAGGCAAGGACATTACAGGAAAAAGGATGAACCTGAGTATATGTAGAAGAAAAAATAAGAAGTATTTAACCAGTTGAGATAGATCAAAACAATATGTAGATGAGTGGAAGATAAAAGCAGAAAATAATGGCTTGTGGCCAAATGGAGAAGGCATTTGAAATGGCAGAGTGTAGAGTTTACAACGAACCCAGCAGGAAATGGGAGTGATATGGTTACGTGAGGAAGATTTACCTAGTCCACATCTACCACGTCTTCCCCACAGTTCCAAAACCAAAAGTCCCAAAGATCAAAATGATGGGATGTTATTTTGGTTCTTTTTTGCTAGTTTACTTGGAAACAAAAGCCAGTCTTATCTAAACTCCTTTGGCATTAAAGTTTAACACGAACAATACAAAACCAGTGATACTTTTTATTTATCTTCCTTAAAGTGAATACTCATACATTTCACTGCAGAAAAACAAGGTTGGACTATAGGATGCTTCTCCAGACTCCATTAGGGAGATTTTGTAATATAAAGTATCTTCTCTATACTACCTTTCTTTTTTAAAAAAAATTTTAATGTTTGTTTATTTTTGAGAGAAAGAGCATGAGCAGGGGAGAGGGAGAGAGAGGGAGACACAGAATCCAAGGCAGACCCCAGGTGCTGAGCTGTCAGCACAGAGCCCTATGCAGGGAGGGCTCAAACCCACAAACAGCAAGATCATGACCTGAGTCGAAGTCGGATGCTTAACCGACTGAGCCACCCAGACGCCCCTCTGTGTTACCTTTCTAAAGCTTCAACAATCAAAAAGAAAAATCTGTGGTTCTGAAACATATCTGACCTCAAGGTTTATATGAGGGAATATTAACTGTAGCAATGGATAGGATGGGACAGAGGGAGAACAGAGATGAGAATACTAGATTGGAGACTTCCAATAGTCCTGGCCAGAAAAAAATAAGAACTTGGCATACGGTGTACCCACGAGAATGGAAAAGATGGGAGAATATAAGAATCAGTAGAAACTCGACGTGACAGCTAATTGGATGCAAGAAAGTGAGGAAGAAGTCAATGCAAACATCCAAGGTTAATCCTAGGAGCCCAGTGACAGTTTCGGTAACAATATCAACAACAAGAAAAATGCAATCGTTTGTTTTAATCATACTAGATTTGATGTATACAGTTGTGTAGATTGTACAATCCAAAATCTAGATTGTAATGTCAGGCAGAATTAGAAATGGGTGTGTAGAGCTCAGGAAAGAGGTCAGGACCTGAGAGGTGTAAACTTGAGCCTGGGCTACACGGAGGGGATAATGAAAGCTCTGCAAATGGATGAAATTCTCAAGTAATAAAGAAGTGAAAAACTCCATGCATAGAAATTTGGAAACCACTAGCACTTTACAACATAGCTTTCCTGGTTGCATGAAAGGTCTACTGCTGAAGATTAGCAGAGACTAACTGTCCCCCAGTGATGGAGAAGCAGGATTGTCAGACACATCAGAAAAGAACTAGGCTGGCGTTCACACAGAAGGAGCACAATTCTGGAATTTTCTCCTAATAACACTTCAGGGTGTCTGTTGCCAGCAATGTACTAAGCAAACACAAGTTTAGAGCTCTTGAAAGTTGTCCCAAAGCAAGTGAGTTCACTTTTTTAAAAAAAATCAATACATGTCTTTGAGTCTATGTTTTTTATACTCCTGGGCTAGTAGAAATGCAACTTTTTGTGGAATTTATTATTGTGGCCAGTTCTGACTCAAAAGGAGCCAGTCAGGCCAAAGAAAACTATAGTTTGTCAGGCTGTTAACTTGTTTTGTTAACAGTATCTTTCTTACCAGTACGACTACAGATTCATATCAGTATCTAATGTTTTGTAGCCAACGGACACAGATACAGTAAGAGACAGCAATGAGTGAAGCAGCTAGGAACTGAAAGCCACATTCCTCCCCTCTAAAAGCAAAGCTACGGATGGCAACTTCCTGAGAGGTGTGAGGGCTAACTGTGTATGTCAACTTGGCTGTGCCACTTTGCCCACATATTTGGTCAAACATCATTCTGGATGGTCCTGTGAGGGTGTTTCAGGGTGAGGTTTGCATTTTAATCGGTGGACCCTGAGAAAGCAGATTGCCCACCAAAATGTGGGTGGACCTCACCCAATGAGTTGAAAACACAAATAGAACAAAAGCCTGACCTCCCCCAAGCAAGAATTCTACCAGCACAATGACTGCCTTCACTGGCTTTTTCCCCAGGGCTCCACACAGGCAGCCTTGGACCTAAACTACAACATCGGCTCTTACTGAACCTCCAGCCTGCAGGCCCACTCTGTAAATGTTTGGTTTACCAGCCTCCATAATCACTTGAGCCAATTCTGTAAAATAAATAAATACATACCCTGTTGGTTCTGTTTCTCTGAAGAACCCTAACTAATACAAGAGGGTATAGAAAAAATAAAGCAACATCACTTCAGATTATCTGAAGCAATTGAAACCTATGATCCAGCTTGTTTGGGGGAAAAAAAAAATCTAGTCAAAAACCAAATGGTGGTAAGCAAACTGAGGCATTAGAGTAGCTGAAATGACAAAGTGACCAGAGAAGAAGATTCCATTCCCCAGCTTTTCTCATCTCTTGAGAATTTTTATACATCAATGGCAGGTTTGCAATCCTCAGACATTTTTGTCTATTTTTCATAATACGGGCGCATTGCCCCTGTTTTTAGTCTCCTTATTTCAAACTCATTTTTGTGCCCTCTGCAATCTATAGTAGTGAAACTTTAAATGTAGTTTTTCGTTTATCAAATCCAGACTCGGGTGCATCAACTGACAGATAGACAAATGAAGCTATTGTGCGACAATGCCAGAACTGTTAACATCTTCATCTTCTATCGCTGTATTTGTACAATTATTTGAATGCTACATTTTCCCTTTTGTATAAAAGTAAGTGGAAAACAGCAAATTGAAGGGTCAAAAATAGTGCTGACAAGCAAAAGTTTCATAAAGCTAGCATCACTGAGGGAAGACGGAGGCCATTTGGCATGCTAAGAGAGGCGGATGTACAGCTGCTGGCACAGAAACCTCAGCCAGTTGAGTCTACTTCAAACAGGCTATGTTCCTTCAGGTTCGTGTCTGCTACACTTACAGGGCCTGCTGCCTGGAACTCTCCACTGCCTACTTTTCTCTGGTTGGTCTCTCATTCAGGCACTGGTTCAAATGTCACCCCCTTAGAGAAGATTTCCCTAACCACTCTACTTAAAATAGCCTATTCTTCTGTGCCTCCCTTCCAATTTTTGAATGTGGCTGAGCCTTTATGATGGGAGAAGTTGCCATTAATTACAAAGATTTAAGAATCACCTTCAATATTTTTCTTATTTACGAAATATATTGTAATAACCGGCATTTTTAAAAGCCAGGCCTACTTTCACAAGAGAAAAAAAAAGTAGAAATAACACATTAAATACCCAGCTTAATGAATTACTACAACTGAAATGTCTGAGAAACCAGCACCTGGTCAGGAAGTAGAGCGTAGCCATCGCTCTCCCTCCTCCACCCTCATCCCCACCCCCCAAAAATAATCGTCACGTGCAACACCAACCACAACCCCATCCTTTCCCCCCACAGGTAACTGCAAGCCATATAATAAAAGCCAAGAATGCATCTGTAATTTAGTGCCACTGTGCCTGCTTTTGAACATTTAGAATCATATGGTACGTATTCTTTTGTGTTCACTTCATTTGTTCAGTATTGCCTTTTTAAGATGAATCCATGTTGCTCTATGTGGCCATACTTCAGTCACTTAGTTTGCTTATAGGATTCCATTGCATGACTACACCACAATTTACTTGTCCGTTCCGTGTTGGTGGAGGTTTTGGGTTGCCACATTTGGGCTATGAAAAATAATACTGTTATGGACATTCTTGTATAGGTAACCTCACACATTTATGCACATGTTTCTGGAGGGTACATACCTAGCAGCAGAAATGCTGGGTTATAGGGTATGCAATTGTCAGTTTTTCTAGATTAGATCAAACTGTTCGCTCAAAGTACCTGGGTGGATTTATACTCCCACCAAGGGTGCATCAGTATGGACCTTGCTCCACTTCTTAGTCAACTCTTATTATTAATCATCTTGTAAATTCTTCTAGTGGGGGCACCTGGGTGGCTCTGTCGGTTAGGTGGCAGACTCTTGATTTCAGCTCAGGTCATGATCTCAGCTCAGGTCATGATCTCACATTTCGTGGGATAGAGCCCTGCTACGGGTTCTGCACTGACACAGGGAAGCCTGCTTGGGATTTTCTCTCTCTCCCTCTCATTCTGCCCCTCCCCTGCTTGGGTTTTCTCCCTCTCCCTCTCTGTCTCTCTCAAAATAAATAAAAAACATTTTAAAAGTCTTTCAATATGAAACAAAGAAATAAATTCTTCCAGTGGGTGGCTGGTGGTATCATCGTGGTTTTATTTGCATCCCCCCCCCCCCCCCAATTACCAATGGCATTGAGTACCTTTGCATACTGTTTTTGGCCATTTGGATAGTTTCAGTTGTGAAGTACCTATTCAAGATTCCTTTGCCCATTTTTCTATCCGGTTGCCTATTTCTTATTAATATTCTGGAAATGAGACCTGTATCAATAAAATGTTAAATGCCTTTCCCCATTCTGTGGCATGCCTTTCCATTATCTTTAATGGTATCTTTTGATGAACATATGTTTTTAATTTTAGTGGAGTCCAACTTACTAATTTTTCCCGTCAAGATTTTGCTTTTGTGTCCTGTTTAACACCAGGATCTGAAGGTGAAGAAAATATGCTACTGTATTTTCTTCTAAAGTATTTTTGCCTTTCACATTTTGGCCTCTAATACATCTGGAATTCATCTTGGTTGTGAAGTAGGGGCAAAATTTAATTTTTTTTTCCAATGCAGACACTCAGTTGTTCCAGGACCTTGTTCTGTCCTTTCCAAGCATGATTCCTGGAACATCCTCATTTAACTCAACAATTGGGCTTGGCGGAAGCAGATGGGTCTCAGAGAATGGCTGCAGAATATCAAATTTGGGTAGGTAATGACTCCAATTATAATTGCTATTCCAGATGTAGTCTTATCCTGCAGCAAATCAACATAGCCCTGGGTACGTGGTATCTAGCTCTGGATCTGGCAAATACTTTTCCTTGGTATCAATTTGTAAAGACCACTAGAAGTAGTTTGTTTTTACCTGGCAAGTACAGCCTGACACTTTCACTTCAGGACTATATCTTACTTTAGGACTATGTCAGCTCTCTGGCTCTGTGTCATAATTCAGTATTCAAGGACTTCTTCATTCATTTTAACATCCCTCTGAACATGATGCTGATTGGACCTGGCAAACAGAAAGTAGCAAGTACTCTAAATGCCTTACCAAAAAGAGGGAGATAAAAGCCCATGAAAATTCAGAAGCTCACCAGCATGGTAAAGTTTTTAGGGGTCCAGTGTTCTGAGGCATATCCCAGAATATCCCAAGTTGCTTCACCTTACACTCCTACCACTAACATACAATGCTTCCTAGGCATGTTTGGATTCTGGAGGCAATATATTTTATATTTTAATGTGATTTTCTGCCCCATTTGATGATTAACCCTTGGAGTTGCCTGTTTTGAGTGGGGCCCAGAGTAAGAAAAGGCTGCAGATCCAAACTGAGTATAAGCTGTCTTGCTGCGTGGGCCTTGCAGCCCAGATGACGCAATGGAGCCCAATGTAGTCAGAGTACAATAGAACTTAAGGTTTTATATCAAAGCCATGCTCTTTTACATATAGTTATCCTTCTCTTGAAAAAGAGCTCCTAGCTTGCTCCTGGTTCTTCATTGACACTGAACACTTGACTGTGGGACACCAACTGACTATGTGACCTGAGCTACCTGTCATGAACTGGATATTATTTCATCCATGAAGTCATAAATATGGGTATGTACAATGAAGTGATGTGTCCAAGAGCAGGCTCCAGCAGGTCCTGAAGGCACAGGCAAGCTGCATGACCAAGTGACTCAGATGACCATAGAAACCACTACATAGCTGCTTCTTCCAGGATCATGCCTCCAGCATCACGGGGAGTACCCATAACTTGTTAGCCGAGGAAGAACGAACTCAGGCTTTCTGAGGATGGTTCTTCAGCAATTACCATTCCAGTCTAAAGTGTCTTGGAGAGGTGAAAGTGAAGAGAAAAAACCTTTTCAGTGGGTAAATCTCTGAGTTGTACTTCTGGTTATATACTTTACCTAGGTAAAGAAATGTCCATGGTGGGGCGCCTGGGTGGCTCAGTCGGTTGAGCGTCCAACTTCAGCTCAGGTCATGATCTCACAGTTTGTGGTTTTGAGCCCCACCTCAGGATCTGTGCTGACAGCTCAGAGCCTGGAGCCTGCTTCTGATTCTGTGTCTTCCTCTCTCTCTGCTCCTCCCCCTGCTTGCAGCCTGCCTCTCTCTCTCTCTTTCTCTCTCTCAAAAATAAATAAACATTAAAAAATAAAAAAAATTTAAAAAGAAATGTCCATGGTGTAGATCTATAGTATATCATGGGCACTGGCTAATGGATTGGCCAGGGAAATCAGTCACTTTGAAAGAACTAGATCAGAAGACTAATGACAGAGATCTGAGGCAGATATATATGAATGGACCCCTCAGGATGAGCATAAAATATGAGAATATTTACGTCCCATGTGATGTTTATAAAAGGACAACCACTGCAGAGAAAGCCTTCACTGATTAAATGGACAGGCTAACTCATTCTGTAGACTTCAGTCATCCTCTTTCCCTAGCACCCCTGTGCTTGCTCAGTGGGCTCTAATACAAAGCAAATATGGCAGCAGGGATAGAAGTTATACATGGGCTCAGCAACATAAAATTTCTCTCCCCAATATTGATCTTGCTGTTATCACTGCTGAGTGCCTAACCTGCTATGAACAGAGATCAATGCTGAGCCACCAGTAGGGCCTCATATCCTGGGAGACACTACTGCCTCATGACTAGTTAATTACATTGGATCTCTTCTCTAGTGGAAGGGCCAGCAATTTGTCCTCAGAGAAATACTTATTTCAGTTATAAATCAGAAGTTCCTTTCTATAATACTACCAACCACAATATTATAGACGTTGTGAGAGCACAATATAATTTTGAAGTGAAAAATTCATTTCACAACAAAAGAAATGTAGCAATGGGCTCATGACTATGAAACGTATAGGCCTTCCATGTGCCAAATCGCCCAGAAGTGGCTAGCTTGATAGAATAATATAATGACCTACAAAAGAGTCAGTTATCTGGCTAGCTAGAAGACAAGACTCTGAAAGTTGAGGTGCTATCATACAATACAAAGATGTACTTTGAATCCGTGACCGATATAAGATATTATTTCTCCCACTGCCAGAATACATGGGTCCAGAAATCAAGGAATTAAAATAAGATGGATTTCTGTATTATACATATAATCCACTCACAAAATTTTTATTCCCAACTCTGTAAACTTGGGCTATGCTGGTTTGGCAGTCTTAGTTCTCATGGAAGGAATGTTTCTACCAGCCACACAAAATGGTTCAAATGAATTAGAAGGTGAGACTGACACCTGAATATATTAGGCTCCTTAGAACACTAAATGAACAAGCAAAGAAAGAGGTTCGCAAAATGGCAGGGGTGATTGATCCAGATTACTACAGGAAAACTGGGCTACTGCTACACCATGGGGTTGACAAGAATTATGTCAAGAGCCCAGGGAATACCTCTTAATATTTTTTGTTCAATAGTCAAAGTTAATAAGCAACCCAACTCCTGAAAATGTAGATCCTTCCAAAATGAAGAGTTGGCTACCCTACTAGACAGAGAGCCTTAACTAGAGAAAGTGCTGACCAAGAGCAAAGAAAAATGGAGTAGAAGGAGAAGTTATAAATATCAGCTACAGCTTCAAGATCAGTTATAGAAACAAGTATCAAAGTACTCATGCAAATTTGCTTCATTGCTTGTTCTGTGTATCTTTGTATATATTGTCTTTCCTTCCCACTTTCCTCAAGTTTTTCCCTTTCCTTCTCTCAAGTTATATAAGAAAGGTTGGTAGTGGTGAACTTTACAGTTTATCTTCAGGTTACAGAACATCCAGGTGGGATTGTGACTGAACAAGAATTAACACCAGGGGCGCCTGGGTGGCTCAGTCGGTTAAGCATCTGACTTCGGCTCAAGTCATGATCTCACGGTTTGTGAGTTCAAGCCCCACATCTCTCTCCCTCTGCCCCTCCCCCATGCTCTCTCAAAATACAGAATTAAACGTCAAAAAAAAAAAAAAAAAAAAGAATTAACACCAGTGAGTCTAATAGTAACTGATGGGACCTTATTTCTCCACTTTTGGGGGGAAAGTTAAAAGTCTTCATTTGTACAGAAAAAAATAGTTAAATCTGATAGAAGCATAAACCTGTACTTGTACAGAAGTTTAAATGTGGGTAGGGAGTAGGTGTGAATGCTTAAAAGCTAAAAGGGAAGGCTGTGCTGGTTACTTACTATAGGCACACAGGTCTCTCCCTTCACACACACACACACATCCATCCTCCTAAATTTGTGGTTCTCCTGGGGTCGGGTTATTCAAATGACATTTCCCAGACTTCTTTACCAGGTGGATTCCTGTTGAGTTTGCTCAATAGGAGGCACTGCTGGGAACTCTGCTAGTGGTACAGGTTCCAGCACTGTGACGGCTGTTGGCATTTGCTGCAGTGGCAGCAAGTGGCAACTCCAATAGACCAGAGATAGTACCTATCAGCAGCGGTAGCTCTGGGACCAACTACAATAGTCTTTAAAGTGCAGCAGAAGGTAAATGTTTCATAATTTCTAAACGCTGAGTAGATCGCCCTCCCCTCTTTTTTTCTTCTCTGTCACCTAGCTCCACTCCCTCTCCTTTTTGCTCTTTTGGTCTTCTAACCAATTCCTGTTTTAGATTCACTGTTTGAAATACCTAGGCTGGTTTCTGGGTTCCTAACTGCACTTTAACTAATGAACCATTCTTGAATTCTTAATATTTTTCAGTTCTAGAATTTCTATTTGTTTTTTGTTTTGTTGTTTTTCAAATATAAATATAGCATGTCACCTTTTACATTTTCTAATTCCAGTTCCAAGTTTGGCTTTTATCTCCTGGAACATACTAAGCCTGTTTCGTGATCTAGGTCTAATAACTCTAGCATGTAGAATCCCTGTGGTTCTATTTCTATTGTCTATTATTTCTGTTGTTTCTCATTAATAGTATCTTGTCTCTTCATGAGTCCAATTATCTCTGATTATCTGCTAAATACTGAATTTTAAAATTACTTATAAATTTGACACCTAGGATAATGTTATCTGATTCCAAAGAAGACTTAGAGGATATGGGGCATTAGAATCATGGACTACCCTAATCCAAATTCAAAGCTTAAGACATTCTGGACCTAACAGAACCCACCAACTTTAGCTATAGTACTAGGACAACTAGTACTTACTCTCACAGTGCAGTCCTTGAGGGGTCCCAGCCCTTGGCCCCCCATCTTCTATCTTCTGGAAGTCCTAATTAGCTTTTCAGAAGTACCTCAAGCTGAAAAGAAAGCATCAGGGTTTTAGTAAAATCTTCCTCTAGTTAAGAAAATAAAAATATAAAAAGATAAAAAAAACATCTTCCTCCAGTTAAGAAAATACCAGAGACTCTTACAGACTTTTTGCACATGATTTTAAATTTCCTTTTATTCAGAGATCATCAAATTAAATTCATATAAATCTCTAACACCGTCAAGGTTAGTTTTGCATTCCAATGTGTATACATTTGTGAAAGACTTAGATGTGAACATCCACAAAAAAAAAAAAAAAAATCAAAACCAATACTTTTAAAACATTTTAGCAAATAGAAATGTAATTAATTTGGAGAAAGTCATTACCAACATTCAATTTTGCCTGATTCAAGCTCTTCTCTAGGGGTGGAAGGTCAAATCTGAAGATGAGAGTTTGAAGGAGAACCATAAATTAAATCATGGTGTGGCAAACACTTGAGCACAGAAGAGTCAAGGCAAAATGAAGCACTCGCAGTTCTCTTGTGATAAAATTCAGACCCAGCCTCCTACTACTGCTACTGCTACAACCTTGATGGCAGTAACTTTTAATCCCCTCGTTTAGTTAAGTCAAAGAAAGTGGTGATAACGTCCAGTCCCAAATTTTCAAGCCTATTTTCAGTTTAGCATATCAGTAGCCTAGTGTCTCCTTGCCATACCATTCCCATAGAACAACCTACAACATTTACCAGTTCTCCAGGAAAAAAAATCACAAATATTCTTGAATGAGATAAAATGAACCGAAAATCCCCCTTCGCTGGAACCCCATAAAATGATCATTAGGTAGGAATAACTTAATTGTAAGGGTGCCTGAAAAGTGAGACAATCAGACTGAACCACCACGATGCCAGAGCAACGCTGTCAAGGAACACTACCGGCATGCTCGAACGTGCCCTCGCTTATGCCTCCCATCGGTTAGGATTTTATAATTACATCACTGTACTTCATAGATCGCAGGGAGAGGGATTTGTGTGGCCTTTCCTCCATCACTTGGCCCCTTATTTCAGAAGTACTGTTGGCTTTGTGAACACAAATATCCTTTCTGAAATGTAAATGGCTCCTTACACTTGTTAGAGATTTTAATGCAAGTTTTTATTTTCTGGTGTCTTCTTCTTTACTATATAGTAAAAATATATATATATATATATTTTTTTTTTTTAACGTTTATTTATTTTTGAGACAGGGAGAGACAGAGCATGAACAGGGGAGGGTCAGAGAGAGGGAGACACAGAATATGAAGCAGGCTCCAGGCTCTGAGCTGTCAGCACAGAGCCCGACGAGGGGCTAGAACTCACGGACCACAAGATCATGACCTGAGCTGAAGTCGGCCGCCCAGACTTGTGAGTTCAAGCCCCGCGTATGGTTCTGTGCTGACAGCTCAGAGCCTGGAGCCTGCTTCAGATTCTCTGTCTCCCTCTCTCTCTGCCCCTTCTCTGCTCACATTCTCTCTCTCTCCCTCTAAAATGAATAAACATTAAAAAAAATTTTTTTAATGGTATCTCTGTATCATTTCCTCCATCCAACAAGTCAAGTTCATTTTGTGTGAAAGTTTTCCCCTTGTAAAACCAGAAGGTGAATTTTTCAAAAAAGAATTCTAATTTAAATAGACTCTCTAGTCCTGTAACTGGCAGGTACTGTGCTATCTGGGACCTCAAAGAAAGCGATCATAAATCAAGTTCTACAGAACTTCTTTGATTTTATTCAAGCTAACAATTCATGCACTTCCACAAAGAAATCAGTGTTATATTTTTCTTAACATTCAACTTAAAACATTAGATATAATAAGCTGAATAGGGGAAAATCGTGATCAAATGCTAAAAATGTAAACATGAGAAAAAGTAAACACAAAAACAAACCTTTAAAAAAATTCATTTAATTACAAGAAAATTAGCCAGAAAATTGCACAGTTCCAAACAAATCTGCTATACAAACACAAGGGCTCATTTACCATCATCATCTTATATTTATCTTGCAAATAACATTCCATCTATTGAACCTAGTCTTTGCTGGCAAAAATTAGAATACATGGATGTTTTTACTGTTTAATATTCCATAAGCAAAATTGGGTTTTGTTCCTGAAGTTAGAATGGTAGCTATCATTTTGCTTCAGAGAAACTTTAAAATTGTTCCCTTGTGAGGATTTCAATTAGCCATTCCCAAAACCCAATGTGAAACACAAAACAAAACAAAACAAAGAACCACTGCTATCTTACTAAAAGATTCCTGTCTTCCATTTCATTTTACCAGCCCAAGCACAAATTCGGAGAAAAGCTTCTTAAGTCCTGCAGTTTCAAATTCCTTTTGTAACTCATCCAACGATGAATACTCTTTGACTTCAAATGCCAGAAACCTGCATTATACAAGAGAAACTCATGAATATGCCTAGATTTGTCAGAGTATAATTATCGATTCAGTTACTTTTCGTTCTGCAATAGTACTAAATTATACCTTTTGTGTTCTGTCTGTACTTTTGTTTCAAACAGTACACTAATCATTTTCTCTTTGCATTTCTTTCCACTTGAGTCCACATCTACTTTGGAGGTTTTCTGAAGAATCAGGTATTCCTAAATGATAAATCAGTACATTAAAAACAGATGCTACTCTGAATCTCAAAGTCCTAGTTTCAAAGGAGCCATAAATCTGCAGGCTTATTTTCCTACGTAAAGAGTACCCCCTTTCTGAATCAAGCAATAAGAGGGCTATGGTGTCTTTCTACACTAGGCAGCATAATGTGCTGGTGGAAGGATGCAAACTACACAGGTTTAAATCTGGACCATGCAGCCTACTAGATCAGATTCCAGTCTGGCCACCTACACCCTCTGTGCCTCAGAGCCTGCTCCATGACATGGTACTCATAACAGCACCTACCTCATGGGAAGCTGTGATGGTTAAATGAGTTAATACATGCAAAGCACTCAGAGAGGCTGCCACACACAGCTATGGCACAATTAATAGTACCAACTACTGCCATTAATGTCACTACTTCCATGTCTGGAGGAGGTTAACAGGCACACAGCACTTGCCATTCCAAATGGCATGGCATCTATAAATATGTACCTGTAATTCTCCACCCTGATACGCAATCTTAGAAAATCGAACAGAGATATTTACATGAAGTGGCATTTTAGGGAAAGCTAATAATAATAATAATAATAATAATAATAATAAAAGGACTCTTTAAAAAGTGTAATTTCTCTACATTAGCAAAGTTCGAGTCAAATGAATAAATACTTGCTAATTGATTGATGGATCCAATCTGCAGAACATCTGCAGAACAGCTGCGCTTAGACTAACGTTCCTGAGCTGGCTTAAAGAAAAATCTGAGACTTTCAGGGAAATACGAACACGGAAATTAATTTGTATTCATTTTGTCAGTCAGTAGTTTACTTGAAATATCAAGATTTGTAGATATACTATAAATCACCTTAAAACACCTGGCTCTTTGGTCAGACCTCAAACCAAGATTTAGATTAAGCTTTAATTATTTGTGGTATCTGTATGCTATAAACCCAGCACTCATCCGGTTAACCAAATACCAATTACGTATTGTGATAAGCGCCCACCCTAAAAAAAAGCTAGGTAGTTATTTCACAAATCTTTCAGATTATAGGTTGTGCAAGCTTAATCGGTTTTGAATAAATTCAATTGTAAGTATTCTTGACCCAACCTATCTGAAAGCACAAAACCTATTAAGTGATTTGTAGCGCTTTCAAGATATAAAATATAATAAGCAGCTTTCCTTGTCTGGTACCACATAAAACAGGTGAGATGAGTTGAGAATTCGAACTTGGAAAATCTGAAGATGATGATTTTGAAAGCAGCTGCTGAGACAAGTCAGGTGGAAAGCAAAAGTTAGGTGGGTGGTGACAAGCTGACAGCCCTAACGATTCTACTTCCACTAACACTAAATCCTCCTTAGGAAGGACCAGCGCCTCTTTCCAGGTATTAGAGGAGCCAAATTAAAGTGTCAGAATGTGTTTTTAACTGCCAAAAAGTTTAACCTTTCACAGACTACCCACAAATAGACACCGTGCTGTGCCAAAGAATGAAATACAAACACGCACAAACTTTTCGTGCACATTTATAAAGTTAAGGCTCAAAGCTAATTACAAACATTCATGCACCACAGAGATCTTTTTTATAACCCCTTACTTTTGTTATGCGGAATGATTTTTTTTTTAAGTTTATTTATTTTTTTGGGAGAGAGAGTAGGAGAGGGGCAGAAATAAAGGGGGACAGAGGACCCAAAGCGGGCTCTGTGCTGACAGCAGACAGCCTGATGCAGGGCTTGAACCCAGGAACTGTGAGATCAAGACCAGAGCCAAAGTCAGACGCTTAACTGACTGAGCCACCCAGGTGCCCCTGGAATGATTTTTCAAATATCATCTACTTATTCAAGCTTTACAAGTTTGTAGATATAATTAGAAGTTAAAGACACTCTTAAGAAGATAGAGATCCATTAACACCATTTTGGCAGAAAATAGCCAAATTCATACTCAACATTAAACTTTCTGGCACCTTGATATTGCTTCGGTCTCCTTGTAGTAAAATCAGTATTATTTTACCCATGAACATCAGTCTTCCTGTCAGTTGTAGATCAGAAGCCCACTTCTCAACAGTTTGGACATATTTGGTCTTTGCTCTCATGTGATCTAAATGCAAAAGAGTCATCCACAGTCCATCATCCACAGTCGTGCCTGTTGCAAAGGTACACTTTTCACGGCCACTTCCAGTTTCTGGTTGGTTGAGGACGTGCCTGAGATTGTGCTGAATCCAGAGAACCAGCTCATGAACCATAGGTTCCGACAAAAGGTTCTCTGCTTGCTTAAGTAACTTCTCTTTCACGGTCATGGACTGGGCCCGGGTCAAGTGTTCCGAGTGAACCGAGATGGCAGGTAGACACGACGGGTAATTTACCGGTAAGTGGAACAGCAATTCTAAAGGTACATCCTCACCCATAAGTCCTTCAGCTTTTGTGAGAATTCTGAACACGGTCCCATCTGTCTCTGGAAAGCACCCAAAAATAATTATTAGCTATACATAATGTGATTTGAATGGAACACTAAGAAGTCAAAATTTGTGTTTCCAGATCTACTTATTTTTCATGAGAAAACTTGAGTTATTTTGCGAAGAGACACATAATACTAAGCGAGCTGTGAATTACAGATGATCTCCTTCAGCCATACATATATACTCATGGATTCATGCATACCAGCACCCAGGACTTCTCTGGCATTTACACCGGCTATTGCCCCATTTTTATTCAGATTTCCCAGAGGGTTTCTCATCACAAATTTTTTTCCCACCCAGACCTACTTATAATTCTGGAAACTCGTAATAAACTCATATGAACATTCAGAGAAACAGTATTGTGTATATATAAAATCAGTAATTAATTAAAAAGTGATACAGTACGTTCAAGGAAGGTCACTTTGGGGCAAATTCAAGTCAAAGCAAACACTGGGATGCTGTGTGGTTGCAGGGGCAGAGAAACCGATGACTGTGCATGATACAGTAACTGCCCGGCCCTGCTCTTTTCTTACTTCAAATATATTAGTATCAGTGCAACATGAAGGTAGCAAGATGAACTAAAATGGGGCGGACATCAATTCAGCCCTTTCTGGCTCCAGAAGGAGGAGGGGGGAAGCACACACAGGATAGGAGATGAAACACTCTGCTCTCTTTCAGATTTGCTCCACTTCACCCCTCTGATGTGTTCCACACCACTTCACCCCACTTTTCAAAAAGTTGATAAAACGTCAGGCTGATTCATTCTGCAGGGGGCAAGCAGCACACAGATCAGAAGAGCAGAGTAGAAGAGAACTGGGTGCAGACGGATCTCTTTGAAGCCGACTTGCCTCTCTCTACCCCTACTTCTTTCTCCACACGCCCTCGTTCCATTCTCCTTCACAAGAGAGGCAGGCAAACCTTTCTCATTTTCATACCTGGATTGCTGCCCCACAGCCTCAACAACTGGAACCTGAATGTGTCTCCCTTAAGAGAACCAAACGGAACATTAAAACGGCTTTCTAGCCATCTGATCCCATTAATACAGAAGCTGTTGTGACAGACATTGATTCATACAGGACCAAACAGATCTGCTGCACAGAGGTTTTTGTCGTGTTTTGTTTTTTGTTTTTAATAGACTCTTCAGTATCAGCTGCAAAGCACTACTATTTTAAGACACCACCCAGAAACACGAATGGTAACCATTATAAAGATCGTATTAAAGTGATACAGCCAAAATTTGTTGACATAAGAAAAATGTGTACTGTATAAAGAAAAATTCTCTAAATTTTAGTACATTCCTCTACGATCCATCACATTTCTCAAAACCCTTGTTTCTTCCGGCCAGTTCCTCATTTTTAAATATTTTATTATTAAATAGAGTCCATATATGTCAGATCAGTACACTTCACTATGTGAAATGGGCATTATAAATACACCTACAGGCAACGTATAACCATTAGGCTGAATAAACTCTCCAGAAAACCTCTAGGGAGCCCAATTTTTCTCTCGAGGGGAAGCTTAACTTTTGAAGATCTTCATACATTCATCAGTCAACAAATATTCACCTAAAATCTGTCTTATGATTCCCATGGTACTTTGAACTTATTTTGTGGTACTTTCATACCAGAATTACTACAGTTGAACCAAATGAACTATTTTCTTCACATTGGAATATCTCAATTTTCTTTTTAGACAACAACCAAGAAGTAATTTTACAAGTTATAAGAAACTTTTTAATTTTACAGTTACACAGCTCTAAGCATTAGGTGGCTAGCTCGTCACCATGGGTCTCACAGGTGCAGAAGTCACTGCTACCTGTGCGAGACTGAACAACGGTCCAACGATGCATGTGTTCTGATCCCCAGAACATGGCAAAAGGGCCTTTGCAGATGTGATTAGGTTAACGAACCCGAGACGGGCACAAAATATAACACAAGTGTCCTTATAAGAGTAAGGAAGAGGGAGATTGTACCACAGAAGGCAATATAGTCACTGAAGCCAGATACCATGATGTCACTTTGAAGACAGAGGAGGACCATGAGCCAAGGGGTGCAAGAAATGCAGCTATAGAAGCTGGAAGAGGCAAAGAAATGGATTCACCCTCAGAGTCCCCAGTGGGAACACAGCCCTGCTGACCACTTGATTTTAGCCCAGTGAAAGTGATTTCAGGCTTCTGACCTCTGGGACTATAAAAGCAAATATGTGTTTTAAGCCACCACATTTTCAGAAATTTGTTACAGTTGCCACAGGAAACTAATACTATACCTGTACCCATAAAGCAAGCTTTTCCGTTCTAGCCAGGATCTCTTTCTGACAAAACCCTGAAACCCACAGTGTTCTCCAATCCCTGTCATATAAGTACCCACCGGTTCCTCCCCAGTGCAGATAACCAACTGACAGAAACAAGCAGTCCAGGGAGAAAGTATGAAAAGGCTACTGAGCTGGCCATTCAAATCCTTACCAATTTTCATTTTCCTCTCCTAGTAATTTTCTGGTCCCAGTCAGCAAAAAGAAAAGCAATGGGAGAAATCCTGACTTGTCTTAGAAAATTGTAAAATTATTGGTTGTATGTTTAGAAGAAAAATTGCTTTGAGTCTTTCAAAAACTGGAAAGGATTAACATTCTTCCTAATTGGTCTTCTTGGTGACACTGGGGCTGCAAACTAAAATTACACAAAATGATATTATCGCTGCAGGAAAACGAAAAGCCCAATAACATACACCACTCTGCTGATATAATAAAATTACATATTCTTTTAAAAACTCATTTTCTTCCTAAAACTCTAGAAGTATGCATATTACCCCTCCATTTCATATCTGCCTTGGTTTGTACATGCAACTAAACTGGGTGTCTCTCAAGTCAGAATTTTTCATGTAACCACATGTACTGTCAATCTGATTTTCTCGTTAAAAAAAGAGATTCAAAAAACAAAGTTTTCTCTATCTGCTTTAAGATTATTAACAGCTTAGAAACAGCGATTAACAGAAAAATAATCATGTTCTAAATCTAATGCTAAGCTCTGCCATTTCCTGGCCTCAAAAAACTCATTATTAAGTTTAACTCACAAATTCATCATTGTCAATAAACACCTATGCCCTAGAAAACTTATGCTTGCCCTAGAAAACCAAAATTTTCCGAAGTCCCAAGACGATTTTAATCTAAAGACCCCACCAAAAGATGTAGGTCTTGCCTCTGGTTGAATTAACAAATTCCCTAGTCTTTTTTTTTTTTTTAAATAAGTCACTCTGCCTTATAATAAGTGTATCAATTTCATAAGTAAAACACAAACTAAAATAGGTTTCAAACCTTATTCTTCCTTACAAATACATGAAAGAAATTATATACCTAATCACACTCCAAACAACAGAAATTCAAACTAGAAAAACTGAACACCGAATTCCACAGCAATGTTACTTTTAAGGCTTTCCCCTACTTCATAGTCACACAGGAGAAACTTAGTAAATGCTGTCCAATAACAGAAGACATCGGAAAGTGTAAACAATCTAACAGAAGTTCTTCAAGATTCATTTAGACTCATTAAGAAACCATATACAACTGGCTTTCCTTATACTTGCTTTTTATTTTTCAATTTTTAAATATCCTCAGAGTAAGACTTTGTTCAGAAAACCGGTAAGAGGCCCCCAGTATCCTCTGATACTTCCCTGCACAGGGTTTTCTTTCCTCTTGCTCCCAGGCAGCTCACCACAAGCATGCGTCCCCCTTGTGCTTGTTTTTATGTTACAGCTGGGTTTTTAGGTGTTTAAAATGTGGTTAGAGAAAAAAGGAAAAAGGGAAACTAAAAATAAGGGAAGCTAAAAGTGGCAATCCCATCCTTTAGAAGTAAAGTTCAAGGCTGAATTGGTTTTACAGAGGTGAGCTCAGTACTGACAAACAGCAGGAAACAGAGCTGAGCAGATTTAGAGGGGTCAGTGGGTGACAGTCATGATTCATTTTGCAAGAGGGCCCAATCCAATCTGAATGTGAGTGTTAGCAGAATACAAAAATTCACTCTGAAGCTACCGTGCAAGCATATTATATGCTATTGAGTCTTACATACCTCCCATTTTACAACTTTCTGATCCGCAAGATAATTTCTAGAAATACAACTTCACATATAATGAGCACCGACTACAGCAATACAATCTGTGACCCTCAAGTATCTCATCAGGAAAATGAGGATTTATCAGTATCACTCTCCTCTGATCAGTGTGCACGCATATACATGCACAACACTCCCCTTCAGACTCATTCCGAACAAAAGTTGGGTCATACCCATCTCTTTTCTCTGGGTGCTCATTATTGCTCTTTCACAAGTGTTATCCTTGCTAAGAATTATCTTCCTCACGCAGCAGCCCCATTACTATCAAGGAGTATGATACAGTGCAAGGGTCCATACATTCTGGTGCCAGGTGGCTCCTTAACCAGCCTGAGCATCTGTGAACTTCTCGATGCACTTGAAGTATCAGGTACATGGTAGGTGACTCCATTAAATCTGGCACCTGGCCCGACTGCACTGTACAGGGAAGGGCAGAATATTCCTGATTTGGTCTACCCACAGCCCTGCCTAGTAGACAGGAGTGTGAGGGTTTACATAATTCGTACCCGTAAGAGAACAGTTATACCTGATGCCTCTTACTGTAAGCTTACTATAACCTTTGTAAAGAGGCCATGTGCTTAACTTCCCTGAAATTCCCAGCACAAATTAGGCCAACTTAACTGATTCCAGTGATTCAGCCTCTTCAATCTCAAGGCCTTTTAGTTGACCCTCGGGTTGACAGCCTAACCCTTCCTGGGCTACCTCATACAGGAAGTACAATCCCACCCACAATGTCCCATGATGTTCTCCTGATTCCAGTGGCAACAAGAAGCAGCATATTTGCGGGGAGGCCAGAAAGGAAGTGATGGTGTTAAGAATATTCTGGTATCAAGCTTATATCCTCCAACCCAAGCTAACAGTGACTATGAGAATGGCAGCCAGCAGCCCACTGTATGTTTATTGTGGTCTGTTAAAGAAGTCCTTACCTTACCCTGAATTCCCAGTTGTGAACATCAAACATCCCTATTTGAGTCACTGAATTGTTCTATTCTCCAACGAACCTTTCAGCAACAAAATGTCCTAAGTTGTTACACTGAATTCTTTTATAATTCAATTACTTATTGATGCCAGAACGCTGAATTAAATTAATTAGGAGGCATGGCTTGAAAGTCATGCTCAATTTAACAGCAGATAAAGGGTCCACAGTGTTCTCACTATTAAGGAACTGCTTTCTTTCTATGCTGACTTTTTTGGGTTTTTTCTGACCTGTTGGCAGCGTCTTACGCTCAGCCCCACTACTATTTCATCCTCTTGGAGGTGTGATGGGAAACCATATGTTCATTTTTCCAGGCTATTCCCAGCTGAGTCATAATGAAGGAACTTAGGAAAACTGATGATCTCTCAAATAGCCTGCCTCAGACAGAAGTAATTACCAATAAAAAGAGACATGGAGACAGTAAGATGATGAGAAATTATGAATGCTATCCAATAAGAAATGGGATGACAAGAAAACACTACAGGTAAATTCCTTCATATGGATTATAAAGCTAGATTATCCGAATTGCTTCACAGTGTCTGGAACAGAGCAGTGGTCACACGAACACAGGTGATGCAAGGAAGAATAAACGAAAAGGCCCAGCTCTGGCTTCCTGTGTGAAAAGGCCACCAGACGATACCAGGAAACCTTAGTCCTAGATGGCTTTCTCACAACACCCAGACCATTTTTAGGCTACCTACTTAAAGGTCAACCAAGTTATGGCCACAAAGGCAATTTTAATAGTTGCTGAAACATAACAGAAGGCTGAATCCCATGCCAAAAAATGTACATAATGTATTTAAAATCTAAATGAAAACTGAAAATTATCTGCATCACTGCACTTTTTCATAATCTGCAGTTTTGATTTTTACTTAACAGAAGTCACAGACAGGGACAGAATTAGCTTTAACTATCATCAACAAATAGCCAAAAGAACCTTTCTAGACTGTAAGCTCCTAGAGGGCACGGGCGGTGTCTTTGAAACCTTGTCAGTGTTTACAGGGAATCAGTGTTTACACTGATAAATACAGTGTAATTTACACGTGTAAATACAGTGTTTACACGTGAGCTGATGGTTCGAGTCCCCAAGAGCAACAGACAGCCACCTTTCAGTGGACTAGAAAAAAGCAAAAAAGCAATCAACTTGGAAACATGACCGAGAAAACGTTTGGATAGAGCACTGGGCGAATTCAAAAATTCATTTCACATTTACTGACTACCGTATGCCTGGCACTGTCCTGGGGCCGTGGAGTTTTGTGATTACGTAACACACAGGGTGCCTGCCATCCCGTAAGCTGGGACACTGAATGCCCAGATGGAGTTAAAACCATGGCGAATGACCTGAAGGAAATAATGCAGAGCTTACAAAGCACAAAATGCAATTTGGGGCGGCCGGGTTTAAGCAGAAGGTGGCAGGGTAGGCCTCTTTCCAAGGTGAGATCTAAAGTCGATACAGGCGGCCGGGGAAGCGCGGGGGAGCGCGCTCCGGGAGCAGGGCCCGGCGCTCGGCCGATGCCAGTGGGGCGGGGCGGGCCGGCGAGCGCTTCGCGCCACTGTTCACGTCGGAGACGGGGGGGGGGGGGGGGGGGGGGGGGGGGGGGGGGGCGGCTCCTCACTCTCCCGCCAGCTCCCACACATCTCCGGTCCCGAGGCGGGTCGTTCCGTCCTTCAACTAGCCGGGTCCCCCAGAGCGGGCCCCGGGGCAGGGAGCCCAGTCACGGTGGTGGGGAGGAAGGGCGCCCGGCCCCTCCGGCGCGGGGTAGTCACCTGAGTGGCTCAGCACTTCCCACTCGCCGGGCCCGCAGAAAATCGCGGCCAGGGCCGAGAGCTCTTCCCGCGCCGACTCCACCATGGCCACCCCGCCGCCGCTGCCGCCGCCGCCGCCCCTCCCCTTCCGCCGCCGCCGTCCCTCCTTCCATGGGCCCCGAGCGGTGCGGCTGGGCAGCCACTGGGGGGCGCCCCGCGCCTCTCCCGCGCGCTGGACCGCGAGGGGACGGCGGCGGTAGGAGTCCTGCCCACAAGCTCCTGCTGGTTGACTCGGGACGCGAGGCTCGGTCGTTCTGGGGGTACTTTTCCCGGAGGCCTGCGGCGATCGTGCAGCTCACCCGTTGCTTTCCTGACAGAGGGAGGAGGCCTTCCGGCAAAGCCCAAGATCCCCTAAATTTAGCCCAGGCTAAAGCTTTGAACGCCCACCATTCCCTCACAGACTTGGCCTTAGGCTGCCTGGGTAGAGAACAGTCTGGGCGAAAGGAACTTTGGCGATTAGGGAGATAAAAACAAGCAGGAAAGTGACCAGCGGGGAGGTGAGCCCTCGTCCGGCTCAGAATTGAAGTAGGTGTTGGGGACATGAGAGGTAACAGAGCAGGTGAGACTCTGTCCGATGAAGCTTGCAGTGACCCTGGCAGCGTGGGACTCCCGGAAAAGGCCCCGGGGCAATAACAACCCCAGATGCTGAGCTGTAACTGGCGCTGGGACTCTGGACCAGGGCTGGATTCCTGGGACCTCTTTCTCTCAACCCGGCAAAAGCAGAGGGCTGGACCTGCCGGTCCTGCCATTCTACGGATGTTACTGGGGTGGTCCTGGATAGGCCTCTTAACGTCTTCACCTTCCCCATTTGTCTCCTGCCTTTACAGAGGATAGCCCAGACTCCTTGGTCTTTGGGGTACAATCAAGTGTGTAAATGTAGCAATCGCTGGCTTTTCAGTATTATTCATTTTGTGATATTCGATGCTTACAAAACATGTGACTCTTAAAGCTTAATAATGTAATGATCATCCTTGAATCCAGCACCTCAGTTTAAGAATTTGAGCAATACCAGTAGGGTTTTAGAATTATCAATCCCTTTTGTTTCAGTTTTGATTTAGTGAACAAGAAGATTACGGTGATCCTCTGTGATAGTTCTATCAGTCAGCATGTTTGGTTTGTCCTTTTGTTTTTCCAAATAACAATTTAAAATTTTGCAATGCCAAGAAGTAGCTGGTCTAGCTCTTGGAAGTTCCACAATTTTTGTTTGTATCAGGAATAACATTTTGTAAGATAAATCAGAGAATTTAGATGGCTACACAGTGACTCCTGTCACTGACCTACAGATGTCACAACAAAAGGGACTGGTTTTAAGATTCTGAATCCATGTTACCATCCTCAACATCATTACCACTGTTGCTAAAGAGGGATTTTAAAAAGGAAAGATGCTGACTTCCAAAAACAGAAAGGAAATCTAACCAGATAGACTGCGGGAGAAATGCATTTCACAGGATGCCTTGCCATGGGATTTCCGTGACCCCAAGTAATTAAGAGCACTGCCATGCACATAGTTGGAAAGTTTATTTAAACTCACAATTATCTCTGAGGTGGCCAATTTGTTTAATAATAATTTTTTAAATTTCTTTGAGTTATTTCCAAAATATCAGCAGTGCAGTAGGTTCATAACTAGTTTCTAAGGAGTTTGGTGAACAAAAGAATAAATTGTTAATTTAACATATCACTAAGTTATTTAATTTTAAAGTCTAATGTCAGTATTAAAATACAAATATTAGTTATTTGACTTATTAAAAGTGGTCTATAAAAAAATCAAATAGTTCATATCTTTTTTTTTAATTTCCCAAATTCAACGTAAGTGATATGAGTGAAGTAATGTGAACAGCAAGACTCCGGTTGTCAGAAATATTAGGAGACAATCAGGAAGGCTGCTGTCAGCTAGGATTCCATGAAATTTATGTAAGAGTACATCAATCTATTCAAAATTTTCTTGTCAATAGGTTTCTTCTTTGCTCTTCCTTTCTCTGTTGATTTCTTAACCTGCTTTTCATCCTCCATTTAGCATGTTTAAATAAAAAAGAAGTCGATGTGAATGTCTTTTAAATTGACACTATCCTAAGGCCCTGAAATCCCATGAATAAGTTTCTACTCTCTGACATTTGGAAATAATCATCACAGAGAAAGTATAATGTCAGCTTGATATTTCTCACAGTATGAAAATATCAGCTACATGTCAAATATCTAAAGCCTACCTTAATGTAATAAATTTTCTTGTATTCACAGGCTACTGAAAATTCTAAATATTTAAATGTGGAATGAATGTCTAGACATGTGGATGAATGTCTAGTTAGATCACTGTCTCTTTCTCTGCCTCTCTCTCTGCCACTTCCTCTCCCTCAAACAGTGTATGGGTGGCTAGAATATTATTTATACATACAACTTTTCTAAATAGTTGTTTTCCCAAGACCATAAGGAGGAAAAGTTTTCAATCTTTCATCTCCAGTTAAAACCACTAGCCCAGGAGATAGTTCCTTTAACTTCTCTTGGAAAACACTTCTATTCACTTTATCGTGAGTAGTGTGTAGATCTAAATACTCACTCTGTATCTGAAATTTTAAGTCAAACCCCACTTGGGCATAGAAGTGGAACACACAATTTTAAGAGTATTAGGAGAGGGGCGCCTGGGTGGTTCAGTCAGTTGAGCGTCCAACTTTGGCCCAAGTCACGATCTTGTGGTTTGTGAGTTTGAGCTTTGCATCCGTCCCTCTGCTGTCCTTGTGGAATCTGCCTTGGATCCTGTCTCCCTCTCTCTCTGCCTCTCCCCACCTCTCAAAAATAAACATTAAAAAAAAAAGAGTATTAGGAAAGGTTGGTTAAACGTTAGTATCATGTCAAAAAAGCTAAATACTGAAGTAATGAGACGTGGTAAGGAAAATGATCATAACTATAAGACAAGTAAAAATGCTTTTAAGAACCACCAAGAGGATTGTACACTTGAAACTAATATAACACTGTTAAGTTAACTAACTGGAATTAAAATAAAAACTTAAAAAGAGAGAGAGAGAGAAAGAACCACTTAAAGAACAAAAGAGGCATTACATGCCAACATGCTAAATGAACCTGAACTTCAGTTAAGTTGTGCTACTGGTTTTGTCTAAAGAATTTCTGTATTTTTCTGTATTTACTTATTTCACAAAAAGTTCTTGGGCACACCTGGACTGTTGACTGCTCTGGCCCTAAGAGCTGAGTGTTTTGAAATATAGAGATGAAAGCAACGAACCTTGTTCTCAAAGACTTCAGTCTTCGGTTAGCTGGGTAAACACAATGAGCAACAATTACAGGTTCTTTCACCACATTTCCATATTGGTGTGAAGCTTAGTATCAATAGGTGAAAGCAATGGGTGTACCTCCCACAAGTTCCCAGAGGAGGAATATGTTTGTAACGCTTGGGAACACTGTAGGTTTCCAAAAGCACACAGAGTCAGTTGTGTTGATTGGCCATAGCTCTTTTCGTTCTGTTACAGTGTGAAAGTCAACAACTTTATTTTTCACCAAGATAACAAAATAAGAGCAAATAAAATCCATGAGAATTTGACAGTGACTCTTATACCATTTTGTGGCAAGATCTGCCTCTACCAGGTCCAGATAATCTGTACTTACTCCAAAAGATCGGTTACACTCTGCCTATGAAAAACACGCTTGATTCTTATGCATGAGTGATAGCAAAACAGTTCCAGCTTGCTTTGTGGGAAAACATCCACATGGCCCAGGTCCACAATGCCTTATCAATTTATAAAAACAAGTCTTCAGTACCATTAGGGTTTTAGAGTTTGTATAGTTAAAATAACATCCAATACTTAACTTTGGCAATTACTGTAACTGGATTCCTCTTATTAATTATATTTTCTCACATTGTACTACCAATGTAGCCAGTTTTTATTATGAGGAAAGGGGGGGGGGTAGTTTGGAGACTATGTGACTTTTTAAAAATCCTTCCTTTCAGACTCATAAAGGGACTATAAATGAGGAAACTCTGCCATTTTGGCAAAATAGATTCTCTGTGGTTGAAAATTGAAAGAGGGAGGTAGATCAAAGAACCACATCTATGGGAAAATTAGACCTGGATTTCCTTTTTTTTTAAAAGTGGAGGACCTATAGGCAAAAGATGTATTAGATACAGAGAGAGGGAGGGGACAAGGGAATGAGGGAGAAAAAGAGGAGTGGGGGAGGAGCAAAGAGCTGGGAAATAGGAACACTTCAGAAGATGATACAAAAAGGATGATTTTTTATGAAGTAAAGAAGAACATGAGTTAAAATTTGGCTTTATTTCTAAAAGAAGAATATTGCTTCATCTGCTTTTTAAGCAACAGAGAGACCTGAAAACTTCATTTGGAAATAATATGCGGTCTGAGATTTGCTTCAAAATAATGTAGGAAGATGGGGAGAAGCTAGAGTGTGGATGTGGCTGAGTTGACCATAGATTAATAATTGGTGAGGCAGAGTTTTGGTGCAGAAGGATTCGGTATTTTATTCTGTCTACTCTTGTGTATTTTATATTCTCTACAATAACAGTTAATTTTTAAAATGTATTCAATAGAAAATATGTCAGATATTTGAGTTTTGCATACTGCTCATAAGGAAAAAAAGAACAGAAAAAAAAGGGAGGAAATAGGAGGGAAGGGAAAAGAAAAGAAGATAACAGGTTCTAAAGTTCATACGTGTGTTCACATACATGTGTTCAACAAATGTATGGCTTAGGATTCATTCCTAAGAAAAAGCATAAAACCTGAAACTTCAGTGCCCTTATCAAGAGACAAGTGGTTTTGTCTTAAAGGTTCAAGAGGAGGGAGGCAGGCAGCGCTGGGGTACCCCGCAGCGTAGGGACCTACTGTCTTTCCCTTCGGTGGCCCTACCCTGCACAGCTTTGATCCCCCGTGCATGCCGTGCTGTGCTGCAGGGCGGCCATCGGAACTCCAACCACCAAGTCTATATCTGGGCAGGAGAATAGGATTCTGTCCAATCTATTTGACTGGAATCTAGTTCCATGACCACTCCCAGCTAAAAGAGAGGTTGGAAAATGTCATTTTTACTGAGAGGCCATGTATCAGGCGAAAAGTAGAGGAAGAAATGAACCATTATTATTATTATTATTCCTTACTTATTATGGAGAAAGGGAAAATATTGGGAGGCAGCTGGCAGTCCCCACCACATCAAGTGGAGTTTTAGTCAAGAGATTAAGTTGTCACACACATAATTTACCCTTTTTCCATCCCTTGACCGCGACCACCCCTCACTGTCTGTCTCATTGTCTCGTTTTATTTTTCCCATAACATTTACCATTATATGAAATCAACTTGTTTATTTGTTTACATGTGTCTCGTGGTTGCTCCACAGAAAACAGGATCGGTGCCCCACCAGCACCACCAAAGTGGTTCAGATGTACAAAGTGATGAGGACACACATGCACCAGGAGGGTCTGAAAGGGTTTATTGTTCACATGCTGAGGCTTTCTGGGAAGAGCGGGGCAATTCAAAATGGCCTAACTGAAGGCAGGGACAAATGGCTCTGCTGTTCACTGTGGTTAGGGGGTGGGTCCGGGGTTAGAATTCTCCTGTGCCTCCCTGGGGTTTCTGTGGCCTGAACAAGAGAGGGAGTGCCCAGACTTTCTTACCCACTTGTCTGGAGGTGGAACAGAAAAGAAAAGGGAGGGCTGGGGCTTGAAAGCTGTCAGCAGCCAGACATCAAAAACAGAGTCTGACCCGCTGATTGTCTCCATGAGAATTTTGATTTCCAGGAAGCTCGGGGCCTTATCAGTCTTGTTCACCTCTGTACCCTCCATGCCTAAAAGAGTGCCTAGCAAATTAGGAATTCAGTGAGTATTCGTGATACAAATAAGCTCACTGCAAAGTGTATCAACTCTTTATACAATTTCTTATTCAACAGAGTTATGGAACACCTACTATATGCTAGTGACTTTAGGAGCTCTCAGGCATTCCCTGACTGAATAAGACACAGTCACTGTCCTCCAGAAGCTCCAAATCCAGTTTGGGAGAGGCACCAACCTTTCCTGGAACCAGGCGATAAGCGTCCTGCCAGGTAAACTGAGAGCTTTCAGAGAAGGCCGAGGAGTCCTGGTTTGGCCATTATGTTAGACATTCTCCAACATAGGCTACAAGGAGGAAAGTTGGAGTACAAAATGGCTGGAAGATAAAACTTTACTTTCATTCAGTAAGCATTTATTGAGCTCATTACGATGTGCCTAGTATTATGCCAGGTCCCACGGAGATGGTTTTTGACACAGACCTCTCAGAAGTTGTAGTGGAGTACAGGTGATAGGTTTTGAGAGGTAAGTCATTTGGTAATCTGCAGTCTGTTGAAATCATGGGAGTAGGTGAGATTCTCTGCCCGCATCTCAAGAATTTCATAATGACAGTGATGTATTTCCCAGCAATTGGAACAGAGAAGCATTGGTTTGCTAGTGTTTCTAACACAATCTGGATCAAGACAATAGTCCCTTTGTGGTAGGGTTTCTGTATTTCCCTACTGTTTTCACTTTTCTGTTTTGTTCTATTTTCTATGGAGAGACAAACCAAGTCAAGAAAGCAGGAAAAAAAAATTCCTTTGTGGCACCTTTATCACTTGGAAGGGACCCTTTTAAGGGTCTCCCTTAGAAATACAAAAACGATCTTAGAATAGGAAGGTTGAGCTGGAATACTTGGTCTATTGTTTCAGATAAAAATCCTGCTATATTTATGTGATTCTTATTGCTGTTTGAAACCTTAATTGGCCAGTAATTTCTTCACTGATAGCTTCTTTAGTTTTAAAAAGAACTTTACACTTTAAGGAGAAGCATAGCCAGGGTTCCTACTATTGGGATCATATTACCAAATACTTTGTCCTGTCTCCTCTCTCTTTCTCATAAGATACTTTCCCACCTCTTTGCCTGGTAAATTCTTACTCATTCTTTACATCTGAATTGCACCTCTCCCTCTGAGTCTGAGTTGAGGGCCCACCACTTATCGTATTTACACACTTGCGAGACTGCATTGTAATTGCTCACGTGTCTGTAACTCCAGTAGAGTATGACTTTCATGAGATGAGTAATAGACACTGTGCTTGTCCTAGCTCTCTGGACAGTGATTGACTCTTTGCTGGGTGGACAACTTATGAGCCCTGACTCTGTCCAAAATTGTCTTCGATTCTGGTCTGGCTATTCCATCTTTGGTTGTATCTCCAACATTGGCACAGTGGCTGGCATTAAAAGGCATGCAATATTTGTGGAATAAACCAAGAATGAGTGAACCCAGAGTTAGAGTGTCAAAGTAAATAGACTGTAGTTCATTTTTTCTTATTACTTCTACTCCGATTCCCACCAGATTTTATTAGCCCTTGAGCATGTAAATACACATCAACGATTAGGCAAGCAGATTATTACCTGTGTCTTTACTGGGATCACATTCAGAGTGATGAGGTAACGGGCAATAAAGAGTGGATTATTCCTACTAATACCCAACAGTTTCATACAGGAAAGTGAACGGGAGAAGTATATTATCACCTTTATAGTAATTCTATGTTTGAGTAATAGTTCCCCACAGTTGACACTTCACTTTATCATATGCAAATAAAAAATAAATTTTAAAGTAATTATCACAGCTAATATACAATATAAAGCTTTGAGACTGCTGGGCTGTCTGGAATTCATAGGGTAGGTAAAACTATATAGTGTTTATGTCCTGAACTGAAATGGGACACTACATGGTGCCTGATCCAGCCTGGCTAAAAATATATCATATTTCCACCTGTGTGTGTGACTAGGGTATGTATTTTATTTACTACTCAGTTAATATTAATCATTTAAAAAATAACAAAGTCACCTGAAGACAGGCTAGTTGTATATAACAACATAGATGTAGTAATTAAAATTAAGTTACTAAACTGAGATTTTTTACCCTATAACTCATGATCGCTTAAGTTTCTTTTCTTTTCTTTTCTTTTCTTTTCTTTTCTTTTCTTTTCTTTTCTTTCTTTCTTTCTTTCTTTTCTTTTCTTTTCTTTTTTCTTTTCTTTTTCAACAATATTTTGTTGACCATGATTTAAGTTAAAAGACCATGTTATGTTGAAGGGGACCAGAGCTAATGACTGGGGAGGGGCCCAGGGAACTTTTTTGTCATGATAGAAATGTTCTCTTTTTTTTTCTTTTTCTTTTTTAAGTTTATTTATTTATTTTGAGAGAGACAGACACAGCACAAGTGGAGGAGGGGCAGAGAGAGGAAGAGAGAGAGAATCCCAAGCAGCGCAGCACCCAATGTGGGGCTCAAACCCACAAAGCTGCAAGATCATGACCCGAGCTGAAACCAAGAGGATACCCAACCGACCGAGCCACCCAGGTGCCCCAGAAATGTTCTATTTCTTGATTGGGGTGCTGGTTACATGAGTTTATGCCTTTTAACTGTACCTTTTTAGACCTATGCATTTTATTTTATATATAGTATATCTCAGTTTAAAAAAAAAAAGAGTACTGGGGGAAGAAGACAGGTTAGTAAGTTCATAATACTTTTTTAAGACTCTTTTTTTTTTTTCCTGAATTTGAGCTGAGTATGCCCTCAACTTGAAAACCGAACGAAGTTGTTCTTTTAAAAATCTTTAAGCCTTGCTGCTGCTTGATCTTTATAAGAACAAATCATGACAAGAAAAAGCTGCAGGTTTCGAGTGTCTTCTATGGCACCAGCTTGTCTCCATGAGTAGGATGCTAATAGAACTGAAGAAAACCACTCCTGCACTTAGGGCAAGTTGTTTTTAGCCTAAAATTCAGCCTATCATTCCCTGTTGGTGTACAAAAAAGAAAATGTGATTGATAAAAGTACCCTTCATTTTATATGGACTAAAGAGGAATTATTCAAATATTTTTTAATGTGCTGAGCAAGCTCACTATTTCAAATAATTTTATAGAGACATTTTTTTCTAAGTGAGGGACCTGTAATGACATGGGCTATCTACCATTTGTACCTCAATTCTTAGATGCACATATTTTTCACATTTTAACAACTCTGAAGATGAGAATTTTGATACCACTGATGGCACTTTGCATTGGCTATTGGCCAGGCAGCCGACATCAATATGGCTTGCACATGCATTAATTTGGATGTTTTCCTTGATCCCACGATTTCTGACGAGATCATGAAAGCAGCAGTCTCAGAACTTGCAGAATGGCAGGATGGTATTAGCAATTTGGGAAAAACTCTAGAACACTAGTGTTAGTGGAAGTGACTTCTTTAAAAGAAATGCATCTCACTGATGCTCTTGATGGAATAAAGGATGATACATGTGGAAAAACACAAGCATGGATGCCTCTGACTTGATATGTTGATTCACAGTCATCAGACACAGAATGTGAAGGAGTTTCAGGAATATTTTAACCGGTTTTTTGCTTATAGTTTCCTTTTTATGTATGCACAATAGTGGTATTTGATAATGTGTCTAAATAGGTCTAAAAAAGCTTTCTCAAGAAGTATAAAGAAAAATTCTAAGTGATTAGAACGTGAGCTGTAGTATAGTTGGCGGCATATCTTATTTTTTAATGGTGCATAAAATAATGGCTTATCTTACAAGTGATGGCATCTTAGATGCCATTAAAGCTGATCTTTGCAACTTTTGTATGTTAGCTTTTCAGCCAGGGAGAGATGAAAGAGCAGGCAGGAAAGAATATTAAATCTATAACAATAATACTATTTATTGAGTAGCTACTATAGGCCAGTGTTACGCTAAGTGCCTTATGTATATCAATACATGTAATTCTCCCCAAAAAGTCTGAGAGAGAGTTATTGCTGAACTGACTTCTGTCTGTTCAGAGCCATTAAATAGGTAAATTTGCAAAGCTGAATTTGAACTTAGTTTTGATTGACCCCCAAAGCTCTCGATCTTTGTATAGTAACTTCTTCGCCTACCTCTCCCCCATAACAGCACTCTAACTAGTCATTTTTTAAAAGTAATCTCTACACCCAGGGGCACCTGGGTGGTTCAGTCGGTTAAGCGTCCGACTTCAGCTCAGGTCATGATCTCTCTGTCTGTGAGTTCGAGCCCCGCGTTGGGCTTTGTGCTGACAGCTCGGAGCCTGGAGCCTGCTTCCGATTCTGTGTCTCCCTCTCTCTCTGCCCCTCTCCCGCTCATGCTCTGTCTCTCTCTCTGTGTCAAAAATAAATAAACATTAAAAAAATTTTTTTTAATAAAAATAATCTCTACACCCAACATAGGGCTCAAACCTACAACCCTGAGATCAAGAGTCACATGCTCTATCAACTGAGCCGGCCAGGAGCCCCGGCACTCCAACTAGTCTTAAGGGTTAAGTTGCTTCAAGTTTATGCACTCCTTGCTTGCTTGCACTCCTTGGTCTATAGTGGAACTAACTTCCCTTCCTTGAGATTTGCAGACCACTGGCCTTGAGGAGTGAAGGACCAGACTTTGCCAGAAAATAAGGCTTGACTACATTTGTCTGACGACAGCTGTCATGGCTGCCACCAACTCTGTTCAGGGTCAGGTCAACATACAACTCATTGCCTGGACACCTGCTTCTCCTGCCAGTAGTCCCCCTCCCTTTTTCCATGCCTTCCCCCTTTAAAACCCTCTGGCTGGGGTGCTTGGGTGGCTTAGTCAGTTAAGTGCCTCCGACTCCTGATTTCAACTCAGGTCATGATCTCATGGTTCAGTTCATGAGTTCGAGCCCCACGTTGGGCTCTGCACTGACAGTGGGGAGCCTGCTTAGGATATTCTCTCCCCCGCCCCCTGCTCCCTCTCTCCCCTTTCTCAAAAATAAATAAAACTTAAAAAAAAAAGCCTTCTGTCTTCCCCCAGACTGGGAATATTGTCTTGGTAACGTAAGTCCACTATCTTCTCAAGTTGCCAGCTTCCTGAATAAAACAACCTTTCCTTTTCCATCATCACTTCTCTCTCAAGTATTGATTTTGGAACCACAAGCACCCAAACCTGAATTCAGAACCAGTTCTCTGTTCAATTTGTAATTGTAGAGTAACACCCCTACTCCACCATCCCCAGAAGTTCCAAGTGGAAGCTTAAAGAAAAGAGAGAGAGAGAATGAGAGTCTAGCAGCATTCAGTTCTGTTCAGGCTGTTCTTGAAAACAACTTTATCTTGATTTGGCAATGCAGCTCTTCTTCGATTGTGTGAGATACCCCAGAATCCTAACATCCTTAACACCCTTTCTTTGGCTTAGCGGGTTCTTTTTGGGATTGTATCCCCTGCAACAGAAATCACACTACTGTAACAATTCACAGTTTTAATACATTTACACATTTTACTAATGATAATAAAATATTCCTTCTAACACACCTTCAACCCAAAGTCTGAGCCTTACCTACTTACTTGAGCCCGCATAGGAATGTTTCTGTTACAGCCCAAGCCGCAGAGGCACCTGATTCTTATTGGACTTAAACTAGAGTAGTGCTCCCTTATCTGCAGTTTTGCTTCCCGCAGTTTCACTTACCTGGGTCAACCGCTGTGGACAAGCGATGATCCTCCTTCTGACGAATCATCAGGAGGTCAGTAGTCACCCCATCACCCGTCTAGGTCACTCATCTCACCGCATGTCCTCACGCAGGCATCTGGTCATCTCACATCATCAAAGGAAGGGTGAGTCCCACAGAGCAAGGTATTTTGAGGGAGAGAGACCACATTCACATAACTTTTATTACAGTTATAGCATTATAATTGTTTTAGCATTATTGGCTTGTTAAATTTTTTTAATGTTTATTTATTTTTGAGAGAGAGAGAGAGAGTGTGTGTGAGAGAGAGAGAGAGAGAGAGAGCGAGCTGGGGAGGGGCAGAGAGAGAGGGAGACACAGAATCCAAAGCAGGCTCCAGGCTCTGAGCTGTGATCACAGAGCCTGACTCAGGGCTCAAACTCAAGCACCGTGAGATCATGACTTGAGCTGAAGTCAAAAGCTTAACTGACTGAGCCACTCAGGTGCCCCATATCATTATTGCTTTTAATCTCTTCTTGTACCTAATTTATAAATTAATTTTTTAAATTTTATTCTTTATTTTTAAAATTTACATCCAAATTAGTTAGCATATAGTGCAACAATGATTTCAGGAGTGGATTCCTTAATGCCCCTTACCCATTTAGCCCATCCCCCCTCCCACAACCCCTCCAGTAACCCTCAGTTTATTCTCCATATTTATGAGTCTCTTCTGTTTTGTCCCCCTCCCTGTTTTTATATTATTTTTGTTTCCTTTCCCTTATGTTCATCTGTTCTGTCTCTTAAAGTCCTCATATGAGTGAAGTCATATGATTTTTGTCTTTCTCTGACTAATTTCACTTAGCATAATACCCTCCAGTTCCACCCACGTAGTTGCAAATGGCAAGATTTCATTCTTTTTGATTGCTGAGTAATAGTCCACTGTATATATATATATATATATATATATATATATATATATATATATACCACATCTTCTTTATCCATTAATCCATCAATGGACCTTTGGGGTCTTTCCATACTTTGGCTATTATTGGTAGTGCTGCTATAAACATAGGGGTGCATGTGTCCCTTCGAAACAGCACACCCATGGATAAATGCCTAGTAGTGCAATTGCTGGGCCTAAATTAAATTTTATCATAGAAACGCCTGTGTGGGAAAAAACATGGTATATACAGGGTTCAGTGTTACCCATGTTTTCAGGTGTCTGCCCGCAGATAATGGGGGACCTCTGTATGCCTTAATCAGCACAGCAAGGGGTGGAGGAGGGAGCAGGGAAATCCAGCTCAAAGAACACAGGACCCCAAAAGGGCTCAGTTTCTCTCAGAGTAGCATTCTGTTTCACCACAAGCTCCTTAACTCTGAGAACTCAATTTCCCCAACTGTAAAAAGATGCAAATTAGAAGATGATTTCTAAGAACTTCTCTGGTTTTTAAAATTCTTGGCTCCTGCACCAATTAAAGACATCCAGATATTGCATGAGTCACACTATATATAAGTAAATCGAGTGGCTTTCATGGCCAGTTCCACCCCCAATTTCTTTGATAATATGTATTTTTTTTAGTAGAATTCAGATTCAATATTTCAAGTGATATGCTTAACAAGATTAAACTAAGACAGTTATGCTCAGTGGTAAGAATTTTTTTAACTATAACATATTAATGGATGATATCGGAGAATAAAATGATGTTAAAAACCTTATCTCCAGGAACTATCTGAAGATACTTTTTTTTACCATAAGACTCGTGACTCATGGAAGGGAAACCGCCAAGTTCTGGAATGGTACACTGATTTCTCATTCTTACCCCAGAAGAGTGGCATACATCCTTGAAACGGAAGTCAGATCTTTAATGTTAGGCAATAAGAAGGAGGCTGAGTTGTCCTTGCTTTTCCATATGCACTATTGATTTCAAATTTTAATACCAAAACAGAGTAGATAATTACTTTTTTCCCCAAAACAATGACCTTTAAAAATATATATTAGTAAATGATTTACAATTATTAAAATGTGTGTATTCAATCTTAGGTAACCGATACAGTTTTACAAATAAAAAACTGAATGCTTTAGCCAAAATGTTGACTTGGAAAAACAAAACATGGAATGTGATTGGACAATTCTGATATTATTAAGTATTTCTTCCAAAAGCACTAGGAAATTTTTTACAACAGAAGTGGAATTGATTCAATAAACTGCCTTCAGTTTACAATGTATTTGAGGAGAAACCCCTGTGATGTCTTGTAATCACCTGGCGCAGCTATTTCCTAACTCAGTATTAAATATGGCTTGGAATTTTTCATGGCTTTCTATGATATCTAACTTGCTTATACTCGGGAAATTATTCAGGGACTGGTTTCCCTCCTGTGTTCATTGCTTGGGGTAACATTTTAACAAAAGGAAATCAAGGAAAAGAACAAAACTATCTTTACTGAATACTCATTATGTCCACTGCCCGCAATGTTCACACCAACAGACAGAACCTCAGGTGTGAGTACAGGCATGTGTGTCCACCTGTCTGTGCTTACACTGGGAAGGGCTTCCCAGCATGCCTTGCTGATTTAGGCAAAGCAAGAATACCTTCTGCAAGAGCAAGGTTTCCCTTTCAAAATCCATCACGGTGAACCAATCCCTGGCTCCACACCTCCGGATCCCCGGGAATCAAGGCATCTTAATTATTTACATGTAGTGAGGGCAGGCCCATATGACACCGCTAGTTCCAACAGTACATAAATTAATGGCTGTGAGGGCCAGCGGGAAGCTGACTCTGCGTGTCTCGCCAGTAACTGACAGCAGAGATGTTCAACATACTTAACACTAATGCAGCCTGGGCCGTGACCAATCTAACGAACGTGAGGCATAAATATATATAAATATAGGTCACAAATACATCTTGAAATATATTATCTTCAGTCATCTGTGGAATTTAAGAAACAAAACAAATGAGAAAAGGGAAAAAGAGAGAGAGAAGCAAACCAAGAACAGACTAACTATAGAGAGCAAACTGAGGGTTACCAGAGGGGATGTGGGTTGGGGCATGGGTGAAACAGGTGATGGGCATTAAGGAGTGTGCTTCTCTTAATGAGCACTGAGTGTTGTATGCAAGTGTTGAATCACCATATTGTATACCTGAAACGAATATTACACTGTATATTAACTTACTGGAATTTATTGTTTTTTAATTTTTTTTTGGAATGTTTACTTATTTTTGAAAGAGAGAGAGAGAGAGAGAGTGCGAGTAGAGGAGGGGTAGAGGTGCCCCTAACTAACTGGAATTTAAATAAAAAATTAAATATATATATATATATTTCATATATATGTGTGTATGTGTGTGTGTGTGTGTATATATATATATATATATATATATATATATATATATATATATACAGAGAGAGAGAGACAGAAACTTAATCCTCAAAAATGTTGTTATGTAGGGATTATTCTTTTTCTAACTTATAGGTGAGGAAATGGAGGTTTGCTTACAGAAGCAGTGGGTCACAACTAGTAAGTGGTAGAGCCTAGATAAAGTACGGCTGCTTACTGTACCAGTTTTACTCTGTAGTTTCTCTTTCATTATCAATGCTAATTATCAGGACATGAAACTCAGTAACTTGAATTTTTTAAACAGTCTTATGTATGCAGACACTAGAAAATTTTTTTTTTAATTTTTTTTTTTAACGTTTATTTATTTTTGAGACAGAGAGAGAGAGACGGAGCATGAACGGGGGAGGGGCAGAGAGAGAGGGAGACACAGAATCTGAAACAGGCTCCAGGCTCTGAGCTGTCAGCACAGAGCCCGACGCAGGGCTCGAACTCACTGACCGTGAGATCATGACCTGAGCCGAAGTCAGACACTTAACCGACTGAGCCACCCAGGTGCCCCGAAACTAGAAAATTTTAAATGACAGAAGTGTTGATAACAGTATTTCAACTTCATGTTATTCAAATCACTCAGTTTTAAGTCAGTCCCATTAAATGACTTTTTCTTGGTCTGTGGAAATGTTAACGGCTAGCAGAAATATGTGAGTAAAACGCTTTCAGTATTATTTTTGTGAGGCTCTTCTTCAAAGCTCTCAATTTCTGCTATGTCAGTATGTTAATCTGTATTAAAAAATATGAATCAAACAGCTAACTTCCTGGATGAACTTTGTCCTACGAGTTTAATCTCAGTAAGCAAGGCAAGAAGTCATTGAGTCTTTCACAGGGGGACTAAGAATTGACTTACCTGGGAGAGAAGAGACAAAGTTCTTATTCAGAAAAACTCCCAATAATTTATGTAAATACTCCACCCTCAAGCAAGTGGAACCTGGCCCCTGACTCCTTAAGAGGGGGCTTTGCATAGTGACTTCCATCCAAACAGGACAGTATGGAAGGGGAGGGAGGGAAGTAACTTTACAGTGGAGAAATTTGACAAATATTACCTTGGCCAGGTGATCAAGCTTAACATCATTAGTGATGAGTCATGTCGATGGTATGTACCTTTGATATGATGTGATTAAAATGACATTCTGAGGTCTTCCTCTCAGAGACCCATAACCCCAGTCTAATTAGGAGAAAAGCACCAGACAAAACCCAGTCAAGGGACATTCCACAAAAAATACCTGGGCAGTACTCCTCAAAACTGTCAAGGTCATGGAGTGCCTGGCTAGCTCAGTCGGTAGAACATGAGACTCTGGATCTCAGGGGCATAAATTCAAGCCTCACGTTGGGCGTGGAGCCTAGTTTAAAAAAAAAAAAAAAACAAAAACCACCTGTCAAGGTCATCTAAAACTAGGAAACTCTGAGACATTGTCATAGCCAAGAGGAGCCCACAGGGATATGATGACTAAATGTTATGTATCCTGAATGGGATCCTGTAACAAGAAACACCAGGTCTTAGTTAACTCAAAATCCCTAAAGAAGCAGATAATAAAAGTGAGGCTGGAATTCCTTGAAGCTGCCTTTATTCTGAGAAAGGCTAGCTCCAATATCACCTCCCCACAGACACACATACATACAAAATCATCCCTTCTCACTTCCTTTTCACAGCCAAGGTTCTTATAAGGAATGTGCAGACTTAGTCTCTTCACCCTCATTCATTTTTCAAACCAGTGCAATCATGTGTCCACCCAACAATGACTCAAAGACCAAATCCTTCTTAGTCTCCACTTATGTAACCTGATAAAGACTGAAATTATTAATCACTCACCTCTATAAAACTCCTGGTTTCCTTACCACAGTCTCTCTTGTTCTCCTCTTAAACTTTTCTTCTCCTTTGCTAATATAGCAGGATATCTATCCTCTACTATTTTTATTTTTGCCTTTTTAAACTTGATAGAACTTGAGCTTCTGGATCTGGAGAAGGATCACTTGAGTAACCCTCTTAGTTATGCAAATATAGGGTGAGTGGACACCCAACATTCTGGAATAAGGGACTTTTTTTTTTTTTTTTTTTGGTCTTAACAAAACCTGTCTCTCCCATTGGTGTGCTGAGCTGGTCATTGGGGAGGAGATGACTCAGTCCCTGTTAGAAACCTAGGGCCTTCTTGGAGAGAAGATATCAGGGCCCCATACTCCAATCTCCATGATTCAAGTGTAGAAAAACCTGTGAAGGGTCCAAAAAGGAACTGTGACCAAAGTCTGCTAGAAGAAGAATTGACCAAGGATTCCAAGAGCTGAACACACCAGGAAAAGAAGATATATGTCAGCACAAAGACTCTGCTCTCTGTGCAGGGGCCTGGGGGTGGTAGCCTACTAAGAACTATCTCTGATTGCCACAGTTCTGTGGAATCTGGGAATGCAAGCCCCCATAGCCACCAAAGCCAGGCAATCAGGTGGTGTTGCCTGGGTAGCAGTCACAAGAACCAGGGCACCAGACAGAAAAACCAGGGTACCAGATGCATGTAACCCTCCCCTCCAGGAGAGAGTTGCACTCTGGAGCACAGCACAGGGAGAGTGTGAAGATAGTGCTGACCCTCTGAAGTCTCTGGAAGGAATTACAGTCAGCCACTAGATGGGTGTTCAATTAGAAGCCTCCTTCCCCACAGGCTGCAGCCATGATGATTAGCTAAGAAGCCTCCTTCACAGAAAGACCAAGCTCCTGGGTCTGCTGAGTCTTGCTGTGCTCTGGGGGTAGTACTGTTTAAGAATCCTTTCTCCCTTTATTACAGTCCTGTGGGATCTGTGAGCACAAGCCCCACAGGCCACCAGAGCCAGGTGATATAGAAGTGCCATGGTGGCAGCTGCAAAAATTGGGGTACCAGAAAGGGGTATGAGCTCCTTTCTGGGTGACACCAATAATTATAATCTCATGGGAGCAAGAACACAAGCTCCGCTGACTTCCAGAGCCAGGTAGCCAAGGCATCCCCCAGGCTGCAGCCACAAAAAAGCTCCCTTCCAGAAGATGCAAGTGCTCTGGAGCATGGCAAAGGGATAGAGCAAAGGTGGTACCTGCTAGAGTCCATCCCAGAGGATGCTCCAGCAGGCTCCTACATGTGTGTGTTAAGTTAGGTGGCTGACCTTCAAGCAGATGCTTTCATATGAGCCTTCTTTGCTTTAAGCCTGGGTGCAATCAGCTGCCTCTGAGCTGGGTTGGGCGGGGCTGGCCCTTTAAGAGCTGTTTCTTATATCACTTCAGTCTTGTAGATATTGAGACATGAGTCCCACTGGTTTCCAAAGTTAGACGTTCTGGGGGCTCATTTCTCCAGTGCAGATCTTAAAAGTTAAATTGACTGATATGGGGTACAAACCCCTTGTTTTTTGGAGTGAAGAGGTTTTGAGTTTTCCAGGCTTTGAATTTTGTCCTGGTTGTGGGTCAACATGCTGAGGAGGGATTTATGGTGAGATTGTGTCCCAGCCTTTCTTATCTGCTTCAGTGTGGTTTTCTTCTCATTTGCCCAAAATGTAGTCATCACTCAGTCACACTTTAGGTTCTTTAAAGAGGAGTTGTTCCGTATGTAGTGTGTCTGTGGGTGGAGGTGAGTTCAGGATCTTCCTATGTTGCCATAATGAACTGGAACCAGGAGTCAATTCCATAGAAGAGGAGGGAACACTTCCAAACTAATTTTATGAAGCCAGCATTACCTCGACACCAGAACCAGACAAGGATGCCACAAGAACATGAATATAGATACAAAAATTCTTAATAATATATTAGCTAACCAAATTCAACAATGCATTGCATTAAAAGGATCACACACCCGACCCTGATCAACGTAATTTATCTCAAGGATGTAACAATGGTTTATCTTCTGCAAATCAGTGTGACACATAACAATAACAAAATGAAAGATAAAAATCATATGATCATCTCAATGGAAGTAGAAAAACTGTAGAAAATTTTATCAAAATTCAACATCCACTTATGATAAAAACTCTCAACAAAGCGAATACAAAAGGAATGTACCTCAACATAATAAGGCCATATATGATAAACCCACAGCTAATATCATACTCAATGGTGAAAAGCCTAAAGCTTTTCCTCTAACATCAAAAATAAGACAAGGATGCCCCCTCTCCTCATTTTAACATAGTGTGGGAAGTCCTAGTCAGAGCAGTTAGGCAAGAAAAAGAAATAAAAGGCATCCAAATTGGAAAAACAGAAGTAAAACCATCATTATTTGCAGATGACACGATATTATATATAGGAACCCCTAAAGATTCCATCAAAACACTGATAGAACTAATAAACTCAGTAAAGTTGTAGGATACAAAATCAATAACACAAAAATCGGTTGCATTTCTATACACAAATAATGAGCTATTAAAAAGAAAAGTTAAGAAAACAATCCCATTTGCAATTGCATCAAAAGAATAAAATACCTAGGAATAAATTTAACCAGGAAGGTGAAAGACCTGTATGTTGGAAACCACAAGACACTAATGAAAGAAATTGAAGAAGACACAAAAAAATGGAAAGATATTCTGTGCTCATGGATTGGAAGAATCAATATTGTTAAAATGTCCATACTGATCAAAGCAATGTACATATTCAGTGCAATCCCTATCAACATTCCAGTGGCATTGTTCATGGAAATAGAACAAATAATCTTGAAATTTGTATGGAACCAAAAGACCCCGAATAGCCAAAACAATCTTGGGAAAGAAGAACAAACCTGGAGGCATTATGCTCCTTGATTCCAAACTATATTACAAAGCTATAGCAATTAAAACATATTGGCATAAAAACAGATACATAGATCAATAGACACAATAAAGAGCTCAGAAATAAACCCATACATATATGGTTGATTAACTTATGACAAAGGAGCCAAGAATATACAATGGGGAGAGGATAGTGTCTTCAATAAATGATTCTGGGAAAACTGGACCACTTTCTTACACCACACACAAAAATCAACTCAAAATCGATTAAAAGACTTGAACTTTAGACCTAAAACCATAAACTCCTAGAAGAAAACAGGCAGTAAACTCCCTGACATAGATCTTGGCAATAATTTTTTTGGATGTGACACCACAAGCAAAAGCAACAAAAGCAAAAATAAATTTGGAGACTACAAAATTAAATAAAATTGGAGACTACATCCAATTAAAAAGCTTTTGTACAACAAAGGAAACCATCAACAAAATTAAAAGACAACCTACTGAATGGGAGAAAATATTTGCATATTATATATTTGATAAACACACAAAGAACTCATAAACAATAGCAAAAAAAGAACCACCCCACAATCCAATTAAAAATGGGCAGAAGATCTGAATAAACTTTTCCAGAGAAGACATGTATGACCAACAAGTACATGAAAAGATGCTCAACATTATTAATCATCAAGGAAATACAAGTCAAAACCACCATGAGATGGCCCTTCACACTTGTCAGAATAGCTATTGCCAAAAAGACAAGAAATAACAAGTGTCGGCAAAGACGTAGAGAAAAGGAAACACTTGTGCACTGTCGGTGGGGATGTAAATTGGTGCAGCCATTACAAAACATAGTATGCAGGTTTCTCAAAAAGTTAAAAATAGAACTGTCATATGATCCAGTAATTCCACTTCAGGTATTTATCTGAAGAAAATAAAAGCACCAACTTGAAAAGATATACGCGCCACCATGTTCTCTGCAGGATCACTTATAATAGCCAAGATATGGAAGTAACCTAAGGGTACACTGATGAATGGATGAAGAAATTGGGGCATATATCCACATACAATGAATATTGTTCAGCCACAAAAAAGAATGAAATCTTGCCGTTTGTGATGATATGGATGAACCTCAAGGGCATCATGCCAAGTGAAGTTAAGTCAGGCAGAGAAAGAAAAATACCATATGATCCTTCTTATAGGTAGAATCTGAAAAACTAAATAACTAAAACAAGCTCAGAAATACAGAGAACAGACTGGTGGTTGGCAGAGGCGAGAGGTGGGGGATGAGAGAAAGGGGTCAAGGGGGTCAAGAGGTAGAAAAACATTTTTAATAATAATAAAAAATTATTCCAAGCTAATGGTATGACACAATCCCAGACAGAAGTGGGGTAGGGCCAGACACAGAGCCAGAGTGAATAAGCTCTTTGTAGGCTGGGGATCGGCTTTGAAATGGAGTAGAGCTTCCAGATGACCATTTTAGATCGCTGCAGGGCCTGGCCAAAGATTCGGGAGCAAGAAAACACCGTTGGTTGCAGCGTCAGGAGCGATTTGGAGAAAGTTCTTGCTGGAGACCAGCAGGGGTGAAAAGATTTAAGTATAGCTTGGGTCCCGTGTTAGCCAGATGGTTCCAACAACTGGTGAGAAATTCGCCTGACGTTTTGTCATTTGGCAGCAATGGTGGAGCTGATCTCAGTCATTAGAGGGAAAGCCTATAGCTCTCCTAATCTAGTGGGAGGTGAGGGGAATGGCCAGGAAAGTGAGAAGCCTGACACCCCTGGTGGAGAAGCAGCGTCCAATGGCATTTTTGCCTCTTCCCCCCCCCACCCCCCCATTCAAACTACAATGAGAACTCACAGTGGAATATCTAAGAAGTACCAGGGCAATATGTTTTACTGCTGAGAGATCAAGAATGCAGGAGGAGGTTATGCCTGGCTTGCTCAGTCAGAGGAGTATGTGGACTCTTGGTCTCAGTGTCATGAATTTGAGCCCCACGTTGGGGGTAGAGATTTCTTAAAAATAAAATCTTAAGAAAATAAAAAGAAAAGGATGCAGAAAGAGGAGACCTGAACCAGAAAGTTGGTGAAAAAATAAACAAAACAGTTTATTCTAAACCTACCTCTTTGGCTCTTTTCTCTCTCCATAAGAATAACGTTCTACAAAGGAAAGGACTGATAAGTGCCAACTGAGCAGTACGTTGAGTATCTGTTTACTATAAAAACCTCAAAAGGAGCAGAGATCACAGTAGGTTGGAGCCACTGAGGAAACAGTGACTGAACTTGGTCTTCAAGGATGGGTAGGATTCCCATTAAGTGGAAAGGGGAGGAAAAGGAGAGGCTTGCTATGTGAAGGAAGATGCCATATACAAAGGAAGCGGAAAGCACAAGGCCACTGTTACTCCTGGTCTTAATAGATGAGAAAAGGCTCAGAGAGACTAACTTATCTAAGGATACACAGCTCATATGTTACTATGCTGGAAATTAAAGCAAAGCTACTTGATGCAGAAGTCCACATCTCTTCTCTCAGGAAAAGGAAAAGAAGAACTGGCATGTCCTGACACTACCCTGGGCACTGAATTCACTTCTTGGGTCTCAGGTCTCAGCTAGTACTCTGCAGCCAGGCATCTCTCCAGCTTGCTGGCACCCTGGCTGCCTAACCCACATCTGGGAACTGTAGCCCCGCAAAGAGACACCGAGAAGCTGAAAAACAAAACAAAACAAGACCAGCTATAACCTAGTGCCCAGTGTATGGCACTTCCGCGATCAGCACAGCCATCGATCAGACCAGCAAGGGCATCCCAACATCGTCCATCAAACTGCAAAACTGGTCTTCAATGGTGATACCTGTGGACTCAAACGGAGGCAACCAACTTATCAGAGTCCAGGGTTCACTTGATTCCTGGAAGGGGACGGACCCACAAAGCTCCGCGCTCGGGTTGAATCTGTACCTGCCATTATTGGACATTTTTGAGGAAGACGAGTATAGAAACTCCTTGCTAACATGGACTCAACTTATTAAACGAAACATGTGATCACGTTTGTAAATTTGTAAAGGTCACACCAGCGACACGGGTTTTGCTCTCTCTGCCTAACCCACAAATATTGCCATTTTGGAAGATTATGTGCTTCATCTAGAAAATTCCGTCCAGTCTGTCACTTTACTATCTCCATGTTATACGACTCTGAGAAAAAACACAAAGGTAATTATATTTTTCTTCTGAAATGTATTGAGAAAGAGAAAAGCAGCTCTTGACCTCCGGAAATTGGCCTGGTACTGTCAGCTAGGCCTTGGGGCTCTCCTGTTGCACATCAACAATTTCATAGAACGTCAACATCAGGCAAGGCCACTTTGTGACCATGACCATGAAGGACCATAAAAAAAGGCCACTCCGTAATCATGTCTGCACACAGACATAAACATTGTGCAAACCACAGAAATTACTAAACAGCCTTCTATCCTGCCTGATATGAATGACTGCTGCTTCTTTACCAATTATAGGCTAGCCTCCATCTAGTCTTCTCTCTCTTTTTTTAATGTTTGTTTATTTATTTTGAGAGAGAGTGCATGCATGTGAGTGGGAAAGGGGCAGAGAGAGGGGGAGAGAGAGAATATTTTTTTAATGTTTATTTACTTTGAGAGAGAGAGCATACAGGAAAGAGAGAGAGAGAGAGAGCAGGGGAGGGGCAGAGAGAGAGGGAGAGAGAGAATCCCGAGCAGGCTCCACACTGTCAGCGCAGAGCCTGAAGCCAGACTCGATCCCATGAACCATGAGATCATGACCTGAGCTGAAATCAAGAGTCAGACACTTAACCGACTGAGCCACCCAGGCACCCCTAGTCTTCTCTCCTTTTAGGTAAGATTGATTAAGATACTCAATCATGGAATTACCTGTTTCCTGACAACATCCAATCCTAAGCACAGCCCTACTTCCTCAAGTTCTCCCCAAATCACTTAGCATAAGCCCAAATCCTATCATGTGGAGACACCCCACAGCTCCCCATGGTGTGCGTTCTTCCTTTCTGCCATGAGCGCTGCTAAACGATGGATTTTCCTGGATCTATCCAGACAAAAGAAAGTTTTGGCCGGCTTGTTTTAAAGGAGAGTTCCAGATGGGTGTGTGATCATACGTAGCTCAACTACCAGCTCCCTGCCTCCCTTAGGAAGCATGAGCTCATGGGTGACATTGCTACCATGTAGTACAGGGCGGATACAGCACCTTGCACAGTGAGAAGACTCAGATGTCGGACTCATCCTGTGGAAGCAGGAGCCCACAGTTCCTTTCAGAGTATTTGTGCTTGTGTCACGTCAACTCCTTTGTTTTCTCCCTTCTTGGTAAAGCCTGCAGACAACATCTTTGTTCAGGTGGATTTTTTGAGGAAATGAGAGAAAGTCCAGGTCTCGCCTCTGAGTTCATTCCATAAATTGTGGGAAATCTTTGGTTTTTCAGAGGCTACAGAATTAGTGATGTGTTTTGATCTAATTTTATCTAGATCTTGAGAGCGAAGAGAAGCTTTCTGTTGACATCTGGGTTGCACACGTAATCTGAAAAATAAGCTGAGACTTTTTGAACTACAGTGGAGAATGGAAATGGCTGTCACTATGCTATGGACTTTTTGAGGACGGACCATTCCCCCATCCTTGCTACTCAAAGTGTGGTCTAAGGTACCACAGCATTGGCACCACCTAGAAGCTTATTAGAAACAGGAATTGTAAGCGATGAATCACGGGAATCCACCCCCAAAACCAAGAGCACACTGTATACATTTTATGTTAACCAACCTGACAATAAATTATATTAAAAAAATAATAAGGGGTGCCTGAGTGACTCAGTTGGTTGGCTCAGGTCACTATCTCACAGTTCGTGGGTTCAAGCCCCGCATCCGGCTCTGTGCTGACAGCTCGGAGCCTGGAGCCTGCCTTGGATTCTGTGTCTCCCTCTCTCTCTCTGCCCCTCCCCTGCTCACACACACTCTCTCTCTCTCAAAAATAAATAAACATTAAAAATAATAATACAATTTAAAAAAATAATAAAATAAAATGTCCTAAAAAAACCCAAAAAACAGGAATTCCAGTCAACCCCAGCACCAACCCTGCACAAACTACAGAATGAGAATCTGCATTTGAATAAAACCCTTGATTCTTTGTAAGCACAATGAGAAGAGCTGTGAGTCTGGTACTATACCTCACTCATTGTGGAAGGAAAGAAAAGTAGAAAGAAGGAAGAAAGGCAATCTTCCCTTATGCTAGGCTATTAATAAATGAGTATTTGAGGTCTTTAAAAATGGAGAGATGATAAGGAAAATATTTTTCACTGAAATTCATAAATGTTATCTAGTCCATAATATGCTTTTTGTTCTGTTTGTTCTCTAAGATCTCATATTGTTGCTACAAAACTTCTCCCAACTGATTTTTTTAACTTAAGTGCTATTACGGAGGAAGTAATACATGAAATCATCTTTTTCTATAGCTTACTTAATTTGACACAAAAATGCTGCCAACTTTGACTTAAAAAAATAAGGGCATCTATACTCTCTCTTTCTTAGCTACCCTGATCAGCACTGCAGTTTTTACATATTATGTCCCTTTGATAGCTGTTGTTGTTGTTAATATTCACCACCAGAGTTGAGCACCAACTTTCATTCATTTTGTTTTGGTAGAAAGTAAGGTGCCAAAACTAAAGTTGTACTAAGTCAATATTCACTTTATAATTTCAGCTCCCTCAGCATTGTGAAATAAAATTACAAGCACCCTTCAAACTTTTTCGGGCTTTGGTAAAATTAAAGAAATGCTGGAGGTCACAATGACATTTGATAATGAACCTTGTGCTGAAGTAATCCTGTTTGTAGAAGTGCTTTGAGAATTCTAAGTGCTGTGCTGGCTCTCATCCTCCTCAGCAAAGATAAGAGAATGTTGGAAGTGCTCACACTCCAGTGACCTCAAGAGCACAATAAACAGAGCACTAGCCTGCCGGGGTAAAGCTTTACTTAAATTTAATTGCACTTCTCCTCAACGTTTGCTGAAGAGCAAGAAGCTCCCCCAAGATAGTCAACCATTAGCTATAATTTTTTTGTTTATTTCCAGGAAATCAAAAATTATGTGAGGACCACGCAGCTTACAGATAATATTTATTATAGGAAATTTTTTCCCCATGGAATCTGTTTAGGATGTTTATTATTTAAATGTTTGTTATTGAAACCATTTAATCAATAGATTATTTAGTATTTAAATTTAAATTGTTCAGCATTCTATAAATGAATCCACTAGACTTGTACAGATTACCCTCCTTCAATATTTAGTGTGAAAGGTCTCCTTAGTCAGACTCTAGCCTTAGCTTTCTACCAGCAGTCTGCTCAAAATAAAGGATGCCCCAGGTAGATAGAATTCCAAGCACACCAGAAAGCCTCATTCTTCCACAGAACCATAATTACACAATCACTATTTATCGCTAACTTATTAAAGACTTTCCTTCCAACCAAAGTACTTCCCCACAATTAAATAATATTTTAAAATATTAGCTTGAAAATACTGTGTTCTGGGGGAAGAAGGAGAGAGAAGCTCTCCCTACAGCATAAAGTAAGTGTTTCAAGTGTTTTAGAACAAACTTTTAAATCCAATATTCTAAAGCCAAGGAGGGGTGTTGGTTCCCTTTTGGGGCAATGAATCCAAGAAGGCTCCAGCAGGGGATTTTGCTCATTATTTTCCCCCTAAAGGCTCATATTGTTTTATATCAAACAACTGTTAAAACAACCATTGGGAGCACACATTTACATGGTTTTATTTTAAGTAAACTTTTTATTGCTGTATAGCATCCAGAAGTTTGCACAAATCACCTGAATTTTACCAAATGAACTCACTCATGTATCCAGCACTGAGATCAAGAGACGGAACACGGCCAGATCCCAGAAGCCTCCATCCTGCCCCCTCCCTATAATTACCCAGCCCCCATCCCTCTCCAAGGTAACTGTTAACATCATAGATTAGTTTTGCCTGTTTTAGAAATTTATGTAAATGCAATTATATGGCATTACCTCTGTATCTGTCTTCTTTCACTCAACAATAACATGATCCATATTATTCCTTGTAATTGTGTTCATACTTTGTCGTTGCCGTGTAGTATTCTGTTGTGGGAATAGATAGCAATGGGTTTTCCATTCTATTATTGATGAAATTTGAGTTGTTTCCAGTTCAGGGCTATTATGAATCATGTTGCTACATATATGGTTTCAAACCCCAAGTATTATAATCAGTTTGAATAGGGAAGAGTTTGTCCGATACTTTCCTTTTCATCATTATTTTCTTCTAAAAAATGAAGCTATTGGATTAGATAGAGCAGTGTTGAACCTTAGAGGCAAACATTCTATAATCCTACAATATCTTAGGAATACTTTCTTCTTTTTCTAAAAAGTAGTCAGCTTACCAGCTGCACTAGTTTCTATTGCTGCTGTAACAAATTACCACCAATTTGGTGGCTTAAGGCAACACAAATTTTTTCCCTCATAGGTCTGGAGGTCAGAAGTCCAGAATGGGTCTTAAGGAACTAAAAGCAAACCACGGACAAGGCTGCATTCCTTCTGGAGGCTCTAGGAAAAACTGTTTCTTGCTTTTTCCAGCCTCTAGAGGCTGCCCATGTTCTCCGTCTCAGAGTCTCCAGCCGGTAATCCCATCCCTGCCATGGGCACCTCTTGTCACCTCCCCTGCCTCCTTCCCTATACAGATCTTCCTCAATTTAGGATGAAGTTACATCCTGAAAAACCCATCAGAAATTGAAAATAACATAAGACAAAAATGCATTTAATACCCCTAACCTACTGCACATCGTATCTCAGCCAGGCCTACCCTCAATGTGCTCAGAACACCAACATTACAGTTGAGTAAAGTCATCTCACACAAAGCCTATTTTATAATAAAGTTGTGAATACTCATGTAATTTATCGACTACTATAAAAATGAGAAACAGAATGACCGAATGGGCACAAAATGGTTTTGGTTGTTTACCCTCGTGATCACGTGCCTGACTGGGAACTGGGGCTGCCGCTGCCCGCCTCTCAAGAGAGCATCATACTGCATTCTGCTAGCCTGGGAAAAGATCAAAATTCAGAATTCAAAGCACAGTTTCTACGGAATGCATATTGCTTTCACACCATTGGAAGTTGAACCACTGTGAGTCAGGGACCATCTGTATTATAAGAACTCTTGTGATTACATTGGACCCATCTGGAGAATCCTGTATAATCAAGATCCTTAACTTAATCACATCCACAAAAGCCCTTTCGCTATGTAAAGTAACATTCACAGACTACAGGGATTAGGACATAGACATCTTTGGAGGGCCATCATCAGCCTACCACAACAACCCTCTGAAATTATGTTCAGCTGTCTCTACCCAGTACATTTTGCCCTTCCCGCTTCACCGAAGGAAAGCAGGAACTCAATGTCCTTTTATTCTGTGATCTCAACTCAAAAACATTTATAAATTACTGGAGAGTAGGGAAAGTAGGGAATGAACAGCTGTATTGCTGTTTCCGTACCAACTGAATAATCTCTGATATACAGGGGGCATTCAGTGAGCACTGGGTGGTTGAATGACTGCATGAAGGACTATTCCCTACATCCTCACATCTTCTCACTGGTAGGTGAGAAGCAGCCATGTTATACTCATGGACCTGGGGATGGGCGCCTTCAGCTGGGTTTTACTTCATACTCTGGTCTTAACCTCTACTTCCTCATCTGATGAATGAGGTGAGTGGCACAGGGAAAATCTAGAGTACCTGGCTAGCACTAATATTCACTTTAAGTGGAAACAATACTTATGATCTACTGTAAAGTGAAAAGTTGAGAATTCAAAATTCTATAAATGGTATGATTCAAACTGACTGTAAAACTATGTACCATAGTAACAAATGATAATAAAAGGGGAAACTGGGTTTGGGATACGTGGGCACTGTACTATCTTCACAATATTTCAATAAATTAAAACTGTTCTAAAATTAAAAGTTTATTTTTTTAAAAGTTATTTGATGGAGTGCCTGGGTGGCTCAGTTGGTTAAGTGCCTGACTCTTGATTTTGTTTCAGGTCATAATCTTGTGGTTCATGAGATCAAGCCCCACATTGGGCTCTGTGCTGACAGCAAGAGCCTGGTTAGGATTCTCTCTCTCTCTCTCTCTCTCTCTCTCTCTGTCCCTCTCCTCACCCCCTCTCAAAAAAATAAGTAAATAAACTTTAAAAAGATATACTTTATATTTTTAAAAAAAAGTTGTCTAATGAGGAGACTGGATTTATAAACTCCTTGAAGCAAGGACCATGTTCTTCCTCATATTTGTTTATATAAAGCCCAAGACAATGCTTCAACAGAGTGACTAGTAAGTGATGAAATATAAAAGTATGCATTTTTGAGGATTTGAGATTACTATAGACACAGTATCTAACAGTTATCAGAACCATGAAATAAGCTTTGCTGTATGTAAAGACCAATCGGGCTTGATGAAACACCTGGTCATTAAGGAATGGGGTCATGGAGTAAGTTTCAATGTATAGAGATTTTAAAGAGATGCATCAGAATGAAGAGTGAAGGAGGCCAGAAATGACACATGTAGTTTGGACAAGCATGTTTAGTTATTATTTTATATTTGAAGAAAATTTTAAATCCTGGATGTTGGAGAGGGTATGGAGTATATATGTCCCAATCTGGGCACATATATGAAAGTGATGAGAAAATATGATGTGATCATGTGTGTAGATATTTAAAGTTTGAGAAATAGTGGATTAAATAACTGGGTTTCCCATTATAATCACCTATTATTACAAAATAGAGCTACTTATTAAGCATCAATGACCATGAACCTCACTGTTTCCAAATCCACTGATTAGCTCTAAACTACTTACATAATTCCAATCCTAAACAATTACCTGTATAAAAGCCTAGGTGATGACAAAAAAATGCATAGAAAAAGTTACATTAAGGAAACATTTAAAACATTCATCATGGGGGGGGGGCCTGGGGGGCTCAATTGGTTAGAAGCATCTGACTCTTGATCTTGGCTCAGGTCATGATCTCATGGTTTGTGGGCTGGAGCCCTGTGTCAGGCTCTGCGCTTGACAGTGTGGAGCCTGCTTGGGATTCTCTCTCTCCCCCTCCTCTGCTCAAGCATGTAGTCATGCCTCTGTGTGCTCTCTCTCTCTCTCAAAAATAAATAAATAAACATTTTTTAAAAAACAAACTTTCCTACATTAAAAAAACCAATCGTGGTCATTTTTATGCGGCCATACCATGGATCCCATTTCTTTCTCTTTTATTTTAGTAACCAGGCTTTACTTCTATCATCAAAATAAAATGAACATTTTAGAAGCATTTTTAAGAGTCTACATGAAAAGATTTTTTATTGTTGGTTTGTGATTTGCGCAATTAATATTACACATATTCTATATGTATATGAACATTTGTAATCAGAATTTTTCAAAGTGTTTAAAGATTTCTTGATTTCCCCTCTACCCCTCCCTTCAAACATATTCCTTCCTTGGTCTTCCCCATCTCAGGATATAGAGCCATCCTCCCATTTGTTCAAGCCAAAATCATAGGGAATCATCATTTATCATGCTTTTTTCCTTACCTCCCCACAAGTCTGTCAATAACCGCTGTCAACCCTACTTCTAAAATATACCCCGAATCTGTTCATTTCTCTCCATCTCTACTGTCAGCACTTTAGTCTGAACTAGTATTTTACAAAAATCACGAGTTGCAACCCATTGATGAGTTATGAAATCAGTTTAGTGGGTGACAACCAGTATTTCTTCTTTTACAGTGAAATCGAAAAGAAAATCTCAGAGCACATCACTCATGGTAAGGGGACCGTCTCATGAACTTGTTGTTTATGCATATGTGTTTACGTACAGAGTCATAACATAGAATATATGTCTTCTTGGGTATTGTGCTAACAAATGTGCGAAAGCCTGCATGTAAGCCGCAATATTTCTCCCCTGGACTGCTTCCAACCTGGAATGCTTCATCTAAGCATGATGAGAAGCCAAACACCTTACAATGGCCTAATGGCCCAGTATGATCTGGTGCGTGCTTAACCTCTCAGACCACATCTTATCTCTCTCCTCCCCCTCACTAACCATACTCCAGTCACAGCGACTTCCTTTAATGAAACACACCAAAGCATCCCCACCTCGGGGACTTTGCACTGGCTATTTCCTCTGCCCGGACTGCTCATCACAACACTTGGTCTTAGTACAAGGGTCATCTCCACAAAATGGCCTTTCTAAAATGCCTCCCAATCCCCACTGTCTTTTATTTCTTTCACAGCACCTAGCATTGCCTGAAATTACCTTGAAATTTCTTTTTTTTCGGGCTTGTTTACTGCTGTTCTCCAGTGGCTAGAATGTAAGTTCTAAGCAGGCAGAGCCTTCCTTGTCTACCTTGTTCAGTGATGTCCTCCAAAGCCTAAAATAGAGCCTGGCACATAGTAAGTGCTGACTAGATGTTTTCTGATCGCGTGACCTACTATATGTGAAACACTGTGCTAGATCTGGGATGAAAGAGGAAAGGAGACATGGCCCATGGAGTCGCTTGACATATATATGCTTTGCTGCTCCTTACCTCTGTTCCCTGTGGAGAAGGACCCGACAGTTTTGTTCACTGTTTATACCCTCTGCCTTGCATGGTACCTGGTACCTAATGTGTAAGTGTTTTTTAAGTGAATGACTGAGACCATGAACTTGTGATGACTCCAATTACACAGGCTTTCCGGCAGGTCTCTGGAGCCCGAGTCAAACATAGAAAATGTAGGCATTTGGTTAGATCCAGGATAAGGATATTTAAGAGTTGAAGCTAATGATTGGGGAGTCACGAAAGGGATGGACAGTGGAGTGTAGACTTCTTTCTGGCTTCGCAGTTTTAATATTTTTTTAATGATTTTGAGAGAGAGAGAGCGAGCAGGGGAAGGGCAGAGAGAGAGAGAGGGAGACAGAGGATCCAAAGCAGGCTCTGTGTTGACAGCAGACAGCCCAATGTGGGGCTTGAACTCACGAACTGTGAGATTATGACCTGAGCCAAAGTCGGACACTTAACCAACTGAGCCCCCTAGGCACCCCAGGGTGCCTCACATTTTTAATACACAGCTTAGATGCCTTACTAAAAAGAATGGCCCAAAGTTATAAATAAAAGTATTTTAGTCATTTTTAAAGAAAAAAATTAACATACTGACATATTCATTTTCTCACTCCATTCTTTAGAACATAAATCCTAATTAGTATTTATTTTTACTCATTAGAATGCTAAGGAATCATTCGCATCTTCCCCTAGAGCAATGCAGATTTACTTATTTCATTACTTTTCTTCATGACATGGTGTCTTAGGGTGTAAAAACCTGGAGTGGATCTTTACTATAGATTATTCCATTACCAGTCAGCTGAAGACCAATAAAGTTACAGGAAACAACTAAGTGTACCGCCCAACTAAGTCACAGACGATAAACATTGTTAAAATAATTTCCCCATCCTAGTTGATCCTGGACTTCACTCTGCACAGAGCCCATCAAATAGCCCTAGCAGGCCATGATGCTTAGAGTCACTAAGAACACAGAAATCTTATGGAAAGTCTGATTTACCCAGTACTGAGTCAACCAAGGTAATTGACCTATTAGTGGTAGACTGACTTCTCAAGATAATTGGAGGATTCAGATTTTTTGTTTTGGTGAGACAGGAAAAAATAACTTACTATTTACATTTTCATTGGTTGTCTCTTTTCCTTTCCGATTATATTTTCTTGTGGGAAATAAAGAAAATGGGTTCCATTTTTGGATACCATGATCAAGATGTTTACATCTTTCAAAGGTTAACACTGGGAAGAGTATTTAAAAAATCAACTTGGCTTCAAGTATAGTGGGAAAGTACATCATTAAAACTTTATCTCTTTCCCCTAAGAATCTTGAAGCACTCAGCAAATATTATACTCAGCCTCTTTTGGCTAGGTTCATCGATTGCAAGTGATACCATCTCCTCCTGCAAGTGGGGAAGAAGGAGGCATAGACAAGGGGCCTTACTCAAGGGCACACAGTCACAATCAAACTTGAATTTAAGCCACTTCCAAAAACTTATCCAACTGAAACCAATATTCTAGAATTGCTGGCTGATGAGAATTATGCTCATAGGCTGCCCAACCTCGATTCCAATTACTATTATCATAGGATGTTGGAATTTGAAAGAAAAGGGCCCTTCGATTCACCCAGCCGAACTCATCACCTGACAGATGAAAACCAAATGTCAAGAAGGTGAAAACACTTGCCTAAACTGGTCACTATCAGGTGGTGAACTGGAACTGGAATCCAGGTTTTCAGACTCCCAGATGAAGTCCTTCCACCGTGCTACTCAAAATATGAAAGCCTGTGCAGAAGTCTGAGGAGGGCTGAGCTCCTACTACTTGCCCTAGCCAGTGGGGGTGGTGAACTAATGTCTTTGATCTTTAGGCTGACAGAAAACATAACAGCTTGGCTATGGCCGTAGAAGCTTCCCCAGGACAGAAAGTTCTGAGATCCAGGCTCAGTCAAGAATGAATTTATTTATCCTGGTTGTTCCAGGAACTCACTGGGCAATCTAGCCAGTGCTTAATAAATACTAACATGATTTAATGAGTGTATTCCTCTTAACTCTATCTGGACGTGTTTGTTTTGTTTTTAGTGGAGAAAAGAGGAACGGATTCTCTTAGCATGTGTCTTGAGGATACGTAGGTGACAGATTTGTGAGAGTCAAGGCCCTCTAGGCTACAGGCACAGCAAGTGTGCAAGGGTGTGTGCAGCTGGCCGAGCAGGTGCAGGTAGTGGCACCCGTGTGCCGGAACCTGGATGGATAGGGTGTGGCAAGATCACGGAGAACTTTAAATTTCCTTGTAGGAGTTTAGACTTGGGAGGAGAGTATTCTCAGAATATTCAGAAATTCTGAGCAGGGCTGTGACACATATTGAGGATGTGTTTGAAAGTGAGTCAGTCAGTAGCGTGTGTGACAGATGGGCAGGAAGAGAGTGTGTAGTGGGAGAGACCAATTAGGAGACCGTATGGCAGTCCAAGAGGGAACGTTTTAGAGTGCTTCTCCGTGTCGCCTTCCTGGCAATTCATACACAGAAACTGGAGACCTAACACATTCACAGCAGCCTCCCTGTGCCTGCTCCAGGTTATACCGGCTTCTGCTCCCTGCTTTGAACCTTGCCCCCCCCCCCCACCATCCAAAGACCACCGCACCTAGGCAGTTAACACCCCCCCCCCCAAGGCTGCAGCTCTCTCCATCTGCAGCAGCCCCCAACTACCGGACCTGCAGCCAGACTCTCCAGAAGGGGCCTTAGTACGATCTAGAGATGATACCCAGAGAATAAGGCCCCTGGGTATCATCTCTAGGCTGTACCCAAGCTCTGAAAGGACCATGGGGAGACTATGGGTGACAGTCAGGAACACAGAACACACAGATATGAGGGGTCAAGGCAAGGCCATGGTTCAGAAATGAGAAAAGCAATAGAAACTACAACAGTGAGGCATTTTGAGAGACTTCTTCTTTCCCCCAGATTGAATTCTTCACATTGCCATTATGTTAGAAGTCCACCCCAGGATCCACTCTGCTCTTCCAACTACTGTACCTTGCCCTTCCTCATTTATTGAAAAATGCCTCAGTCCCTGACTTCCCTCTTTCCTCTCATCCACAGTGTCCCCTTAAGAGCTGCCGACAGTAGTCATTCTCCAACCTCCAGCTGAGTCCTCGGCTCCCCACGTTCTGACATCACATCCAATGGCATCTGTCACCTCCCCGCTCCACAGCCTTAACCGTCAGTTCCGTTCAGTTTTTCTAAACCATTCTGGTTCTCCCTTTGCAATATTTACCAGATCTGGCCCTTTTGTTTTTCTTCCTTGTCCAAGGGCACACATCAGGCTTAACCATTTCACCGTTGCTTAGTCAATTTCTCCATTACTGCCTACTTCTCCGTACTCTCATCTGAGAAACTCTCTCAGATGTTGTTCCAATCACATTCACTAAGCCTTAAAGCTACACTTGCTCCGTTCTAATTGCTTTGTTTCGAATTAAAGCTCTTACTAACAGGATGGGAGAGTTGGAAGGAACATCAGAGATACTTGAAACATGATTTTACAGATCACAAAACTAAGACTCTCAGAAATGAAGATACTTCTTCACCGGTACCTTGGGCTCTCGGGCACCTCACTCTTTGCACATTGCTCTTTTCCAGTTTACAATTCAAACAAAATCCTACCCTCTTGTGCCACATCCATTCAGACATCCTTTCTGTACACAGCGCAGTATACTTTTGAAACTGCACATTTCATCTTCTAAAACCTCTCATGATGAACCTGACAACACAAATTATTCCACAAAGCTTAATCATTGGGCATAGTTGGGTTTTTTGGTAACTACAACAGACCAGGACTCAGGGTCTGCTGTGGGCTCAGGCAGTCCACCAGAATCACTGTTCCACTGGGATGCCTGCTCAGTCCTGCCTCTGCATGGAGACATCTGTCAGGGGCACCCGGGTGGCTCAGTCAAGTTAAGCATCTGACTTCAGCTCAGGTCATGATCTCGCATTCATGAGTTCGAGCCCCATGTTGGGCTGTGTGCTGACAGCTCAGAGCCTGGAGCCTGCTTTCAAATCTGTGACTCCCTCTCTCTCTGCCCCTCTACCGCTCATACTCTGTCTCTCAAAAAAATAAATGTTAAAAAAATTTTTAAAAAAAGAGACATCTGTCAGCAGTGGGTGACACACTGCTAAGATGGAAAGATGATAGATTCATGCACACACACCATACCTGCATGTATATGCATACACAAAGACAAATACCATAGGATTTCACTCATAAATGGAATTTAAGAAACAAACCAGATGGTTACCGGAGTGGAGGTGGGTGGGGGGATGGGTGAAACAGGTGATGGGGATGAAGGAGGGCAATTGTGATGAGCACTGGGTGTTGTATGGAAGTGATGAGTCACTAAATTCTATACCAGAAACCAATATTACACTGCATGTTACCTAATTGGGACTTAAATAAAATTCTGAAGGAAAAAAGGCATATACAATGAATGTTCATATTGCAATTTAATGAAGAAAAGACAAAAATTCTTGTAACGTGTACATGAATTTCACCGTAGTCACTTTTGAGAAGTTCGTGTCACCCAAAATGCAAAGCTTACCTGCATAGCATTTTATTACTTTGTTTTTCCTATTTCCTGAAGTTTACCTCTCTTTTTCTGTCATTCTTTCCAAATTTCCATCTATCCCTGAACTTTATACTCCCTAGAAATGCAGCCCATCATCCATATTACATTTCATTTCTCCCTACAAGTCCTCTTTGAAAGTACTGCCCGGGTAATTTCTGGAGTGGTATAATTGGGTAAGAAGACAAGACTAGACGTGGAAGAATTTAGCGGGAGGCAGATGAACAGAGGAAGGGGCTATTTCGCCAAGGTGGGAGTCAGGCTCCAAGCCTAGTAGCACTGTGCCATAAGCAACCATGGGCTACTCAAGCAGCTGCGAAGAGTCTGATTTGTGAGGAGCATCTAGGAACAGATTATCAGTTACTAGAATGGGGGGAAATTGCAAATTTGCCAACTTGCTTATTTTGTGCATGTCTAAGACCCGTGACAGGGAGGGAAAGCAGTAAGTTCACTTTGGTAAAGACTAAGGAACAGGAAATAAAGGGTGGCTCATCTTTGAGACCGCCTGAGGTGTGAGAGAGAGAGCACCCATTTACACTTGCTTCGAGGGGTTTTCAGTCCTTGTAATTTTACCTGTGGCCTATCTCCACTAACAGCTGTGGCTGCTATTTTAATTTTGAAATTCAGCTGTTCCTTTGCCAGTCTTGACACAACATTTTAGGCATGTTCTGAAGCATGACTCATGATACTCTTTCCAAAGGCCAAACCACTTCAGTATTCTATTCAATTAGCTCTCTGCTTCCTGATCTACTGGATATTCTCGGACCAAGATGCAAGATTAAGGCCAGGGGCAATTTGAGAAGGGAGGAATTTCAGCCAAGACATTTGGCAAAAAACACTTGAGACCGCATGAGAGGCCTAAAGGACATGGGGAGGGAGATTAAAAACATAACTGCCAAAGTTTTACCTAATCTAAAAGAGCCTATTGATTAGATAGCGCCATTCCTTCCATCAACAAGCATGACTATGCTGTCTGCTGGGCCTTCTGGGTTGTTCCAAGGCGGGGACCTCAGGGAGAGAAGGGAGGGAGCAGAGTGAACAAGTCCTATAAGCATCGTGAAGAATAAATAGGAGCTTTAGGATTCAAGAGCTAGAAGAGAGGATTGGGTTGGAGGAAAGTAATTTTTCTCATCAATGTATTCATTAATTACTATTAAAGTGTACACTTTGCAGACTCGAACTTTTGCACTAAATAACTGTGGTTTTATTAATTTTCTCTCACAAAATACAAAGCTTCGCACCACATTAGTGTTCTAACACAAGAAAATCTGAAGGTTTTCCTTGGGAGGTGGGATGATTTATATATAGGATATTGATTTTATACACATTCTTAAAATTCATATCAAATAAAATTGTCATGATAAAGGAATGCCAACCTTGTATAACATGCAGATTATTGCTTAGAAGTTGCATATACCTTAAATTGGCACACACATAAAGTATACAAACATTTGAAAATGTTAAGGGAATTACCTAGAGATATTAAGTAATCCCCTCCAAATTAAGCACAACCAGAGACGAAAGTAAAGAATACTAAATTGCTATTTTAAATGCTGATAAATCTGAAGAACACTGATGTGTAAATTACCAAGTCTCACATTTTGTAAAGAAAACAAAGTTCTTCATTCAGCCTTATGGAAATAAATTAGAAGGCGTGTTCTCAAAGTGTTAAATGTATTTTGAAAGACTTCCAAAATCGTTCTAACAATTAAGTAGTAATGTTGTATATATTCCCAGAAAAAAAATTGTATATATCACTATGGCTATCACATTTGCTGCAATTTTCGAGTAACTTTTTCAAATGAAATCTATGTCTAAAGGTTATTTTTACAAATTCTAATAATTACCAGAAAAACCTCATAACCATCCTAGTTACAAGTCAGTAAGAGAATATTATCTGTGCAAAAATTCCTTAAGTAAAAAGCAGATATGACCACACTAGAAGCAAACCAAGCAAGAAACAGAAAAAATATAGCATATTTTATTTACAGTTATATTTTCAGGCTTCATTAACCAAGAAGCAGCAAACACCTAACGCGCGCTTAATTACAGAAAGAATTATGTAAAGATATAAAGAAAAACATATACAGATGATAATTAACGAGTTTTTAGCCAGAGGTATTGTATTTCTATCTTTAAGATTTAGAAATATTTCTCATTGTTTTTGGTCTTATATATAGGGCCTGATATCAAAACTGTCTACTGCTCAAGGGAATCAGTGTAAACATTTTCAATGCAAACAACCCAATCTTTAGCAGCTAGCCTTCAGTTCTTCATTGTTATCCAAAATATCTTCAAATACAGGTACAACTTACTACCAAAGCTATATAGAGGCAGTTGGAAGTCTAGGCTGGAAAGGGACAGGGCTCAAGTCCTTGGGTGTTGCACTTGTAAAATATGCTGAGTAATCCACTTGCTGGTCAGCTTGTTTTTAAAGGATACACGACCATAACTAAATTTGGTCAACTAAAGAGCAGGACTCAGTAACGCTGCCAGACACCTCAGTTCCTCCTCTTCCAGTCATAGGGTCTAAGGAAGAGCATTTAGATAATGTGCATGCCTGCAATGACTCCCCAGCTGAAACGTATTCTAAAGCTCTTCCTGCTGAGCCAGTTTAAGAAAGAGACTACAGATGTTTCTCAATAAAACTATAGTCTCATTAGCCTTGTCTCATCTTGTAACAAGTGTTATTAAGTACTAAATGGCTTCCGATAGCCTCTTAGCAATTATGGTTTGTCTGATTCCCACTTAAACTTACTGTAATGCTTCGCCCCCACCCCCCGCCCCGGAAGAACATGCTTGAATACTTTGAAATTTGCCACAATAGGCTGGGAAGCTTAAGGGCATGGGGAAGCCTCAAGAGTTGACATTGAAAGGTGTTGGCATAAGAGATGGAGGTGCCAATAAAATCGTCAGGGTGTTAAGAGGAGGAGATGGAAGGGCTGGGAGGATTCAGAGAGAAACTTCTACATGATGGAGGAGCATCATGACTTTTAAGGGAAAATCAGTCGTGGTGTCTCCAACTCCAGGTCCTGCTGGCTTCCCACTGTTCTCACACGTACTACGTATGTTTCGTGTCAAAACTCACTTTCGGTAGCTTTAGTGTGCCTGTCGTCAACCAGCTGTGGGTAAGGCTGGGTGGTTTGTGCGTGTGCCCACGGTCTCCAGACACAGGAGGGGTCTCACTGCTGTGCTGGTTCATAACTGCGGAGAAACACTGTGCCACATTTCTGATAAAATTCTACGAGTTTGCTTCTTCTGGAATTCAAAACATATAAATGCATAGTCTTCCATGAATATAAGTGATGATGTCAACAATGACATGGACTTTTCCATTTCAAGCAACAGAGTAAACCACTGATAAGCCAATTCATATGTATATTTATGTATTGGAGTTAAGAGTAACCTAGAAACAGAAATTTGTTCAAACGTTTATTTTAATAGTGTCTTTTGGAACATGTTTATTTCCCTCAAAAGCAAAACAGAACATGAATATTACAACTCTCCCCTAGACATCTCCATAAGACTGTTTCTAATGCAGGATGACAAATGGTGTAACGCATAAAGCTGGCCCTTCATGCCCGTGAAGGGACGGTTCTCCAAACACCGGATACACCTCAAAGAAAGTATCCAATTTAAAAACTGATAGTTTAGCAAACGATTGAATCAAGTAGATTAAAATTTAGAAAAGGATTTGATTCAAACACCCATATACTAGGCAGTTTTTAAAACTAGACCTTTACAATAGTTCTGGGGCATCCACGGTATATCAGTCACCCTTAGGAATGGTGAAGACATTATTATTTCTCTTAACACAGTGCTAGCTCATGAAACAACAAAACTAAACAGGTGGAATAAAACAGGTGGAATAAAAATTGCATCTTAACTCACTATAAGGTATCAAGACACAACTTATGCAGGAGTTATTTTTTTTTACTCATATGTAACTCCATTTTGAGTTTTAAATAAATGCAAACAATACTCACTAGAAAGATTTTCGACACAAGAATGCAAACTCTATGAACTCAAACTCATAATTTTTAAATTCTCCCAAATATCAGATGCAGAATCTATGATCTTGCATGCTGATTTTCATTCATTTCTAAAATTTTGTAAGAATCGTTTATTTTTTTAGACAACTGCATGTTCAAAGAACATCTTTATAGTTACAGGTTGTCACTAATCTTTTTCTATAAAAATAGAGTTGCTTAAAAATTTATACCAATTTGCTTTTATGTTCTACAAATATTTTAATAGAGTTGTTAAATATCAGAACGCCTAATAGAATCATTTAAATTAATCCATGTAGTCAAAATATTTAATATGTAAAATGTCTAGCAAAAGTTTGTCATTTAATAAATGAAAAATTCATCGTTTAATAAATGATATGTTCTGTCTTTAATGCCTTGTATCTTAGGTAGGTGGACACAATCCTAGAAGAGCGAAGTATAGTTCCTATGAAAATCTGATTTAAAGTAGCACGGCAGTTTGCAGTGTCTCTTCCATTTCATGTGCGTTGTGAGAGGAAACATGGAGCTTCTACTTTTGGGTATTGAATCTGGATGTTGAATTAGCTGTCATGCAGCCAGCATAAAATAAGAATTGCTGACCAAGGGAATGACAAACTTTAGTTCAAAGCATTGCTATTTTAAACACACTTGCTCACTGAGCAGCTATACTGATGAAAAGTACTGTCAATGAAAGTAAAAATGAAGTTTTAAGCATGAAGTAGCAAGCATAAAAACCCAAACTACTATATGGAAACTCACTGAGCAGTGAGTTTTATATTACAATACATTGCAATATATTGCTTTATACTGACTTCATTTTGTGGTGGGTTTAAAATCTGTTCAGAAACTATAGAAATATCCAAAGAGTCAAAAATATTTATTTCAAGTTTTGCTTCTTTCTAAAGGAATTGATTTCCAAAATAGTTTTCTAATATAAATGTGTTCCTTTTAAAAAGTCAGTTTTCTTGCAAAAGAGCAAGAAAAGAACAAGATAAAACCATGTGCTTTCCTACCCTCTCTAAACCACCAATACACATTTAAGTGCCTATGATGTGGAAGGCACAAAATTTGGTAACAAATTATCAATGTAATATCAGTAGCTTTAAAAGCAAATACCTATACTTTGCATTACTTTAAGTCATTCAAAAATAAGTATACCTAGTATAAGCTGATCAATTTGATTTTCTCACTGACTGAGATTTCAATTACCTTCTTTAAATGGTCTAAAACTTATCAGGCTCTATCTGCATTAGACAGCCAGATCAAATCAAATCAAATCAAGTCAAATTAAATCAAAGTTGATTCATCATAACATGAACAATGAAAAGAGAATCATTCTTCTACCAACTGAGAAACTGAGTGGATTCGATCTTTTGGTTTGGGTTCAATTAAATTCAAGTATCTGTCACTGGTTAAATTTCTTTTTTTCTTACGTAAGAACAATCATTAAAGTCAAGTACTTGAGAAAAATAAAGGCAATAATAGATAACTATATAATTCTATATTTGGGTTGCAAGAATCAAAGAAAAAGCAAACATATACTTACACACACACACACACACACACACACACACACACACACACACACACAAAACCCAAAAAACAAAAAACAAAAAACCAGAGTCCCTAGTCATATATTATCGCATAAGACAAGAATATTGATGATCAGAATACTTGGATTAAATTAACTATTTTTTTTTCCCTGTACTTTAGGAAAGATAGAAAGTCAAAGCACTCAAAATATTGACTAAGCAAGCATGGGTGTGAACTGTGAGTAAAATGTGAATACTGATTTTTTAGAGTTTTGGTCTCATCAAGGAGAGGCCTACCTTAGGAGCATGATATATACATACTGCATAACACTTTGGTGCTGATGATGTTGGGTTCTGAACTTAGGGGAGGTTTTGCAAATAGAAATCATATTTTTTTTTCATGGAAAAAGTGCCAGGGAAACCGAGACAGCAGTGTTAAAGCTTTTTTCTTAATGATTCCTCTTATTAGCCTAAATAGTCATCTACAACATGCATTTTTAGAAAGAGGAATTCATCTCTCAAGGAGCTCTGAAAGATCTGTCTTAAGACTTACTACAAATAAAAAAGCAGTACTTTGATAAAATGTTAAAAATAGAAATAATAAAGTGAGGTCTGAAAAATCGAAAAATGAAAGAAGTATTTTCCATGACTGAACTAATTAAATATTCCCAAAGCAAGCAAAATACTTCACCATTAATAGATGATAGAATATCTAAACAAAAAAATACATTATTACTAATAGCCTAAGAAAAAGAACAGCTCAACAATTCAGAAATTAAACCCTCCACAGGTATTGACAGCCATAGCACAAAATGAGCGCAGTACAACGAAAGGTTGAGAGCTATTTACAAATTTAAAAGCAGTTTCCATTCTTTCAGAAAACCTGGTGACACAAAACAAGCGCATCAAATTAGAATAGTCATCTTTTCACAGAGAAAAATACCAATGCAGGTTAACAGATTTCTGGAACGATTCGCCACTATATTTATAATTTTTTTATTTGAACCTTTAAGATTTTATCCATGCTTATAATGCAGAAGAAAATCAGAAACGAAATTTTGGACTAAAAGCTAAGTTTTAGTTTCTCTTTTCTAAAGGTTAAAAAAAGAGAAAGCACTGAAACCCTCGATAACAAGTATAATTAATAAGAAGCACAAGAACATGCCGAGAATTCATCCTATCAGTAGATATAATGCGGGTAGTAATAAAGTATGCTTATCAACAGCCAACTTTTAGTCAAGTTTTCCATTCTGAAGACTACTTTTGGCTTTCTCTTGTCTGATGAGAGAGATGACTTTGACGCAACCTTTTGTAATTTTGATCATCCACATGACATTCATCACATCCAAAACAATACAAGTAGAGATCCAGGAGCATTGGGTTAAAAATCCAAGCCTTATGTAGGCTTCTGTTCCTAACACAGAATAAATGTAGCTATAAAAAGGAGGCATCGAGACAATCCGCACGATGAAGAACACCACTGTCATGAGAATTCCATTGATGACGTTAGCCTTGGAAAACTTAGGATACTTCAGAGCTTCAAAGAACCACCTGGAAAAAATTTTTAAAAGCATCACATTTACTCGCATCGCTGAGGATTAACCATTTTAATTTTAGTTTCCAGTTTTTAAAATTCAGTGAACATCCCCCCTAAGATTTATATGGAGAGGCAAAGGGCCTAGAATAGCCAACACAATACCGAAAAGGAAGAAAGTTGGCAGACTCATACTACCCACTTTCAAGACTGACTTGCTATATAAAGCTACAGTTATCAAGACAGCATGGCATTGGTGAAAGATCAACAGTGTTAGCTTGGAAACAGACCCACAGAAATATACTGAGCTGACTTTTGGCTATGGTGTAAAGGTAATTCAATGGAGAAAGGATCATTTTTTCCAACAAACAGCTGAAACAAATGGATGTTCAGATGCAGAAAGATGAACCTACACAGAGACCTCACACTTTGCACAAAAAATAACTCAAAATGAACCACAGACATAAATGTAAAATGAAAAACTATGAAACTTCTAGAAGAAAACCCAGAAAAAAATCTGCATGATCTGAGGTTTGGCGATAGTACTTTAGATATAACACCAAAAGCATAAACCGTGGGAAAAAAATGTTGGTAAGTTGGACTTTACTAAAGTTAAAAACTTGCTCTGTGAAAGTCACTGTTAAAATAGACACCCATACACTGGAAGAGAATATTTCAAAATACATACAGGATAATATACCCAATGTATGAAAAGAACACTTACAACTCAACCATAAGGCAACAACCCAATTAAAACATGGGCCAAAGACCTTAAACACCTCATCAGGGAAGATACACAAAAGGAAAATAAGAATATGATAAGATGTTCAACATCATTGGTCACTAGAAAACTGTAAATTAAAACAATGAGATACTACCGCATATTTATAAACATAATTAAGATCCCGAAGTCTGAAAATCCCAATTCTGGCAAGGATATGGAACAACAGGAACCCTCAAGCATTGCTGGTGAGAATAAAATGGTAAAGCCACTTCGGAAAACAATATGGCAGTTACAATGCTAAACATATTCATAGCATACAACCCAGCAATCACACTCTTAGATACTTTTCCCAACTGATTTATGTCCACACAAAAAAATGAATGCAAACATACATACAATATGGATCTAGAATATTTTTTACTACCAGAAAGTAAGAAAGTGCTCAAAAGCAAAATGATAAGGTTATATCAAAGGGCCACAGAAACCAAGTGAAAGAATTCAATGGCAAAAGCTGTAACATTCTGAACAAAGTAAACAATGAATAAATAATGTGGTATTGGATTTAAAAAAAAAAAACCTGATGTATAAAATAAATATTCATGGATCCATAGTAATATAAACAAATGAAGGAATTAATGATTGGAGGAGAAAAGATAAATATCCTGTACAGAATAATTACAAATGATTTATGTAGATATTGTAACCTCAACGAGTTGAAACATAACTCCCCACTGCTATTCACAGGGACTCCATTCCAGAGTTCAGTATAGAAGGCAGGTGATGTAGTAAGAGTAACTTTAAAACAGAAATGTGACAAACTCTACTTCAGCCAGGTGAGCAAGGTGAACATCAACAGTGATAAGTCATGTTTATAGTGTTCAGGCCTGGCACGCTGTCGTGAGAATGGCACTTTACTTACACGGTCTTCCTCCAAAAACCCATAACCCGAGTCTAATGATGAGGAAAACATGAGACAAATCCAAATTGAGAACTACTCTGCAAAACACCTGACCGGGACTCCTCAAAAAACAACCAAAGTCTGAGAAACCATCACAACAGAGAGGAGTCTTTGGGAACCTTCTGTAACATCCTTGCAACTTTTGGAGACGTCTAAAATTATTTTTTTATTTTATTTTTTTTCAATGTTTGTTCATTTTTGAGAGACTGAGCACGAACAGGGGAGGGGCAGAGAGAGGGGGAGACACAGAATCTGAAGCAGGCTCCAGGGCTCTGAGTTGTCAGCACAGAGCCCGACATGGAGCTCGAACTCATGAACCGTGAGATCACGACCTGAGCTGAAGTCAGACGCTTAACAAATGAGCCACCCAGGCACCCTTAAAATTATTCTTAAATAAAGCTTCTTTTTAAAATTGTAGTACTTTCTCTATTCTACTTTTTTCTCCTTAAAAAAAAGATCTTGCCTAATTTTACCTCATTATTTTAGAGATTAAGTTGTAACTATAGTAAAATATGTCCATGTATCTTAATATTTAACTTGGCTGAATTAGTTACGACTAAGCTAGAAACTGCTCAACCTCGGTAGCTAAAGTTTAACAGTTAAGAAAACCTTAAAATATTTTACTAAGAGAGATCAAAAGATCAAGTAGGAGTAATTGGTAGGATAAGAGGTATGTTACAATTTCTAAGTGTACGTAGGGTGACAAGAGAGAAGCTCAATTATTCAAGGCAATTAAAAGAGAAACTATTTAGGCAGCAATGGTCAAATTAATAAAATATCACAAATAGGAAAAGCGTCACGGAAGCAGTCAAGTCAAAATCTTTTGTTCTAATCCAGATCTTCCATCCTACAGTCTCCTCTGCTCCAAGGACTTCCCATTACCCTCAGCCATTCACCTCTTCGACTATACGGTGGCCTTGGGATCACTCAAATGACCTCTGTCATCACAACCCTTAGCATCCCACGTTTCACTTTGCCCATTTCCACCTAAAGCCATTCTTTGACCTCCTGACTCTCAAGTCCCTCAGTATCAGCCTTCAGACTTTGATTACTTCCGTTCCTACCTCCCTGACCTTGGTTGGCTTCAGAAGACCTATCAGCGCCCTCAGGTCTCTCGCCACTTCACCCATCCCACCCTTGTTGCCTACCTCCAAAAGCTCATCACACCAGCTTTCCCAGGCACGTCACGTACACCGCAGGTGGGTGCTGTGCTCTGCAGACAGGCTGCCGGGGCTCAGAGCCTGCCTCTGCCACTTAACGCCTGCACGGGCTTTCCTGTTATTGACCTCTATGCCTCAGGTCTAGCTCTACAAACCTGGGGACGACGACAGGACCTCCTTTCTGCTAGGAAGCTGTTACGACACACAGTAAGAATCTCCCCCTGCCATATTAAGAACTCAATAAATAACTATTCCTCACCCACATATATTTTTTTAAATGTTTATTTTTGAGAGAAGGACGGTCAGAGCATGAGCAGGGGAGGGGCTGAGAGAGAATCTGAAGCAGGTTCCAGGCTCTGGGCTGTCAGCACAGAGCCGAATGCAGGGCTCGGACCCACAAACTGTGAGATCATGACCTGAGCCAAAGTTGGACATTTAACTGACTGAGCCAGCCAGGCGCCCCTCCTCACCCATATGGATATTAAGGGAAATGGCAGGCACAACTATAATTTAAAGAGAGCTGGGCTTCTGTTGAATTCTCAAGTTTGCTTTAGTCCCTTTACTTAACTCTACACTCTCCATAAAGTGCTTCCAACCTCTGTGTCACCACTCAAGTCACTTCTCTTCCTCATTCCTTTCTACCTCTTAGTCCCTGCAGAGGAACTGGCTTCTTCTAACTACTGAGGTATTAAGGTTCCATCAAGCATGAATTCCCCAAACTCTGACCTCAGGGTCTCGAAACTTCTTTTTGGGCACCTTTACCTTTATACTCAGATGTATACTTCTTTGCCATGCTCAGGACCCCACCCCACCTTCTGGGACTTTAGTCCATCAATTCTCCCCTTCCTCTGTTCCATCTAGATCGATCCTTTCTTCTTTCTCACCAACATGCTCAATTCTAATCCAAAAGTCTCTCCTCTGCTTGTCTTCCCTATCAACTTTTTGAAAGAGAAGTCAACAGTATATTCACAGACATTTTTGTGATACTTCACAGCCCAGTACAATACGATCACATTCCCCTGCAAAGGAACTGGTCACCAGTGGCTTCCCCAGGCCCAAGACAGTGGGCTCATCTTAGCCTTCATCTCAGGTGGCCTTTCTATAGCATATGACACTGCCAACCATCACACTTCCGTCTCTCCTGACTTCCATGATACTATTTCCTCTTCATTCCCTATAATCACACTTCTCAGTCTCCACTTCTTCTGCCTGTCCCTTAAATATGTGTGCCCCCCCAGGGGCGCATGGGTGGCTTAGTCAGTTAAGCGTCTGACTTCAGCTCAGGTCACGATCTTATGATTCGTGAGTTAGAGCCATACTGGGCTCTGTGCTGACAGCTCAGAGCCTGGAGCCTGCTTTGGATTCTGTCTCCCTCTCTCTCTGCCCCTCCCCTGCTTGTGCTCTGTCTCTCCCTGTCTCAAAATATACACATTAAACAAAAAAATTTTTTAAATATGTGTGTCTCCCAAACACCATTCCCTTCTATATGTGCTACCAAGGTCATTTCATCCACTCTCAGAGGCTCACCACCTTAGCACAAATCTTTGACTTCAAGTTCTCTCACACAGACTACTTGTAGTTGCATATTTCTAAGTTACTGTTGAACATTTTCACCTAATTTTTGGTGAGCATTTACAAATCACAAATTCTCAAATATGCCTAAAACTCAACATGCCAAGAATCAATACCTTACTCCCTGCCTGGCAACCCCTCCTCTACATTACCACCACCACAAAAACTGCCTGTTTCTCTTCTGACCCTCTCAATCATTTGTTTGTTTGTTTGTTTTTGATACATGGAAACATTTTTATTTTCAAGAATAAATGCCATTCTAATATAAAAATTAAGGAATTTGCACAAGCAAGCTTTCATATAACACTGAGCCATACAAAATTGTTTTGTATAATTAAACGGCCATATTTCAGACAGCTAGATAAGACTAGAAAGAGTGCAGGGGCCATCTTTTCAGTACAGTTTGTGTGTTCGTGTGTCACAAGCATCCCAATGTCTGCTTTTTCTTTGTTCAAATTCAGGTCTTTCTGTGAAAAATGCGCCTGCATGTGTGTGTGCGTGTGTGCGTGCGTGTGCGTGGTTTGTAGATTTTATTGATTGATGAAACTGAAGTATAGTTGACATAACATAGTATATTAGTTTCAGGTATACAACATAGTGGTTCCACATTTGTATACACCAGAATTGATCACCACAGTAAGTCTAGCTAACTTTTGTCGTCATACAAAGCTGATACATTATTGATTGTATTCCCCACACTGTACCTTACATCCCCACTCATTTTATAACTGGAAGTTTATACCTACTGATCTTCCCAATCTTCAACAACGGTGTCACCAATGACTTAGTCATCCAAATCAGAAACTTGCAGTCACCCTAGACTATTTCCACAGTCTGTAACCAAGCCCTGTCTATTTTATTTGCTAAAAGTCTTCCTTATCCCTTCCTGATTCATTCCATTCCCGCTGCTGCCATTATAATTTTTGGTCCTCAGTATGTCTTACCTCGATGACTACATTGACCTAACTGGTCTCCCTTGATTCTAGCCTTTTCTCTTTTCATAAGTCCTGTATTTGGTCCAGACTACTTCCTGTTCTCCAAGCACTTCGTGTACTTTCCAAATTTTTGATTGTGTGGAAGGGTGATTATGTAAAAATCCAGACTTATGGAATTTGTCCTTTGGCTTTACTATGCAATCACCAACCATATTCATCGTCTGCCAATTTTTCCATGTGACTAGTGCCTGGTCTTTAAGTCAGTCTCTTTTAAAGGGAAGAGCTCATATATTAATACAAGGTGAAATAATATTTATATACTCTTATCTTCCTCTCTCACATCAGAAGGACCACTTATTTTGTTGGCATCTACTTCTTCCCTAATTCGAACACACTTTCATTCCATCAAATAAAGGCTAACAGTTTGTGAACATATGTATTGAAGCTGAAAGGGAAACGGGCAGGAAGAAGAAGGAAGACATGCATGTGAGAAGAAAGAACAGAGGGAAAACACTCTTTTACCCACATCCACAGTTATTACTAAGACAGGTGTACAGAAAAGATAGCAAATTGTAGGCGTTTATAATCTTCACCCAACCCCACAGAGAAAAATCTGTCTTTGGTCATTTAGCACTTCTTCCTCCACTGCCCTTCTAAAGAAAATTGAATCTTTTAATTAAGTCCTGGGAATTAACTGTGCAGAGTGTGGTACTAACTACAAATCATGTAAAAACAAGGTATTATTTGGTGTAATTCACATCTGGAAAGAGCAGGAAGGTTCTTTGCAGATAGAGAAAGAAAAAATGTGAGGAAAGAGGATGGGATCATAGAATCAATCCCTCCACACAGCAATGGTTCGGGGAGTTTCTGGAGTTGGGAGTTAAGGATCAGAAGTTTGAATGAGCCTTGGGAAAACTGCAGGGTCTCGGAGATATTGTGAGTTCAAGAGGAGCGAAGAGAATTTTAAGAAGTGTTTCTGTGAGTAACAAACGATCTTTGTTGACACCCTTGGAAAAACTCCAAAAAGGTTTTGGATGCTGTACTGTTTCTGGGACTCTACACAGAGACTGGGCAGTGAGCTGACCCTGGTTATATCCTGGTTGCAAATGTAATTCTTTCAGGCATGTAAACACTGGTATTTAATATTAATCCTGAAATTTTAGGGGTTCAGGAACTTAATTTTAGAGAAGTTACCCCACACCCCAATATTATTTTGGCTCTCCTTCCCCTTCTAAACTATTCCTTCATTATATGTAGTCTTCCTTATCTTATGCTTCAATTCTAGACACTCGTCATTTAAATGCCATCTTTTCTCATGGTTTCAAATGTCACCTCTACCTGATCATCCCAAAATTCCTCTCTGTACCTCCCACTACATTTCCACTCAGATGCTCTGTTTGTCCTCTTATCTGACATCTCCAGGCCAAATCCACCACCTTTCCCGCCCCCAGTCTTCCTCATACCCTGTCTCTTTTCGTGGGTCAATTCCTCAAAGGTATATAATTAAGTGATCTTAAACTCATCCCTTTTATCTACCTCTAATTTCTCATCCATTGCCAAAATCCCCTTTTCTTCCCTGAAAATCTCTATTTCGTTGTCTTTTCTCTATCCCCACAGCCTAATTTGGACTCCTATTTATTTTCAGGACTAATGAAATCACACCATTCATTCACAAAACTAAGAGCTGTCTGCTAACCTCCTAACTCTACATTTTGCCTCCAATCTTCCAATCTATCCTACAAATACCAAAAACTACAATTAACTCAGGGCTATTTTCAGAATGTCTTCCTCTGCTAGACTACATTCTCACTGTCCACTGGATCAAGTTCAATCAGCTCTCTCTGACACTCAATACCCTCTATGCCTATCCATCCTCTTCCTAAGGCATACTCTTTAATCCCACAAGTCTGGGTTTCTCTTTCACATGGCATGTTTATCTCACTTTTTAAAAACTCGTGTTCATTTCTTCCTGCTTGAATGGAGGGCCTCCCCTCCCCACCCACTTCTAAAATCATCCCAAAACATTTTAAGGATAGCTCCCACCTTCTCAGGTGAAGACTTGCATGGCAAATATCAATCAATGATAGATCTTAAAATGTGGTCCCTGGACCTCTGAGACTTTTTGGAGGGGGTACAGGGGAAAACTATTTTCATAATAATATTAAAATATTATCCACCTTGCTCCTTGGGTTGATTTCTATAACGACGGTGCAAAGCACTGGTAGATAAACCTGGGATCTTAGTGCAAATCATGGCATTGGCACAAAATGGTACTAGTAGACATTGTATTCTCTCCTGCCAGACTCTTGCAGTTTAAAACAAAACAAGGAAGTAAAAAAAAAAAAAAGAAAAAAAAGGACAAAGTTAAAAAAAAAGGGGTGGGGGGTAAAGCCAGTTTCACTTAAGATAAATGCCCCTAATGAAGAATAATAATTTCATTGCATCATGGCCTTTGAGTATATCGTTTTAATATTCTGTGTGATAAAATGGGAAGTATATACAACACACGTCTGCTACGAAGTATAATAGTTGTCTGGAGGAAATACCCTTGGATGATGATTTGAATTGTGAGCTAAACTACATGCTTTTTCCATGGACCATCATTTGTACTTGAAAAAAAAAAAACCCTGAAAAACTATGGTTATTTCAACTCGGGTATTTGGCAGGCGTTTTCTCAAAAATGAAAAGTGAGTTTGTCACATCGAGAGAAGAAGCTTGTATTTGTTGCCAATAACAGAATTTGAACTTTCAAATGAAAATCAGAATTTTGGAAAATTTTTATCTGCCACTATGAATTTGGTAGCCTCCCAATACTTAGACTTTTTAAACGAGATCAGTGGTGATACTAATGTGACTTTTTTTAATATTACTAATAAACGTACCAACATTTGGAAGACCTACATAACTCAGCGACCCAAACGGCCAAATGACCAAGGCATGATGTTACATAATTAGGCATGTGCAAAAGATTCAAAGCGCAAGAAAGACCAATGGACTTGAATGTAACTATGTATAGAAAGTTTGTTGATATGGTTTCAGATTCTACATTTAACTAACCTTTAAGAAACTACCTCTTGGTATATTTTGGTGTAATGTTCAAGAAGAATATCCACAATTATGTGAAAAGGCTACTAAAGTGTTTCTACCTTTTCCTACTACATTATTAACTCTGAGAGGCCAGCGTTTTTTGTTTTTTGTTTTTTTTCATGTGCTTCTACCAAAACAACATTTCACAACAGACTGAAAACAAGAGCCAGCCCTGAGAATCCAGCTAAATACCATCATGCCAGACACCAGAAAGATCTGCAAAAATGTACACCCGGGACACTGTTCCCTCTAGGATTGTTTTCATTTTGGCAATGCAGTTATTTTTCATACAAAAAACACATTATGTTGACATAAAATATTATTGTTACTATTAAATGAATTAATAAATATTTTTAATGTTGCAGTCTGAAGTTCCAATCTGGCAAATATCAATAGATATAAGCCCACAGGAAATAAAAGTTCATTCAAGTCCTCAATAATTTATGAGATCTACAAGTTTGAGAACAGCTGTTTTATACCATTAATACCAGCACTTTTTTTTTTCACATAATGTCTTGTTTTACTAGCTCATTATTTTCTATTTTTAAGTCTTATTTTCTCAAACACAGACACACCACTAGACACCAGTGGTGTCTGGAAGGCAGGGACTGGGACATTTGGGTACTGAGGAGGTATTTAGTAAGTACTGAATTCACATATCAAGGAGCATATGTACAAAGTTCTTATAAGATATTGGATTTTAATATCAATGCAATGCATAAATATGTCCTCATGACAGTTCATTGCATTTAGGGAAGAAAGAAGTTACCGCCACTGAATTAGTTTTTATAAAAAGAAACCTGATGCACGGGTATAACTCAGCAGCAGAAATTTAACTGAAGCCCAGGTGTCTAAGCTTTATTTTAGTCCTCTTCCCTCTAGAAGCCACCACATGCATCCCATGTGTCTTCTTAAATTATACAAAGCTCCAAAATAGAGAAAACATAAAAATACCACAAACTCTAAAGAAAACAATTAACCAACAGAAAACTCTAAGAGAGCTTAAGTGGCTGCACTTGATTTTGTTACTATCTGCTTGCTCTTCCGTGATACCATTTCTTGTTCACATTCCAAACACACTTCTCCCTTTCTTAATTTACTAAAGACTCAAAGATTTTAGATAAAGGTGTAGAATTAAGCTATCTCTAATTTTATGAGTTCTCAGAGAGTTTCAAACAAAAACAAATTGAAGTTCCTTTAAGCGTCAGTTAATTTTCTCCTGCTTCAAAGTCTCATAATCTGAATCACATTCAAGAGATGCTAAAGTTTAACTGATCACTTCCCAGGGGTCATTTTTTCAAAAAGCAATTAAATGGCTACTATGTGCCAGACAATGTTGGAGTGCTGGACCATGCAAAGTTGAACAAAATTGCACCCTTGATCTAATGAACACAGAGATGAACCAGAAGAAACAGAGAGAGAGAGAGAGAGAGAGAGAGAGAGAGAACATTATCATAAAATACACTAATCCTAATGGGGTAAATGTATGTCACTATTGCGGAAGCACAGGTGAGGGACACCCAGCTCAACCCAAAAGAGATGGGATTCAGTGATGGAAATAATCCTCAGGCTGAGTCTTGAAGGATGAGCCAGGAGACCTTTTCAGCATATGGACAAGTTGGAATGAGAGGAGATTTTGGAGGGAAAAATGTGGTGGAAAGAGAGAAGACAGCTATTCTTGGAAAATTTTGTATCACATTGAAGAGCCCACATCTTATCCTGTAATGCAGCAGGAGCCACTGAGGGGATTCAACCAGGGAAGCTGCATGTTCGTTTTTGGGTTTTAGGGGGATCATCATGGAAGATACTGATAGAGAAGAGAGACAAACGGGGAACAGGACCGGAGACAGGTAGACGATCTAGAGCAGGGATCAGCAAAACTTCCTCCACAAAGAGAGAGTAGACATAAAGTAAGAGGTTTTGGAAGCTGTATGGTCTCTGTCACAATCAACTTTGCTGTTGCAGTGTGTCAGCAGTCATGTAAACAAGTGAACAGAGCTGTGCCCCAATAAAACTTCATTTGCTAAAGAACAGCAATGGGTTCGGCCCTCGAGCCTTAGTTTGCCAACCTGCAGTCTAGAACAGCACTGTCCTAAAAAGCTTTCTGCAGTAACGAAAATGGTCTATGGATGTGCTACCCAATTCAGTAGACACTAGCCACATGGGGCTGTGAAGCATTTGAAATGTTACAAGTTAAACTGAGAACTGAATTTTTAACTTAATTTAAATATTAAATAGTTACATGTGGCTTGTGGTTACCCTACTGGGTAGTACAGGGTTAGAGTACTAGTACAGTAGCTTAGGCAAGAGATGATGATCAAGGGCACTGACAGTAGAGATGGAGAGTCAGTGGCCAAGGCAAGAAATATTTAGGAGGTTTTCTGGTAAGACCTGGTGATGGACCCAAATGTGGGTAAGGGAGAACAGTCAAAGGTGATTCCCACATATCGAGCGGGAGTGACCAAGAATGGCTGGGCCACATGCTGAACAAGAGGATATGAGACTACAGAGGGAAATATGTTGCATTCTATTTTAGACATGTTGAATTTGATGTGCCACCTGGGAGGAGAAAACACTTGACTAAGACACAAAGAAGTGCGTAGTATTAAATATGTTCTTTTTAAGGAGAAAACAACTGTAGTACAGGGATGTTAAATAACTTACCCAAGGTCAGGGCAGGTAAGCGGCAAGGTTGAATTGCAACTTGAGTGTATCTGATTTTAAAACTCACACATTGCTCATTATGCCAAAATGAGCAAACAGGTAATTGCTGCTGCCTTGAAAATAGAACTCACCCCAGGGAGAAGCACTGGGCCACCCCAGAGGAAGATCAGTGGGCCCAGAAGAGAGCCTCAGGGAACACCAGCATGTATGGAACTGTCTCTTACTAAGGAGAGTGAGAGAGGATGGTCAGAGAAATACAAGGACCAGATGAGTGCAGTGTCATGAAAGCAAAGGGAGTTGGGCCTTAGAAGGAGGTGAGGAATAGCATCGAGTCCACAGAGAGACACAAGACAGGCACCAAGGGTGTTCACTAGATTTTGCAACTAGAAGTCACTGGTGCCTCTAATGAAGCGGTTCCAGCAGAATGACAGAGGAGAAAGCCTAACTTTAATGAGTTAAAGAGCAAAAAAGATACAAAAAAGTAGAGAAAGTAAGTATAGACTATGCACTTCCAGTTTAGCATACTGAATATGTACGTCATTTAGAACTTATTGAACATATACCAAACGGCAAGCACGAAATCTCATTGAATCTCACAACAAACTGTGAGGCCTATAGGCATCGTTATCCCTGTTTTATAGGTAAGAAGCCAGGCTTAGAGAGATTAAATAGTCTTCCACTCATGTCCAATGGTAAGTGGGAGAGCTTGGGTCTGAATGTGGGTCTTTTGACTTCAAAGAACGTGCTCTTTGCTCTATACTTCCACGATTTCAGTCTTTGAGGATTGCAGAAGAATTATTATTTTAAAAAATTAAATGGCAGAGCCCAAGGAACTGATTATCTTCCTCAAAAAATAAGATTACATAGGGGTGCCTGGGTGGCTCAGTCGGTTAAGCGTCCAACCTTGGCTCAGGTCACGATCTCACGATTCATGGGTTGGAGCCCCGCGTCGGGCTCTGTGCTGACAGCTCAGAGCCTGGCGCCTGCTTCAGATTCTGTGTCTCCCTCTCTCTCTGCCCCTCTCCTGCTCGTGTTCCCTCTCTCTCTCAAAAATACGTAAATGTTAAGAAAAGATTACACCATCCGAAACAGTGGCATACAAAATAAGATAGTGTATAAGCACTTGGGAAAGAAAAGGTTAAGCAGCAGATCTATAATCCATTCTTTCCTGTTTTGGGGGTGGAAGGACCACTCCTCCCCCTTCCCCCACCACCTTTGGCAAGAAAAAAAGATCAGGCTAATTGCTTGGTAAGCATACTAATGACAGGCCTCCCAATAAATAGACTAATGGTATGTGTTGCTGGAGAGTCTCATCCACGAATGCTTTTAGGACTTAACCTACTCTAGGATTGCTTATGGCAAACAAACCTAGAATGTACAGATTTATGGGGCCTGACCCTCTGGGGAATGTTACATAAGTTATGTAATTATCTGAGTATTATATGGAGATGTGTCATAACCAAGAAAGCTCCTTCTATGTCCGCAATATAAACTATGCATATTGTTTATGGCCCTCATAGATAACTTCCAGTGTGCCCAATGCAAAAAGGACCCAGGGAGCCATTTTGATGTATCAGGATCCTTGAGATTATTAGTAAGGTTTAATACCGGATATATTCTCTAACTCACATGAGTCTGATTTGACAGTTTCAATTCTCTGGGTTATCTCTATACTACGTCACAAAAGGCTACATGCAATCATGGGAGCCTCCCCTGGCTTGGGACTTTGACCTAAGATTTTAAAGATAGGTAAATTTTTCAAAGATGGAGCGTAAATGGATGATGTGAATAAAGAAAGAAATGTCAGAATAACCCAGAGGTGCATGAGAGAGTAAGTGTTCAAACCTGACTCTAATGAGTAGTAAGAAATAAGGCTGGAGACACAGGGAGCATGCTGCAAGGAATGTCAAAGAGAAGAGTCTAAACAGGATTCAGTTTGTGGAAGAAAATAAGGTATAGAAAATGGAACACAGGGAACACTACGTCAGCAGCACTGTGAGGAAGGGATTGAAGAGAGGGTGAATCTGAAACAAGGGAAGTCAGTTGGAAGGCTATGGCAGTAAGTGAACCATGGACATCCCGAAGGTCCCCAACTAGGACCATGGATATGGAGTGAAAGGAACAGCCAACACTGCACAGAAAAAAACATCAGTAGACCTCGTTAAATGACAGGATAAGGGTAATAAAGCCTCATTACAAATCCATTGGCAAATATGAGTAACTACCTCCCTCCATGAGGTGGAGCTTAATTCCTTCTCTCCCTTGAGAGTGGGCTACATTTTGTATCTTGCTCTTAAAGAACAGAGTAAGGAAAAGAAAAAACTTCACAGTGGAGAAACCTGGCAAATACCACCTCAACCATGTGATGAAAGTTCAAATCCCCACTGATGTCATGTGGACGCATGTACCTCCTGATACGATGTGATGACAAGGGCACTCTGCCTCCATGGAATTCCTCCCCAAACCCCATAACCTCCATCTAGTCATAAGAAAAACAGAAAAATCCAGACTGGAGGACTCTTTATAGAATAACTAGACAGTACTTCTTAACACTGTCAAAGTCAGAAAAATAGGGAAAGACTCAGAACTGTTACAGACGACAGGAGACCAGGAAGACATGACAACTAAATGCAGTGTGGCAGTCTGGATTGAATCCTAGAACAAAAAAGAAAACACTAATGGAAAAACTGGTGTAATCCGACAAAGTCTGTAGGTCACTTAAGAGTGATGTATCAATATCGGTTTCTCAGTTTTGACAAATGTCCCAGGGTAATAGAAGACATGGGCAATAGGAAAAACTAGGTGAGGAGGATATAAGAGTTCCTGTGCTATCTTTGCAACTTTTCTGTAAATCTAAAATTAGAACACTATTTTTCTTAAATGAGGAACTAAGGTAATGTCAATATCAGAATTTGGGAACAGGAGTCAGTTGGTGTCAAGAATATGAACAGGAAAGGCACCTGGGTGACTTAGTCGGTTAAGCATCTGACTCTTGATTTGGGCTCAGGTCATAATCTCATGGTTCTCGAGTTTGAACCCTGCGTTGAGCCCTACATAGGGCTCCCCACTGACAGTTTGGACTTGCTTGGGATTCTCTCTCTCTCCCCCCCCCCCCCCCACCATGCTCTCTCTGCCACTCCCCTGCTCGCACGCATGCACACAAGTGCTCACACATGCTCTCTCTCAAAGTAAATAAACTTAAAAAAAAAAAAAAGAATATGAACAGGACCCAAGATGAACCCAAGTATAATAAAGCATCATCACCTTTCTGAGAGAGCTCTGTTCAAAAGCTAGGACCACCACTTTCTAGCTAGGGGATCTTGGACAAGTTTCTCCAACCCCTCCAACGTTTACTTTCCTCATTTGCAGAATGGTGATAACAGTTCATATCACATATTCTCATTTTTATTTAGTAGCTTTAGGATCTTGGAAAAAAATTTCCCCAAACTAAAGGTAAACAGCATAAGTGTAAAATAATGATATCAATAACCTACCGCTGATTCACAAAAGGGCTGGAAAGTTCTGCAAGCAGGCGAAAATTCCCAATGTATGCCAGCACTCCATCCTTCTGGATGATAAACATAAAATACAATGTCAGGGAGGCCATTCTTATCAAAATTTCCAAATATTAAAGGAACATTCAATAACTTCTCAGCATAAAATAACAATGTCAAAACAGACCAAGTCTCCTAATTTTCTTCATGAGAAATTAGAAATGTCACTAGAATTCTACATTATTTTTAAAAGACAGCATATTGTATACACTTATGTTCATTTATAAAAACAGATTTTAAGCTGTTGTCTCATGTTGAATTAATGAATTCTGCAAATAGCCATCAGTAACGGCATCCTCAAATTGCTGTAGAAATAATTACCAAAGTAGCGTGAATTTCAGCACTTGAGGAATTTTAGAGCAATTAAATACCTAATAGAAACTCATTCTTATATCTATTAATGAAAGCACCTTAAAATCTCAAAAGTGTACTTCATATCCTAATTAACAACACATGAGACAGTGAGCCGATGCTTATCTGCCAAATGTAACAACACATGCTAAAACTGATCTATCACATTTGACCTGCAAAAATATTTGTCAATCGGAAGATCCTACAGCTAAAACCCATGCTTTCAGGACCTTTCTGAATTTAGAAACATAATACCTAGTACACTGTATGAATTTAATAATACGAAAAGTAGAGCAGAGTTAATAAGCATTAGAAAGAACACCAAATGTATACATTCCAAAAATATCATGTAATTTAAAAACTGTTACTAGGTAAATAGAGTCATTCCACCACTTCCAGTTAAATCAGAATTATGATTGTACATAAAAAGAAATAATCCTACCTGCCCCCAAAACATTAGGTATACGTGGAACTTCAGTCCTAAAAGCTATATACATGCTGCTTTCCAAATGGGAATATAAAGCAAAAACAAAAAACAAAAAAACCCTTTTTATTTGAAGGGTTTTCAGTTCTTCTCCATGGAAATTATTTTAGAGATTAAAAATTCAGAGCTGGTTTCAAGACTTAGCTTTTCCAAGACTAATCTAGAACTTTTTATAATCTCAAACTCACTGGCCTTAGGGAAACTGAAACGTGTGATGAGGAGAAATGGAAGGAGGAGGGACAAAAGGGCAAAGGCAGTGGGCAAGGTGAGTACAGCCATACCAGTCCAAGCACACATGACAACATAGGAGAAATAACTATGTACATGTGTCACGACTTTATCACGGAAATATAAAGAATCGGTGTTTATTTGAAATTATATATTTTTCTGTATTATTTACTTTTCTGTTACAATAAAAGCTTTTATTTAAACAAACAAGATTAGTTAAGAGTGGTAATTAGTCGTAATTAAAAATAGGACTAATTTAACAAATAAAATGCGTGAAACTGTAATATTTTTAGGTTTCCTTTTGCCCTTTTAACTTTCTTTTGGATATTTAAATTTAGGAGGCTACATTATTATATATTTTTAAGAGACATAAATCCGAGACTTTGTAAAAGGAGAATGTAAATACAATGGGACTAATTAGTTGTTACCTATATTTAATAAAAAATAATAGTGACATCTTCTTATCCACAATACAGATTTTTCTTTTTCTTTTTCCAGTATTACTTCTCTTAACTGCCTACAGCCTTTGGTGTGTGTGTGCGTGCGTGTGTGTGTGTGTGTGTGTGCATGTACACAAGCAAGTACACACACACACACATACACGCACACACACGTATTTTTTTTTCAAGAATGAAATACAGTCTAACATAAAATTACTTTGACTTGTAGCTGTGCTCTTAGGAATCCACATTACAGTATCACTCCAATAGGATGACCTCAACCTAAATATTTTCTTAACAAAGGTGTGAGCATAAAATACTTGAGACTTTTACTAGCAACAGCAGGCTTTTTGGAGTTACAAGAATTAAGTTCCTAGCTCTCTGAAAAGGTCCATCCACTTTGTATCTATAGGCTTGTTTTGATAGACCAGCTATTTGTCTCTAAGGTCTTTTGCATGTACAAATTCATCATATAAACTATCCACTTCTAAAATATCCATCCTTTTTCAATACTGGAAAGCATACAAAATGGATTCCAAATAAGTTACAGTTCTAGTGAAGAAAATCCTGTTCAATGTGGCTACCATTTTCTGGTAATGCTTTTGAGTTCAGAAGCAGTTTTATTTCCCCAAATGAGCCATTCTTCCATTGTATGCTTGTCACAACCCTCAGACTACATTAACTAACAGAGGTGCTAATAGTTCATCCTTTTCTAGATGCTTACGGGTTCCTCAGCAGTCATCAGTTTTAAAGAAACAGTACATAAATATCTGATTATTTAATGTAATATTTTTCTGTTTTCTCATCCTCGATTTATTTCCAAATTACAGAAGGACATTCTCTTTGCCTCACACTCTACACATGTGATTTTACGGCTGGCCAACGCATGCTGGCAATAATTGTAGCTATCTTATAGGCACAGGTCTATGGAAGCCATCTCCCTCCATTTCTGTGAAGTCAAAACTCTCATTGGTTCTTCAGGTCTTGAGGAAGCTAAAGGTGGGAAAGAACTTTCATTATGAAAGCCTCAACATCAGAGGTAAGCAAATCACATCTCTTTGTGGCACTGTTCTACGCGAGGTGTGGAAGGTGTTTCACAGGTAGTATCTTTTCATTTTCTTTGGTGAGAAGTGTATAGACCGAATGGAATTTGCCACGTTTACATTTGCACTGTCTGCCAAATGTGCAGACGTATTGAGCAAAATCTAATTCGTCTTTGAACAACACATCAACAATTGTTATTTCATGTGGTTTCTTTATAATCTTCATAGGAGTCAAAAATTCAACTTGAAACTCCATTTTTCAAATCCCAGGAGCTAAGAGTTTTTATTGCTGTGATTCCATGCAACATCTGCTAGAGGAAAGAAAGCACGATTATTGGGAATATCCAACAGAGTAAGCTCTCTCTACTGTGAGAAACCAACACATCTGTTATTAGAATTTACCCCTTTTTCGCCGACAGGATGTTTTCGTTGCAACCTCTGGATCGGGAAATGTAACTTTACTCAGTTTTGTAGAACAGTCAAGGGAACAATAAAATGTGTATATCCATGTGGTATGTCCAAGTTTTATGCCTGCTATTATTTCAACTGAGGGTCAGTGTCTTTTTGGAAGATGAAAAACGTACAGCTCCATTTAGATGTACTTGTCTGTCTCATTTCAGACTTGTGAGATGCAGTCTCTTTAGGCGCTTTTCCATCCCCATCTCTAGCAGGCCTGTATTAGATTGCTGGGGGTGCCATAACAAAGTACCACAGGATGGGTGGCTTAAACAACAGAAACGTATTGTCTTACAGTTCTGGAGGCTAGAAGTCTCAGATCAAGGTGTTGGCAGGCCCATGCTCCTTCTGGAGGTTCTAGGGAAGGATCTGCTCCAGGCTTCTCTCCTAGTTTCTTGCAGTTCCTTGGCTTCTAGGCATCCCAACTCCAATCTTCACATGGCATTTTCCCTACGTGCATGTATGTGTCCAAACTTGCCCTTTTTATAAGGATACCAGTCATGTTGGATTAAAGGACCCATCCTATTCACCTATGACCTCATGTTCACTTAACCAAAAACATCTGTAATGACCCTATTTGCAAATAAAGTCACATTCAGTGGTACTAGGGCTCAGATCCTCAACATAAGAATTTGGGGGTAGGATACAATTCAATCCGTAACAATGCCCAATCCTAAATTCTTTTCTGCATATTGTATAGTCTAGTCTCTTTTGGTTATCTAATACCCTAACCCATGTGTCTTTCCATCCACCCATAACATTATATACTAATGTATATAATAATATATATTACACATATTTCCATATATAATAACTATAACCTTCTTTATTGGTGAACTTTGGGGGCATTCTGGTGTTGGTATCATAGTGTTCTCATTCTCATCTGATCTTCCAAAGGGCAAAGATGACTGTTAATGCTCATGATTACAACACACTTCCATGGTATCATTCAGTGTAATGCGACAATAAATGATCCATTATTATGAACTGCAAATCGTGGGTGCCACAATTTTTTTGCATCAAAGGGAAAGACTTCACAGGATACGGGATTTTCAGTAGTAAAACAGTAAAACCAGGATGGACTTGGGCAGGCCACTCCCTTCTTTATTATGAATTTTATTATAATGAATCCCAAATGGTAGGTAAACTTTTTCATTTTAATACATAATTAAAATCACATTCCTAGCTCCGAGAAAGAGGAATGAATAAAGAGTAAATGTCTGACCTCTCTAACTCATCCAGCACAAAGAAGCACTTTCGAGTAATAGGAAGCAAATTGCCTTTCATATTCCAAGTTCCTGGATGTTTTATGGACTTATTTTTTAGTTTTGGTGATTTATTTAAAGTTTAGGTGAGTGTTTCCAAAGGAAGTGATTGGAATATTTCAGTTAAGAAAAGGTCAGAAAAATAAGTAATTGTGTTTAGTTGGAGACCATCCTGGTAAAATTAAAAAGCTGAAATGTTCTGCTTTCCTCTTCTCCCATAGTTAAATTCTTCAGTGACTAGGGGAAGGGAGAAGAGCTTTGAAAACAGTGCACAACTAGAACATGACCCTTGGGGAGGCAATAAATGCAAAGAAAAGAGTTACTTTAGTGAGATTCTTACTTGAACCAGACAGAAAAATTTCAGAAATAGTTGATTAGTATAATCCTCTATCATAATAACTTCACGTACTTAACACTCACTTTTGTTTTTAAAGATAAATTTTCCCATCTATAACATTGCCTTTCTCCCTCAGTTAAAGGTAGCTCTTTTTCCAATCTACTTTTCCTAACAATCTTCTTTTGTTTAGTTTTTTTAAAATGTGTGGCATTCTAGGTAACTATACCCAATGTTTAGAGAATATGACATACCAAATTGCTATAAGATATGAGTTAATATATTCCTAAGGTCAGCCAAAGCCTTGCTAAATTACTTACTATATCTTTCAAATAAATCATTTTATCCAAATATGAAATGCAATACTGAAATTTTTTAAGTTTTTGTTTGTGATTTCTAAAATATTTTTAAGCAGACAGTCCAAAGTCATGCAAAATATTGAAATAGTAGCAATCGCCTTACTCTTAAATTTTAAGAAACAATTGTAAACATTGCTTTCTAGTGAATTTTAAAAATACAAACTTATTAACTATACTATGTCTAAGACTTTTTTGAGAGTTTAGAAGATTTCTTCGAACTCCTTTCAAGTGGTTATAAAAGTAACTTTTAACCAAAGTGTCAAATTCGTATCAGATAAAACTGGACTCTATAATAGTCTTTAAATACTAAAAGTTACTAGTAAAAATAGTCAATTTGATATGTTGCTTTCATCTAAATTTAGCCAAAATGCAGTATCTCCACACTGAAAAAAACCTCTTGAGTTTATAAAAGAAATGGGCATAGCATCCTGGCTTTTCTTCTAATTTCTCTTCCCTCTTCCCAAAGAAAATGGTTCTCTCATATCTAACACAGTCGTTCTCAAAGTGTGGTCCCCAGACTAGCAGCATCACCAACACCTGGAAATTTGCTAGATGTACATTTTCTTGGGCCCCATTGCAGACCTACTGAATTAGTAACCGTGGAGGTCAGATGAGCAATATATTTCTAATAGGCCCTCCAGGTGATTCCAATATTGACTAAAGTTAGAGAACTACCATCCTAGCTTACAGATGATCTAGGAATCTCGAAGCCCTTAGGAAACTAGCTCCATACTTCTCTGAAATTGTAATTAGTGAAGATTTACAAACCCCCCATCAGATCCTACAGCATTAGCAAGGTAGACCAGCTGCATCCGTCTAGAAATATTTTCCTGACTCCTGAATCCTGAGCTAGGTCAGGTGTTTCAACAGATTTCTCTGCCTGTCTGTTAAAGTACTTACACCCTTGCAAATTATCTATATTCCTTGTGTCTCGTTTATTGTTGTATCCATAAAGCCTACTACAGTGCCTGGTGCATATTTCCTGAGTTGAACCTCGCCTACTCCTCAGTGTGAAGCAAGGAGAATCACCTCCAAAACCAATTCCTAAGAGTCCTGCAAACCTATATCTGAGTGGGTGAGCACTCTGATGAGAATATTAGTGTTCCATTGTAAAAGAAAAGGAGAAAAATATCCAGATTTTAATTTTGTAAAGAGATCAGTAGAAAAGAATTAGAGGTCATGAGAAATGTGTTATGATAAAAAAAAGTCTTGATATTTAATCTCCAAAACTTGATACATTTAGATTAGTGAAACAAGACAGAAAAAAGTGGGTTGGCAAGTAAGAGGTGGGGAAGATCAACTCACACCCATCACATTGGCTAATATCAAAGACAAAAAGTAAGTGCTGGCAAAGGTATGGAGAAAAGGGGACCCTCATGCACTGTCGGTGGGAATATAACCTGATGCAGCCACTGTGGAAAACAATAGAGGGTCCTCAAAAAATTAAGAATAAAACTATCATATGATCCAGCAATTCCACTTCTCGGTATTTACCTGAAAAAAAAAAACAAGAACACCAACGCACCCCTATATTCATCACATTATTTACAACAGCTAAGCTATGGAAGCAACTGAAGTGCCCATCAATAGATGAATGGACAAAGAAGATGTGGTACGTATATACAATGGAATATTAGCCATCAAAAAGAATGAAATCTTGCCATATTTGAGAACAAGAATGGGCTGGACCTGGAGGGTTTTAGGCTACATTAAATAAGTCAGACAAAGAAACAAATACCATATGATTTCACTTATATGTGGAATCTAAAAAAACACATGAATAAACAAAAGGGAAAAGAAACAGATTCTAGATACAAAGAACAAACTAATGATTGGCAGAGGAGAGGGGTGTTGGGGGGGGGGGTGTCAGAAGCCTAACAGAATGGAAAGGGAAGGGTGTTAAGAGGTACAAACTTCCAGTTATAAGTAGGTCATAAAGATATAACGTACAGCAAGGAGAATATAGTCAGTAATATTATAATAATTTTATATGGTGATAGATGGTACTAGACTTAACATGGAGATCACTTGGCAATGTATAAAAGCATAAAATCATGATAATGTAAGCCTGAAACTAATAGGATATTGTTTAAGTATACTTCAATTGAAAAAAAAAAAAAAGAGGTAGGAGAATTTGAGACCTGCATGACAGCTATGGATCAGAAGGAAAATGGCTAGAAGCTGGTTATGTATGGGCATGCCAGCAAACTAAGAAGCCCTTTCTTAACTGCATGATTTGTGGCTATTACTGAACTTCTCTAACCCCATTTCCATATCTCTATAAATATGGTGAATACTTTTTAAAGAGCTGCTATTAGGAGTGTATGGCTGCCCCTCCCACCGTCCTCATCTTCCCCATTTTATGAAACAGTGGAATGACAGAATTAACTGAGAAATGGAAGTGTCTATGAACCACTATATCCTGCTGCTGATGGCAGAATTTCCATAAATATTTATTGGCCAGCTGACTGCTAGAATCTTTCAAACTCTTATTCTATTTGGGCAATTCATTATGATAATTAAGCAAGTAAGTCTGGGGAGGCAGGGATGTTAGGACAGGATCACAAGCCTGTGGCATGGAGGCCAGGATTTGAACCCTAGCACTCCTGGGTGACCTCTGGCCAAGCTGACCTAAATTTCAGTTTCTCAGGGCACCGAGATCCAGTTAAGCATCCGACATCAGCTCAGGTCATGATCTCATGGTTTGTGAGTTGGAGCCCCGTGTCGGCTCTGTGCTGACAGCTCAGAGCCTGGAGCCTGCTTCGGATTCTGTGTCTCCCTCTCTCTCTGCCCCTCCCCTGCTTGTGCCGTGTCTTCTTCTGTCTCTCAAAAATGAATAAACGTTAAAAAAATTTTTTTAAATAAATAAATTTAAGTTTCTCCATTTGTAAAATGGGCATAATACCATCTTTTTTGACAGAACTGATGTGAGAACAAGATACGTACTAATAGCAACCAAGAAAAATATGAAAATAGAAAAGGCACTCAAAAAGTGGAAAAAAGGGGCATCACGGGGGGCTCAGTCAGTTGAGCATTCGACTCTTGATTTCAGCTCAGGTTATGAACCCAGGGTTGTGTGAAGAAGCCCGATGTTGGGCTCCATGCGGAGTGTGGAGCCTGCTTAACATGCTCTCTCTCTCGGCCCCTTTCCCCTGCTCTCCCACTCTCTAAAAAAAATAATAATAATAAATAAATAAAAAGTAAAATAGTGGAAAAAATTTTGCAGTTAAAGGTGAAACTGAACCCAGTAATTTTTCATATCCTGATTGTACAGAAGACTGATTAAGTTTAAGAACAAGTCCTAAAAGGGCCTATGCCATCCTGTCTATGTAGAAGTCTCCACCTCACTGATATTTGAGTGACTTCACAGGACCAAGGGCCCAGCCTGAAACGATGAGCAGAAAGGGATGATAATAAGAATGACACGTCGCCATCACAATTAGTGAGGACTAAATGTTGGTTCACTATTGCTATTTCAAGATAAAACAAAAATTATGTCCACACATCACTTCTCAAAAAGTCGTCAATCTTACTTTCTAATTGTTGCAGGAAAAAAACATCCAGTTTGAAAAGAAAAATAAATACTTCCACGGGGGAACAGTTTTATCTACCAAATAGGTGACACCAACTTTCCACCTCACAACTATATTTCACTCAACTCAAATTTCACTCTGTTCAGGACAACTTTATGTTTCTTACCATCATAATGTGGTAGGGTTGAAATGGACTCTGAAGATGGCCTCGTTCTATTACCAACCGATTTTTAAATCCCATCTACCAAAGCTCTTCCAATTTGCCCTTCAGCCTGCACAACTCCATGGTGAGAAGTGTAGCATCTCCTAAAGCTGCCTGCTCCTTCCTGGGAGTGCTATTCATAAGTTTCAGAACTCTAATGCACCCTCTCTGACTTCCATCTACCAGTCCTACTTCTGATCATGGTAATCCAAAATCTCTTCTTCACATGATAACCCTTGAAATATTTAAAGACCATTCATGTCTACCTTCTTTCCAGGTATCATTTCCAATTTGCTCAGAAAATTCTGGTCTACCCCCTTCAGAGTTCCTGAACCTTATTAACTGGCAGTCTTCAGACAACAAGAACAAAGAGAACAAACAACAAAAACCAACCAATCTCTTGGTGAAAAAAAAAAAATGTTTACACACAATAATCTCTACACATTAGCCAGTAAAGTCAAACATGTACAAACATCTTTTTGAAGGTGCAGGGTAACCTTTCCAAAGAGAATTTTAGCAGAACATGTCCATATACTTAAAAATGTACATCCCACTTGCCCAGGATTTCCTCTCTACAGAATTATTCTTTGAAAATAATTGTGGGGGCGCCTGGGTGGCTCAGTCGGTTGAGTGTCCGACTTCGGCTCAGGTCACGATCTCGCGGTCCGTGAGTTCGAGCCCCGCGTCGGGCTCTGGGCTGATGGCTCAGAGCCTGGAGCCTGCTTCCGATTCTGTGTCTCCCTCTCTCTCTGCCCCTCCCCCGTTCATGCTCTGTCTCTCTCTGTCCCAAAAATAAATAAACGTTAAAAAAAAAATTAAAAAAAAAAGAAAATAATTGTGTATGGCACAAATATGAAAAGATATAAGAATGTTCACTCAAGTTATATACAATAGTGAAGCTCAGAACAAACGTATAACAATAGGGAATTGGTTAAATATGATTATATATCCACATGCTGCCAATAGAGCTAATGATCCAACCAGATGGCCTGAGAATAAAACACATTTTCAGAACTTACAAAAAACTTAGAGAATTTACCTCCTTCACACTCTTCCTTAGGAAATCATTTGAAGTTATGCTGCAGCACAATGAGTGAGTGAACCAAGAAAGACAGACATGGGATCCAGGAAACAGTGGCCCCAAACCAGGAAAGTCATGGCAGGAAGCCCAGGACACTGGGCAGCAGACCTAGAGAGCAGTCTGTTCAGACTGAAGTGGAGAATGGAGGGTTCCAAGGGCAGGTATCTGGGAAAAAACGATTGCAGAGATGTGATGCTATCCTTGAGAGTATGGAACAACTCAAATATATGATAAAGGCCAAGAATATGTTGCAAGAAAAAAGGGAAGCATTGGAAACTCTAAACAAAAATTAGACAGGAAATGTAATCTTGTTTGTGCAGTCCACTATTTTAATATGATTGTCATAATTGATTGTCATAATTTTCATATTGATTTTCTCTGTGTCGGATCAAACAGATGTAAAGGAAAACTTGGTTCAAAATCTTGACAATACAACCCCCCACCCCCACCAAGTACAAATGACAAACTGAGAAGTGAAGTAGTGGTTAGAGACACAAAAAGTAGCATAGGAGCACTAATACCCTCACCTTAAAAAGTATCAAGAGGTGCTACAGAACCAGAAATGGAAGTTTTCAGAGGAACTTAGAAACTAAAATTCCTTTAACAACACTGAAAGGAAGACGGGAAAGGAAAGAGAGATGTGAGAGTTAAATGCTTATCGTAACAAGAAGATAATGTCATCCAACATTGACAAATAAGACGGTGACAGTCTCCAAAGATGGCTGCCATCACTTCCTTCCCTTCCTAGATGTGCACAGTGCTCCTCATATGAAGAGGTGGGGTCTTATTTTCCTCCCCTTGAATCTAGCCTGCCCTAGAAAACTCACGTGACCACCAGAATGCAGTGGAAGTAACATCCTGGGTCTTCTGAAGCTCAGTCATGAGAAGCTTTGCAGAGGGGCCGCAGGAGGGGCCACAAACAGGCACTGTAGGTGACAGCCCTGCTGAGGTCCCAGCAGAGAGCCAGCATCAATTGCCAGACACTGGAATGAGTCTGTTTCAACCCAGTTGAGCCTTTAGAGGACTCCAGTCCCAAATGCTACTTAACAGCACCCACATGAGAGATCCCATGCAAGAACTGTCCCACTTTTTTTTTTTATATTATTAAGAACTCATGAGTCAATGGTTTTCAATGGCTACAATAGTTATTCTAATTGATTATCAAAATGTCATATTTTTAGCCAATGAGAGAGCTTTCATGTTAGTTCTTATGTCCTTTAGACATAACCCCATTAGTCTTTGATAGGCTTCTTGCTTTCTGACATAAGATTGCCAGTTATTTTGTTGTATGCAATACTTCAATGTGTAAAATAAATTTTAAATTTTGAGCCCATTTTTGTCATATATAATCAAACACAGAACGTTATTTTTGACTTATGCATACACTCATTGGAAAAAAGTGGAAATACCTAAATGTAAATGGTAATTAAGTAAATATAGTCATCTCTGGGTTGTGGGATTTGGGAATTATTTTTTCTTTTTGCTTGTCAATATTTTCTAATCCTCAAATAAAAATTAATGACCTGTCTAATTTCTTCAAATGGCCTCTGCCTATATGTTTTTCATAGCTTTTTTAATGTTTATTTATTTTTGAGAGAGAGAGAGAGAGATAAGGGGCAGAGGGAGAGGAAGAGAGAACCCCAAGTAGGCTCCACACTGTCAGCGCAGAGCCGGATGCAGGACTCTATCTCATGAACTGCAAGATCAGGACCTGAGCCGGAATCAAGAGTGGGTCACTTAACCAAATGAGCCACCCCAGTGCCCTTTTTCAATTCACAGTGTTGCTATAAGGGGCCTTAATCACGGTCTTCCCAAATGTATACTTTTGTGGTTCTCTTTCTGCCTCTCTGAAGTTCTCCTCTGCCTCTTTTAGAGGATCATCCTTCTTCTGGTTCCTGCCCCTGCCCCCACAACACAAATCTTACTTCTAATGCATACGGGCCCCTTGCCCCTGGGACAGCTGTGCTACTGCCACAAGGTCTCACAGCATCTCAAAGTATCTTTCTGCCCAAACGGTCTCCCATGTCCTTCCATAGTATCACATCCCTTTAGTGCTCTGGATCCTTTTGCCCTCTTCTTTCCCTTCATTCTGTGAAATCCAAATTAGTCACCCTGCTCTGTTGACTACAAAATGGCTTTTAGATTTTTTTTCCTTCATTAACATGACCACCACCATAACCCCTAAAATTAAATTCCTTCATAATCTATCACTCATATTATTCCAATAACCTCCTACAACATTTCCTCCCCCATGTAGCATTTTTTTCTACATATCACCATCAGTCTTATCTTTCTAGTATGCCAGTTGTATCAAGTTTTTTTGTTTTTTGTTTTCTTGGGTTTTTTTGGCTAATGGGCCTACAACAACTCTGTGAAAAGTGAAAATGCAAGTCTGTTGATCTGGGATGTTGACTCCATCAGGTGACTCCATCTTATTCATCCAAATGTACAACCACTACCAAGCGCACACAGATCCACCCTGACACCCTAGTCCTTACTATCACCTCCGAAGGTCTGACTTCTCCTCAGGGATTTTCCTCATGTCTTCTGACCTAGGAAGTCTTCCCCACTTTTTCCTGCTAATCTAAACATTTTTTTTTTTTGAGAATGAGGTTAAGTCCCATCTACCTCAAAAGCTCTTTTAGAAAATTCAAAAAAGCACAAATATATATAGGAAAATTTATGCACAACTCATATTCACTACAAGAATATACATCAAGTATGGTCAGTAGTTATCTCTGAAGAATCAGACCTAGACAACATTGGACTTACTAAGTCCTATATTTCAACAGTCTCAGATTTTTTTTTACATATATCCATGTTCAGACTAAAAAAATTAACAGAAGTTAATACAGTCATCTTTCCGTTCCCTAAACTGTAATGGCATTACCGATTTATCAGTGGGCGATGTGTTCCTTGAATTTTTTGATAGTTTCTTACGCTCAAATCTTAGCTACCTAATGGAATTGCACAGGTTCCATCATATGCCTTGTCCCCTGTACCCCCAGAGCTCCTTCGTTCAAAACCACACAGGGGTGGAGAACTATGCTTCAGTCTTGCTTCTATATTTTCTGCTCCTGTATATCAATGACTCATCACCTGTTTAATCCAGTACACCTGTGACAGCATTAGGTGGGACATGGCAACCATGAGATAAGCTTTAGGTTATGCGTGATTCCTCACCACCGTATCCCCTTCTCTCCTACTCAAGAAAACCTACTGAAATACAAATGAGATAGATGCGATTAAAGGGACAGGCTCAAGTCTAATAGTTTTAGACAAATAAATTACAAATTTTGATACTTTACTGTTAGCAAATTATGACAAAACTCACAATTCACTTCTGGTCAATATGGCTTTTCCACCTCTGCCATCTACCTTTAAGGAGCTCTCTGCCTGTAGTAAAACTCATACTTGCCTTGGCCTCTACGTGATTCTGTGAGGGAAAACAAAACAGGATTTGTCTGATCCCTTCCGGAGCTGAAAATTCTTTTTGCCAGTGATTATGAAAATCTGGATTTTCTTACCATGGGAAATTTAATTTTCTAACAGCTGAGAGTAGCTAGGGTCACGGCCTTCGAAGGGAAGGGAGAAAGAGAACTAAAAGTATGACGCACCTACTTCTGTTGGCGTGGTGCTACATACTGTGCTGCCATCAATGAGTGGGAGTGGGGTGGCCACCCTTTCCCACCATAGGGCTGGAGAGAAATTCTGAGCATCCCACACCGGACACTCGTGTAAAAATGTGACTGTGTTCCATGGGAGCAATAGTGAGGTGTTTTATAGGTTATTGCACGGACCCGGAGCCTTAACACATTTCCATGGAAACCCCTTTCAGAGTTCCACCAATCTAAAAGTGACATTTGGGAACAAAACCCATCCTATATTTAATAACTTTTTGCTAAACTTTAATCATTAAAGGTTTTTGATCATTTATTTACAAGACAATCGAAGGCCTGAGTGAACACACAGGATCAGATGATTGCCAAATCAGACTCATGTGAAACCGTGATCTTTCCCGGTACTGAGCTTTTAGTAAATGTTCCAAGGATACAGGCCATCAAATGATTCAGAGGACACAGAGAGAGTTGCGGGACATCAAAGGCAGCTGGTAAGTCAGGTCCTCCCTGTGCTGAACAGGCGACTCCGGCCCAGAAGGTATGAACACTCTACTAAGCGAGGTTCGCCAAGTTTCCCACACGGCAGTGAGAGTTTAACTTATAAAACATGTCCATTCTATACTCTCCAAAAGCTGTACAGTGCACATGACATTCTCCAAGGAGGCAGGCCTCACATTCCTGTGTTCTCTTTACCATGGGTTGTCTTTAACCAGGGACATCCTAAAGGCATTCCACAGTCAAGGTCTCTTCTCCCAGCAAGTGTCAGTACTCTGTCTACCCAAAGGTCCTGCTGACAAGGTTAGACTAGAGTCACCGGCCCTCCTTTCTTCCCCTCCCTTTCTCCCAAGAAACAAATGGCTTGGCAGGCCAGCTGCTTTCACCCCTTCCTTCCAGGGTTACTTAGGAACCTGGTGACATAGCTTAGCTTATTCTTACTTGCCCACTGCCTACCCCCCAAGCATTAGAACCAAATCAAATCATTTTAACAAAACAGCTGAATCACAGAATTTCATCATTAAAATAAAACTTCAAAGATTTTTTAGTGCAAACTCCTACTCAAAGTTTCTACTTATTATATCTATTTTTGTATCTATCTGATTGAAGATATCTTATGGTAGAAAGAACTACTTTAAAAGGCCATTGTTATAATTTTCTTTTCATTCAATGGTGTCTCTTCTGTAAAACAGAAGTCTCACCTGCCTCACTTTTACTGTCCCCAAAGGTCCTAGTTCTAACACCTGAATTAATCCAGAATTAGTCCATTCTCTTCTACTTAATAATCCTCTCACATTCCCCAGGACCTTTCCAAACCATCATGTCCTACAACTTATCTTTTGTGGGCTGACCTCTCTGGGTCCTTCAATTGTTTGTCTCAGAACAATAGCTTCCTATTCTAATCTCTGCTCTGTCATCTGGCAGCCCTTTCCCCTACCCCCTGCATATTCAAGGTCAAGGGCTCCAGATAATGAGCTTGGGTGTGGTCTAACAGGAAAACTGTAATTTGTGTTTGAATTGGATGCTGTGCCTCCCCTAATAGAGTCTAAATTTGAAAACAGCTTTCTTTTTAAGCAGATGTGACATGCTATTGGCTCAACTGAAGTTGTGGTCATTTATCACCTCCAGATCATTCCTCCCCACCTATATACATCGTCATACCTAACCGCAAAACCTAACATTTATCATTATTAGGTTCCATCTATTTGTTTCAGCCTACTGCTCCAGCTTGAAACTTTTTAAAAATGTAATACATCATCCAGCATATTATTAGTTCCCCTTCCTAACCTTGTTTCAGTCATTTGATAAGCTTGTTAAAAAAAAAAAAATCTTTTTATTGTGGTAAAATATACATAACATAAAATTTACTTAAAAAAAAAATCTTTTTATTGTGGTAAAATATACATAACATAAAATTTACTTTTAACTACTTTTAAATGCTTAAGTCTCTAGAACTTTTCATATCCCCAAAATGAAACTCCTCCATTCAACAGTAACTTTACAATACCCCCTCCACCCAGCCCCTGGTAACTATCCTATTTTCTGTGTCCAAGCATTTGACTGTTCTAGCACATCGTACAAGGAGAATCATATAAGACTGGTTTTTTTTTAATCTAATTAAGAAAAAAAAATCACTAGCTTCACCACACATAAACTGTAAAAAAAATAATAATAATAAAATAAAATAAAAATCTAATTAAGAACAAAATATTGACCTGGGTAGACATGGCAATCATCTTGGCTGACATCTATTTTATCTTCACACATAAGTCCAATATATGAACTATTTCCTTTCCTGGTATTGAAAGGAAACAGGCTTCAAAAGCCAAGCCAGGTTAGAGAAAGAAAGGGAGACAGTTCTGCTAAAATGATCCAACTGTGCAAATCTGAGGGGATGCTTTTCCACACAGAAAAGAGTGAAGTGGTAAGCACAGTATAAAGAAAGAAGAGGTAGCCTTGAACTCTTCCTAAAACAAAATGGAGGAAGGCCTTAAGGAGGTTTGTTATGTTCATGAAATATCGGCAATGGTCACTTCAGATATTCTATAAGAAAAAGTAAATATTAGGGGCACCTAGGAGGCTCAGTCAGTTCTGTGTCCGACTCTTGATTTTGGCTCAGATCATGATCTCACGGTTTGTGAGATCAAGCCCCACATCAGGCTCTGTGCTTAGGGCGGGAGCCTACTTGGGATTCTCTGTCTCCCTCTCTCTCTGCCCATCTCTCTCTCTCTCTCTCACTCTCTCTCTCTCTCTCTCTCTCTCTCTCTGCATCAGGCTCTGCACTGATGGCGGGAAGCCTGCTTGGGATTCTCTTGTCTCCTTCTCTCTCTGCCCATCCCCCCACTCTTTAAAAAATAAACAAACATTTAAAAAAGTAAATATTAAAACAAATTCCAAAACCCAAACACATTTTTTCACCCCTACATATGTACATCACATGTCTTTACATAGATGCACATACATATATAACACATATTATTTTTTAAATGGCCACTTAACATTTTTACCATGACTAAATCCCTCAATTAGTAGAGTTATAAGCTCACTGTATAATTCTAGTTGTATGCAGATTTGAATAAGTAAGCTATATAAATAATAAAATACTTTAGGACTTACTTCTGCTAGTTTATTGCTCATTACAGTATAAGATGACAATATTTTGGTAATCTTTTATTTCAGTGGAAAAAAAGGTTAACATGTTATTCCAGTTTTTAAAATATTTTCTTTGATTTAACTATTTGATTTTTTTTTTTTACCTAAAAATTTTTTTAAATGTTTTTATTTATTTTTGAGACAGAAAAACAGAGCATGGACAGGGGAGGGGCAGAGAGAGAGGGAAACACAGAATCTGAAGCAGGCTCCAGGCTCTGAGCTGTCAGCACAGAGCCCGACGCGGGGCTCAAACTCATAGAGTGTGAGCTCATGACATGAGCCGAAGTTGGACGATTAACCGACTGAGCCACCCAGGAGCCCCAATATTTAATATGTTTTTAAGTTTATTTGAGAGTGTGCATGTGGGGGAAGGACAGAGAAGAGGGAGAGAAAGAATCCCAAGCAGGATCCTCGCTGTTAGTGTGGAGCCCGAGCGGGGCTGGATCCCACTAATTATGAGATCATGACCTGACCTGAAACCAAGAATTGGACACTTAACTGAATGAACCACCCAGGTGCCCCTAACATGTCATATCATATGAAAATTTAGTGGGAAATAGAAATCACACAGACCTTACTACTGAATCTTGCTTTAGTAAGCTATATTAGGTGGCTATTTTAATACTTGCCTAGTCAACAGAAATGTTAATTTTTGAAATTGTATTACTTTTAAAATGTTGTTGTAACAGCCATGATAGTTAATTAAAATTTTTCTTTAAGACTATCTTAATGGGAGAAAAGAAGGAAATACATTATTTATGCGTAACTGAGAATAGGCAACACTATTCAAACCATCTTAAAACATTTAAACAGTTTAACACTGTTAATGATAAACTGTTAGTGAGTCATGGCATTTGTTGCATGGTGTTGTGGAAATTCTTTAGACTAAACCTAAGACTAATATTTTTCTAATTCTTGTCTCCTGATATAAATTACAACTTTATCGTATCTGACATAACAAGCCTTTCATTTTTCAGCACCACTTCCTACATACCTCCTTGCAAAGTGTTTTTAAAATGTGGACACTGGGGCAGAACATTAAACAAGAAACAAGTTCTCACCTTCAAGGTATTCACACTGCACCTTAAATACCCTTAAATAAAGGCACTGAGAGCCTCTGAAACCAAATTTTCTTCCTGGATCGTAGCTGAATGGTGTAATGATTAAATTCCAGGGTAGTGTAACCAGTGCATAAGAGTTGGGGAAAGTCTGTTACAGGAGTGCTTTTCTTTTCAAATTTAAATGTTTTCCAGTGTTATATAACTTGTTACCTAAAGGTGTGATTTGGGGAGAGAGGGTGATTCATAGGAAACACAGAAGAAAACTAAGGCTACCAGAGAGATCACAATGGGAGTACAAAAGACAGTGGTTTATCCTTAGAAAGAGACCTTAAAGCATAAATGTGTTCACACCCTTTATAAGAGATTACCCTGTCATATTTTCCCTGACAACTAGGATCCTGACCAAGGGAGGAAAAGCTGAATATTAGGGAAAAATCTGTAGGATTTTTACCTTTTTATATATAGAAGATTCCTTAAGCTCTAACTTATTCCCCCCAGAGAATCTTAAAATGCCAGTAAATACACTAAAGAAAGGTACAAAACTACTAGTGATCAAGACATTATATAACCTACATATAACTTATTTCATAACCTAAATCTAGAAGAATCTTACTTTTCAACTATTCAGTACAGCATACGTTTAAAACTTACGGATAACTTGCCTCCATTTTCCACTTTAAGTTTTATTTAGTTACAATCAGAAAATCTTTTAAGAAGCTGCTACAAACAGCTTAAACAGTCTCATACGTATCAAGTCAAAGTACTTTCCAAATACCAGTTCTCATCATATAAGTGAAGAACTTCATAAAAGTTTATATAAAATAATAATAGTAGTAGTAGCTGTTGTTATTTTGTTAGCCTTAAACAGCACAAAGTGACCTGGGAATTCATTATAGTCAAATAGGAAATGTAAAATCTATACATGACACAGGATCACTACATCTATGAACAATTATTATTTTCTAATTTTCTTGTTTCCCTATGAATAGATTCACTTTAATTCGATAGACTTACTTCATATCATTCATTTCATACAATAGAACACAGGAAGGCATCAAAAAAGCAATCACCTCTAGAAAACACTGCAGTTGATTTTCTTATCAACTTAACTAAATGAAGAGTTAATTTATTTTTTTTTAAATATCCAGGATGCACTTTATTGATTTTTTTAATAAAGGCATAAAAGTCCAAAGAGAAAACAGTATCCATCCCACATAATTAAATACTCAACTTGCCAATGCACGCACAGCCAGCCGTTTGCCAAGCCCGTGATTCAGTGGCCGAGGCACAATAGCAGCTCATAGTATTCACATTTACAAATCCACGTAAGTGACCTGTTATCTTTCACCAGCTTATATTCTTTTCATAGCACAATGGTTATTTGTGATTCATGTTCAGAGAACATACTTCTACACTGCAGCATGATATTAAACTCACATGGGCACCCACACATTCTTCCCAGATTTAACCAGTGTTTTGTTAGTCAGCTTTCATGCTTTTTACCAAGTGTTTAGGAAATAAGCGCTTGTACACCAGATATTTAAGACATGTAAAAGGTAAGAGTCTATATTTCACAACTACCTATAATCAATTAAAATCTAAAAAGAAGACAAACAGTAGGAAATGCCAGTTAAAAATAGCAGATTGCTTCAGAAAAACAAAGTGATTAAGGATACCTTTTGGGTATACATAAGCACTTATTGATAGCATTAAAACCAGCATAGTTTTTGAAATATTCGTATTAACTTTTTAGATTTATTACTTCAAGTGGGTGATACAGAGAGATATTTTGATATATCTGGTTCTTGCAGAAATAATGCCAAACTGACATCTGATTCACCAGCTATCTTTGTGCAGGCCAACATAAAGAAAAATAGAAGAATATTAATACACATTAATATTTTAAAGCCCTCCAAATAGTCACAGATATCTGGTAACATAAGGACTTTAGCAATACCAAGTCAGAAAAAAAAAGGCAGTGGCTATATTTAAGTTTTAAAAAGGAGAAAACATGAAATGGTATACCACAACTATTACATAAAATTTATACTATTCTGGTTTACGTATATCTATTATTTCCAAATATCTATTTGGGGCTTGTTGGTATATCTAGATTGACTAAAAAATAATTGATTGTGAAGAAACCTATCTAATGTAAAAGGAATGTAAAATCACTAATTTACAAATGTGTAATGTAGAAAAATAATTTTAGATCTAAAATTTATTATGCATTACTGCCTGAGATTTGCTGTGAGTATCCTCTATCAGTTCAGGCTTGGAAGTCTGATGAAGTCTCTGAGCAAGACTCCTCCACTGCTCCGGTCTACTTAAATGTAATCACATATGTACATGTAATTGTATGGGAATTGAATAGAGAAGAAATACTGAATCTAGTTATACAAGAATCTATCCCTAGCTCTGGCTGTTAAGTCATAAACGCATCTAGAAAGACGGGCAAATACCAACAGCTACACAATCGTAAAAATTTTAAGTGAAAATTCAAGTGAAATTGAATTAAGTGAAAAATTTAAGTGAAATTAAGTGAAATTGGGGTCATCCGCCTTTCTTAAATTTTATGAATCCAAACAGACACACTAATACAAACACACAAGTAATTATTTTTGTTAATGAATAAGATAACCTATCACAAGCATGAGCCCTGAATGAATCTGGAGTTGGTCTTGATACACTGGGAACTGGATGTTTAGGTTTCTGCTCACCAGTAAGTCATTACTCCCAATCTTGTCTACTTGTCAGGCTACCACAGATCCTGGCACTCACCAGTACAAAGGAGTATGCATACAGCGCTGTACAATGATGGATTATAAAATATTTGTCACCAATCACTTTCCAATACAAAATGAGAATCAACAAATCTGAAAGAAGGAAACATAAGTGAGATATCACATAGGAAGAAAGCTGTACTGTTTCTCAAGTGTATTTAACTCTGTCTTCCTGACAACTGGTCACAGTCCACCCTGATCCCACCCCACTTTGTTCATATCGCACCAGTCCCAATACCCACTTTATTGTAAAGTATCTGTTTCCGTACAGCTGTTTCCCCCACTCTACTGTGACTGCTCCAGGACGAAGAACAAGCGTGGGAGTCTAACACAATGCCTATATAGTTAATACTTATTTGCTGAATATATTCACAGGTTACATATTTGTTGAAAGTATAAATGAATAACTTGTTTCTGGGGTTAAATAAAATGGAAATACTATTGAATGAAAACAACTTTTAAGTAAGCTTAAATTACTAATGTTTGTTACTACAACAGTTCAAACAGGTAAGCTGGTTGCAGAAAAGGTACATAACGACCAACTCGTTTATAAGACAAATTCAACAAACAACCTTTAAAAATTAAAGGATGTGATTAAATATTAATTCAAAACAGCTAAAAAAAAGGAAAAAAACAAAACAAGAACTATGACTATTAAAAAGATAGGCAAAGAAAGACATCAAGGCAATTTCTCTTTAAAAGATCCTGAACCTAAACACCACGATTCAGAAAATGGTTTCCTTTACCAAAACAGAATGTTTAACAAAACAGAAACTTCTCAAAATGTAAATTCAATTATTTTCTTTACCAAATGGTTAAACGTGAAATTTAGACATGGAAGAAATGGCCATCATAGATGGAAACCAGGGGAGGATTCAGGTTTAATGGGTTGGAGCTTCTATAATATGGGAACCTTTTTTCACAAAAAATAAAAATTACTGATGTGAATATGTATAAAAAGAAAAAATCAGATTAGAAATTTTAAAGGGAAATTTTAAAGGGAAAATAAACAGCACAAATGTGCAAATCATATTAGTAATTAACTGCATGATATACCTCTCTGGATACATCTTCTCTATATACTTTGGCTGTATACTCTGTTCACCAATTTATACGATAATGACCTTGTAATATTTTCCATAGAGAGTTCGCTTTTCATTTAGCTTGGTTTAGAAAAGTTTGTTTCAGTTCATAATTCATAAGTGCTTCAGATTATTATCTTATTTGGAGAAAACTTTATCAAGTTTCCTTCATATAAGACTTTTTGGGTACTGATTACTCTCTGAACTGACAACGCTCATCAACCAGTGCATGAGGCAAACGTATTATAAATTTTGTGTCATCTTTGTCAATGACAGCACATTCTGTGCCAAACAAGCAAATCTTTTTCTAATGTGTTCACATGATACACTCTTCTTTTAATTGGGCCATCAAATAATTCAACAGCTTACTCATTATTTTAATTCAAAATTTATCTCTTCCTCATAATGAATGTGTTTGGGTATAATAATCTAATCTTTTCCTTACAATTCACTTCCTGATGGCAGAAAATTTTCTACTGAGTCCCATCACTCATCGTATCACTTCTGTTTCATATCTCCTTATTTTTATTTAGATTCTCTGTCAGCTATTTATTAAATTTGAAAATTATAAAACAGGGCTCTCTATAAAATGTCCAAATCAGGGATCTGTTCTTTCTTTTGTCTTATTGAGATGGTCTACAACATCTTTGCAAAGAGTTTAAATGGCATATCGTCACTTAATTTCCCCCTTTGTCTCATAATGTAAAAGGCTATTCTAACTCCATCCCACACAAGGGGAAATATGACAGAAGGAAACATGGTGTAGGAAGAGTTCTTGATCTTAACTGATTATGGTTAAAAGTTTCCCTTTGCAATCTTTACCCAAACACTACAAACCATGAGCATAGGAACATGTTTCAAGGACCATTACAAGTGAGAGACTTTGATGCTTAGCTTCGTGAGTTTTCCAGGAATTCCACTTAAGAAACTCTTTAAGCCAAAAATGGACCATTGCTAGTAAAAAAAAAATATATATGTATATATATTGCTAGTAAAAAATATATATATATGTATATATGTGTGTGTGTGTGTGTGTGTGTGTGTGTGTGTGTGTATATATATATATGTATATATGTATGTATATGTACATACATATATATATATATATCCAGGCCTAACTGAGGCCCCACTCTGCAGCTCTATCTTCAAAGAGAACCAGAGAGCCAACAGGAAAAAAGTTTCATGCTCTACCATCACAGCAGATATTTTTTTTCCTGTGTATGAGTCCTACAAGCTACTTCTCAAATAAATAAACCAAAAGCATAGACTATGTATTCTTTGCAAAATCCCATGAGTAATTTAAAAAGAAACAGACAGTGATCAACTTATCACATACCAGAAATGAGGTAGCCCGAAGAAATAGAGATATTCACTTTCACAAACGATGAGTCACCCCTATAAATATTTTAAAAAAAAATTCTTTTTTTAGCACATGAGTTATAGATGACAGCTACATTTATTCTACTGAAGAGTATAATTAAAATGCTTTCTATAGATTCTTGAAAGGTGAATTGTCATTTGCACAAGGCACTGTGTTAGCTGTGATATACTTCTAACTGCACGAATGATCATAATGTCTTACATGAGCTAAAAGTTTTACATAAACAATTTTACCAAAAGATAACTTGTTATAAATGTGTTCTCATATGATTTGTTTGTGAAAGGATTCCAACAGAATTCCAGATGCTGATGTTTTTTGATTCCTTATTCTAAATCAGAGACTCAAATACTTCAAGAAATCTTCTAGCCTGCCCCTGATCTTGAGACCATATACTATTGGGAAATGGTTGGAACAAGACAGCTTAATCCTGCTGTTTCAACACCTATACATATCAAGATCCTACAATTTGCCTTAATAATCATCTTTACTCCAAGAAACAAATACGAATTATCAGTCTTTTCATCAATTTATAATGTGAACTCTTGGTGAAATGAACACAAAATTAAACTGAAATGCAAATGTAAAGGTTAGATGCCCTGTCTTCTTAACAAATGTTGATCTGCAAATATGGCCCAGGAAAATTGAACCTGGAATAAATTACAGCATCAAAGAAAATGTGAAAATATCAAAAATTACACAAGGTAAACATTTGATAGGGACAAAAATTGATCAGTGAATCAAACCTTTGTCATAAAATTCATCTCCCAAAAGAACTGGTTCTGTTGACAACCATATTACTCTAATAAAATTATGAAAAAAAACCTTAGAAACTGTTTAGGTAGATTACATAAAAAACCTCATCATGGAATTAAATTCACTAAGTTGATTCATTGAAAAATACCTTCCCGATGAAAATTTATCAATACTGGTACTATCCTGATGGGCATAATTCCATATTTATTAAAATGACATCGTTGCAGTCAAACAAATAGTCAAAAGTTATATCGTCCCACATCCCCCAGAGCCCCACATCTACTGCATCCCTATGCAGGGCTTTCTCAAAACATACCTCACCTCTCAAACCAAGCTGAATTAAGCCCTCTCCTATAATTCTAGGAAACAGTTTTCAGTATCTCTGCCATTGCAACAACATTTAATTTTTTCAAAAAGAATCACCTTAGAAATTATCCTATTATGGCTGAACACAGTTATTATTAGTGCTTCAAATCTTCTTGTGTGGTACTAAAGTCCTCTCACATGGATATGAATGATTCTCGTTGTTATACCTTTGATATCAAATGATGGGTTAAACACAAAACTCAGTCTTCAGTAGATATTATCCAAGTTGACTATCCTATCTCAATAGGAACTCATTTTTTGCTCAGAACAGTGGTAACAACAACTTGGTTTTACTCACTAAGTCAGTATAAATGTTTATACATCGTTATCATCACATTCTCCGTCTTGGGTAACAATTGCAATGCTAGTGCAAAGTGGCCTTCATTATTTGTGTTCAAATCTAAAATAAATCATTTTATTGCACCTCGCTAAAATAAGTCTGAGCACAAGCATTTTAATAAACCATGCACCATCAATACATTTTCTGTTTTAAAGTAAGAAATGTTCTTATTAATAATTAATATCAAAACATAAATCAAATGGACTATATTGGAAAGAAATAGCTTACCAAAGTGGATCAGCTTTTGCAGCCTCATCAAAAAAGAAAATGTAGAGGCCAAAAATCCCAACCACCAAAGAATGGCATGTAGATACTACCCTGAAAAGAAACAAAATACATACAAAGATTTTAGATTCTTTGCAATAAACTTTAATTCTGGCAAAGACATTTAACATTTGAAGATGTGAAATCTGGAAGCATTTACGTATAGGAATGGAGTAGCTCTAAAAGCATAACAAAATTGTCACTTGGAAATCCAAGGGCTACAACTTTACTTTGGAATTAATAACGAGAAGTTTGCCCAGGTCTACAGTTTTCTGCTAGAAGACTGTGGAGTCACTTATTCGTTAAAAGTTCCAAAGTGGAAGCATATCTGATGATGCAGTTGACAGAGTTTTGTGCAGACAGACGGCAACTGGTGAGCCCACTACCTGGCACCTGACTCCAAGCTCCATCACTAACAGCATTGCTGTGCCATTAGTTTCCTGTTCCAATCAGTTAGAAATAACTTCCAAACCTACTGGCCTTAACCAATTCCATATCCTTGAATCAGGATTCGAATGGATCATGAAATTAAAACTTATTACCTTGGAGATTTCAGTGTCAAATGCACATTCACATGCATTGCTGCACTTGATTCCTGTAACCAATTCATGAGAAAGCTAGAGCAGCTATTATTAGTCTCTTTTTGTCATTATTATGAAACCACTTCTAAACAGAAAAATTGAGGACCATGAATTTATACAGAAAATCTATTTTTAAAAGACATGCTCAAGCGAAGCAAAATGTTCACGAAATCCAGGCTGAATTTTCTTGCATAGAAGGAGAAAGATTTAGATGAAAAACATCAGTTTCTACAAAGAAATCTTGCTAATAATTTAATGGTTCAACCAATACCCAAGCTCTCGGATTTGCTAAAGAACTGTACACAGGATGCAATATATTTATTCACATAATGAAAACGTTGACAAGTAATGAAGATTCTTTTCTCTTCATTAGAATAAAGGACAAAGGAATGACAAAATTTTCTCTTTAGAAATTAATGGGGCACAATAGACTTCTGTCTAAAATATGACCCCAATTCTTTAACAGTGAAATATATCAACTAATAGGGGTCCCTGGATGGCTCCGTCGGTTAAGCATCCAACTTCCGCTCAGGTCATGATCTCTCATTTCGGGAGTCTGAGCCCCGCGTCGGGCTCTGTGCTGACAGCTCAGAGCCTAGAACCTGCTTCAGATTCTGTCTCCCTCTCTCTGCCTCTCCTCCACTCAAGCTCTGTCTCTGTCTCTTTCTTAAAAATAAACATTAAAAAATATATATATAAACTTAAAATATATAACATAAACATAAAATACATAAAAATATATAACATAAACATAAAACATATAAACATAAAAATATATATTAACTAACATAAAGCTTGATATTAGAAAATTTTACTGTAACTTGGAAAATCAGTATGCTCGATCTAATAAATGATGTGGTTCTAAATAGATATATCATGTTAAATCAAATCATATTTAAATGCTCAAAAATCCTCACTAATTTAAAGGCACTAACAAAGAATCCTTTGTAATACCAAAGGATCATTTTGAAGTGTGAATAATTAACCCTGTTTATCTGGTTTACAAGTCTGGAATTTTCACGCCAAACACACCTATATACTGAACATAGCAGTCTAAGGATTTAAGTTCCTTTATGTCAAATAAAACACTCCATTTAAATAATCATACAACCAGCATTCTACTGCCATTCAAAAATTCTACGAAAGGAGAAACCACAACTTCTTACTAACTTGCTCTAGTGTTTAGTAAACTTAGATCAGAATGTTTCCCCTTGGAAAAATGACAACTTTTTGTTCCTGATACTTAGTCCTCAAATTCCCTTTTGTGTTGAAATGTTACATGGTAAATGGGAAGGATTAAAAAGGCTTAGCTGATTGAAATGACATATAATTCATGAGAGAAAAGTTAAAACTTAACTTGGGTCAAACAACCTCCCACTACAATGAGCAGAAAAAGAAAAAACCCTGTGCTTACATACTGCATGCTGCATTAAAAATCTATTCATTCAGAAACTTCTGTTAATAAACATTTCAGTGTATTCTTTAAAATCAGATTCCTGGTAAAGCAAGATGTAGATTCCTCACTGTCTAAAATGAAACACCAAGATTCTACCCAAAAGAACATACTTTTTTTTCAAAGAAGGTTAAAAAGAAACGTTTATGCTAATGAAAAGGCAGTGAAATAATGGAAATAATGACCACCGTAGAACAGCAATTTAAAGTTACTGACTTAATCATTCACAAGTATTAAGAATATTGCCAAGAGAAATTATTTAGCTCAAACAGATAAGAGTTAAAAATTAGAGAAGTAGATTTCAAAATTAGGAGTATTCAACACAATTGGGCTTTCTATACCATAGGAAAACAAGTGGATATAAGAAAATGTTTTTTAATTATAAGATATAAATAATACCTACAGGTATGCTTTTTTCCAGAAAAAGCAACGATGAATTACAGCAATTTGTCACTTATAATTAATTAAACTGTTATCCCTCGGGTGTGAATTTTCTGGGTTTTTTTCCCTCCTTTTGCTACTGTACGGCTCAGACGACTAGTTGTTCAGAAACTTTCCTGATTATTAGTAAGAATTATGTGAGCTATATTGATCTTGGTGTTTTAAGACTAGAAGCTGAATTTCAAGACATATACATGTACTTTACACAAAAAGCAGCCAATTTTTTTTCTTTCTTTGCACTCTACCTCACAGCTTAAGTCTCATGTAAACCAAGCTGGAGTGGGAACAGGAGTAAATATGATAGAGAAAGAGAGAGAAGAGAACATCATTTGAGTAGGGTAATGAGTCTTCTATAATCCTAGACTCCTTTTCAAATAGGAACTTGGTTTCCCAAATGGTGATTCCGCGCATCATAGAATGGTAGCGATAAGACTGAATAATGCAAAGTATTTTTCAATTTCGTTTCATTTTCATCTTTGCCTCTCTCTCTGTACCATCCCTATTTCTTTGGCCTGCTGCTCTCCAAGATTCAAATGCCCTTACCTACCCTAACCATGGTGAAAAGGAAATGAAAAACAGTTCAAAATTGACTCTCAGCAAATCTGGTCTCCTAACCCAGTCCCTGGCCCCTTCCTTCTCTTTCCCTATTCTCCACCTATCTCCAGGTTAGAAAGGGTTTTTAAAAATAATGGTTAGTATCTTTTGTATCCCACATTTTAACAGCAGCTTCGCACTATTCTTAAGACAAAACAAAAATCCTACTTCTTATTTTTCAAAAATACAGAGAGAAATAATTCTCACTTTTAGGGTAAAAAGAGCTACAGCATGTATGAACTGGACAAATCACTGTAAGGTGCAGAAGGAAACTCGAGTCTTATTCCCAGTCTGAGTTATAAAAGTGGATGCCTACAAAACAATTTGGCTCAAAGACAGGGAATTTCTGGTCAAATGTGACCATTCTCAAATAAACACTTCGACTTTGGCAGAAGTTAATTCTAAAAGGAAAACTCAGTGAGAAATCATTATAGCGATTTTAGAGACCTACTGAATTCATTTTACAGTTAGCATCAACTTCAAGTAAGTAACAACAAAAGAATATGCCCATAGTTGCTCCAATGCACTGCAGTTTGCAAATGCCCGGTGGTTTGGGGGCAAAATGCTCCAAAGCACATGAAGCAGTCATCAGAGTTATTTTGTGTTTGACATATCGTGAAAGATTAATGAGTTGCACTCACACAAAAAATGTAAACCAACGAATTAAAACTCCTGCAGATTTCTATCACTTACATGTACTACTCATTTTCCCTTTATTTTTTGTTTAAAAAAAATCTAAAAAGCAATTTTTATTTTAGCAAAAGAGTCGATTCTGGTCTCTGAATTATAATGAAAAGTTCATTAAAAGAGAGATACAGATGTGCTAACCATACACCATGTTCTTTGGTGAGTAGCATAACTTCCCCCAGTCTGGCTAAGCCAGCCAACACTATATATAGGCTACTCAGCCCTAACTAACGTTTATTTATGTTATCATTTCCAAAGACATGTGTTTGTTCTCATAAATGTTTCAGAGAAGAATGTAAAACAGGACTCTTCTGCAATCAACTGAAGCCTACTTAACCTTCCCACACTTCCCCAGAAAGTTCAATTTTTCCCAACATCTTTCAATATAAGAATTTTTAGAATTTTCTCATACAAGATCTATCTACTTACTTTCCTTTTATTTATTCCCAAGGTCAAATTTAAAAAAAATCTGACCTTAGGGGCGCCTGAATGGCTCAGTCAGTTAAATGTCCCACTCCTGATATTGGCTAAGGTCACAACTCACAGTTCCTGAGTTCAAGGCCCAAGTCGGGCTCTACGGCAGCACAAAGCCTGCTTGGGATTCTCTCACCCTCCCTCTCTGCCCCTCTCCCACTCAACTGCATGCTCTCTCTCTCAAAATAAAAAATAAACTTAAAAAAAAAAATCTGACCTTAAATTTTGTTAGATCTTAAATGAAAGATTTTTTGGAAATATTTTAAATGATTTTATTTCATAAAACTCACTTTTTAAAATCAATTACATTTTCATATGCTTTACCTTGAGTTCCATTCAATCTTCTTTTCAAAGCTGAGACTATTAAAACCTGGAGAAACTTTTGCTGAAAACCAGTAACTTATAAAGTGGAAAAGAAGCTGAAAGGTGAAAAAGCTGGTAAAAACAGTGCTGAAGACCAGTTTGGTGTTGGTATCCATATTTCTTCAACCTGTTAAGAGAAATAATAGCTATAAATTGCTTTAAATTGCTCATAATAAACCTACATTAATTTTTAATTTTAAAAGAGTATGTGGTTATATTTTTAGTAATTTATTTTAATTTAGCACAAATCTAAGAATACAAAGAAACTAAAAGACTTTTAAGTCTTTACCAGCTATTTGTCATGTATCTTATATCTGTATTAAAATAAAAAAGGGGGAAAATCGGTTATCTTAAATATTTCACTCTTACAAATCTCAGGTGGCAAATTTAATAGCATGATATTCAAAATTATCTAAGTCTTAGTGTTTAACATTAAGAGGAAATTTCAAGTACTATAACTGAAGGTATTCTTTTAGTAATATTAATTTTTAATTAAACTTAGGACAAATCACCTGATTTCTCTATGCCTCTATTTCCTCATCTATAAAATGAGTTCATTAGATAATTTCTAGGAAACAAGCCAAAAATCATAATAAAACTAACATTATCTGCAACAGCAAAACAAAAAATAATTATGTTATAAAAACTAATTGTACAGTGAGACAAAAAACATTTAAACCAAAATTAAAATCTTAAGAAGAATAATACCATCTGGTTCTTTTCTACTTAAATTAGTATTTAACTTTTAAAAATAATTCTGCAATCACACACATCCTTGGACCAAAAATCCTCCATGACTTTTTATCTTTACAATAAAAGATTTTTATAAAAGCGTTTCAGGTTTTAAGGGTAGAGTTAGCAGAAAGAATATGCATATATACACATTCAAAGTATGTTTCCCTTCTCATTGAACTGAACTTTATTTGTCTCCTAAAAATCTTAGGAACATTCAGACCAAAAGAAAGACACTAAAGCATTTACTCATATCTAGCAAATATAGCATTTCTAGAAATGGCTCCATCTTTGATAGAGCTGACCCTCAAATGAAAAGGAAATGAATCAATACATATTTCCAGCTGCCTAATGTGAAGAAATAAAGTCACCTCGTGGAGCCAATTCACTAGAGAAAAACCAAGTCATTGACTGCACTAGCAATAACCCCACTTCATTCCCTTCCAACCAGGACCTTGTAATAAGAATCAGGCTCCCACAGGGCCCCTTCTGACAGAACTCATGTGTCTGTAATGAGTTCTTTCCCCATTCTTTCTTTCTGGTGTGTGTGCTCAGTGAAAATATTGATAATACCACTCTTCTGCAGGAGGTTCCATTAACTTTATTGCTCATTTACTTTTTTTTAATTCAACATGTGTTTTGGGGTATTAAATTTTTAATTTGTGATCTTTTAGCCTATTAACCAAATAATACATAAAAGTAAGTTTTGTGCATAAATTAAACATCATTATAATTCACTGAGATGTAAAAGGCAAAATGGTTTTCTAAGATTAAAGCAAATGGGGGCCAGGTGGACAGATAAATGAAGAAAATGAAGCCACTAACCAGAAAAGAGTGGACAGTCTAATCTTAAATGTGAAGGATGGTTTGCCCTGAAGGGTTCTTTCTACACATTGCCTACGAGTCCTGGAGGGTGCTGGATATGAGCTACTCATTCACTTTTGTTAAAATTCAACATATATAATGAGCATTTATTTCATTAACGTTTGCTAAAATTTGTATTATAAAACATAGTATTACACATTATCCATTTTATGAACTGTTGATGTAATCAATACATTAAAAAACAAAAGCACTCTAACAACTCACCATTAAGAAATTCCCCGATTCCTAAAACAGCTAGTTTTTATTAAGTCTTTGTTATACTGGCTACTTTATATTTTTAACAGATTTCCTTTCACTTAACTGGGGTCTTTGAGGGACATGTTGAGAGTCTCCCTTCACAAAAACATTTCATTTAAAACTAAAGAGCTCCATATAGTCCAGTTGTGGCTTCTATTAAAGGCTCAACAGACAGAAGCTAATTAAATTGTTCTACTCTCAGCTTTGCTTCTTATTAAGCAGCTGCTTGCTTCATTAGTCATGCCAAATCAAGGACAAATCTTGTGATTTTTTTTAATAAATTTCCCCCAGAAAACCAAGGCTTCTGGTAGAAAGCAAGTACCTCTGTTCATTCACTAAATCAGGCAAGAGAAGGAGGAAAACGGACGAAGCCGAACAACACTAATTACTGACATAGATTAAGAACTTTTGAGAGTCTGGAGATTATTGAGTAGAAGAATACACAGTAAAAGGAGAAAAGTATTAGACCTGGTTCCTACACCTCTACATGTGGCTAGGAGCTGGCAGAAAGTGGGGATTCTAGGCTAGGAAGGAACAGCCAGAACAGGAAGTGGGAAATATTTCTGTGGCAATTTACAAGGGGAGTGTCTAGACATGAACTTTACAATGTAATTAGCCCATCTTGATTCACACCAGAGAAACTCTTCCAGAGGACTCCAGAATGCAATGATGTTTGAACATTTTCTCCCAAGACGGTTTCCATAAGCTTCCATTCAAGCTGGTTTCTTAGAAGAAAAACATGAGAAGGTTTGAAGTACATCTCTTTACCGTCAGCTTATAAGAGCCCCCTCCAGCAGGACTCCCAGAGGCAGGGTCACCGGAAAAAGCACAGCCAAACTGACTCAGCCCTCACTTCAGCCAACAGTTCATTGGACATCTGTCACATGCCCACCAGCCAACTCCTGTGCAAGGTCTCGAATACAAAAAGGGACACACTTATAGGCCAGTAGGGAAGCAAAGAAACTGATCACTAGCACATAAAGTGCCAAGCTCAGGGTGCTAAGGGAGTATTCCCCATTTTCCGTGAAATAAATACCCAACAGAGAGGACAGTAAACAGTGAGGAAATATCGGAAGGTATTCAGTGCAAACCAACAGGACATCTTCTCTTCTGTTAAAGTCCCAACAAGACTCTTTAAGGCTGAAGTGCAAGACTCAGTTCCCCCAGCTGAATCTAGAACTGCCGACCTGGAAACACAATGATTACTCTCACTTCCCATGTTCGTTATTCTCTTGTAATACAAGGGCTTCCCTAGGAAGTATGCCACTTCCAGACACATGCAGAACTGCACTCCTTCCCATTCTGACACAACATGAACCACTGCTGTAGTGATCAGCAGTAAAAATGTTAAAGAGGAAAAGGTCTTGTGTGGTTGTCTTTAAGGGCAGCAAGGAAGGGGGAAGCTGGGAAGAATGCTTCCTTGTGTTTAGCATTCCTTTTCCCATCCTTCCTAAGTTCCCTTTCCTATTTCCCACATTGATTCCAAACACTCACTGGACTTAAATCTTCAGTTCTCTCTCTCTTATAATAGATATGGTTCCTTCGCATTTCACCAAAAAGTGGAGGCTGTTGAGCAAGAACTCCCTCAAGTGTTGAAATGTCTACCTCCCCTGCCCCAACCCAGAACCTCTTCTTTGCACTCTATAGGCTCTGCCTGGGTATATGACCCAAATCTTTAACATAGCTTCTGATGTGTGCAATCAAACCTCACCATCCCCCAGCGTACTAGTCCTGGATGATCACCTTCCCTCTGGATGGCTCCTTAGGGGCATCTTGGAGGCCCCATGGGCTCTACATGACTCAAGCTGAACTTAATCCCAAACCAGTACTTCTCCCAGAGTACCACAGCTCAGAGAATGGTGCTATCCACCACACTTTCCCATCTTCCAATCTAGAATAGCTCAGTCACTCTGGTCCCCTTCCTATCCCTTATTCCCACAATTAACTGACTGTCAAATCCTGGCAGAATGAATACCAAATGAAGGATAACTTGATTCCAGGAGAGTTCTGAAAGTTCCTCTTGAAAGCTTTATGAATAATATGAAGAAATGTGGCTGGAAAACAAAATTAGGTAGATCCAGAGCTAGCTGAAAAACTAGAAGCAGCCTGTGGATCAATGAGCTAAAATAAACTTGAGAAATATATTCTAATATCCTATAAGGTTCTCTCTTTTTGGTTTGTATTAGTAACATTTTTACAAATATTTATATGATACTCAACCTGCACATAATGCAGAGCTGGGAAGGATAGCTAATGTAATGGGTTAACAGAATCAGGTTCCTAAATTCTCTTCATAAGTGGAAATAGTGAGTCCCAATCAAAAAGAAAAAGTATAACAGGAATAAATTGTCCAAAGGCAATGCCTAAGTATAGGACTTAACACATTGGCTACATCTCTCTCTCTCTCTCTCTCTCTCTCTCTCTCTCTCTCTCTCTCTGACACACACACACACACACACACACACACACACACACACACACACAGTGGAAGCCTCAGCAGTTGAAGATACACAAACCTATGAGAGATGATAATGTAATGAAGATACTAATAACAAAAAACAAACTTCAGGCTCAGGTAGTTAGCATAAAAATGTCCTTTGGATCAAGACACTTACCAGTCCCACTTTACTCTGAATTAATCACAAACCATTGGGAACAAGATTACTTAGAAAGGACTCAAGAGCATCCTTCAAACATCTTCATTGTCGTGTAAAAAAGTAAAAGATGGAACTTATTCTGCATTACTCAAAAAGGCACAAATGGGCAAAAATTACAGGGAGAGGAGAGTTCAGCTTAATTCAAGGAAGAACCTTCTAACAATTTAGAGGTGCCTGGGCATCCATCACAGAAGAGATAAAAGGACATGGGGTGGGGGTGGGGGTGGGGGGAGAGATGTTGAGCCCAAGTCTAGCCTTCAGAGAGTTCTCAAAGATTCTGGGATTCTAGGACTGAACTGAACTTTGGTATCTAAAAAGACAATTTTGCATTAAATACTACATAAGCTTCTAACAGTCCATCATTTAGGTTTTTAAAAATCACAACTACATCTGTAGGAAAACATTAAGTACACGTAACATGATGGGACAAACACAGGCTCAGTCGTGGTCTTGGGATTGAACCTTATTCCACTGCTTGCTGTGTGACCCAGGACAGATTTCTAAATTTGCCTTATCTGGCCCTCAGTTTCCTGCACAATGGAGGTAACAGCAGTCCTAACCTGGTACAGATGTCCTAAGGCACAAACCACATGTGTGTTAGATACTTAGAACAGTACTCAGCATATGGCAGACACGAAGTTTCTGCTTCCACCGTCATCCATCCCCGGCAGCAAGATGGCATGCAGTTTCTGGGTCTGTTACCACTCCAGCCAAGGGTAACAAGACCAGTGTCTGACCACTAGCCCTAGGCCCCTAACTCATCCCTGTTTACATCAGTCAACACACACCCATGCAGGCAGACCCCAATGCAGAAATCTATCCTCTACCACGGGACTACCTCTGTCATGCTCCAAAGTTCCTTCCCGGCAGCCACCTGACCCAGTCCCTCTCTCCCTCCACCTCTCCAACCTGTCCACTAAACCCCCTGGGGTTGCTGCTCCCCACCCATATCCCCTGCCTCTCCTCCACGTGCTCTGAAGACACTCCTCCTCCCCGGCAGCCCCTCTCAGGGAGCGGATGCCTTAGTCTCCCACACTTCAGAGTCAGGAGGCCAGCCTATATCCTCTTTGCTCCTTGTGGTCTCCTTCAGGCCCTACTCCTCCATCCCCCTGCTCCCTGGAAACACCCAGAGTGTTTTGGTCCTACTATTCGGTAATGCCTCCTCTCCCCTCCTCAGTGTTGTATTCCGACCTCCTGAACATTTCCTTCCATTCGGGGACTTTGGTCTCAGTTCACTGATCTCCTCCAGCCCTGATATCATCCTGAGTGACTTCTTACTATGTAGGAGGCCAAGATTTCCTTAACAACTCAGTCCTTCTTTATCAGAAATGGCACCTCTTCCATGCCACCTCAACCAATCAGGGACCTTCATTGTCCCTTACTCATTGTTTATCTGCCTCAGAAACAGCATTTCAAGTATTCCCCTGTTGACTTTTCCTTCAGGTATGCTCAGTATTACAACATTCTCAAGACTACTTGACCTCTTTGCTTGTTCCTATGCATTAGTCCTTTCCTCTGTTTTATTTCCCTCTTTCATCAGCTTAGATCCTAGAGACCATCATTTCAGTAATACTCTTACTAACACCCCACATTCCCTTTCCACTGCCAAGAGCTGGCAAAACTCCAACCCCAGAGCTGCTCAACTATTTACTCAGTGATGAGCCCTAAACAATCAGAGCGCTGTTGGGAAATGTCACATACCCGCAGAGATTGAGGCTGGTGAGTGAGGAATGACAGTGGGATCAAACAACCCTCAAGGCTGCACAGCGCTCCCACGCACTGCCCAGGCCAACCAATCCTTTCCCACTCCACAAATGATTTTTCAAATCATCTCTACTTTTCAAACGTCTAACCATCCACCCCCATTCTTAACAGATAACCCCCATCTGACTTCACACACACACACACACACACACACACACACACACACACACACACAGAAGCCAACATATGAAAACACTACCTGCACACAAACTACCTGCACCTTCACCCATCTGTCCTTCCACCTCAGGGCAAGCTCTCTAACCCGTGCACTTTGAATCCATCCTTTCTGGCTGCCTTGGGAGTCTTCTGCTCCCCATTACCCTTTATTCTCTGCAACTTGATCTTTCTATTGGCTACTCCCGAGTTAACTCTCAAACTTCTTCAGCTCTCAGGTCAACCCTCACTTCCTCAGAGAAGCCTTCTCCAAGCTCCAGCACCAGATCAGCCCCCCTCCCCTCATCTGCTCTCAGAGTGCCAAGTCCCTGCCTTTACAGCTGCAATTTATTTTTAAAAATTTCTTTTTAACTTGAGTATAGTTGACACACAATGTTATATTAGTTTATGTGCACAACATAGCAATTCAACAATTCTGTATGTTACAGCAGGCTCACCACAGGCATAGCTACCATCTGTCACCATACGACATTACTGCAGTACCACTGACTGTATTCCCTACACCGTGCCCTCCATCCCCGTGACTTATTCCTTAACTGGAAACCTGTGTCTCTCTCTCCCCTTTCCCCATTTTGCCTACTCCCCACCACCCTCCCCTCTAGCAACCATCAGTTTGGTCTCTGTATTTATAGGTCTGATTCTATTTGTTTGCTTGTATATTCATCTGGTTTTTTTTAGATTCCACATGAGTGAGATCATATGGTATTTGTCTCTGTCAGATGTAGCTGCAATTTCAATGAATGTCTCCTTCCCCCAGAGAAATGTGAGCCCCATAAAGGTGGGAAACATGAACATTTTCTCCCTCACCACTGCACCCCTATGCCTAGCGAAGGCCTGCCATATAGCATGTGCTCAATAAATGTCTATTAAATAAAATGACAATAACAGATACTCATATTCTTATATGTGCTTTTCATTCTGCTAGTATCTCATCAGCAACAGGTCCCTCATTTTACAGTGTAGTCAGAACATTGGGAAAACCTGAGAACGTATTTCCTTCAAAAGGAAAATCACTTCAAATGTGTGAGCAAAAAGTACCCATCAATATTTTAAAGTGACCTAATATTGAATAAGTGCTTCAGTCCATTTGTACAGCTGTAACAAAATACCACAGACTGGGTGGCTTATAAACATCAGAAATTTATTACTGCCTACAGTTCTGGAGGCTGGAAGTTTGAGATCAGGGTACCAGTATGGTTTGGTGAGGGCCCTCCTCCAGGTCACAGGCTTCACCTGGCAGAAGGGGCAAGGTGGCTCAAGTGGGGTCTCTTACAAGAGCACTGATCCCATTCATGAGGGCTCCACCCTCATGACCTAATCACTTCCCAAAGACCCTGCTGGCTCATACTACCACCTCCTGGGGGTAGGATTTCAACATATGAATTTGCAGGGTGGGGAGGGGAAAACAAACATTTAGGTCATAGCAGTAGCATATATAGTTTGTCTACCCCAAATTCCTTATAACAAATAGTATGTGTTCAAAGGTTTCATAATAATTATAATCTGCACTGTATTTTCATACTCTTACCAGCTACAGAAGTACTTACTGATTTATCTACCATGTCAGTAAGCCTAACATGTGAAAGTGTTTTAAAAGTCTCTACTTGCAAACTATAAGCCATTTTTGAATGAACGCATGACTGCAGAAGATGAGACATTTACCAAACCAAACAAAAACCCTTTCAAAAAAGCCACACCAGCACCTCACCTATTCATTCTGGTTTCTGTTTGCATTTACATATGGGCAAATGCTTACCTAAGTGCTTGTGAAATGTTAGTAATTAACGGAGACAATAACACCCCCCCCTTAGTAAAAAATAACTACCACACTACCCACTTTTGTCTTTTGATTCTTGTAAAAACGATTAAACATCTAATCAAATATGTACAAAGCTCTCAACTAACTACAGTTATACTTTGTGTTTTTTATTGTCATTACTGTTATTTTCATTCTACATCAAAAGCTATATGAAAAAAAGTTAGGAAAACTATGTGCAGAAACATTCCACCTCCTTTCATTTCCTGAGTACCAAGTACCATTAGCATTAGTGTGAAGGTCTACCAGAAGGCAGCTACATAAGAAATCAACCTAACTTCCATAAATCCTCAAATATTCATGGTACTGCTTTTTAAACAGAAGCAATGGGAAGAAAATGAAGACTAAACCAGGAAGGAGTAAGGAACCCTATATGAAAATGATTAAATTACACTCCCTTTCTCAGATACATGATGTTACTTAAGATTTAACAAGGAACTGCTCATGAGGATAAGAAAAGAATTCTCTATGGTTCTTCCCTGTCACTTGAGATACTAAACTTTGAATAAGGGTATCCTTTATATTTTTCCCATTCCTTCAATCCTTTTTCTTCCAAGAGCATATAACAGAATTCAAATCAAAGAGAAATCGTTCAATTCTCCATGTTACACACCCTGGCAATGGACACCTCCCTGAATTTTTTTTTTTTTTTTTTTTTTGGTTTATAGATTGTCTTAATAACAAAATTTTAAATATTTAAGGTTAAATATTCATACTTTTCTACCTGACCTTTATTTTTCCCACCGTCCTATGTAATAATTACAATCACAGGATGTACAAGCAGGAGGGAGGCTAAAATTCTGTTCCCCAAACTGGCTCTGTAAGAGACCCCCACACTCAGGGGCTGTGGGGTGGCCCCATCTTGCAACAACTTGGAGAACTGTTGTAATAGCTAATTCATATTGCTACAAATCACTTTAGTCCAAGATTTCCCTTTTGTCTCCTTATGCCAGTGCCTTCTAGATCTTTCTCTGACCCTTCTCATTGTTTTTCAAAATTTCATATCCCAGAGCTTCTCCCTGCCCCTCTCACATGTGCTCATACAGTACTTTCTCTGTATGTATTCTTATGCAGACCAGTCAAGAAGATTCTGTAGTCTTCTTTTTAAAGTTTGGTTGTTGTTGGGGGGTTGGGAGGTTGATATTTTTTCACTCAGCCCAGAGTCCCCACCACGACATTCTGGCACAGCAAGGACGGGTGGGTATCTCCTCCTCAACCCCTCCCTGAGAATGCCTGCTCTTTCAAGAAATAATTTCTCTCCTCTGTTTCCCACAGCACTTGATTAGGTCTCCCTTCTATTATAGGTTGTTTGTTTGTTTGTTTGTTTTGTTTTGTTTAAGAAGGCTTCATGCCCAGCGCAGAGCCCAATTCGGGGCTTGAACTCACAGCCCTGAGATCAAGACCTAAACTGAGATCAAGAGTCAGAAGCTTAGGGGCACCTTTTGCTCAGGTTGTGATCTCACAGTTCGTGAGTTTGAGCCCCATGTCAGGATCTGTGCTGACAGCTCAGAGCCTGGAGCCTGCTTCAGATTCTGTGCCTCCCTCTCTCTCTGCCCCAACCCACTCACATTCTGTCTCTGTCTCTCTCAAAAATAGATAAGCATTAAAAAAAAAAAAAAAAAAAAAAAAAGAAGAGTCAGAAGCTTAACCGACTGGACCATCCAGGTGCCCCTATTACAGGTATTTTCAATTAGGATTTTAATAAAACATTTATTCTTATTTTCCTAACTTATGCTCATTTATACTTTTTACATATTCTGGCTACTAACTTAAAAATAAATAAAATGAAATCTAATATAATTAATCTATGCTGTGTCAACTTTTTAAGTTTTTTGTCTTATTTACATTTTTTTATTTCATTTTACACTGACTCTCTGATATGGGATTTGTTTTTTAATGCCTAACAAGAAGTATAAGGGAGTGACAATTGAAAAAAGGCCACCTTCCCCAGCTTTCCCTTCTACTTTGCTGGTTCCCAGCCCCCAATCCACCATAGAATTCTCCCCTTAGAAATTCAGTTCACTTTCTAGGGCCTTAAGCCTGAGAGCACAGATGGCACATTTTATTTACTTGGTAAATGTTTCCTAGCATCTCAACCCACTTAAAAGTTTATTGTAAAGAAGGTTTTGTTTTTCAAACCTAAGAGCTCCAATGGTAGCCATTAGCTTTTGGTTAAACCAGAATGTCTTAAACCAAGGCATTGGAAGGCCTTGGCAAGTAATTGGAAGATCACACAAATACAGTACTTGGCACAAATAATAAGGGGTTGAAAATGTATACAATTGGAGGTGTCACCTTTAAGGAAATCAACATTTCAAATACAACACACTCTCCTAGTCTTAGAAGAGGTTAGCGTGTGAGGAGCCCTACAGCTGAAGCAGGTGGTGTCATGTCACCTGGGGGACTCAGGAAGAGGAATGAGGTTCTGCAGCCAACCTCTACCCAACTTTGGATGTCCTGATTTCTCTGCAATTCCCTTCCTGGAAGGGAGCCTCTTGGCTTGGGATATCTCTTGGGTTCCTGCCAACACTGTGAAATCAAGGAAAAGCTGGACAGAGCAAGATTTTTCAAAATATGTTTTGTTCCTTTTCTAAAGGAATCACTGCCAAGCAAGCTGGGAAATCAGAACCTAAGGAGAGAGGGAGGTCCGTCTCACCTTCAAATTGTTGATCCAATTCCCCCTGAGAGAGTCTCTGGGATGCAGAGAAGTGGCTGAGGTAGAACAAAGCCTGCCTGCCTTCTATGTTTCTCTCTGTTCGTCTGCTCTATACAGGAATCAGAGACAATATTAACTGCGTTAGAGGAGCTGAAGAACAATTGAGCAAATCTCCCACCTGTTGAGTCTTAAAATGCATTTCATTCAACTAGAGAGAGACCTAGAATCAAATCCTAGTCCCAGGATTTATCAAGTTGCCATGGGCAAGAAGAATATGACCTTTCTAACTTGCAAGTCCGATGAAAGGGATTAAGAATGCCTACAGTGCAAGAGGGTTGTCTGGCTTACGTGAGATGAAATCAATGCACCAGGCACAGTGCTCGGCACATGTAGCTACTTGTGATAATTCCTCAGTAGTGTGACATTGCCACCCCTGTCACCCAGAGGTGGAGTTTATGCCTCTGCCCCCATGAATCTGGGCTGACCTTGTCATCTGCTGACACGCAATCGGTAGGAGAGAGGCTGTGAGGTTTCTGAAGCATAGGTAGGCCTCAAAAGACCTTGCAGCATCCGCCTTTTGCTCTCTTGAGCACTGCTCTAAACCCGCCATGTGAAGAAACCGGTCTAGTCTATTGGAGCATGAGACCACCTGGAGAACCGAGACACCCAGCTGATAGACAACACTCAGTACGGGCTCCCAGCCGCGCTGGCAAGCCTGTTTCCATCTTCCAGCCCAGCGGACCCTCCAGCTGAATACTGCCATACGAATGAGCCTAGAGGCGGCAGGGTAACTGCCTGGCCACCCACAGAGTCACGACAAATAAGAAATCATTGTTGTAAACCACTAGGTTCCGGGGGTGGTTATTCAGGAATACATCAAAACACCACTCAATAAAGGATAGCACTTATTATCACCACCTTTTCCTAACCAAGAAATGTTACACCCATCTCTCAAATGTTACAAGTCACAACGGGATAGATATTTGGTATCTGAAGCAGTGTCATCGTTTCCCTCTCCTTTTTCACCTTTGGCTTAGGAGCCCGGCAGCTTATATTCACCTCTAATCTGATTGGGGGGTGTAGTGGCTTAAATGAGAAGACAGCCAAGGGGTTCCTGAATTTTCTAGGTGAATTTTCATGCTGGTCCCTAAGGGCCACTTAACTAACACCCCTACTAAGGTACTTTGAGAGCGGTTTCTCTTCTGACCTCTTCCCATAGATTGCCTTTGCCAAATGCATGTTTCCCAATACATGTGGCACTTAGCAGCCTGATTCAGTATCTGGTTTGACACTTAATCAGGCAGCCAAAAAAAATCTGAACACACAGACACGTTTCTCTGAAACACTTCACAAGCTAAGAGGTGATGTGCAAATCAGTCACACGTTGCTCTGGGTGACCTCAAGGTTAACACTGACAAACATACAAACCTCATGTTTAAATTTAGGGTAAGTCCTGTTAAAGTACCTCAGCTTGACCGACAGACTTGGTAACAAAGAACTGTCCTGGGACGATGTTCTGAGGCAAGACTTAAGTGGATGTGGTCATGGAAACGCAGACCCAGGTGGCTCGTGAGAGTGGAACTTTCCCAGCTTCACAAAACAGGGTCACACTGCCCCAATCTGTAGACCTCTGAGTCTTGCTAATACTCTCCCATGCTACCACCTAGTAATAACTGGAAGCTTGGAGATGCTCTCAAGATTTCTTGGAATGATGGCTCTGGGCCTTCTCACTTGCGGAGCTCCTCAGTGTCAACACATACCATCCTTCCTGCATGGACCAACTGCAGACTTGGGCATGTGTGTTTTTAAGAGGAAAATATTTTGTTCATTGTTACAGTCCCAATACATTAATGCCATTTAAACATAATCCTCACTTCTGGGAGGTGGGTGAGGAGCAGGGGTTAAATAGGTGATGGGGATAGAGAAGCGTGCTTGTCGTGATGAGCACTGGGTGATGTGATGTACAGAAGCACTGAATCAGTAAATTGCACACCTGAAACTAACATTATACTGTATGTCAACCGGAATTTAAATAGAAACTATAACAATGGGGGCGCCTGGGTGGCTCAGTCAGTTGGGCATCTGACTTCGGCTCAGGTCCTGATCTCACGGTTTGTGAGTTCGAGCCCCATGTCGGGCTCTGTGCTGACAGCTCAGACCCTGGAGCCTCCTGCTTCGGATTCTCTGTCTCCCCCTCTCTCTGCCCCTCCCCCACTTATGCTCTGTCTCTCTCAATAATGAATAAACTTTAAAAAAAAATTAAAAAAAAAAAACCTATAACAATAAATATCCTCACTTCTTGCTTTGTAAGTTGCAAGGCTAGTAATCTCAGGGAAGTGGGTTCTACTCACAGAAATTCCACTAAGATTATATATCCTGTATTACCTTGTAGAAAACATGGTCTAAGAATAATACCCGATTGCTACTTTCATTGGTACTCCTAAAGCTCTCTCTGGATTAAACCCATGAACTTACCCCTCACCCTAATGACTCTTACTGAGGAGGGCCAAGGTATGTTACCCCTCGCTAGCAAGGAGGAACAGGACATGAAATGGCATCTTGAAGCAAGGTCACTAGGTTTTGTACAACATTGGGGACGTTGTTGAGAATGCTGGCCATTGCATATGCAGTGTTTTCTTGCTGAAAATCCAAAGAAGTTTCTCTCACCTCCCAGAATCAGGAATAGATGGAGTTCTCCAATTTGGTTTCTCTTCTGGACACCTTAAACCTTGCTGTTGGCTGTTTGTCTCTTCTCCTAGGCTGCTGCAAAGCCTACAGCCAGAACTTGAAGGTACCCTTACAACCTCACTCATAACTCCATCTTATTTTCTTTTGGCTTATTTTTCTTTCTCATCCTAAATCTACTGTATCTTGTCATATTGTATGGATCTTTGTAAGCCATCCCAGATCGCTTTTGGAACAAAGTAGGGTATAAATAAAACTAAAGGCATTATGGGGTGCCTGGGTGGCTCAGTCGGTTAAGCGTCCAACATCGGCTCAGGTCATGATCTCGCGGTTTGTGAGTTCGAGCCCCGCGTCGGGCTCTGTGCTGACAACTCAGAGCCTGGAGCCTGCTTCGGATTCTGTGTCCCACCCTCTCTCTCTCTCTGCCCCTCCCCCACTTGTGCTCTCTATCAAAAATAAATAAAATGTAAAAAAAAAAAAATTAAAAAAAAAAAACTAAAGGAATTATAACCAGTGTTTATGCCTAGCCCCCCCCCCTACTTCAGATGGGGAGCTCCTGGAAGCAAGGGCTGTGCATTGCCCCACTATGTGTCTAGCACTCTACTTTTACAGCTGAATGAATATTTGGGGAACTAAATGGTAGAATATGTAAATTTTGATAGCACTGTGTTAACTAGATTATAAAATGAGCAGTATACTGATGATTTCATCTTTTATCATTAAAACAAATGCACAGATGTGTCAAAGGATGCATGTCCAAGGGTGTTTAATACAGCATTCGAAGAAACCCTAAGGTCCAATGATGGGGAAATGATTATACTGGCACAGCCACACCACAGCTTACACAGACATTCAAATACACAAGATGATACAGAAGGGCATTCACCATTCACTATGGAGTGTGTGTGGGGGGGGGGGAACAAAAGCAGGCTATGAAATAATACATATTTCATAAATACCTAACTGGATTATTTTGGCATTTGTAGAGAAGAAGGGCTGTGCCCCCAAATTGCTACCTGGCTGTGTTTGGGAGTCAAACCAGAGGAGGCAGCAGGTGGAGAAAGGGGAAAGTGTGAACTGTCATTCTCTTCAGTGTTGGCTGTTTTAATGGTTTTTCTTTTTCTTTTTTTTTAAACGAGCAAGTTTCGCTTTTGTCATTTAAAAATAAAGAACACTGCAGAAAATATGTAACGACTTGAGGTTTTTTTTTTTTTTAACGTTTTTATTTTTGAGACAGAGAGAGACAGAGCATGAACAGGGGAGGGTCAGAGAGAGGGAGACACAGAATCTGAAACAGGCTCCAGGCTCTGAGCTGTCAGCACAGAGCCCGACGCGGGGCTCGAACTCACGAACTGTGAGATCGTGACCTGAGCCAAAGTCAGACGCTTAACTGACTGAGCCACCCAGGCACCCCGCGACTTGAGGTTTTAAAGCATTCGCCAATCCTCAAGATGCCTAATGTCTCGAGGATTTGGTAAGGAGATCCTAAACTGGGATACTCCCAACCAGCTGCCCTTCAGTCCAGGCAGCCAGGCCTCCCAGGTGGGCAACTTGGTTCCCCCCCCTTACAGCCTTCATCCCACCCTGGGTTCCTCCACTAAGCAGGTAGGAAATTGGACTGTTTCCTGACATTCACACAGGCTTTTAAAATTTGAAAAGGCAACGAATCTTTCTCAATTAGCATACAGTCGAAGTCTTTACGAATCCTTAAAATAGCAGGTAATAAATTAGAAAACATTTAAATTCTTAACTGTCTCAATGTTTTTGCACGTATTAGAGCAAAACATGTTAATTAATTGAGCAAGACCAGTTTGGGGAATTCTGTCCCTAAAATGTTAACACTTTGTAAAGGAGGATGGGGGGTTAATTGTTCTAAATTTTTCCCTGAATGAAAATTCCTTCTTCCCCATCGCACCAAATAAATATATACCAAATAGAAGTTTTCTCAGTCTTCAAAATGTAATTTTGAAAGGTATTTTTAAGCCTATTTGGAGAAGGTAATTAAATTACCTTGACCAAGATAGATTCTCCATGTCCCCAAAATGTAAAAATTAAATCAAAACCAATGTATTAACCCATCAATGTACAGTTATTTCTAGGGCGGCCATGACGGGATATGGTGGTGACCAACACAACACAGGCCAGAAAACAACCACGGGACTCTATGGAAATAGTCGGGTGGACACCGCTAAGTCCAGAGCTCAGAGGTAACATCGGAGAAAGCATTAGATATATATACCAGACAGCTGAGAAGTAAAGCCACACACTGAAAACATATCAACTGAGGTAAGAAAATCAAACAAAGCAAGGATGAGTCAAAGGGAGTCTCCACCTAGGTCAGAATATGGATGATGAAAACAAGCAAATAAGGAGGCAACCAGAGTGAACCCTGACCCCCGTGCACGTTTTCTTCTGTGCTCTGTTGTGCTTGCCCACTGGTGATGGTGTCAGGTGGAGGAGGCAGGTGGTAATTGTTATGAAAAGGCGATCAAAGGTGTGCAGATACACTGCCCCTCATTAACTCCAGGCCACAGATCTGGAAACTAGCTCAAGGATGCTGCATGCTGCCTCACCTATTTCTCCAAGAAGCTTTTTTGGCAATCCCAACGCCTATGGATGATGATTCCAGTTTGATTGTAGATCTTGAACTAGAGGTCTAAGGAAGCTTTGATAACCTAACCCTTTTACACAACGTAATGAGAGTACTTTTCCATTTCTCTGGGAGGCAAGCAGCTAATTTCCTAATGAGTTTGATCAGCACATGGAGTTTTGAAACAACACACTGCACTGACTTCTGTAAGAACTTCTCAAAGCTGTGTGGAAAGTTATGAGCCTACACTTCGCACTATAAGCCCCTCTGCTCCCTATCCAGCTGATGAAAGTGGACGTGGCCTAAATCTACCAGCCAATTTGTTTTGGATCCATTTGTCCTCTTCACCTACAGAGAGAAATCTGCTCTAAAGACACTGTTTTCAAATTCAAGTTTACTCCTTCCACGCTACCTTTTCCCTCAAAACCATTTTGCTTTGAAGTGGATACAATTGATAGGAAGTCCCCTTTGGCACCTGTCCATCCAGGTGCGTTCACTAATGTGAGTCCTGCATGAATGAGCATACCAGATGGGCTCCCACACTCCCACCTGTCCCATGTGGACCAACAGGGGTCCAGATTTCCCGATCAACTCTGTGCTCCCCTCCACCTCTCCAGCATCTCCAACCCAAATGCAACCTGTTTATCCATCCATTAGGCAAATGGTTTCCTAACAGTGGACTCTGATCCACTAATAGATGATGAGTTTTTCAGAACACTGAATAGGAACAGAAGCATAGAAACAGAAACCAGAATGCGGTACACAAGAGAGTACATATTGTTTCATGAAACTGGTTTCAGACTCACACATACTTACTTCTGTCCTGGGTCGCAGTGCAAAACCCATTCTGTACTGTGTTGTAATCCAAAAACGTTTGAAACACTGCTATAGACAAGCCTTTGTCCCTCTAGTCAGACTCCCCCCCCCCCCCCCACCCCTTGCTATCCGTCCCACTGCTCAGCAACTCTTCCTCATGCTGGCTCAAGCTCTGAACTGACTTCCAGCTGTCTTCTTTACCCGCTGTTTTCACAAACCTTGGCCTTTTACAATGATTCACAAGCTCCTTCTCATGTAGCCACAGGATTGCCTTCTCCTTGAACAGACCAATGTTCTGAGAAAAAAACAAAAAATCCTTTGCTATTCCTGCCTTCTTTTCAGGTCTGGGATCTGCTTGCAGAACATCCAACTGTCTCCCTATGAATAACAAACCTCAGAGCAGTAGGACTCCGTTTCTTTGTGTGCTACCTTTCATCTCCAACAAGAAAAAACCACCACCAAAGTCACTCTCACAATACCTCAGATTTTCTTACAAAATGAACCTTGCTTTCCTGATGTAATGCATTCTCTGGTGTCATACGTTCAGTGCCTGATAGCAATGGCAGGTGAATATAGCTCATCTCGAGTGGTGAGTTAAAGTCTGGTTCCCATCCTTGAGAACAGATGGTTACTCCACCTCCATATTGCTATCTTCTTCCACTCACAAGACAAATGGAAGGAGGGAGAGCACAGCAAGGTGGCTCTACGCGTGTGGTGGCATCTTTTCCTCTCTCAAGGACGAGAGCACAAGCTGTCCGGCACAGTTCCACCACCCCCTCCTGCCCTCCCTTGTCCAACCTCCCACAATTCTCGCCCAGACAATAAATTCATTATCTTCCTCCACAGAAAAAACTAGTTTGCTGTATCTTCCTGTACACTGTTCAGTTTACTTTTTTCTGCCAAAATGACTACCCTACTTTTTAACCTTCCAAGAGATATCAAAGCTAAAAGGAGCCTTAATGTGTAGGATATGGGACACTGATCTGAGAAGAAGGGGGTGGGGAGACATGGAGGTCTGAAGTTTTCTGCTCAGTTTCTTCTCAGACTTGGAAGGCCAGCTTGGAGGGAGAAACATAAGCGCTGGGTGGGCCTCTTTTAGAGCACCAGGGGAGGGGAGGGCTGCACTAGACTCAGAATGGCAAGAAACACTCTCTGAGGGTAAGGGAGAGAAGGAGAAGTCACACCTAGGGCACATTCTAGAGTTTGCCTGGAAGCTCCACTACTCCCTTCCTGTAGCCCGACTCCTTTCCCACTTCCCAGTCAGGATTCCAGGGCCCCTTTACTACCTCTCTGGTTGCTGGGATGGTCCTCCCTCCCCTCCCAAGTCGCCACTTCCTCCTCCCAACTCCGTTGCTGGGAATGCTCTCAACCAGTGTAGCTCAGAGTTACGTTTTTGATAGCTCCCTGCTCTCAAGGCCTCCGTCTCCCTTGGTAATCAAATCAACCTCTCTCCATGGAGGTTTCAAAAAAGCAAGGAAAAGATAAGCCAACTCTTGCACCATACCCCCAGGGTCTTTGAGAAGACCCAGCTTCTTTGGGTTACCTTCAGCTTCTTGACCTTCAGCTTCCTAGGCACCTCCAAGTGTACACAGCTTTAGCTGCAAAGAGCCTTTATTCTTTCCAACAAGGTCAAGAAGGCTTAGAGTGAAATGCGTAGGCATAGAAAGCTCATAGTGTAAACAATTATGACCGCTGAGCGGCTGGATGCCAGGTGCCCAGCTCCAGCAGGTAAAACTCATAGGAGATCACACAGCAAGGATCCCAACGCTGGAGGGAGGTATTGCAGCAAAAGGAATTGCAGGGGCAGGAAGAAAAGAAGCACTCTCCAAATACATTCTCCGGATCATCTGATGATGGCACAGGAGCAGGGAGGTGGTAAGTCATCCGAAGTCCACCGCTCCCCACGCCATTCTTTCCAATTTTCTAGCACGGCAGGGGGCCACGTGTCTAATTCAGTTTCATCCCTCCAATTTAAGGAAAAGATTAACATGGGGAAAAAATTCTCTACTTCACACGTAAAAGGAAACTGGGATTCTGTCATGTTACCTTCACTGGCTCCACAAAGATGAAGCTGCATTCTAGCCTATACCATGTGCCCAGACGGCAGCATCTTTCTTAACACACACACAGTCCAAGATCCATTTGTCTCAACTCTGCTTACGACTGAGCGAAGATTTCACCAAAATGACGGTTTCTTCCTGCTTCACATGTCAACTCCTAATATCCACACAAACTCTTCCATCTTGTCCCCAAACTGGTATCATATTCATTTCAACCTGGTCACAGATCACTCTTTAAGAACAATTTTATAATTTCACATTAAAATGTGAGCTAAACTAACACTCAGATGTGTACTTCAAAAAAAAAAAAAAAAAAAATACTGGCCAGCAACAGTGAGCCTTTCTTTAATGAACTTTGACAACTCAATGTACTTTCACAGAGAGTTTCCCACCCTCTTGGGCTGTAGGAAAATGCTAGCATTAGGGATCCCATTTCAAGGCTGGGTAAACCGAGGTTCTCAGTCCAATAAACTTGAGGGGGTTACAATGGTAGAGCTGTAAACAGAACCCAGCCCCTTTCCCACTAGACCCTACTGCATGAGGTGGCTAAAAATGGGACCCACTTGAGAACTACAAGGGTGGGGTGAATAAAAGCTTGTTTTACTTAGTAGAGGGGAGGTGGGAGAGGGGGAGACTTACCCACTTGATGCACCAGACTATGTACCGGCCTCTAACAAGAAAGCTTTCCCTGGCTGCCCCACGCACCCATCCCTTTGAGCTGAGACCCGAGAGGCACCGCCGGGCAGACCCCGCAGCACGAATCGCGCACACCGGGGGCGGGGATGGGACGCGGAGCGCCCGGGCGGCGCGGGGCCGCGGGCCCCGGGACACACGCCAGCGCCCCGAGCGGCGCCCGAGCCCGCGGGGCCGGGAAGATGCTGAGCGGCCGCACACACCTGCTGCAGCCCGCCCGGGCGCCCCTGGCCGCCTCCCGCGCTCGGGACGCCCACCCAGCTCCGGGCGCCGGAGCCCGCGGCCGCGCTAGGCCGGGGGCGGGAAGCCGCGGCGCCCCTACCCGGGGACTGCGCTCGGCGGCGCGGGGGAGCCGCGGGGCAAAGCGAGCCCGCCCTTTTCCCCGAACCCCCTCCAAACAGCGTCACCTGTGCCGGGTCCCGGGGCGACTAGCGCGCGGGCGGCGGCTGCACCGGGCCGGGGAGGGCGGCGGGTGGTCACGGGCGCCTGGTCAGCCGGCCCGGCCCGAGGGCTGGCGCCGGCCAGAGCCGCCCCTCGAGATGCTCGGCGGGAGCCAGGGGAGCCGCGGGCCCCGGGCCGCTTGGAGGAGCAGTCACACGGAGGCTACAGCTACCGCCGCGGCCGCCGCGCCCGCCCGGACTGCGGGCTCGGGTTACCGCAGAGCGGCTTCTTAAAGGGGCCGCGGCGGCTCCGGCTCCGGCTCCAGCTCCCGCTCCGGCTGGTGGCGGCTCCGACCCGCGGCCAAAGGGGGCGGGGCCCCGAGGCCAGCTGTGGGGCCGACCTTCGGGAGCTGGGACTTGGGTCCCGGAAAGGGCTCGGAAACGGGAACACCCAAGGCGGGCTGCGGTGGGATCGTGCAAAAACCCACCTCGCTAGGGACAGGGCGTGCGGTGCCTCGGTTTCCCAAAACAAGTAGCGAAACTAGCAAGTGACGAGAACGGTCTCAGTCCGCATCCGCAGCGGTCAGTATCCGGGGCTCGCCACGTAACCCAAATTCTTTCCAGATTATCAATTTAATTGTATTTATAACAGATAGGAGATGGAAGAGTAACTGCTGATTTTTCATGCCACGTCTGACTTGGCCAAATCCGAGTCAGCCCTATTCTTGCTTGGGGCTGCAGGTGCACTCCAAACTGGGTAGGGGGCGTGTGGAAGAGGCACGTTCTCTCGGAGCAGCCTCCTCCGGAATCCCTGAAAAACCCTAGAGAGTGCACTAGCAAGGCGCCTACACCCAACACCTGGAGCCCCTCTGCTGTCAGGGTGGGGAAGTAGGATTTGATTTTTGGTGCTGGTAGAGAATTCCAAGTTGTCCAGCGCATAAAGTTTGCCATTCAATAGTAGCTCTTCTGACCTACTAAATAGAGCCTCAAAAAGCTTCAAATGTTCTGGATCAACAGGATGGAATTGTTTTGAATAAAACAATAATGAAGAAGTACATTTAGGCTGTTATAGTTTGTGAAAAGTGATCACAAATATTTTCTCAGAAAGAGGGGAGTTCTAATGTTAATTAGTAAGCACCTCTATTAATAATGTAGAGCAGTTATTTGTAAGAAATGCCTATCAAGGGGCGCCTGGGTGGCTCAGTCGGTTGAGCGGCCGACCTCGGCTCAGGTCATGATCTCGTGGTCCGTGAGTTTGAGCCCCGCGTGGGGCTCTGTGCTGACAGCTCAGAGCCTGGAGCCTGCTTGGGATTCTGTGTCTCCCTCTCTCTGACCCTCCCCCGTTCATGCTCTGTCTCTCTCTGTCTCAAGAATAAATAAACGTTAAAAAAAATTAAAAAAAAAAAAGAAAAGAAATGCCTATCAATAGAGCTAATATGTTTTGCCTAATATTTACATGCACACAAATACATGTTAGCTAACTGAACTTCACTGAGGCTCAATTTCTCCATCTATAAAATGGCAATAATAATTCACAGTTACCTATGGAGACCCAGTCTTGGCTAAAGTACCTCAGACTAACCTAGAAAGACAAAACCTATTCTACCCTATAGGGACAGGAACCTGCTTGCAGTCAAGCAGGGAGGAAGATCCTGTAGGCCTCCCAGTGCATTTCTCCATTCTCTCCCCAAGACTCTAGGGACATACCAGGGCACCAGTGCCGTTTGACCTGCTGCATCATATTTATTTCACACAGTTCTTGACAACTTTGGTTTGCCCCATACCTGCGTGGGCAGGATAGTTGTGTGTACACTTCTGTGGGGTCAGCCCTAAGTGTATAGACTGCACGTGTCATCTCAGGACTCTGCCTCAAGATACTTCCTCCAGACCCTCCCCTGTGCCTGTCTCGTGTCTGATAGTTGCTTTTTTTCCCCTGATAAATGCACCATCATTATCTTTAATATGCATATTTTCTAACACCCACAGCAGCAGCCAAAGCCAAGTAAACCCACAGAAATCCACTCTACTCTATATCCCACTATATTCCTTCATGTTAGGCCTCTGCAAATGCACCATCAAATCTGCAGGATTATTGTGAGATTATACAGAGCATGTAAGTGAATACATCAAGGACAAGGCCTGAGATAAGGAAAGGAATTCAGTAAATATTAGGTGAATTTTGAAATTTTAAACTAGTCAAAACCCAAAATGACCTTAGGAGGTAGAAAAATGTATCAACTGCATATTTTTCATGAAAACTGTAATGCAGCTTAATTTCTTTAAAAATAGTCACTTCATTATTCCCATTTAAGTCTTTAATCATTCTTAACTTTGTTTTCCCAATATTTCCCCCCAATGGAAATTTCCCCCATGGAAAGTTCCCCCCAGTTCTATATTTACTATCTGAAGTTTGTCTGCTTGTTAACTGTTGAACTATCAAAGCTGAGCAGTACTTTTCGTACTTTTGTTCATTGAAACAGAGAAATGAAATTCAGAGAGATGAAATTTATCTTTGCTTAAAAATAGAGGAAAATACAAAAATTCTTGAGGCAAATTTTTCTGATAAAATTTTCTTTCATAGTCTCTAGACAAGAGATATGGTTTATTACACCTGTTCCTCTCTATGTATCTTTTCTGTATTTGTTTTTTTAAATTTGTTTTTTTTAAATTTTTTTTTCAACGTTTTTTATTTATTTTTGGGACAGAGAGAGACAGAGAATGAACGGGGGAGGGCCAGAGAGAGAGGGAGACACAGAATCTGAAACAGGCTCCAGGCTCCGAGCCATCAGCCCAGAGCCTGACGCAGGGCTCGAACTCACGGACCGCGAGATCGTGACCTGGCTGAAGTCGGGCGCTTAACCGACTGCGCCACCCAGGCGCCCCTAAATTTGTTTTTTTAATTCCAGTATGATTAACATAAAGTGTTATATTAGTTTCAGGTGAGCAATATAGTGATTCAACAATTCTATAATTCTATACATTACTCAGTCCTCATCATAAGTGTACATTTAATCCCCCTCACCTATTTCACCCATCCTCACACACGTGTATATACACACACAATATCTACTTTATCCATTCATCTGTCAGACACTTGGGCCGTTTCCATAATTTGGCTATTGTAAATGATGCTGAAATAAGCATACGGATGCATATATCTTTTCAAATTAGTGTTTTTTTGGATTCTTTGGGTAGATACTCACTGGTGGAGTTACTGGATCATATGGTAATTCTACTTTTGATTTTTCAGAGAAAACTCCATACTGTTTTCCACAGCGACTGTTTTTCATACATACTGTTTTCCACAGTTTGCATTCCCACCAACAGAGCACGAGGGGTCCTTTTTCTCCATGTCCTTGCCAACACTTACTGTTTCTTGTGGTTTTGATTTTAACCATTCTGACAGGAGCAAGGGAATATCTTGTAGTTTTGATTTGCCTTTCCCTGATGAGTGATGTTGTGCATCTTTGAACACATCTGTTGGCCATCTATCTGTATGTCTTCTTTGGAGAAATGTCTGTTCATATCTTCTGCCCATTTAAAAATTGGATTATTTGGTTTTTTGGTGTTGAGTTGTATATGTTCTTTATATATTTTGGACACTAACCCTTTATCAGGAATGTCATTTGCAAGTATTTTCTCCCATTCAGTGGGTTGCCTTTTAGTTTTGTTGACTGACTGCTTCCTTTGCCGTGCAGTTTTTTGTTTGTTTGTTTTTGTTTTATGTAGTCCCAATAGTTTTTTTTTTTTTTTTTTTTTTGCTTTTTTTCCCCTTGCCTTAGAAGACCTATCTAGAGGGGCACCTGGGTGGCTCAGTTGGTTAAAAGTCCAACTCTTGATTTCCGCTCAGGTCAAGATCTCACATTTCTGAGATCGACTCTTGTGTCAGGCTCCATGATGGGTGTGGAGCCTGCTTCAGATTCTCTCTCTCTCTTTCTCTCTTTCTCCTTTTGCCCCTCTCTGCCCTACAGGCACACAGGTGCTCTCTCTCAAAAAAAAAAAAAAAAAAAGAAGAAGAAGACAACGACGATGACATATCTAGAAAAATGTTGCTATGGCTGACATCAAAGAAATTACTGCCTGTGCTCTCTTCTAGGATTTTTATGGTTTCAGGTCTCACATTCAGCACTTTAATCCATTTTGAGTTTATTTTTGTGTATGCTGTAAGAAAGTGGTCCAATTTCATTCTTTTGCAAGTTGCTGTCCAGTTTTCCCAGAACTACTTGTTGAAGACAAATTTTCCTGATGAATTTGTTTCCAAAAATTCCTAACCTACTAAATAGAAACAATTATTTAGCAAACTGAGACCAAAAGCTGCTTCTCTCTAAAATAACAAGATAATTAAAGTAAAAATATTTTGGAAGACTGCTGCAATATCCACTCTGCTCTGTTAGTGAGGATATAACCAAAATAACACCAAGCATTTGATCAGAAAGATTGATTTAGTCAAAAATTAATAACCGGTACTACTTTTTATAATTATTATTGGTAGTTTTAATGTATCAAGAATTTGTGAGGGTTTTTTTTTTTTTTTTGAGTATTTAAAAGTCCTTTCACTTGCTTTTCCGAATTTTTGAAGAAAAAACTATTTCAGGATATAATGGTTATCTCTGGGTGGGTGAGATCTTTACATATTTTGTGTACTTTTTGCTTATCTTCTGTGATTTCTTTCCTATATGTATGCAGTACTTTTGTGTGTATTTTTATTTTTAATGAAAGTAACACATATAAGTGAAAATTCAAATAGTTCAGAAAGGCTTATAGCAAAAACACCAAGTCACATCAATCCCCTGCCCAACTTTCCCCCACATAGCATCACCCCACATTTCACATGACCCTGCTAGGTGTTCATTTCCTCAATGATATGCTTATGCCAATGTTTTCTGACTCTCAGTGTTAGACATTATTCATTGACTTCTTGCCATGGTATTGAGGATTTAGCTCTTTTCCACATACCACCACCACCACTTTGCCTCCACCCTTCCTTCTCACACAGCTACATCACAACTTTTATTCAAATCAATAATTTGTGTTTATATCATCCTGTCAGTGTAAATACAGTCCATTGCTGAATCAAGTAAGGTGCCATGATAATGCTTCTCTTGACAATCTCCTGTTCTCCCTGGAGTTAATAACTGCCCAGCTTTTTCACTTTTTTTTAATGTATCTAACCCAAATTTTATTCAGATTCTTCAACATATCTATCAAATGCCCATCAATAATATCTTCCAAGCCCAAACATTGGAAGTTCACTCTCTGATTTAAGCTAAAGCAGATTTTGGTAGTTGACTAAGACGGTGTGCTGGAAGGTAAATTTTTTAGAGTGCTTGCATATCTGAAAATGTCTATATTCTAGTCTCATCCTTGATTGATAATTTCGATAGGTTGAAGATCATGTTCCCTCAGCATTTTAAAAGCACTGTTTCACCGTCTTTTACTTCCTGTGGTTGCCAGTGAAATACATGCCTAGTGCCTTTCCAGTTCCCCTTCCTCTGTATCTGGCCTGTTTTTCTTTCTAGAATCTTCCTACTATCTTTATACTCTCAAATTTCACAACGATGTACCTTGGAATGGGTCTTTTTTCTTTGATTGTGCTAGACCCTCAAGGGTGCTTTGAATCTTATCTGCAAATTTTTTTCTTTTATTATTTCTTCACTAATTTCCTCATATTGTATTTTCTCTCTTTGTGAACTGTTGTGAGCAGGATGTTGGGACTTCTTTATTATTCTCTAGACTTGTTGTCCTTTTATTCCACTGATGATCTCTGCATCTTTCTTTTTCTATTCTTTATTGTCTAAGATAGAGGTTCTCAATTGGGGCAAGGGCAGGGGGTGTTGATTCATTGCCATTTGGCAATGTCTGGTGATACTTTTGGTTGGCATGCATGGGCATCTAGTGAGTAGAGGCCAGGGAGGCTGCTAACCACGTTACAATGCACAGGACAGCCTCCCACAACAAAGAATTCCCAATCGCAGATGTCTGTCATGCCGAGATTGAGAAATCCTGGACCAGGAGAATTACTTCCAACCTTCTACTGAAGTTTCCATTTCAAACATCTTTTTCTTTCCCATTCTCCAATCAGCCTTTTGTTATGGGAACTCTCCATCAAAAGATAAACTCCTTTCTCCCAGAAAAGAAACTTCCTACTTCATGGAGGGACTTTGGTGGTAGTACAGTCAGTGTGAAGTGCATGAATGCAGGATGGCTGAAGGAGGGGGAGAAGGGACCCAGTGGTGTCCAAGAACTTCGTAAACAACTTGAGGGCAATTCTCCTTCTTCAGGTCTGCGCCTCACCCCTGCTTTCCATGCCTCACCTCTGCCTTTGTGGTACACTGATGGCCAAGTGCTAAGTCTCTTTGAAGCACTTTGGTTAAACCCCTCTTCCACTTTGTCAAGTCAATTATCTCTACTCCATCTAACTTCTGGCTTCCAAAATTTATTGAAATCTTTCATCTATTGTAGACTTTTCGCCTCTTTTCTTTTTCCTTGTGGATTGTATCCTGTTAACCCCTTTCTATACTATCATTTTAGTACCACTTTGCAAAGAATAAGGATAAACAAAAAAAAATTTTTTTTAATAACAGAAAGGGATACAGAACAGAAAAAGGGAAAAACACAAATCTATTTTTCTTAACTGTTTTTCTTAACTTGTTTTTAATTGTTCTAAAATATTTTCATGAACTTTTAAAAATTTTTACAAATTTTTCAAATTAGTTGAAATTGATGTTACCAATCACCAGTTTATATTCATAACTTTTTTCCATTTTATAAACTTATTTATTCTTTTCCTTTCTTTTTTATTGAAGCATAGTTGACACACGATGTTACATTAGTTTTAGATAGACAACATAGTGATTCAACAACTTTATACATTATGCTATGCTCATCATAAGTGTGTTGCCATCTGTCACCATGCAATACTATTACAGCACCATTGATTATATTCTCTAAGCTATACCTTTCATTGCCATGACTTATTCATTCCATAAGTGGAAGTCTGTCCCTTTCACTCCATTTCACCCATTTTAAACATCACCCAGCCTCCTCCCCTCTGGCAACCATCAGTTTGTTCTCTGTTTATGGATGTTTTTGCTTTGTTTGTTGTGATTTTTAGATTTCACATGTAAGTAAAATCATATAGTTTTTGTCTTTCTCTGTCTGACTTATTTCACTCTGCATAATACACTCTAGTTCCATCCATGTTGTCGCAAATGGCAAAATCTCATTCTTTTTTATGGCTAAGTAATATTCCACATCTTATTTATCCATTCATCCATTAATGGACACTTAGGTTGCATCCATATTTTGGCTACTATAAATAATGCTACAACCATATATTTATAACTTTTAGACTAGTTTGTTGAATATCCTCCCAGATACTTTTCCATACGTATTTGTGTATACTTTGATTTTTTTAAACAAAAAGGACTAACACATACATATTATTTTGTAATTGTTCAGACTATCCCATTCACCAGATGCACCATAATGTGCAATCCCTTACTGCTAGACATTTATGGACCTTACTGTTGAACCAAACTGTCAGTTTTCCAGGAAGAGCAAAATAGCAATGTCTGACTAGCAATTAATTCTAAGATTCAAAGTCAGTTTAGATTAGATGGAGAAAGACTGGAGGGTTCCTGCTTAGGTAGAGGAGGACAAGGGGATACCTACTCTCCCACTGATAATACAGTGATAATTGAAGTATCAGTCAAGGTAGTGAAAGAGAAATTGGGAACTATTGGGAAAAAATTACAAAGTTGTCATTATTTGTGGATTATATGATTATATACCTAGGAGACCCAAGAAAATCAACTGAGAAAATATATAAACAACAGAAAATTAAGTATGGAAGCAGGATATAAAATTTATGAAAGTCTATGATATATATGTGTTTGTACATATAAATATATATATGCACATGTGTATATTTGTACACATACACCTACACAATATCCCCTTACAAAATAAAAGAAAGAAAAGACTCCACATACAATTATAGCAAAAATGTAAAGTTCCTAGGAATAAACTTAACAGGGAATATGCAAAGCTTATATGAGGAAAACTTTAAAACACTCCTGCAGGAAACAAAAGTAGACTGAATAAATGAAAAGACAGACCATGTTCTTAGATAGGAAAAGTTCATGTGTGTCAAGTCTCCCTAAATTTTAATTTTTAAATTTATTGCGATCTCAATGAAAATACCAAGAGGCTATTTTTTTAGAATAGGAAAGCTGATTCTGAAGCTCATATGAAAAAGTAAACAAGCAAGAATGACCAGCAAAACGCTTTTGAAAAGGAATAGCCAATACTACAAAACCTCAAAAATGAAAAATCAGGGATTACCATAGGAATAGACTAACGGAATTGAATAGAAAACCCAGAAATAGACCCAAATAAGTGGCATCTCAAATCAGTGAGATAAGAAGGACTTTTTAATAAATGTGTATTATCTGGAAAAAATGAAGTTAAAACTATATCTCACATTGTATGAGACAAATTCCAAATGGGTCAAATATGTAAAGTATGAACACTCAAATGTACTATAAGAAAATATGAGTAAGTTCTCTTCTTACCTTGGAATGGGAAGGTCTTTCTAACTAGGACTTAAAATCTAGAAGCCATAAATATTAATAAATCTAACTAATTAAGAATCAAAAACCAGTGGCGCCTGGGTGGCTTACTTGGTTAAGCGTCCAACTTTGGCTCAGGTCATGATCTTGCAGTTTGTGGGTTGGAGCCCTGTGTCAGGCTCTGTGCTCACAGTTCAGAGCCTAGAGTCTGCTTCAGATTCTGTTTCTACCTTTCTCTCTGCCCCACCCCTGACTGCGCTCTGTCTTTCTCTCAAAAATAAATAAACATTAAAAAAAAAAAGAATCAAAAACCACTATGAGGTTAAAAAAAATACCAATAATAACATATGCAAAGTCGAAACACAAATTACAAACCAAGAAAAAAAATTTTGATACTCAAATCACAGATAAAGAAGGCCTCCCTCCTTAACATATATAACAGGCTTCTAGAAATCAAGAAGAAAAAGACCCATCACTCCAAAGAAAAATAAAGGGCATTAACAGACAGGTGACAGAAAAAGAAACACAAAAATGACCTGTACACATTATAAGTGGCCCTCATTCATAAAAGACATACAAATTAAAATTAACCAACTTCATCCCAGAAATAGATTGTTATTCTACTTTCCCACTACTCTGACTCTGGAGCATTTACTTCTCACTATGTTCTCTTCTGATTGGCTCTATCATCGTTTTAGGAACAAGTGGGAAATTTATGAAGCTATATCTTTAAAAAAAATTTTTTTTTAACATTTGTTCATTTTTGAGAGACAGAACGTGAGTGGGGGAGGGGCAGAGAGAGAGGGAGACAGAATCCAAAGCAGGCTCCAGGCTCTGAGCTGTCAGCACAGAGCCCGACATGGGGCTCGAACCTATGAACTGCGAGATCATGATCTGAGCCAGAGTCGGACACCTAACTGACTGAGCCATCCAGATGCCCCCCACGTTTTTTTTTAAGTTCTAGATCCCAAACACCTCTAAGAAGTGTGTCTGCCTAAGAAGGCAGATAGGATTTAACTGGGTAAGAGTAGAGTATTATTGTTTATCAACATATTAAAATTCATGCTTAATGTTTTGAAACATGAAAAACCCATATACCATATGATAGAAGTCAGAATCTATTCCCTATCCTATTCTATGAACAAAGATGTTCTTTAAAAATAAAGTTGATAGTTGAATTATTCCTAAGTAGTTTTCACAGACCTTACAGCTAAATGCAATTTTAGAATTTAGAAATATTCCTTAGTATAAACATCTGCCCCACCACATCCACTCATAAGCATATTAAATTCCAAATCAAATCTGTGTAGTCATATAAATCTACTACTTCACTGGTTATATGTTTACTTGCACTATTTATATGAACTATCCTAAAAATAGCTGAAAAGAGAAAAAACAGTATTTATTTAATACACATAATCTCTCCCTTACATGTCCCAATCAAATTGATTTCCCAGTGTCATTATGACAAATGCTCATGCTATTGCATATACCCACGCCCATACATCTAAATCGTGGTCATCACCAACATATGTTCCTGTTCTAGACACTCTACATGAAAAGTTATAATTATTATTTACATAGAAAATGTATATGCTGCATTCAGATCTCCCACTTAATCTTGAGGTCTGCATTCTTTGCATTTTGGTAAAAAAAATTTTTTGCCCTCCAGCAAGTAAATGTTTTGCCATCTCTTTTCAAAATCCTTTTGTTATACTTTGCAATATACTAAGAAATTTTTCTTACTTCAAAAAGAAGCCAATATAGTTTTATTTTTATTTTTTTAATTTATTTTTTAATATATGAAATTTACTGTCAAATTGGTTTCCATACAACACCCAGTGCTCATCCCAAAAGGTGCCCTCCTCAATACCCATCACCCACCCTACCCTCCCTCCCACCCCCCATCAACCCTCAGTTTGTTCTCAGTTTTTAACAGTCTCTTATGCTTTGGCTCTCTCCCACTCTAACCTCTTTTTTTTTTTCCTTCCCCTCCCCCATGGGTTTCTGTTACGTTTCTCAGGATCCACATAAGAGTGAAACCATATGGTATCTGTCTTTCTCTGTATGGCTTATTTCACTTAGCATCACACTCTCCAGTTCCATCCACGTTGCTACAAAAGGCCATATTTCATTTTTTCTCATTGCCACGTAGTATTCCATTGTGTATATAAACCACAATTTCTTTATCCATTCATCAGTTGATGGACATTTAGGCTCTTTCCATAATTTGAAGCCAATATAGTTTTAATTAAAAAGAAATCACCTTGTGGGAATTTATTTTCCACAAGGAAAGGTATGATTCTAGTCACAGATTTTAAAATTCACATTGCTACAAAATATGAGGTAAAAACAGGTTTTTGAAAGATGGTTACAATTAAATATTTTCAATCTTTCTCAAATATGTTTCATAACAACACATGGAGTATCCCAAAATGCTAACATAATGTTTAATAACCAAAATGTAGGAAGAAATTGATTGTGGGGTATGGGAAAGGTTAATTATTAGTACTAACTATGCATAATGCATTAGAAACTATAATATCAATAATGAAAAGACCATCAGGATATTTAACTTAATCACTGAATTCTTCCCCTAAAATACAAATCAAACATTTCACAAAAAATATTATGTACACCAAATTGAAACAAAATGTCCAAATTTTTTGAAGCATAGAAATTATTTCTTTTGATGTAAATATGAAACTCATTTTTCCCCTAAATAGTTACGGACACAAGTTAAAGTCTCCAGGATTTGGACTTTTGGAACACTATCTTCAGTGGTTCTCAATCTCTCTGCAAGGCTACATGATCCACCAACCACGGAGTCACCTCTGACTCCCTACTGCCCCACAGAAGCACCCCCTGTGTGCCTCAGAGCCACCATCACCAAACTACTCTCCTTGGCTCCAGCCCTCTTCGTACAACTTCTAATTCACCTCTGTTATCATCAGTAGGAAAATAATAAATATTTTCTGAATTTATAAATAAATTAGATCATATATTCCTTCAAAGTCCAGCTGAGTTCTGGACAAGTGCCCCGTTATCAAGGCCCATCGCTGAAGGAAAAGACAACATTATAGTCCATCAGAGTCCAAAGCACAATTGAGAGTCTCACAACTGTGTTCTGGGAGATCAGTCACTAAAGACACCTGTATTTTAAGCTGCCTAAGGACAAAGTTTCTGTCTATACATCTTTGCACCTTATACTGCACCCTGCAAGCAGGGTGCTCTGCATGGATTCTCCCCTCACATCTTTTCCCTGCTTTTCCCAGCCTGTCAAGGAATTCTTTTGGGAATCCAAAATTCTACAGTTCAGGGAGAATCTTAACCAATAATCTACACCCTACAGAGGAAAAGAGCAAAAGATGACTTATTTCTCCTCCTGAGCAATTAAAGTTAATAAAAGGCAATCAAGGGGCACCTGGCTGGCTCAGTCAGCTAAGCATCTGAACTCTTAGTTTCCACTCAGGTCATGATCTCACAGTTTGTGAGTCTGAGCCCCACATAGGGCTCTGTGCTGATAGCGCGTAGCCTCCTTGGGACTCTGTCTCCCTCTCTCTCTGCCTCCCTCTCTCTCTCTGCCTCTCCTCCGCTTTCTCTCTCTCTCAAAAAATAAAAAAAATTTTAAAAATTAAAAGATGAAAAAATCAAGTAATTTAAAGAACCACTTTGCCTTTCCTTTTAGAGCCCCTACAGAGGAACTGACCACTGGTTGCAGTGGAAGTCCTGTACCAGATGACATTTTAAAAACTATCAGGATGTGGCTTTTAACACAGTTTTATGCACACAGTATTCTACTAGGAGGGAAAGGGAAAGTAGCCCCCCAATGTATCAATGTAGAGGTGAAAGGAATTCCATTTCAATTCACCCTGACTTAACCCAAATTATTAATTCTTTCAACAAAGAATACACATTTTAAGAGCATCCTGGGAAACTTTTAAAACAATTGTGTAAATTCTGATTGCTAGCCATGTAAGAAATTCTTGAGAAATAAGTAACTATAACCAACAATTAAAAACAACTATTTACCTTGAACATTTGTTATACTGATTTGGAAAGTGGAGGGGACAAATAGAGCTAAAGTTCAAAACCACGTGTCTCCTAAACAATGGAGCCGCAGATGTGTGTGTTTGTTTTTTGTTTGTTTGTTTGTTTGTTTGTTTTTTGCAGATCTGCCCTTCTTTGGTTTGTAATGACTATTCCCAACAAGAAAAACTAACCATTCTTTGAATTTGGAAATCAATATAAAAATACAGAGTTAACCCACTGACATACTGTTATCACCTAATCATCCTGAACCCAGAATTCAGCCCTTCCTAGTTTCTGTAGAAGATTATCTCCAAGAATTTCAAGATTTTTCCCCAACTTCACCTAACATTAGGGAGTTCCCGAGGAGTTGAATGGCCTCCCATCAGCTCTGTGTACTTCTCTCTTTTCTTCCCTCTGTGGGAATTGAAGGAGTATTTTCTGTCGCTTAAACTCCTTGGGAGCTTCACTGCTCGCCGAAAGTAGCTCTTCCAAACAAATGTAGCAGTAACCCCTAAAGTCGGTCCTGGGAAACACATTCTCTAGTGTGATCTCCCTTCTTTGCTCTCATTTCTTAATAAGCTCTTGCATACTCCTAGCCCTTGACCTTTTCATCTCCAAGCTTTGATGATTCCTTGCACCCAATAGCACATGGGCCTTTCTGCTTAATTCTGAGCTCCAAAGTCTGCAATTAACCTTTTGCTCAGTTCACTTCCACCCACTCCAAGAAATGGCTTCGTCCAATTTGGACCTGATCTCAGCTTGTATTTATCTTTGTCCTCTCTATTCTCCCAAACACTGAGGTATATCTGGTACCAACTCAACTTATACAATACCTAACACTCTCTTTCTTGAGCTCCAGATCTTTATTCCCAACATCCTACTACATAGTATGTTCTTTAAATGCAATAAAAGGTTCCAGGTTCTTTAAATGCAATAAAATAGATGACCTGGGGTCATCAGGCTTCTAATCATCAAACCTAAGAAACCTCAATTTTCCTAGACTCTCCCTACACACTCTCCTCCGCATCTAAGTAGACAACAAATTCTGTCAATTCTACTTGCTAATCACCTTCCGTATAATTACCTCCTCCACCCTTCCTCCATGACTCTCCAAATTTAGACCTGTATACCTTCTCAGACAACCTCTGATGTCTCTCTGGCATCTTCCCTTTTTGAGCCTTTGTATATCGGGATAATAATTTCTCTTCCCATGTTCTTCTAGTGCTTAGCACTTCGTTTCACACACAACAAACCCTTAGTAAATATTCATTAGTTAGACATCAAATCCTTGTGATCTCACATCTTTCCATTCCTTGGCATTCAGAGATTGACTCTGTCTCTCCATCCTCATGTTTCTTCAGGATTCCTCTAACTTGCTGTTGATGATCTTACTCTTTCCCTTTCAGTCAGCTTTCTTTATTACCTATCAAATACATGAATGGCATGAAAGGCCTCCATTCCAGCTGGAACCTATCCTTTCCAGGCTTATGGTTCATATTCTCCCTCTCACATTCTTTACTCAGTCTAGCTAAATCCAGCCACTAGCCATTCCCCCAAAACGCCATGCATTTTCCTGACTCCTTGCTTTGGCTCATGCTGTGTTCTGGAACACAGAAAGTCTTTTCTTCCCCCTCTTTCCCCGCGAAAAGCATTCTTAGTTTAAGACCCTAACAGAATGCCACTTTCTTTATAAAACTTACAGATTCCTCCAGACAGAATTTCCCTCTTCCTCTTCTCTCCTTCTTTGAACTTTAATTTACAACTCACTTTGTACAGGCATTTTATTTCTTCTACTAAAAAAAGTTGTTCAAAGAGTGTTTTTCAGACCACCTGGGACAGAATAACTGGAACCTTGTTAAAAAAAAGAAAACATAGGGGCGCCTGGGTGGCTCAGTCGGTTAAGCATCCGACTTCGGCTCAGGTCATGATCTCTCGGTCCGTGAGTTCGAGCCCCGCGTCGGGCTCTGTGCTGACAGCTCAGAGCCTGGAGCCTGTTTCAGATTCTGTGTCTCCCTCTCTCTCTGACCCTCCCCTGTTCGTGCTGTGTCTCTCTCTGTCTCAAAAATAAATAAACGTTAAAAATAAAAAATTAAAAAAAAAAAACGAAAACAGAAATGCTACAGAAGCAGAGTCTCGGGAGGTCGAGGTAAGAGCTCTGCAATCTAAGAGCAAAGCGCCCCAGGAGAGTGTGTGGTGATCCTGGAGACCTCAGAGTTGCAGAACTGGGCCTGGAAGTCAGTCAGACTGGGAGTTGTATTCCAGTTATGTCTCTGTCAAAAGATAATTTTCAGAAAAAGCTAAAACTATGACTCTGGTACAAAGAAAAAAAAAAACATTAAAGACTTCATTTAACTCATTCAATGAGGGAACCAGGCAGATGTTGTAACCTGGTCGAAACAGAATCCAAAAGAAACACACTTACAGGGCTATAAAATGGCTTGCACATGACAAAAGGCTACCATCAGTTAATCCAGAAAGATGTGCAATAGCTCAAAGACAGTGAATCGGGTGGGTCTAGAAAATGTCCTCTGGGCAATGCAGTTCTCCACTGAAACATAAAATTTTTTCTACACCTCTTGTTAGCTGTGTGACTTTGAGTATGTTACTTAACTTCTCTGAGCCTCAGTTGCTTTATCTATAAAATGGTAATAAGACTTCATAATTTAAAAAAAACCATTTTAATGGGGATAATACTAATATTGCTCTTGTGAGAATGAAATGAGTTAATGAGCACCAAGCGCCCAGGATGATGTCAAGCACGTGATACTCGAGAAACATTACATAGTGGTGCTAGGATTAGTGGTAGTCTTACCACTGACTCTAAGTTCCTTGAGATTCATCCTCATTTATTAATGGCTGTATTCAGTCAGTCAACCAATGTGTGTGAAATACCTATTCATGCGAGGTTTGGGTGGATAATAAAATAGTCCTTTGTCATCAAGAAGTCTGGGCCAGCAAAGGAGATGAGAACTTAGGCAAATGATTATAAGGGGATATAATAAGTGAAAATAAAGGTATGTGAGCACAATTGACAAAATGGCCAACCATGTGTGCAATGTACAGAATGCTCACAGAAAAGCATTATAAAGGGGAATTCGAGCTGAATCTTAAAGGGTGAGCAGGAAATCACTAAGAAAGCACAGTGTGCTCACAATTACTGTGCTAGATCATTATGCTTGTTAATCTTATTTAATTCACAGAAGAGCCATATAATAATAGCTCTATTATTCACTCTAACTGAATACTTACTTTGTGCCAGGTGCTGTTTTAAATAACCATCACTATCCTATTTTATGAAGAAAAAATCCTGAGGCTTAGAGAAATCATGTAACTCTCCCAAGATGATACAGCCAGTGAGTGGCAAAGCCACAATGCATCCCAGATAACTCTTTCCAAAGTGTAGGAAATATCATCTCAATTTACTAATAGAAGAATCAAAACCGAGAGAGATTATGAGATCTCTCAGAGAGACTGATCAGAAATTGTGTCCTTGGTTTCAAAGGCCAGGCAGATAGGAAGGAAACATACTGCAGAAACAAGGAGAACACGCAAAACCCTAGAAGCATGGAGGAGCTTAGCATGGTCCCAGGAACCAGAAATGTTTGGAAGTCAACATGCATTTATGGAAACAGCAATAAAAGATAAGACCAGTCAAGTAGGCAACGACTGTGAGAAAACAAATTATGCCATACTAACTATTGCAGACTCTGCTCAGGAGGGTATGAAAGCAATGACAGATTTTAAACAAGGGAATGGGTTCAAAGGTTTAGAAATTGGGGGCAAGGCAAACACTTATGAGACAGCAAAGACTAGTATTATTGAGATCAAGACTTTTGAAGTCAAACAACCTGCCACTTATCATGACCTAAGTAAGGCGAACCCCTTTGAGGAGAACCTCTCGTCATCTGTAAAATGAATATAATAATAGTGTCATCATGAGGCTTAAATGAAAGAAGGTAGGTAAGCATCTGCTACTGTACTTCAGATCTAATAGGCATTCAGTACATGACGGTGGTGTTACTAACAGCTGTTTATTGCTACTTTTGTTGTGATACAAATACACAGAGACCTAGTTTAGGTTTTTTTGAAGGAAGAACATGTTACAATACTCTTTTACCTGGGTTGTTTGATTTGTTCAGACACAGTAGATTGATTTATAGCAAAACAGCAAAGCCCAGGAACACAAAAAGAACCAGATTTCAGGAATGGCATGAGGTTAAGGGTTCCGTTTATCAAACATTTCTTGTGTCCCCACTGTGTGTGTCTAACATTTTATTACGTGGTACATATCTAAAAATAATTAAGACATGATCTCTTTTCACAGGGAGTCAGCAGGTTACAATATAGTTACTTTGGTGCCGTCTTATCCGAGAATCTTGGCCTCCTCTCTTATTTACAACCTCACCTTCCCCTAAGGTCTTATTCTTACACTACTCTTGCAGAAATGATCTTGGTTTCTCTACTTGGTTACCTGCCCTTCTCCTCCACCTTGGACTACTTCTTTTCTTGGCTATTCCAGCTGGACATATCACATTACACCTATTTGATCCAAACCTATCCTTAGTACCCTGGTTCTGAGCCACCTTGTTACTATGGTCAAGTTAAACCAATTTTCTCAACAGTTGGTCCTAGAAGTCTTCTCAGAGGAAAGCACCTAGATGAGTTATTGTGAGTAGATGGTATGATCAAGAGCTGGGTTTAGCAAGAGACAGGATCATAAGAGACCAAACTGTTCCACATCAGACACTCACTTCGGTGTATGAAAGAAATAGTTAGAAAAGAGAAGAGAAAGAGAGAAAAGAGATGGAAGACAGAGTAACTTCACAGCACACCTAAAATATTTTTATAACATTTATAATAAAATAGTATATATTTTTATAACACTCTATCTTCTTTGCATTTTTTGACTCCTCTCATGTCTTCCAAATCTTCAGTAAACCTTCCATAATCCTTAAGCTCCCATCCCTCTCCACAAACACATACACCATGTGAGTGGGGGTGGGGGTGGGGTAAGTGAAGAAATGACGGGACCAAGGTCCACTCTAAAAGAGAAAAGGAGCAAAATGGAGACAGCAAACCCTGAACAGAGTCCATTACTGAACCCAATAGTAGGAGCAGGGCCCAAGGTAATGCTCAAATCATACATGTTTGGGAAATTGGCAAAACAATCAGAGGTACTGTGCTCATTTAAGAGTTGTGTAATAGGGGCCTGAACCCATTTTAACGTGTTAAAAAACAAAACAGATGATCTTAGCCGATATCCGGGTCATGATTTGTTGAGAGTCATTCATGATTTGGTACAAACTCCATAGGTATGCCTTTCCGACTTTCCTACTGCCTTCCCCACAGCTGACCACCATTGTCCTACCCATGTCACTGTAACAGTCACCATGGGATCAGCAAACATTTTCTTGAAAGGGCAGGACAGTCAGAATAGAAGCAGCTAAAGACAATATGTAAATGAATGGGTATGGTTGTGTTCCAATAAAACTTTATTTACAAAATCAGGTGGTGGACTTTCTATCCTGCTCCTTCTGTTCTCCACATTATAATCAGAGTACTCTTTCAAAATGTGATTCCTCTGCTTAAACACTTGATTGGCTTCCCATTGGTCTTAGGATACAGTCTAAATTCCTTAACAGGGTAAATAAATTTCACCTCATTATCTCCTCTCTAGCCATTTCTGGCTCTGAACTCAATTTTTCAGCACTACTGAACGGCTTTAAATCCCACAAAGTTCTGGTTATCTCTTCCTTCCATGCATTTGCATATGCTGTTCTTTGGCCTGGAATCTTCTTCTCTTCCCCCAATCCTCTGACTAGTTGATCCTTTCTCATCTAAATTTCAAGTTTCACATTAAGTCTAACTTCCTCCAGGAAGGTTTCCCTGATTCCTAAATTCTCACAAAGTGCTGAGATTGCTGGTTTCATTGTCTGATTCTCCTGCTAGTTTGAAGCTCTAGGAGGACAGGAAACTGATTTGCCCCTCACCACTGTATTCCAAAGTACTCAATAAATAATTGGTGAATAAATGGATTCTTGACTGATGAGGAAAGAAAAGACAAGAACCAACCTAAAAATGAAGGGGGAGGGCCCTCAAAGGCTAATTGGTGGAAGGCAAGCTGAGATCTGTTTGAATTGTTCCCTCTAATCCAAAATCAGCTTCTAGAGCACTTTGCTTTCTATTGTAGCTTACCAAGAGGTTTGGGAAACATACACTACATTGTCCAGACTTTCTGATGCAGCAACCACAGTCCCGAACGGTTTCACTTCTGCCTTGGTCTCCAGATGTAATCTGTTCACCCTCTCTTTGGCACCTGATCTCTCACCTCACATCCTGTTTACAGTCTTGTATATAGTGTACTTTATATTTGGTAATTACCCTTGCAGAGAGATCTTGGCCTGCCTTTCTGACCAATACTCAATTTCGGATATCACATGGCAGGCATATTCTACAGGCCAGGCTCATGGGCTTCCTCTATACACCAGGCCTCACTTAATCACTTAGTCCTCCTAGCCTCACAATGGTATCAGAAATCTGCTCTTATTATTTCCACTTTACAGTTCACAAAAAGTAAGACCTAAAGGGAGAGAATAACTTGCAAAAGAAACAGAACCAAAGGCAGAGCTGAGATGGAAGGGATGCAAGTCTGACTCCAGAGCTCGAGTTGCTACCCTCATACTACTTTGCAGTTCTTCTAGGACTGTGTTTTCTTACCTGTCTGTGTGCCCCAGAGGGCTTTGGTGGGGCTCCCACACAGTTCATCCTAAATCTCACAGACAGCGTGCAAACAAGGCAATCATAGTTAACACCATGGTCACTGTGCTAAGTGCTGTTTATGTAAGTGTTCCCTCATTTAACCTGCTCAGACCCTAAAATGAAAGATAAGGTTAGCCCTATTTTACAGATAAGGAAATAGAGGCACAAAGAGGTAAAATAGGTGTCCAAGTTCACACAATTAGTAATGGGAGGACCTAGGATTTACACTTGGACACTCTTGACTCCACAACCCACATTCCTAGGCAAGAAGAGAATACACAGGGAGATTAAAAGCACAAAGGATTCTTCAGGCCTCATAAGATGATGTGACAATATATGGGTGAGGGTGAATGATTCAGGCTTTACTCATCCCAGATAGGAGATTACAACCAAGGATTTCTTAGTTAGTTATTGCTGCCTAAACAATCACAAAATTTCATGGCTTAAAATAATAATCATTTATTAGCTAACACTTATGTGGGTCAACAATCTGGGCTGGACTTGGCTGAGAAATTCTGCTGGTTTTGCCTGGGCTCACTCATAGTGACAGTCAGCTATGGCAGCTTAGCAGGAGCTTTGATGGCCCAAGGTGGTTTCTCTAGGGTCAAGGCCAGCTTCATGGGCATGCAACTTGTGCTGACTTTATTGTTCTGCTATTCCTGTCTTGAGATTCTCAATAATTACAGAATAAAGAGGCTACTGGGCCTTGCAAATTATGTCACCGGTCATGCTGGTGGTTCATGCTGGATGCCAGCTGGGCATCTTTTACCACATAGCCTCTCATTCTCAAAGAAGTCAGCCCACATTTTTTCACATGATGACAGAAGCTTGCCAAGAGGGTGACAGCAAAGCTTGCAAGGCTTCTTACTCTAGACTCACAATTCCCACCTCCTTACTTTTGCTGCATTTTACTGACCAAAGCAAGTCACAAAGCAAGCCCAGATATTAGGAGGTGGAGATCCAGAATCTACTTCTTGATAGGAAGAACAGAAAAGTCACAGTGCAAGGGGGCATATATAGTGGGGGGATGAGTTTGTGACCATTAATTGCAATCTATCACAGAGCAGGTACATGTTTAAACAAAAATAATTTTAGTCTTGGCCATATTGTGATTATGATCTCTCCTGCGGTCAGTCCAGGCAAAGGTGTCCTGGATAACTTTGGTACAGCTGACCCTTGAACAACATGGCAGTTAGGGGCACTGACCCCCATGCAGTCAAAAATCTGCACATAAATTTTGATTCTACAAAAATTGAACTACTAATAGCCTATTGTTGACTGGAAACCTTACTGATAACATAAACAGTCGATTAACACATTTTGTATGTTATACACATTGTATACTGTATTCTTACAATAAAGTAAGCTACAGAAAAGAAAATGTCAAGAAAATTATAAGGAAAATATATTTACAGTCATGTACTGTAAAAAAAAAAAAAAGTCACATATAAGTGGACCTGTACATGTTGTTAAGGGTTAACTATAGTTGGATAATACAGATCTAGAACATAAAAGGGAATCCTGGCATGACATACAGGTTTGGGAGTTGTCAACATGTAGGTGATAGGTTTCTGAATAAGCAAATCAGAATCCCCAGAAAGATTGCATTAATTAAGGCAAAGGTAAACAAAGAAGTTCACTTGATCCTTCAGACACTCAAATATCTGAGTGTACTCTTCTTCCCAAACCTCTTGACCTCTCTCTCTAAGAGAGACCATATGTGGGCCTATCCAGGCACCGGGGCACCAGGCACCCCACTTGATTCCCACTCTTAACCCAATATGCAGTGGTGAAGCAGGAATAGAATTAATTATAACAAAACTTCCATTTCAAAAAGGACAGAATGGGAACATGCAACAACCAATAGTCCTTCCTAGTTTTTTTTGCAGACAGAAATTCCTGCCCTGGCCATGGAAGGAGTTCCCTGATTAACCCACCTGGATGCATTTGGTTATGCCCACAGTGCCCCCTGGGTTCAATATTCCAGAAGGTTCTCCCTTGCCTGTAATCCTCCAGGTTCAAAATTTCAGTGAATATTGGAGAGTATGCTTTCCTGGAGATGGCTTGAGGACAATGATTGGCTTTTGCACATCAGATTTTGGGTTTCTTTGGCAATACAATTCCTCAAGATCTTAGGAGGCTTCCATGCTATTCATCTCCAATCTGTTACATGTGCCAGAAACTATACCCAAAGTTCTTTTCTGGACTGAGCTCTTAAACTTGTTTATTCTCTAGTTTCTATGCTTTATTTGTTCTTCTTTTCATTCTTTTAATGGTGGCTACTGTGAGGTAATCTTTAAAAAAATAAGTGAGGGTAACACCCCTAATCTGACCTTTGCTGCAAGGCTAGATTTCTTTGGCTAAGGGATCTTAACGGGTGGGCTTTAAGAAAGTCTCTGAAAAACAGTCTTCTCCTGTTTGACTATAGAAATAATTGGATTTTCCAACCTTGTGAGGCCCCAATTTTCTATATGCTCTATTTCCTTCCATCTCTCTTTGAAAACCCATCATTTCCTATGTGAGCTCATTTCTTTCTTGAAAAACCTTCCTGAACTAACCAAGGAACAACAGTTACACATTTGTATTCTGGTTCTTTCCAAATGCTTCCTCTAAAATGCAGCCATATGAGAAACATGGTCAGTCTTCCAAATTGAGTAAGATTTTTACCAAATGTTTTGCAATGGCACTACAAGAATCACCAGTTTTCCAGCTTGTAAGATCTGTTTCTTCACTGACAATTCTCTGACCATTTAGGTAATACCATATGTTTTAAGATTTTGTTAGAGGTCCCCCATTTCCAGGTATCAATTTTTGTATTAAAGGCTAAGTTGCTGTCACAGAAACCCCAGAAAGCTGTGAAAAATGAAAGTAAAGAAATGAAAAATGAAAATAATTTCTTCCCTTCTCACCTAATAGTCAGGCCTAGACTGAAAGGGCACTCTGTTCTGTGAGGTCATTCAGGACCCAGATTCCTTCTATCTTGTTGTTCCAGTCTCTCCTAGGATGTCTTCCTCATCTTGATGGATGCAACTGGTCATAGACCCATCCATGGAGGAGACAGCAAACAATGCAAGGCAAGCCGCCTTCTTTCAAAAAGGTAAGGACAAAGTTGTACTCTCCACTTCTAGTTATAGTCCATTGGCAAGAACGTCCCCACAAAACCATACTTACCTGTAAAAGAGGACAAGAAGGAGTCTCCAGCTAAGCCAACATGCACCAGAAAGAACAGATGTTATGGTGGCAGCCATTCATCTGCCACAGAAGAAGAAAGGATTACCAAAGTTAAGAATCCTTAGAAATTCAAAGACCAAAATGTGGTAAGTAGGAATTTATTTCTTAGAAGGAAAGAGAACAGCAGTGTGACAAAGAATAAAAGAAAGGGAAAATCCAGCTGGTGGCTACGCAAGTTTCCATTTTATTATTTCTAGTATCTTCCAAATATGTTTTTAAGTTTTTTTTTTTATTTTAAGGGAAGTAGATAAAAGAAAAACTAAAGAAGAATATCAAGATAGAACAATAGTGATGTGAGGAGAATCAGAAGAAAATATAGTAATGAAAGTCAATGGGAGGAAAAAAAAATGCAATTGCCTGAGAGAAGAGAAGAAAGGCTAGAAAAGGAAATGCTCTTCTGGACTCAAAAATCTAGAGGTTCGTGGTGAATCACTGTGGCAGAAGCTAGATTGCTGCGAAATACAGAATGAAAATGAACAAAGAAAAATAAGGCAGCAAACATGGACTTGTCTCTTTTAAAAACACTGAGTTTTTGGCAAAAAAAAAAGAGAGAGAGAGAGAGAGAGAGATAAAATGGTAACTAGTTATGACTAGTTCCACTTACGTGTGGACTAAGATGAGAACCAGCCCCCAGGGACCAAGTTGGGGTATCGGGTTCTGGAGATGAGGGTGACCTCCAATTCCAGCTGCCCAGCATATACATAATGTGTGCCCTGAACAGCTGGAAGGCAAAGTGCTCTGCATCTTAGGCTGGTAAAGTTTTCCCCAAGTTCAGAACTACTCTTGGATACAGTGGTTGAATCCCACAGTAATGGGGTCCTGGGGCCTCCAGAGACAGTGCCTCCATCTACTCCACTCTCAGTTGCCATGTCTGCATGAGATAGATGGCTTGTTCCCTGGACAATCAGGGATCTAAGCTCGCGTGGAAATGAAGGACCCAAAACATCTCAGCCACAGGTGGACTTTGGGCAAAACCCTTCCTCTTCAGAATATCAATTGTGGGGAGTGGAGGGGGGCAATAAATCAATAGATATGAATGAACCAGAGGAATAAGAATCAGCAATAGTAAAATATAAACATTAGATACTTTCATTTGGCAGACCAAACTAAAAATAACTCACTTCTACCCCAAACTCCCATAAGAGACCCAGAATCAACAAATTCTACTTAAAGTTGCTGCTGTTTCTGCAAAGTGGAAGAGAAAGTAGCAATCTCTTGTTCTTATACTATAAGGCCAAAATTCTTTAAAAAAAAAAAAGAATATTTCATGAATAAAGGAGAAGAGTGTATTGTCTCTGAGGAAAAGAAGTGCTTCTTGTTGCAATGTGTGCTTACATTTCAGAAGACACAGAGATCATTTTGGTGGGAGACTAACCAACTATCGGAAGATTCACCTTCACCCTCAGTCATGAGACTTAAGCCCATTATCCTCTGGAGCCCCAAATGACTGAGTTAAAAAGAAAAAAAAAAGAATGCTCATTCTGATAAAGTCTGAGGTATTGGGATATGGAAAAAGAAACCAAGAAATAAAGCCTCCTTTGATGGAAAGTGGTTGAATATTTCTGAAGGATGAGAGAGACCGCCAGAATGAGAGACTTAGAATAAAGAAATGTAAAAAAAATGGAGAGGAAGCATCTGAAAATCCCTTTCTTGGGTGGTTTGTCAAGTATTTTCAGAAAGTTATGGTGGTGGCTGCTAGGGAACACAGACAGGCTAAGATAGGGCAAATCTGACATACCCCATTTACTTGAAAGTTTTATCAGAGAAAGGCTCTGTTTCTTTTTGTAGGAGCAAATCAGGTCTGCTCAAATTCAACCAAGCTCTTAGACACTCAGACACTCTTTGGGTCAGTACACCATAGAGGGATCCATTATGCATAGGACAGTGTCATTCTAGGGCAAGGCCTGTGTCAATCAATACCTATTTCTGTAGCATTGAGAGGGCCATGCTTCCTCCATATGCTGAGAGGAACCCTCCACATGCTAGGAGTCCACAGAATAGGCTGCCTGGCTACATGATGAGGATGACTGCCTCTCAAAAACTGAAATAAAACTGCTCTGTGCTCACCAGAAGGCTTCAGTTCCATGAAATAGCCCAATTGCATAGAAATAGACTGGGAGTGGAAAAACACTCTGGCAAAAGTGTAAAAGGTGTGGTTAAAGACTGGAGTGCCATTTTCATGTGGTTGGGCTGTGCCTGGCTGGTAGTTTCAAGGAGTTATGCTGAGCCAGACTGATTGAGGGAGGGTTTTATTGATTTTGCTTTTATTTTTTTAATGGGAGAGACTTGAGCTTTATAGGCTAAGGATAAAGACACAGCGAGTCAGTGGTTACATTCAGGAAAGACAGGGCATAATTGATGGAGGACACTGACCGTAAAAGGTTTTATTTAGTTTATAGCATTTGTTCAGAAAGGGAAATTTTATTAAAGATTCTTTTAAATTTCCAAGTTAAGATGCAGTTATCCCACAATTCCCTAGGTAAATACTAATTAAGTATTACAAAGTGGCAAGACTTTCTCAGGTTCATTTAAGTTGTCTTTTAACTTACTCCAAAACAAATACAACCAGCAAAGTCCCATCGGAGTACTAGTGTGGCGAAGGGAATCTTAAGTTTGGGAAACAGCTAAGTCATCTGAGATTTCTATCAAAAGCTGTTGTTGGTAAATTAACAAGCCTGTCTGTAACAAATTGAGAAGGGATTCCCAATGAAGAGGGTACCTAATGTTGAGGAAATATGAACAGGATATTAAATAAATCATGGAGACGCTGGGAACAAACAAGGTTAAAGGGCACAGCAAGAGCTATTTACCTGCTGTTGTAAAGTGTATTCACATATTATTTACACAACACTTCCAAGAGAAAATAACACTAACCTTTAAGAAGCACATCTGTATGTTTCATTCTTCTTATCCCCTTCTTCTAACGTAACATGTTTTCTGCATTAAGTACCTTCCCTAGGTAACATCACCATATTCCTGAAGCCACTAGATGGCCACAGTATATCCACAGGAAATCAAATCAAAGCAGCAGCAGTGATGATTTAGCGTGGTAAAGCCTCAACTTCCTCACCTACAAAATAGGGATAATAACAGTGCTTAAGTTCATAGGAGGTAATGAGGGGTAGTTGGGAAAGTACATAAATGCCTACAAAATGGTAGCCTGCATGTTTTTATCATGCATGTGAATTTCACACGTTGACCATGTTTTCTCTTCATAGAAAGTTAAGGAATAATGTATAGTCAGATAAGAGAGAAGATATAAATTTGTGTGTTTCTTTTTTTTTTTTTTTTTTTTTTTTTTTTTTTTTTTTTAAACGTTTATTTATTTTTGAGACAGAGAGAGACAGAGCATGAACAGGGGAGGGGCAGAGAGAGAGAGGGAGACACAGAATCTGAAACAGGCTCCAGGCTCTGAGCAGTCAGCACAGAGCCCGACGCGGGGCTTGAACTCACAGACCGTGAGATCATGACCTGAGCCGAAGTCGGACGCTTAACCGACCAAGCCACCCAGGCGCCCCAAATTTGTGTGTTTCTAACAAGGACAAAGAGCACTGCCGCAGCAAAAAAAGAATTTGGGGGAGGGCGGTGCTGGGTGGCTCAGTCAGTTAAGCATCCGACTCTTGGTTTCAGCTTAGGTCATGATCTCATGGTGCATGAGTTCAAGACGGGACCTGAAATTTTTGGGCTCCCTCTCTCTGCCCCTCCCCCACTCATGCTCACACATGCACTCTCTCTTCCCTCTCTCAAATAGACATTGAAAAAAAGCATATGGCAATCAAGTTTCAGGGTCTGTAAATAAAGTTAAAAAAAATAATTTGGGAATGATATTGTAAAAAGGGCAGATGTACAATGAAGAAGACAAGACAGACTTGATAGACGTGCCAGGCAGAGGCTTTGCGGGGAAGGAGGGTTTGGATGAGAAGAAAACTAATTCGCAAGATTTCAAAGACAAACAGTGTTTAGTGCAGAAACAGAGTTGTTTCTGATTTTATTTATAGGTCTAAAACTGGAAATATGGTAACTGAAAAGAGCTATTACTGCTGTGGTTGTCATTAATAAACAGTACGACATGGTGATACCATGATTGTCTGGAAATGTATTTTTAAATGAGATTTTAATGTCTAGTTAAATTTGGAACTGATAAGGCATTTTGTGTGTATAGGGCTAGGGCAAGGAATTTATAAAGATATCTGGAAAGATGTATCTGAGATAAGTGAACATAAGGTAAGGCAATAAAATTAGTGTGTCTAGTAATTTCACTGCAAATTTATCTTTTTTTTTAAATTTTTTTTTTAACGTTTATTTATTTTTGACACAGAAAGAGACAGAGCATGAACGGGGGAGGGTCAGAGAGAGAGGGAGACACAGAATCTGAAACAGGCTCCAGGCTCTGAGCTGTCAGCACAGAGCCCGACACGGGGCTCCAACTCACGGACCGCAAGATCATGACCTGAGCCGAAGTTGGCCGCTTAACCGACTAAGCCACCCAGGCGCCTCCACTGCAAATTTATCTTAAAAAGGCATGAATCAAGAGTGATTATACACAGAGAGACAGACAGACAGATATATATCTATTTAACCTGGTATCATTTTGGAATGCAGTTGGACAAAAATCTAGAAAACAGAGAAGCAACTCTTTACTGGAATATGAAAGAACCACTGAAAAAAAATTTTTTTTGGTAGGCTCTATGCCCGACATGGATCTTGAACTCACAACTCCTAGATCAAGAGTTCAGTTTCACCAACTGAATCTGCCAAGTACCCCTGAAAAAGCCACATTTTAAAAATCCTTTGCCTGCTATTTAGTTCTAATTTTATAAAGGAAAAGTTAGTCATAGTAAATAGCATTATATTTCTATCTTCCTTCCTTTGGTATATATAGCACAACAGCTGGTGTAAATATATGATGAATACTTTTAATGATACTGTAGAAGGGAAGAGTGTGAGCCTTTTGGAATTCTGACTGCCAATTCCTGGCTGTGTGACCCAGAGCGAATGATCTCTCTATACCTTAATGTCTTCATTCGTAAAATGGTATCATTATAATGCCTACCTTGTAGGGTTATTGTGAGAATTAGTTAATTCATGCTCCAAGTGCCTGCATACAGTAAGCACAAAATAAATGCCAATTACGTATTAACAATTGCCTTAGCCTTCAAGGGTTAGCATTCAAGGAATCCTAGCAAGTGGCTTTATCCAGGAAAGACTGCAATGTAAACATATATTAGCATATCTCACAAGGACTTGGCTATCATGCAGATCATTTGGGTTGTACGGGGACAATTTCTATCACCTATCCTACCCAACCTTGCAGAACATCTTTAATGGTAAGGCATACTACCATCAGTCCTGGTGTTCACAGTTCTGTCTGTGGCCCACACTAAGAACTCCCTTCCAGCTTTACCCTACCATGTCATGGGCAAACATAATGCTGACCAAAGCGGTCTTTCTGGCTCTTGCAGAAGAGCTTCAGTCTTCTTTATCCCGCACTTTACTACCCTCATTAGGATCGAAGATTGTTGAACTCTGGTGGGAAGGGGCCTACCTGCCAGGGTCCCTAGTGGCCCATACTCCAAGCAGTCCATGAAAGCATGGGTTGGGTGGCTTTTCTCTAGGAGGCCCTGTCAAGAGGTGTGCAGTTCACATAGTCAGGCTCATTGTTAAGTCACTGCTTGGGTATTAACTCTTACTGCCTTACCACTGTACCCCCAACAAGTTGCACATACTAGGTACTAGTAGAACTGAACTGAAATGAATTGACAGCCTGCCCTCATCCCTATTTACTTCAATGCCCAGAAGCCTTCCAGATTAACCATTATCATCCTGATTCTTACCTCCACGGTTATTTGTAAATTCCCCCAATCTGAACCAACTCGCATTCCTCACCACCCTTCAAACCCTTTCACCAAATTCTTTGAAACCTCCTAATCTATAACCTGCAAACCCCTCCTACACCTTCAACTTCTTTCTGAATGACTTCTCCACTTCCCGGCAGAAGATGAAGACTTGCTCTCCCACATTTCTTCAATACGTCTCTCAAATAGAGGCCATTTGTTTCTCACACCTCCACAGAAGGCGGGGAAACTCAATTCACATCGCTGCCTCCAAGTCACTGGTCTCTTTCCTTCAAAAGCTCTAGCTCCTCTGAAGTTCTTCTCATGCAGTTGTACTTCCCCAACAGGACAGAGATGGTACATTTGTATTAAGCTGAAGATGATTTAACAAAGGGACTATTTACAGAGGTGTGAATGAGGTAAAGAAAGCACGAGGAATAGTGCAGGGATTCAGGGCTGGTAACAGTGGAACTCTTACCACCCCTTGGCCTGAAGGAACAAGGAAAGGAAGATCTGGGGCCCAGAAGGAGAGAGGTGTGTAGAAGTCATGTTGAAGAGCAGAAAATCTCCCATTCAGGGACACGGCCTCCCTGCATCAGATCTGCTGAGGCTCTCATTGGCCAAACCCAACTAGAACCAGAGAGCAAGGAAAACTGTTGATTGAATCCATAGGTTTCAGCTCCCATGGCTCTGAGTGGGGTGGAGAAGCGTGAATCTTGAGGGACAAATGGAAGATAATCCAGCTTATACCCAAAGTTCTTTTTGGTTGCTCTCATCTTCCAAACTCTTACTTTTTGATGACTTGAGCTCATTATCGTCCTCTCCACCCCTTAGTGACTTCAGCATCCATGTGTGTGGCCCCCCCATATCTTTTTCATCCATTTTTATAGTCATACCCTAAAAACTACTACCAATAATAACACAACAGTGACTTCAAGCATCCCACTCTCTGACCACCACCACTTGTCTCTACAGTTCACTGGCTCTAGTTCTTTCATTGCAATTTTCAACCTTCTTTTGGCCTCCAACCCCCTGACCTTACAGTCTGCCACTATTACTCCACTCTCGTCCCTTTATTCTCCTGTCTTCACTTCCCACTACTTGCAGAGAAAGTTCCATGGACCTCACCCCCTTGAGAAGAACCTTATCTCACTAAAATATTCACCTGCCAAAAATCTAACTTTGGTTAAAGCCAACAATCTGCCTTTTCCAGTAGGGGGAAAAAGACATAAAATTAGGCTGACTGGTTTCTCTTTAAATTTGTTATCACAAGCTTCAAATGGACATTCCAATCTGCCCAGAAATCCTACGCTGATCCTAATGAATATGCCAATTACTTTTCAAGACAATTATTTCATATCTTCTTTCTCCTCAAGCCTCTCATACTCTGTACCCATCTCAACACCCTCATCTATTCACCACCAATTCTATAAACCTCTCAGTACCTGCATTATGTCCCTGAAGGATATGACAAGGGTCCCTCCTTCTATCAAAGCCCAACCACCTGCACTTGTGCTGTACATTCCAACGCTTTTCATCTTTTGAAGAATTTTGTTCCTATTCTCATTCCCTTTCTCTCCTGCATCAACTTTCCTCCACTGGATCATTTTTTTTTAATCTTTATTTATTTTTGAGAGAGACAGAGATAGAGTGCAAGTGGGGGAGGAACAGAGAGAGAGGGAGACACAGAATCAGCAGCAGGCTCCAGGCTGTCAGTAAGAGCCCAACTCAGGGCTTGAACTCACGAACTGTGAGATCATGACCTGAGCCGAAGTTGGATGCTTAACCTGCTGAGCCACCCAGGTGCCCCTCCACTGGATCATTTTAAAAAGCAAATGAGTATGTCCAGTAACTCCCATCTTAAAAAATAAGTTTCCTCAATTCCAAATTCTCTTTCATTTCCCATCCAATTTATCCATTACCTTTCAAAGAAAAACTTGAAGTAATTGTCTACAGACATTGATTTTCTTCATCTTCCATTGACTCTTCTGCCCATTTCCAACTGCTTTCTATAACCACCATTTCATGGAAATGCTACTCCTGTTTAGATCCTCAGTGACTAGCTTGTTTTCAAGTCATTGTGTCCTACCTATGAACAGCATGTGACATAGCTGACTGCATTCCCATTCTTTTTTTTATAAAATTTTTAAAAATTTATTTATTTTTGAGAAACAGGGAGAGACAGAAAACAAGTGGGGGAGGAACAGAGAGAGAAGGAGACACAGAATCCAAAGCAGGCTCCAGGCTCCAAGCTGTCAGCACAGAGCCCAAAGTGGGGCTCAAACTCACAAACTGTGAGATCATGACCTGAGTGAAAGTCAGACGCTTAACCAACTGAGCCACCCAGCTGCCCCTGCATTCCCATTCTTGAATCATTTTCCTCTCTTGGTTTTTGTGGACACCACCCTTTCCTGATTTTCTCTATCTCCCTGGATTTCCCTTCTCTATCTTCCTTGCTGGCTAAATCTCCTTTATTAGACCTCAAAATGTTGATGACCCCATACTCTTCTCAATCCTGAGCTGTCCAATATAGTAGCACCTAGCCACATGTGTCTATTTAAAATTAAAATAATTTAAATGAAATAAAATTAAAATCCAGTTCCTCAATTGTACTAACCACATTTCAAGTGCTCAGTAGGTGCATGTAGATAGTGGACAACATGGACGTAAAACCTTTCCATGAAAGCAGAAAGTTCTATTGCACAGGTCTGACCTATACTCCCTCCCTAGGTGATCTCACTCATTCCCATGGCTTTCAGCACCATGTTTATGCTGAGTTCTAAATTTATACCTCTAGCTCTGACCCAAGCTTCAGATTTGTACATGAAACTACCTATTTGACATAACCACTTGGATGCCTAACAGGTTATTCAAAGTAACATCCAAACCAGAACACTTCATTTTCATCCTCTCCTCCCCTTTCTCTACCCACAAAAGCTTGTTTCTCTTCCTGTCTATCTATTCTTAGCAAATGACACCATCCAACCAGTTTTGAGGTGAAAACTCTAGAAGCCATCTTGATCCCCAATATCTAATCCATCAACAAGTCTTAATGACTCTATCCATAAAATATATCTTAAATCTATCCTCTTCTATTTCTGCTGTCATCTTTCTAATCTAAGTTTCTTGTCTGGGCTATTGTCCTGTCCTATTCATATGAGATCCTCTGTAACTAAATCTGGCACATAGCAGGTTCTGAGTATTCAGTATAATCCTACTGAATAGTGCAAAATAATCCTAACTTTTAAAATATTCATGAATTATAGATATTTGCCAAAGAAACTTAAGAAAATAGAGTTAAGAAGATAATAAAAATCACTTCCCACAGACTTTACTTAAAATTAGTTACGGCTCAAAATTATTATTCATTTCGTCAATTATTAATACATTTTTCGTGCTTTCACAGCATACAATTTACTTTCATCTATCTGTAATTTGCATTGTCAGTGCAACTTACCTGCCCAAGAGAAATTTTAGTTACTGCCTCTTGCCACTAAGCCTTGCCTTTCCTGATTAATCCAGGACAGCTCCTTGACCTTGTGATTATCTATACATTTTGTGCCTGTCACAGCCCAATAGACATTGATTTTGCTCAGGAGTTCCCAACTTTGTTCCTGTCCCTGCCTGCCACCTAGCTCCTCTCTGCATTCCTCAGCTTTCTTGTCAGGAACACTGAACAGTTTGACCCTAGCCTTAATTCAGAATAACTCAACCAATAACTCTAAACAATGTCTGCTACTCTACCTCCATTCGCTCCATTTATTGGCAGCCCCTAAATGCTTGATCATCTCCATTCATTCCAGCTGCATGCCAATGTGGTCAAGCTGATATTTCCTACAGATACAGGTAACTACACAAGTGAGGAGATGGGGTAAAGGAGAATGCATGGATGTCTTCTGAGACCTGCAGTCTAGTAATTATGAATATGCTTAACATCTACGTTGCCTGTGTCGGGTTACAAAGCTGTCTGGGACACAACAGTCTCACAGCAATCCAAACACTATTATTTGCCTAACCAACAATCATCTCTCCTCTACCCTCTTCCAACTTCTTCTCTCCAAGAGAATGACCATTTTGTTCAGTACCCACCCTCCATCAAATAGCCAGATACAACAGGTAACTGTACGCCATCCTCCACCCGACCCCAGCCAGCTCTGAGGTGTCATTCCTTTTATGAATAATCAAGTGATATAAACACGGCCAGACAGAGTGAAAGAAAGTCTGCTGTGAGGGGTTCCAGAAAAGGTTTCCTCGCCCTTAAAAAAGAGACCCAATGACAAGATAACCTCTTTTTTTTTTTTGGCTCCAGAGATTTCCCCATCTGGATGTAATTTCTAAGACCTTAACATCTTCTTTTAAGTATGAGGGGAGAGTCTTAGGTTGAAACGCTTGTTGGGAATAGTAGAGTGGGCAGATGAAAGAAAACTATATCCTTTGTAATATACTTAAGTTGTTTTTTATACCGTGCCAGAGGTCCTACCTCTGGACTTTGAACTATGTATTTATAAGCCCAAGGGATTCTGAATTCATCAAAATTTGATGCACTGAATTCTAAGCCCACAATTATTACTAGCTGAGAAATCTTAGGCAAACTATTTAACTTTTTTTTAATGTTTATTTATTAATTTACTTTGAGAGAGAGAAAGCACGAGTTGGGGAGGGGAAGAGAGAGAGGGAGAGAGAGAATCCCAAGAGCACAGAGCCTGACGCAGGTCTCAATGTCAGGAATCATGAGATCATGACCTGAGCCGAAATCAAAAGCAAGACACTTGGCCGACTGAGCCACCCACGTGCCCCAAACTATTTAATTGTTATAGAATGCGCGTCTTTATCTGTAAAGAGGGAAATAATAATCACTTTTTGGTCTTATTGTAAGGATGTAGGGTTAAGACGATTTGATGGAAGACTGAATATTCCGTGCTGTGAGGTCCATTAGCCAGAAAATGATGCTTTCACATCCCTAAATGTTTTCCACACTTGCCTAAGGGAAATTGACACACTGGTTAAATAACCTGATCCCAGGCCTCTCTTAAAAGACTGCATTTTAGAAGACACATTCTAGGGGCACCTGAGCGGCTCAGTTGGTTGAGTGTCTGACTTCAGCTCAGATCATGATCTCATGGTTGACGAGTTCAAGCCCCACATGAGGCTCTGTGCTGAGAGTTCAGAGCCTGGAGCCTGCTTCAGATTCTGTGTCTCCCTCTCTCTCTGCCCCTTCTCTGCTCATGCTCCATCTCCCTCTGTCTCAAAAATAACTAAATATTAAAAGACACATTTTAGGGGTGCCTGAGTGGCTCAGTTGGTTATGCATCCGACTCTTGATTTTGGCTCACGTTATGATCTCATGGTTCCTATGATCGAGTGCCGACAGCACGGAGGCTGCTAAGGATTCTCTCTCTCTGCCCTTCCCCCATTTGCTCATTTGCTCTCGCTCTCAAAATAAGTAAATAAACATTTTTTAAAAATTTTTAAAAAGGGAAGACACATGCTAGGCTCTAGGCAAATGTGATAATCGAGCAAGTCTGAGCTTAGCAAAGGAATACACAATGTAACACTCCTATGAAGCAGGAGTTAGGATTTCTGGTTTCTAAACCTAGATTTGCCACTATTTCACTTGAGCAGTCTGTTTCATCTTTCAGGACCTGTTTATCTGTACACTTGTCCTATCTAACCTATAGGTCTGTACTGGACTGAAGGCAAATTACACTTGGGGTGAAGGGACTTCTGTAATCTCCATATTTTTATATTGCTGCCATGTGGATTAAATAGACAACAAAAATGAGCAAAATTGGAGCTGGGGGAGGTTTTGGCTTTGTAGTAACTGAATACTAATTGTAGGACGCTGCCTTCTCTATCCTGCTACCTTGAGCCACTGAGCTTCCACTCCTCTCAGGACCATGGCATAACTGGAGGTGATCACCCTCTGCCACTCTGATCACACTGAGATCTGAGAAAATGCCTAGAAAAAGTTAAATACACGAGTGTTCGGAAAGAGATTCAGATGAGGGCCCTCAATTCAACTTTTTGTACCAAGGTACCTTTTATAGGCAAGCACAGTAATGTCTGCATGTGCAACAGAAACATTTTCCTTGGCAGAGAGAGAGAGAGAGAGAGAGAGAGAGAGAGCAAGGAAGACAAAAAAAAAAAAAAAAAAAAAAAAAAAAAAGAGGAAGAAGGAAAGGGGAGAGGAGAGAAAAGAGAAGAAAAAAAGGCTGTATGTGCTATTGGCCTCAGGTGGAATTCACAGTTAGTGGCGCTGGAACACCTCCTAACTTGGGAGCTCTGGGGCCTTTAGGGCGCACAGGCGGCCTGACTTCGTCACGGGGGGAAATCACACTTTTGCGCTTTACTTGCCGAATTTCACTTTGTGCTTGGACGGCAGCAGCGCAGAATCCGGGAGGCAAGCCATCAAAGTCCTCGGGGCTGGGGCTTCCGCGTCTCGCCCCGAACTCCTCCCAGCGTAGACAAGCCCCGCCCATCAAGAGGGTCGCCACGCCCCGGTTGAGTCTCCACAGCGCCCGTACTTGTTGAACTTTGACCTCGTCTCAGAGGCCGCACGGGTGGGGGCTGTACGCATGTGTCGTAGCTACGCATGGTTAGCGTCCTTATTCTAGCCGCTGCGGGAGCTGCGGTGGCCGTGCTTCTTCTGGCCCTGCGGCTGTGGGTAGTGCTCCATTCTCGGGTCCTTGTGCCCCGTCAGTCTCTCAGTCTCTTGGTGGTGGCTGGGTCCGGTAAGTAGTGGGGCGTGGGTCGGTGACTACAAACCCCAGAGTGCACCGCGACGCTCTTCTCTGGTCTCCTTAGCACTTTTGGAGCATTGCATGCTGCAGTTTGTAGTTTCCCTGCGTTACCGGAACCGGTCAGCCCAGCCAGGGCGAAATGCTGGTTTGCTGACGCGGCCCAGGCATCTTTTAATGACAAATGAGTAACTTACGCTTGTCTATAATTGAGCTTCCCTGTAGCGTATATTTTTCTAACAAATTATTATATTACTATATTATGTATATTGAACGGAGGGGACGCAGCAGCTTTATGATGCCAGCTTGCAATTTTCCTGAGCAGTAAAAGCTGTTTTGCGTTGTTAATCTAGGCATGTTGTGTTTAGTTTAGAAATCACGAACACTGCATGATAAATGAAGCAAAGTGAATTGCCACATTTATAAATACACAAAATCCATGAGGATAGAAACAACTATCTCCTGACCATAGAACAATACACGTTTCAGAATATTGTGTCACGGTATGAACAACAAGCTGTCCTATCGGGTAATACAGTCAAAACAGAGATTACCAGCTCTGTAGGCGCTTACAATTTGATGGTCTAGTTCTGACAGAGACACATATATTGTGTATATTTAGAAATGCTAGGAGATTGCATCCAGATACAATAATAATTTTAGTATGAGCAAATGTTGTAAACTTATGTTCAAGTATAATTCATTACTTTATTCACTTAATCATGTGGAGATTTAGGAGAGACCAGGCATTATGCTAAACTCTGGAAATAACAGAACTAATACTACTACTTACAGTGGAGTAGTGACTGTGTCCCAAGCAGTGTGAAAGGTGCAAGGGTACGGCAGTGAAGGGAATGGAGATTAGATAAAACTAAAACAAAAAAACAAAAAAGGTAATTGCTGTAATCTGGGATGTACAGACTGCTATGGAAGTCTTCAGGAAGGGCACCACTTTATCTGAATGTGAGACCGGAAAATTCTGGGAAGAAGTGCTGTCTAAACTGAGACTTGAAAGATGACCAGGAAAGGGGAGCTGGGGCTTTGAGAACTGGAAGGGTGTCAAAAGAAGTTGATAGCACTTGCAAGGGCTGGCGGTGGGAGGGCACTGTTGCTTTGAGTTCAACATGGAGAGGTAAACGAGGCACAGATCCTTAAGAGCATTGTAAACCATGCTCTATAAAGCTATTGGCACTACTCCACTGCTTCCTTCCATGTAGGGGTTAGGAACACAGGTTCTAGATTGACATAATCCTGGGGTGGAGTCACATCTTTGCCACTTACTGACTTGGTGATCTTGGGCAAATTATTTAACCTCACTGAGCCTTCTGTTTCCACCTTAAAAAATATGGGATGAGAAGAGGTGAAGAGAGATTAAGTATGGAAGTATTAGAAGGGTTTAGCAAAGTGCTTGGCATATAATAAGCATTTAAAAAAAAATTTAGAGAGAGAGAGAGCAAGTGTGCATGTCAGGGCAGGGCAGAGGGAGAAAGAGAATCTCAAGCAGCCTCCATGCTCAGCGCAGGGCCCAAGTCAGAGCTCAATCTCAGGACTGTGAGATCATGACCTGAGCCCAAATCAAGAGTCAGATGCTTAACCGACTGAGCCACCTAGGCACCCCATTTAGTAAATGGTGACTGTTGTTAATCCTGGTAGCAGAGGATCTTTTAAAACACTTTTGAGTGGAGAGTGACCCAATTAAATCTAAGCTTTTACGTAGATCATTCAGCCTGCATTGTCAAGGGAATGTTTTGACAAAGATTGAAGTAGGGAGACAAGTAGGAACATTTTGAATAATTCAGATGACAAATGATGACAGCCTAACTAGGGTGATGGGTTTGGGGATGGAGAGAAGTATATGCATTTAAATAAGATTTAGGAGATAAAAAAATCACAGATCTTGGGTTTGAAAGTAGGAAGTAAGGAAAGGAAAGGTTCAGGAATGATGTCCAGGTGTCTGTCTTGAATGAATGGATGTTACAGCCATTCATTTGACAGTATTAGATTTGGTGGACTGAGAACCAGAATTAAGACTGATAATTACTCTGGCAAATGCTCCTTGTGATTCAAACCATTCAGGGTAGGGAGAGGTCAAGGCCCTCAAAGAATCATCCAAGTCAAAGAAAGACTTATATTCAGATGAACAGTTTAACACTACATGCCCAAAATGTTGGAGGAGGGGGAAGGCATTTTCAGTGTTTACCTTGACTACCAAAAAAGTAGTCTTTAGATACCATAAAACGATATTAATCAACCACTTACATTCAAAGAACATCAATCGAAATTACTACTTTTCCTTGAAACAACATATGATCTCCAAATTTTAGATTTAATATCAAATGCTCATCTACCCATTCATCGATAATAGGAGTGCCTACTGTTTTCTAAGCACTGGAGATACAGTAGTAATAAAATGAACAGAAGTCCCTGCCGTCATGTCATGGTTGAGCAAGGGTAGGGGGAGACAAAAACAAAAGAAATAAATAGATTTCATATTAAATTATATGGTGATAAATACTAGGGGGTAGGGAGGGGGATTGCGTTTTAGAATTGTAAGGGAAAGCCTCCTTGGGGGAATGACAGGATGTCCAACAGCAGGGAGGCCACAGTGGCTGGAGTAGACTTAAAACTGGGTAGAAGCAGATGAGGCCCATAAGGTAACAAATTAAGGGGTTAGATTACAAGATGACTTTTATTCCATGTGAGAAGGGAAGCCACAGGAGGGTTTTGAGCAGAGGTAAATCATTTGATCAACTCTTTCTAATAGGGTCACAGTGGATGCTGTGTTGAGAATAGATGGACGTAGACACTTGAATAGACAAATGGAGCTGGGGGAGCAGACCAGGAAGCTATGGTCATAATCAATGTGAGTAATATGGCTTGGAGCTGGGTAGGAGCAAAGGAGATGGAGAGAAGAGATTGGATTCTGGGTGTATTTTTTTAAATACAATTTATTGTCAAATTGGCTGACATACAACACCCAGTGCTCATCCCAACGAGTGCCCTCCTCAATGCCCGTCACTCATTTTCCCCTCTCTCCCACCCCCGTGTCCACCCTCAGTTTGTTCTCTGTATTTCAGAGTCTCTTGTGGTTTGCCTCCCTCCCTCTCTGTAACTATTTTCTCCCCTTCCCTTCCCCCATGGCCTTCTGTTAAGTTTCTTAAGATCCACATATGAGTGAAAACATATGATACCTGTCCTTCTCTGACTTATTTCACTCAGCATAATACCTTCTAGTGTCATCCACATTGCTGCAAATGGCCAGATTTCATTCTTTCTCATTGCCAGGTAGTATTCCATTATATATATAAACCACATCTTCTTTATCCATTCGTCAATTGATGGACATTTGGGCTCTTTCCATAATTTGGCTATTGTTGAAAGTGCTGCTATAAACATTGGAGTACATGTGCCCCTATGCATCAGCACTCCTGTACCCTTTGGGTAAATTCCTAGTAGTGCTATTGCTGGGTCACAGGGTAGATCTATTTTTAATTTTTTTGAGGAACCTCCACACTGTTTTCCAGAGTGGCTTCACCAGTTTGCATTCCCACCAACACTGCAAGGGGGTTCCCGTTTCTCCACATCCTTGCCAGCATCTGTAGTTTCCTGATTTGTTCATTTTAGCCATTCTGACCAGTGTGAGCTGGTATCTCAGTGTGGCTTTGATTTTTATTTCCCTGATGATGAGTGACATTGAGCATTATGTAAGGTAGAACTGAGAAGATTTTGTTCCCAAAGAATATATCTTAATAAAAGAGTAAAATGGAAGACAAGACCCATCATTGTAACGACTTCAGTTGGTGGCAAGGTTAAATCTTCAAAGAATGTATTCAGTAAGTGTTTCCTTTTAAGAAAAGAAAAGACTGTTAAAGCAGGTATAATGAAGTTTTAATTGCAGTGGAAAATGTGGAAATTATCCTTTTTATCCTTAATTGGTCCAGCTGTGAAAGCAAGTACCTACTTTGCAAACCACCACACTTTCTCAAGGCTAAAAACAAAAATACAAAAATGAGCATAAATCAGATGTGTAAATTACATGCCCCAGACACAAAGATGGGTGACAAGTTACAAAGCTAAAGTATGATTCTAATTCCTGAAACTCACACATAATCTATGCCAATTTTATTTCTACATCTAGTCCCTTCTGCAATGTAGAGAGTAATCCTTCCCTTTCTACTATAATAAAATATGTGTATGGGGAGAAACCACATGCTTAATTTGTTCTATATGTTCACTGTTTCACTATCGAAAGCACTTTCTTGCAACAGTAGCAGTGGAGGAGAGTTTAGTAGGTGGGGGGAACAGTGTGACCAGAGACAAGGAGGAGATAACAATATGAATAGAGAGAATGTTAAGGACATCAACCTGGCTGAGGCTGAGAGATTGTGAAATGAAACTAAATGGGTATGATAGGGCTCGTTGAGAAGGAGTTTGATTGCTTTGCTTAAAAATGCTGCATAGTTAATGCGATAGATTGATGTGCTTTTGTGTTTTTTTTTCCATGAAGGAAACCTCAATGTACACAGTCGATTTTTGAATTCATGGTTTTGAAATTAAAGCATTAAAATGTTGGAGATTGTACAGTTTCAAACTTTGAACCATTGTTTGGTGAAACTGGTAAATATTTGATGGCCTGCAGTGTGCTGAGACTTCTCTTAGGAGCTGGGGTTACAGTGATGAACAAAAGTCTTCCTTAAGAATCCCCGAGCCCTGCGGGTCAGTGCTCATGCCCCCCTGACATTACTTCGCAGCCCAGAAACCTTCAGTGACAGTTTTTCCATTTTTCAACCTACTTTCCTGATCTGCTTTCACTCTCGTCCTTCTTCCCAGTATTTCCCCCATTCCTTGAGCCCACATCTCAGATTTTGCCATCTCATGTCCTAATAATCCCACCCAGTGGCCTCCCTACTGCTCTGTGTCCATTAGCTTCGGCTTCAGCTTTATCAGGGATCTCCCCTACTCTTACAAGGTTGTTTTCATAACCATTTGCTTGCCTCCCCTCTGCCCTCATTTAAATTTTTTATGCTGTCTTGCATCACTCTTTACATGTCTGTGTGCATTCTTTCCCCTCGTACCAGGCTTCTTGGTAACAGGAATTGTGTCTTCTACTTCTTTGTGCCTCCTTAGCACCTACTGCTAGTGCCAATTTTATTGTTTTACTTTTATTATCCTCTTCCCCCATATAAAAGTAGTATTTATACAAGGGCATCGATTATTGTTTCCAGATGTTGCTTTTGTCTTTTGAGGAATACATAAAGCATACCATTAGTATAGCAGAGCCAAATGGATATGTCCGTTGGGCATTTCTTTTTTCTTTTCAATGTTTATTTCAATTCCAGTTAGTTAACACAGCGTAATATCAGTTTCAGGTGTAAAGTACAATGTACATTCAACACTTCCAGTGCTCATCCAGTGCTCATCACAACAAGTACACTGCTTAATCCCCATCACCTAATTAATTCATCCCCCCACCTGCCTCCCCTCTAATAACCACATTGTGGCATTTTTAATTTTTAAAAAAATTTTTTAAATTTATTTTTGAAAGAGAGAGAGACACAGAGAGACAGAGTGCAAGCAGGGGAGGGGTAGAGAGAAGGGGAGACACAGAATCTGAAGTAGGCTCCAGGCTCTGAGCTGTCAACACAGAGCCCGATGCGGGGCTGGAACCCATGAACGGGGAGATCATGACCTGAGCCAAAGTCGGACGCTTAACTAACTGAGCCACCCAGGTGCCCCCACATTGTGGGATTTTTAATCTTAGGCCTTTCAATATTTTTTCCAGGTGGGCACACCACTGAGATCCTGAGGCTGCTTGAGCACCTGTCCAATGCTTACTCTCCCAGACATTATATCATTGCTGATACTGATGAAATGAGTGCCCATAAAATAAATTCTTTTGAACGAAATCGAGCTGATAGAGACCCCAGTACTATGGTAAGTGATCATTTCTATTTCTAAGAAAGTTAAAAGTCATATATTGAGTTTAATTATCTCTAGAAACAATCTTGTGGCACCTCAGTGCCCTGCCCTTACAGGGCAGTCAAATGTTTATTGCTGATGAAATGTATTTCCTCTACTACCGAAAGATAAGACTTCCTTTAAAGTGTATCTTCGAGTGGTAGCTTAATTTGTTACATTCTTTTTTATTCTTGTAAAGGAAGGAAATTATTTTTCAGTTAAGTCCAACTGTGAAAATTGTTTTATTTAAACTTACATAAGACATCCAGTTGATGTGCTTATTGGCTCTTCACTAAAAGTTCTTTATCAAGGTCCTGCATTTCTCGATGATTTATCTATGACAACTTCTTTGTCTTCAAATTGTCTTTGTATCTGCCTTTATAATTACTTCTGTACCTCTCGCTGCTCGCTTTAGCATTTTAGTGAGAATTTGGGGTAAAAGAACCCATGTGAAACTGTGCTTTATCATGAAGGGAACTGGAGCTAGTGCTTGTGTAGATTGTCTCCATCCATCCCTCCTCTGGTGCCTTCCCAGCCATGGGGTGGCAGCAGGTGGATCAGGAGTGGAAGCTGACCCCGCTCAGGCCCCTCAAAGTGTTTCACTGGGCATTTTGGACTTGGGGACCCAGAAAATGGAGACAGTCTTTCTTTGGGGGCAAACTCTGTGAAAGCTAAGACTTGGGAGCTGCTGGCAGTCATGTTTTCATGTGGTGGGTAAAGACAGACTACAGTTGGAGAAAAGAAGGAAATTAATGCACAGGAAGAATAAAATAAGAAACCAGATGGTGAGTCCTGCCTTTAGTAACTCCAGACGCCCAGCTGCATCTGCATGGGAAAATCAGGATCCACTAATATCACCCCTCTGTCACTCCCCCTCAATTCCCTCTCTCACCTCCCCACCCCACTCCACTCCATTCCCAGGCCTTTTAAACTCCAGTTGAGTTTTAGTCACTTGTAAACATGATCCCTAACTAAAACACTATGGAAATGTGTTCTTGGAGAGTCCATGTCAAACAACATTAGAATCTGCCTGCCGTGAATTGAGCCCTAACAAAATGTATGGTATGTTTTTTCTATGTGGGAGATGAGCCAAATGCTTCATTTCTGTTTTAGGCATCAATGCTGTATTTGTTTCTTGTGGTCTTCTGTAACAGAGTACCACATTCTGAGTGTTCAGGCTACAAGTCTGCAGTCAAGGAGTCTGCTGGGCCGTGTTCTCTCTGAAGGGGAGAGAATCTTCCTCACTTCTCATGGTTGCCAGCAGTCCTTGGTGTTCCTTGGCTTGTAGCAGCATCATTTTAATCTCTGCCTCCATTGTCATAGGGCCATTTCTGTGTCTCTGTCTTCACATTCCCTTCTCATAAAGACACCAGTCATGGGATGTATGGCCCACCCTAATTCGCTATGACCTCATCTTAACTTGATCCATCTACAAGACCTGTTTCCAAATAAGGTCACGTTGACAGATCCCAGCTGGACAGGAATTTGAGGGGGGACACTACTCATCCCTGTGTGCTAGTTATTGGCCCTCTTAATAATGTGTGAGGCAGATAACGATATCCTTATTTCACAATTGAGAAAATTGAGACCGAGAAGTATAAGTAAGGTCCTGCCTAATACGTGTCGCTTACTTAAACGTGTCTTCTCTGAAACTTTTTCTTCATAGGCCTCTTTTGTGTACTCTTTTCCAACCCAAAAAACTAAGTTAGAAAAGAATGCTTCAGGGTTTATTCGCGGCATCAGAGACTTAAAAATGTCATTGAATCATAGTGTATGTTAGAATTGGTAGAGAATTTGGAGAATATGATGGTGATTTTTTGCACAAGAGGAATATAGTATTATGTTACAGCAGTGATAAAGTTTACTTAAAAATATAAAATTTAAAAAATTACAAATTCTTGTTTTCAACATAAAGAACAGGTAGCTTTTTACTCAATTATTAGCGTATATATTATTTTCTTCTTTCTAAAGTTGCATCCAATCGGAGGCTCCAGTTTTAATTCAGTATATATACTGAATATTTCCCTCCAGGTCCATCAGCATATGGATTGTTTATTTGCTGAATTTCATGGTTTAATGAAACATTTGGAACGTTGTTGTAGACACTTTAGAGCCCAATAAGTTGGGTGTCATTCACTTTATTTATTTTTTAATTGAAGTCTAGTTGGCACACAGTGTTAACGTTAGTTTCAGGTGTAAACATAGTGATTTGATAACTCTACATGTTATGCTGTGCTCACCACAAGTATAGCTACCATCTGTCACCATGCAAAACTGTCACAGTACCACTGACTCTATTCCCTATACTGCGCCTTTCATCCCTGTGACTTACTCATTCCATAACTGGAAGCCTGTACTTCCCATTCTCCTTCATGCATTTTGCCCATTCCCTCGCCCTTTCACCTCTGGCAGCCACCAGTTTGTTCTCTGTTTATATGGGTCTGTTTCTGCTTTGTTTCTTTTGCTTTTTAGATTCCATTCTAAGTGAAATCGTATGGCACTTGTCTTTCTCTGTCTGACTTATTTTACTTAACATAATATCATCTAGGTCCAAACAAGATTTGATTCACCTTAATACAAAAGCCAAAGATTTTGAATTTTAAGTGCCGTTATTTTTTCTTACTATCAAAGTGGTACCACCACTGTAGGACTAAGCATTTCTGTTAGACTACTTCCTTCCATCAGTTAATTTACTGCTGGGGCAATGGAAGTCTCCTTAGAAAAGAAATACTGTCTCATTCCTAAAAGGTTTTATACTTATGAATCTGAAGCTGGGAAGAGTTTCTGCAAAAATGCAGAGGAGAGCCACTGAGGTTGATAGCATGAACATGCCTGTTGTCCTTTCTGCTGGCCACCCCATGTGCCACACTTAGAGGAGAGGGCAGGTGGAGAGACACCTTCCCACCAAGACTTGATAAGGGGAGGAATCCACTTCCTCTTCTCTTGTTTTCACTACAGATTAAGGGGGGGATGTACCTGCAACCCCCACCTCCCCCACAGACAGCTATCCATTGTGTATCTTCCATGGGGCTCACAAGACTGGGAAGAGGGAGTCTTGGTGAAGAAATCAGTAGTGATCAATACATTTGCTGACAGAGCCCTTATTAGCCAAGAATATTGAACAGTCTAGATCTGCACTGTCTAGTACAGTAGTTGTGAGTACTGGCTCAGCACCATTTACTGAATGCTCCTTTTTTCACTAATGTGCAGTGCTACCCCTGTTATATCAAGTTTCTGCGTATGTATAGATCTGTGTATGAGTTTTCTTCTTTGTTAACAGGTTTGTCTGCTGCTAATATCAAGCTCCCATAGTCTTACTCTTCAGGAGTATTTTAGGAGTTCTTTCTTTTTCACATGGGTTTTTGAGTTAGCTTTGGCAAGTTCACAAAGAAACATACTAAAAGTTTTGTATGAATTGAATTGAATCCATGCATCAGTTTGAAGAGAACTTAAATCTACGTGATGGTGTCTTCCTGTCCCAGGACATCATCCATCTCTCCATTATTTAGGTTTCCTTTAATGCTTTTCAGTAACGTTTTTAATTTTCGTCACAAGAGTTTTGCATATTTTTTGTTGTTTTTATTTCTACGTACCTTGTATTGTCTCATTATCATTGTAAGTGATATACCTTTTAATGATCTTTCCTGTGTTTCAGTATATAGAAATATAATTGATTGGAGTATAGTGATCTTGTAAGAACCACCTTGCTACACTCTAATTAATTCCAATAATTTGTACACTTTTATGTTATCAAGATATCATATTATGTTATGTACACTTTTATGTTATCAAAATAATATCATCTGCAAATAGTAACAATTGTGATTCTTTCTAATCTTTACACCTTTTCTTTCTTTTTCTCATTTTGTTGTCAGACTCTCCAGAACAATAACTAATAGAAGCAATGTACTGGTCATCCTTATATTCTTTCTGATTTTAAAAATTTTCCAAGAGTTTACTTTTAAATCATATTTAGTTGATTTTTATCAAATGTCTTTTCTTCGTCTCAGATAATCATATTGTTTTTCCCGTTTTATCTGTTTTCATGGGCAGTTACATGGTATAAACTATTGTGGTATTCTTGGAATAAACCCAGTTTGTTCATAGCGAGTTATATTTTAACACATTGCTGGATTTTGTTTACAAATATATTTGTAGGGTTTTTTCATTAATGTTCATGAATAGGATTCCCCTGTACTTGTCCTTTCTTGTGCTGTTCCTAAGTATCAAGGTTAAACTAATCTCATTATGTGAGTATACAGCTTTTTGTTCTGTGGAGAAATTTGGGTAAATATCAGTTACTCTTTTTTTTTTTTTTGAACAGAGTCAATCTTTTATATATTTGCTTATTTTAAGTGAGCAAAGATCTTTTTTTTTTAAATGTTTTTATTTATTTTTGAGACAGAGACAGAGCATGAGTGGGGAAGGGGCAGAGAGAGAGGGAGACACAGAATCTGAAGCAGGCTCCAGGCTCTGAGCTGTCAGCACAGAGCCCGACGCGGGGCTCGAACTCACAGACTGTAAGATCATGACCTGAGCTGAAGTCGGATGCTTAACCAACTGAGCCACCCAGGCGCCCCGAGTAAAGATCTTTATAGCATTGAACAAAAAAGAAATTCAGTTCTTTACTAGAATGGCACTACAAACTCATTTTTGCATCATAATAATCAAAGCGCAGTTGCTTTTTAAATTTTGTAGAACTTGTCTATAAAAATACCTAGCCCTGATGTGTTCTTTTTGTTGTAGTTATAGACTCTTCAGACTTTCTGTTTGTTCTTAAGACAATGTTGCTAAGATATTTTTCTAGGAATATGTCCATTTTTTATGAGTTTACAAATGTGTTAACATAATTATTTTCATAATATTCTCCTGCCACTTTTGTAATCTGTGCTACAGTGTTCACATGGTATATCTTTATCCATCTCTTTATTTTTACTTTTTGATATGTTGTGTTTTAGGTGTGTCTTTTATAAAAGACATATAACACTTTTTAAAAGTAAAAGACAATGATTTTTGGTTTTGAAGTAGCTTGTTTGGTACATGTACATTTATTGTGATTATTAATGTATTAAATTTATTTCTACTATTTTATTTGATTCTTTCTACTTACCGAAAGATTTTTGACTCTTTTCATCCTCCCTTCCTATCTTCTGTTTGGATTAATTAGCTTTCTTTGTATTCCCTTTTTTCCTTCCCCTAGAATGGAAATTATTCTATTCTCCCAAGACATTATTCTTAAATGTCTACATGGATACCTAACTCAAAGTCAAAAACTTAATATCTCCATCCTCCTCCTGAAAAACAAGACTTTTAGAATTAAAACAAAATTTTTTTAATGTTTATTTTTGAGAGAGAGAGAGAGAGAGAGAGAGAGAGAGACAGAGTGTGAGCGGGGGAGTTGCAGAGAGAGAGAGAGGGAGACACAGAATCCAAAGCAGGCCCCAGGCTCTGAGCTGTCAGCACAGAGCCTGACGTGGGTCTCGAACTCACAGATAGCAAGATGATGACCTGAGCCGAAATCAGACGCTTAACTGACTGAGGCGCCCCTAGAATGTTTTAAGTGTGAGCACCCCTTCCCATCTTACATACTATTGTTTAGTGTTTTGGTTCTACCTTGTTTTTATACCGCCCAAATTACTTATTACTATTATTTTATACAGTCAGTGCTTATTTAGATTTATATAGCATTTTCTTTGCTTATTCTTTCTACGCCTTCCTTTTGGATCAAATGTCTTTTTTCCAGAGTATGTCTTTTATTAGTTCTTTCATGGAAGGTCTGTTAAGTGATTTATTCTTTCCATGTTTTTTGTTTTCCTGAGAATATGTTTTGGTTTTGATCTTCCTTTGATTGCATACTGCATTTGGAATTCTAGGTTGAATTTTTTTCCTTCATAAATATATATTTAGCATTCATTCATTTATTTAACAGATTCTTATTGAACACCTACTGCGTGCTAGTGATATAGTAGTAAATAAAACATGCAAGAATCTCTGCCCTCATGGTGGCTGCATTCCAATGGGGAAACAATAAACAAGATAATCAAGTAAAATTTGTAATGTGTTAGTGATAAATGCTAAGGAGAAAAATAAAGCAAGGCAAAGAAATAGGGAATATTGGGGGGTTAAAGGGAGGTTGCAATTTTAGGTTAGAGTGGCCATGAAAGGTGGCATTTGAACAAAGACCTGAGGGAGGTGAAGTATAAAGCCATCTGGGGAAAGAGAATTCTTGGAGAAAACAATAACTGCAAAGAAGATCTTGAGGTGGGGTTATGCCTGGCATGTTCTTGAAATAACGAAGAGGTCAAATTGGCCAAAGCAAAGTAAGTGAGGAAGAGCTGAACAGATTATGAGCCCATAGACATCAAGGTGGGCATGTTGGGATCAGATTGTTTTAAGGCCATGTTGTCTGTTTTTAGTCTTAGAATTTTTTTCCCTGTGTGTGAAATGGGGAGCAATTGGGAAGCTTTAGGTAGAGGAGAGATGTGATCTTTTAATTTTATTTTTATTGTTATTATTTTTACTTTTTCTTTAATTGAAGTGTAGTTGACACACAATGTTACATTACTTTCAGGTGTACAGCATAGTTATTTGACAAGGTTGTATGTTATGCTGCATTCACCACAAGTGTAGCTGCCATCTGTTACAATAAAACGTTTTTATAGTACTATTGACTATATTCCCTGTACTGTACCTTTTATTCCTGTGACTTATTCATTCCATAACTGAAAGCCTGTATCTCCCACTGGCTTTCACCTATTTTGCCCATCCTCCCAGCTGTGTTCCCTCCCTCTGGCAACCGTCAGTTTGTTCTCTGTTTATGGGTCTGTTTCTGTTTTTGTTTATTCGTTTGTTTTTAGATTCCACATGTAAGGGAAATCATAGCCCCACACACCAGGGCTAGGTATTTTTATAGACAAGTTCTACAAAATTTAATTTTTTTTTTAACGTTTATTTATTTTTGAGACAGAGAGAGACAGAGAATGAACGGGGGAGGGTTAGAGAGAGGGAGACACAGAATCCGAAACAGGCTCCAGGCTCTGAGCTGTCAGCACAGAGCCCGACGCGGGGCTCGAACTCACGGACCGTGACATCATGACCTGAGCCGAAGTCGGCCGCTTAACCGACTGAGCCACCCAGGCGCCCCATGTTCTACAAAATTTAAAAAGCAACCGCACTTTGGGGTGCCTGGGTGGCTCAGTCGGTTGAGTGTCCGACTTCATCTCGGGTCATGATCTCACGGTCTGTGAGTTCGAGCCCCGCGTCAGGCTCTGTGCTGACAGCTCGGAGCCTGGAGCCTGCTTCGGATTCTGTGTCTCCCTCTTTCTCTGCCCCTCCGCCGCTCATGCTCTGTCTCTCTCTCTGTCAAAAATAAATAAACATTAAAATTAAAAAAAAGCAACTGTTCTTTGATTATTATGATGCAAAAGGGAGTTTGTAGTGCCATTCTAGTAAAGAACTGAATTTCCTTTTTGTCCAATGCTATAAAGATCTTTGCTCACTTAAAATTAAACAAATATATAAAAGATTGACTCTCTTCAAAAAAAAAAAAAAAAAAAGAAAAAGAAAAAGAAACTCATTTCACTTAGCATAATACTCTCTAGGTCCGTGCATGTTGCCACAAATGGCAAGATCTCCTCCTTTTTATAGTTGATAATCCATGTGTATAAATCTTCTTTACCCATTAATCTGTCAGTGGACACTGGGTTACTTCCATATCTTGGTTATTGTAAATAATGCTGCGATAAACATAGGGGTGCATATATCTTTTTGAATTAGTGTTTTTGTTTTCTTTGGGCAAATTCCCAAAAGTGGAATCATTGAATCATATGGTATTTCTATTTATAATATTTTGAGGAATCGTCATATAGTTTTCCACAGTTGCTGCGCCAATTTACATTCCCACCAACAGTGCACAAGAGTTCCTTTTTCTCCACATCTTCACCAACCATTGTTATTCCTTACCTTTTTGATTCAAGGCATTCTGACAGGGATAAGGAGATATTTCATTGTGGCTTTGATTTGCATTTCTCTGATAATTAGTGATGTTGAACATCTTTTCATGTATATATTGGCTATCTGCATGTCTTATTTGGAAAAACGTCTGTTCAGGTCTTTTGTCCATTTTTAATCAGGTTATTTGTTTTTTTGGTGTTGAGTTGTATAAGCTCTTTATATATGGGGAATATTAACCTTCCATTGAATATATCATTTACATATATCTTCTCCCATTCATTTGGTTGCCTTTTGTTTTGTTGATGGTTTCCTTTGCTGTGCAAAAACTTGTTATTTTTATGCAATCCCAATATTTTATTTTTGCTTTTGTTTCCCTTGCCTTAGGAAGCATATCTAGAAAAATGTTTCTATGGCAGATATCCAAGAAATTATTGCCGGTGCTTTATTCTAAGAGTATTATGGTTTCCTGTCTCACCTTTAATTCATTTTAAGTTTTTTGGTTTTTTTTTTTTTTTTAAGGTATGGTGTTAGAAAGTGGTCTAGTTTCGTTGTTTTGCATATAGCTGTTCAATTTTTCCAGCACCATTTTCCAGCACCTCACTGTATATTCTTTCCTCCCTTGTCAATAGATTAACTGACCGTATAAGCATAAGTTTATTTCTGGATTCTCTATTCCATTACATTAATCTATGAGTCTGTTTTTGTGCCAGTAGCATACTTTTTTTATACTATAGCTTTGTAGTATATCTTGAAATCTGAAACGGTGATGTTTACAGCTTTGTTCTTCTTTCTCAAGATTGCTTTGACTGTTCAGGGTCTTCTGTGGTTTCGTACAAATTTTAGGATCATTTGTTACAGTTCTGTCAACAGTGCTTGGTATTTTGATAGGAGTTGCAGTGAATGTATAGATTACTTTGAATGTTATTCCAATCCATGATTGTGGCATGTCTTTCCATTTGTTTGTGTTGTCTTCAGTTTATTTTATCAGTGTTTTATAATTTTCAGAGATCAGATCTTTCACCTGTTTGGCTAAGTTTATTCATAGGCATTTTATTTCCTTTGGTGCAGTTGTAAATGAATTGTTTTCTTAATTTCTCTTTCTACTACTTTGTTAAGTGTATAGGAATGCAAGCAATCTCTGTATATTAATTCTATCCCCTGCAACTTTACTGAATCCAATTATTATGATAGTTTTTTGGTGGAGTCTATAAAGTCTTCTATGCATATAGTATCATGTCATCTGTAAATAATGACAGTTTAACTTCTTTCTGACCAATTTGTATGCCTTTTATTTCTTTTTCTTGTCTGATTGCTGTGACTAGGTCTTCCAGTACTATGTTATAAGAAGTGGTAAGAGTGGATATGCTTGTCTTGCTCCTGATATAAGGGGAAAAGCTCTCAATTTTTTACCATTGAGTATGGTGTCAGCTGTGTGTTTTCATATATGGCCTTTATTATATTGAGATATGTTTTCTCTAACCTCACTTTGTTGAGAGTTTTTATCACGAATGGATGTTGAATTTTGTCAAATGCTTTCTCTGCCTCTGAAATGATCATGATTTTTATCCTTCATTTTGTTTGATATAGTGTATTACATTGATTGATTTGTGAATATTGAACCATTCTTGCACTCCTGGAATAAATCCCACTTGGTGGTGGTGAATAATCCTTTTAACATATTGTTGAGTGTGGTTTGCTGATATTTTGTTGAGGATTTTCGCATCTATGTTCATCAGGGATATTGGCTTGTGGGTTTTTTATTTTCTTGTGGTGTCTTTGTCTGGTTTTGGTATCAGGGTAATGCTGGCCTTATAGAATGTATGTGAAAGCTTTCCTTCCTCTTCTATATTTTGGAATAGTTTAAGAGGAATTCTGTATATCTGTCTGGTCCTGGACTTTTGCTTTGGGGGAGTTTTTTGGATTACTGACTTAATTTTGTTACTAGTAATCATTCTGTTCAGATCTTGTCCTGATTCAATTTTGGAAGATTATCTTTTTTTAAGAATTTAACCATTTCTTCTAGGTTGTCTAATTTGTTGGTATATAATTTTTCAGAGAAGTCTCTTACAATCCTTTATATTTCTGTGGTGTTGGTTGTTATTTCTCTTTCATTTCTGATTTATTTACTTGGGTCCTTTCTCTTTTTTTTCTTGATGAGTCTGGCTACAATTTTATCAATTTTGCTTCTCTTTGCCAAGAACCAGCTCTTGGTTTCATTGATCTTTTCTATTGCTTTTTTAAAGTCTCTGTTTCACTTATGTCCACTCAGATCTTTATTATTTCCTACCTTTTTATTAACTTTGGGTTTTGTTTGTTTTTTTTTTCTAATTCCTTTAGGTGTAAGGTTTGCTTGCTTGAGATTTTTCTTGTTTCTTGTGGTAGGCCTGTATTGCTATGAGTTTTTCTCACAGAGCTGCTTTTGCTGTGTCCCAAAGATTTCTGGACCATTATGTTTCCAGTTTCATTTGTCTCCATGTATTGATTCATTTATTTCTTTGATTTCTTTGTTGACTCATTGGTGGTTTGTAGCATGTTGTTTAGGCGCCCCTGATTTATATTTTAGTAGGATCATTTTGGCTGCTGACTAAACTAAAGAGGAGAAGGGCAGAAGCAAGGAAAGGAGTTTGGAGGCCTTAGCAGCGATCCTGTGAGAGAGCAGTGTGGTTTGGACAAGAATGGCAAAAATGGATGTGATGCGAAGTGGTCAGATTCTGGATGAATTTTGAAGGTAGAGATAAATTTTGTCTATAGGCAGATACGATGTGTGTGGGTGTGGGAAAGAGATGAGTAGAGGATGACATCTAGATTATTGGCCCAAGCTATCAGAAAAAAGCAAAGAGGATTACATGAGGGAGCAGGAGGACCAAGTGTGCTATGTCTTTAAGTATACATGCAAAGATGTTGACTATGCAGTTTGATCTGTGAACGCAAAGTTCAGGAGAGAGCTCCGGTCTGACTGAATGTGAATTTTGGACTCTTCGGTGTTTACATGATGGTACTTAAAAGAAGAAACTGGATGAGATCACCAAGGGATTGAGTATAGTTAGAAATTAGTGGAAGACTAAGAACTGAGTCCCAGGGTACTCTAACTTTCAAATATAGGAAGCTGTTATTATCATACAAGTATCAGCTCTCCATTTGTTGTTCCTTTGTGGCCTCTCCCCCCAAACACACAGGACAGGGGTCCTCAGAACCCAACCCAGGGTCACTGGCATAGTTATGTCTTCCTCCCAGGCCTCTGTGTCAAAGGCTGCCTCTCCTTTCTCATTTTTTTCTTATGTCTGGCAGGTAGGGATTTCCCTTCTTTCTACTTCAGATAAAACCATATTTTGTTACATTTATTATAGCATTTTAATCTGCTTACAGAAGGAGGGTTTTCAGGTTAGTTTATATTGCCGTCTTGCCAGAACCAAAGCCACATTAATTTTCTAATCAAAGTTGGAGTTTTATTGTGTTCTCTGTGTTGATGTCTGCTCTGGGCTGTTTGTATAAATAGCAACCCCCGCTCACTCAATTTGCCTTTTTTTTTTTTCTGATATAACTGTACCAACTGCAATTTCCTAGCTACAGATAATATTCTTGTGGTTAAAGACTTTGACTCTCCCTTTATAGTTTGATTTTCAGCCTTTTTAAGTGAAGCAGAAAATCTGCACCATTTGAAAGCATTAACAGTAATTGCACTCTGTGCCTGGGCAAGGTGTCTCATTCACATCGCTCAGAGCTCTTTAGGAATAAAAGTGCATCGATTCACACTTGGTTCTGGTGAGAAGCCAAAGCCCACATTTGCAACACAAGACTGCTCTTCCAAAAACAGATAGACCTTCCTTCTCAGATATCAGGAGATACAGATTACCAGTTGTTAATCATCCAGCAAATTTTTAAGCTAAATTTTAAATTAATGTAATTTTGCTAATGAAATGGTAGGGATGACCTATTTTTGTTGCAGAAACTTCATTCAAATTTCTCCTGATTCCTTTGATTGAGTGTAATTTTTAAAATGGTATTTAAAATCTTAAGGCGTGCAATTCACCGTATTTATAATTACACAGGAGTAAAGAGAAATAATTACTTGTGTACTTTTTTAAAAAAAAATTTTTTTTTCAACGTTTTTTATTTATTTTTGGGACAGAGAGAGACAGAGCATGAACGGGGGAGGGGCAGAGAGAGAGGGAGACACAGAATCAGAAACAGGCTCCAGGCTCCGAGCCATCAGCCCAGAGCCTGACGCGGGGCTCGAACTCACAGACCGCGAGATCGTGACCTGGCTGAAGTCGGACGCTTAACCGACTGCGCCACCCAGGCGCCCCTTGTGGTGTAGTTTTTAACTCTACTCGTAGCTTATGTTTCTCTGCATGGTTGGCATTTAAAGAGAAACGGGGTTTCCTTGGGAGAAACATCTCAATCCTACTGGAATGAAGCAACTGAGATTAGAAAGATGAGCAAAAGCTAAGCCAAAACAAACAAGGAAACAAATGTTTAGCTGTGAAATGACTTCTATGAAAAAAATATCTCAAAAAGCCTTCTAAAGGAAATGTAATTTCCACTGGGATTAGTTCTAAAGTAAAGTGTAGCTAAAGTAATATCTTTCAGAAAGATTGGATGGTAACTTTCCCAAGTAGAACCAATTACTAGAGCTGTGTTATATGAAGGGAGGTGAAAAATCAAACCAGAGCTTTCCTCCTGGAGAGCAACAGTGTCCCCACACTGGCCTTTGTTTCACCAGGGATGCCCACCCCTGGGAGATGTGGAAGGAAACGAGGCTCAGGGCATTGCACGGTGGATTTTGGTTCATCCTTCCGTTTGCTTCTATGTCTGAGCCTTATCTGTTAACTGCCTTTCTTGACAACCATTACTCGGAGCAACTTCTATTAGAGCATGAGTTAGCCCTTTTAGATCATATCATTAAAGAAAAAAGCTCAGCAACACTTGAATAAAACATTTTCAAAACTACATGTAAAAATTACAGAGTAGGCATTTTTCTTACATAAAATAACAGAAGGTGCTGAAAACTGATTTGAAGCCAGCTTTACTTTGGGGTCATTTAACAAGATTTCCCACTGCTCTATAAATAAGCTTATACTGTTTTACCAAGAAAGATTATTTGTTCATTTATTCAAAAAATATTAAATGAGTGCCCATTCTGTATAAGACACTATACTTATGTGTATATTTAGCAAATCCTTATTAAATTTGCCCCACAATCAACCGAGGCAGGATTGTAAGTGATTATTTTCTGTTTCTTTACTCTTTTCTCTCCAAATTTTCTTTCCTATAGTTTTTTTTTAATGTTTATTTATTTTTGAGACAGAGAGAAGGGGGAGAGAGTGCGAGCAGGGGAGGGGCAGAGAGAGAGGGAGACACACAATCCACAATCTGATGTAGGCTCCAGGCTCTGAGCTGTCAGCACAGAGCCTGATGCAGGGCTCGAGCTCACCAATGGCGAGATAATGACCTGAGCCGAAGTCGGATGCTTAACCCACTGAGCCACCCAGGCACCGCCCCCCCCCATTTTTTAATTTCTTAATTTAAAAACTTTGGATGGTAAAGAACTTCTTTACTTAACTTTATGTAAAATAAAAAGTAGGAGCTCCCTGTTCCTGCCCCAGTCCCACTCTCTAGAAATAAACACTGCAAGCTCGAGTTATACCTGCTGGTATGACTTTTTCCCTCTTGTACATTTACTCTAAGAAAATACTATGAATTACATGCACACATACACACATAACTATATAAATGGGTTGGGGGCAGGGGATGGCTAGTTCGTAAATCAAACCTATCTATTGTTTTCGGTGTTTTTACATTTAACTCTATACCTTGATGGCTGTCCATGTTGGTACATATAGGTCTACCTTACACTTTTTAATGATTGCATAGTGGTTTGTAGTATTGATGTACCATTTCCCTGTTGCAGTTTTCAGCAGTTTTTCAAGTTTTCACTGAATACTGCAGTAAACATTTTTGTACTTACACACACAAGTATTCTTTTAACTTTCCAAATTGTCTTTAGTATGTAAATGTGTGTTTCTTTTTTTTTTTTTTTTAATTTTTTTTTTCAACGTTTTTTATTTATTTTTGGGACAGAGAGAGACAGAGCATGAACGGGGGAGGGGCAGAGAGAGAGGGAGACACAGAATCGGAAACAGGCTCCAGGCTCCGAGCCATCAGCCCAGAGCCTGATGCGGGGCTCGAACTCACGGACCGCGAGATCGTGACCTGGCTGAAGTCGGACGCTTAACCGACTGCGCCACCCAGGCGCCCCATGTAAATGTGTGTTTCTATAGTATTCTAAATGTGGGTTTTACCTTGATTAGGGAAAAAGTTAAAAAAGCCCAAATTAAGTAACTTGCTGACATTGAAGGGCATGTCAACCCTTTCGCACTTCGCATTCGGCTAGGTTGTTGATTGAACTCTTGTTTTAGAGTAAATGTAATAAACATATTAAAGAGTATAAATATCATGTGGGGCAGAGACAAATAGAAGAGATATCCCAAACAGTTGTTGTTCTGGTCACTAAGTAAAACCTGTTATGCCCTCTATTCATATTCATAGATATTAAATATGACAGGAATAAATACAGAAATGGGTTTCTGATGTTTAATCTTTTACAAAGATGTTCACTTTTCCAGGTCCCTTGGTTGGCTCAGCAGGTACAGCATGCGACTCTTGATCTCGGGGTTGTGGGTTTGAGCCCCAATTTGGGTGTAGAGATTACTTAAAATCTTTTTTTTTAAGGAAAGATTTTCAGTTTTACCAAATTCATAATGCAATAGTAGTCAGAATTCTAATGTTTTCCTTCTTTTTTTAAACTTTGTTTATTCAACAATAAATATTTGCTTTCCATTGACCAGGCATTATTATAGGCAGTTGGGATACACCCATGAACAAAACATACCAAAAAAATTCCTGCCATCATGGAGCTTACTGAACGTGAGCTGGATCAGAAAGACAGTAACACTGGACATAGTAAATAAAAAAATCTTAAAGCTTGTTAGAAGGCGGTCAGTGCTGTGGGAAGATTGCACAGGGGTAGTGGGATTGGGAATTCTGACAGGGAAGAAAAAAATTGCAGTTGCTTGTAGGTCCTTAAAGATGATGGGGATGCCTGGGAAAAAAGTGTTTTGGGCAGAAGGGATAGTCTCTGGAAAAGCCATAGAGTGGGGCATTCCTGGATGTTGGGGAAACAGCAGAGAATCCTGGTAGCTGGAGAGGAGTCAGAGGAGGGAGGCTCTAGAGAGGAGATGGGAGGGGTTGGTGCAGGGGCCAGAGGATATAGGGCCTCATCAGCCACCGTAAGGACTCCCTGTCTTACTTTGAGGGAAATGGGGAGCGGTTTTAAACAGATAACTCTGTACGGATAGACTAAGGGCAAAGGATGAAAGCAAGGAGACCACTGAGGAGGCGGTTGAATCAGTGCACAAAAGACGTGGTGTGGCTTGCACCGAAAGGGGTAGGAATGGGGGAAATGGTTGGACTCTGGATATTTTTTTTAAAATAGAGTTAATACAATTTCCTGACAGATTGGATATGAAGAAAAGAGAGAAATGTGAAGAAAAGAGAGAAATCAAGCAGAACTACAAAGCTTTGGGTCTGAGCAATTTTAAGAATGAAGTTGTCATCACTGACCTGGGGAACTCTGTAGGTGGAGCGTCCCTGAGTGTCAGTGTCTTTGTAAACAACATTTCGCACCACCTAAAAGAGTCAACAGCCTCTGCCTTGAGGAACTTACAAGCACCCTGGGAGTCAGAGGGACTGCACGGCCCCTCCTTGCACTGATTCAAAACCATTTCCTGAGTCCTGCGCCCTTGCGCTCTGTCCCTTTTTTTCTCTTTCCTCTCCCTCTCTCCCAACCGAAAAGGTCCTTCAGGCTTTAGAAATGGTCCCCGAGAGCCCTTCCAGGTGTTGAAAGACTTGCATCCTTGTACTGTGCGGCCTCCTCAGCCGTGTCGCTGTTATCCCCTCCTCCTCCCACCAGGTGGCAGTGCACCGCTGAACATGGAGTGGTGGCACCCTGCATCACCGCTCCTTGGAGGCCAGAGGGCCGATCTTCAGAATGGCTGCCAGAGGGGACATTTCTAGTATATGTTACAGACTAATCCGTGTGGGGAGGGTGACGAGAAGCGATCTCATTTCTTGTTTAGAAACATAGATCCTTGCTAAGGATAATTTTCCTCTCCTGACTTGAGAAGGCTTTATATGGCTTGAGAGCAGTGTTTCCACCTGGAGAGTATTTTTATTTAAAGATTTGATTCACCAAGCACCTTGCTGAGGCTGCAGTACTGGCATTTGTGTAATAGACTCTTCTTTGTTTGAGATGGGCAGAACAGCTCCTAGAAGTTGCGGCTTCCCCAAGGTAAAATCCTTCTTGAAAATCGAAAGTGGATGTTTGTTGATTAGCTTCTATGTGCAAAATTTGGACCAAGTTTTACAAAGAACTCAAATAAGGAAAGGAAGTGCCCTTTTGCCTCAAGAAATGTTTTGTGCAGTTGGAGAGGCGTAAGCACAAATACTGGCAACCTTCAGAATTAATTAACAAGTGAAGTGTCATTGGGTAGTGCTAGTCAATTAATCAAAGTACCACTGGGCAGTGCTACCTCTGGAGGCCGGAGTACAAATTGGGGCTGAAACGAGGCCTCTTGGTTGAAATCTGCCTATAGACCAGGTAGACCCTCTACCCTATCATGGTAGAAAACCCAACATTTACCCCTGGAGAGGTTGAACTAAAAAGGTTTTGGCTCTGGGAACACCCAGCCATATTTTGGATAGACACTGCCCTGTGAACAGAAGATGTAAGGAGAGTGAACAGCTGACTACTCCTTGTCCCCCCAATACGCGCCCCTTAGATCTCCTTTCCAATAAGCTCCCAGAATGCTACATTTATTTCCCCCAGGCACAAGATTGAAGATTAGCTTTCAGAAAACTGATTTGCTCAGGAGAATAGAAGTATAGATTCTGATATTTAGGATTTCCCCCAGTGAAATGGCTATTTCACTATGACTATTTTTATCTTCCCCTTGACAACCCTACTCAGGGCATAGAGCTTCGAGTCTGCCTTTTAATGCCTCATTCTTTAGTATGAACCAGGGTTTCCAAGCCTCGACACTATTGACATTTGAGGTCAGGTAAATCGTGTGAGGAGGCATTGTGGGATGTTAATTAAGCAGCATCTCTGGCCTCCACCACTAGATGCCAGTAGAATCCCTGCCTTCCTAGCCCCTCACCACCACCCCCCCCCCCACCCTGCCCCCACCAGTCTTGAAGACCAGACCTTGCTTCAATGTCCCTGGGGGAGAAATCCACCCCCATCCTGAGAATCACTGGCTTGAACCGACATCCACAGTTACAGACATTGGAGGGAAGCCTCAACATAAGAAAAAGCAAAACTATTTGAGGAAGCAACTTTGAGAAAAGGAATCAGAGGAAAGGGCAAATCATGAGGGCATAGGGGAAGGGCTTAAAGGAAAACAGTATCTTCGGGGAAATGAAAGGACATTGTGTCTTTAAATAAAGAATGATATCCATTTTTTTTAAAAAAACTCATATAGCTAGAAAGGTCCTTGCCTATTAAAATTTTGATGTAGGAATAAAAAAAATGAAAATATTGGAAGATCATGTTGAAGGATTCTGGTATAAAGCGGAACAAAAAGATAAAACCAACAGAGAAAAGATAATAAAATTAGATAATCAAACTGGATGTTGGAAGGCTACTATTCAGAAAGAATAAGAACACAGGCAGGTGTCATTAAAAAAAAAAAAATCACCCAAGAAAAATGCCTACAACTAAAGGATGTGACCTTCAAACTAAAGGAGTATCCCCAGCCCAGTAAAACTATAGTCACAGAAGATATATCATCATGCAATTTCAGAACTAATGATAAAATTTCCAAAAAGCAAAGGAAAATGAGTCACGTTTGGAGTCCAAGTGGCTTTCAGAATAATGATTAGAGCAATCCTCACACCAGTTCCCATACGACGTTTCATAGAGGATGTGCTTCACCAAAACAAGGAGGACCTAAGAAGGAGGAAGACTGTGGTCCTGGAATCTAGGTTCCAGCCCAGAAGAGAAGTGAAGGAAATTTTCAGGATGGCAGTGAAGGGAGTTTCCATATGAAGACCACCACATACAGCAGGCCTAGAGAACAACTGGTTGGGAGTTGGAAGTTGAGCAGGGGGACAGAGAACTCCAAAAAGGATGCTTCCAAGAAGCCAGTAACGATGATGAATTACCTCAGGTGTCTAACCAAACTGAGAGTCTCATAGGAAACTTCAAAACCGTGTGTGTGTGCACGCATGCATACATACAAATATATGTGTGTGTGTATGTGTGTGTGTGTGTGTGTGTACATATATTTATTTATATAGCTTTGATTAAAAAAAAAAAAAAAGTAAGTGCTTTGAATACAGGGGAAGGAGAGATCTCAGGGCTAGGAAATTGGAAAACACAGGACACATTTGGACAAATGGTGGGTGTTTTTGAACCATGACAGGAGATTGGGAAAGAAGTTGGTGAAATTAAAAGATAAAAAATTATTTCAGTTTTAGAAACCTGAGGTCATCTTAGAATGCTTTCAGTTACAGAAAGGATTTAAGTGACCCAATATTTTTTTAAGTTTGTGCAGAGGGTAGAGGGATCATCTCTTGGTTGTGAATAATGGTTGATGTTTGCTTTTGTCTTTGAACATTTTTCTGTATTTTCTAAGTTACAATTAGAAAACAATTAAAGTTATGTTTTGAAACAAACTAAGAAGTGGTAAAAGCACCTGTGGAAATAGTAATCTATGCATAGGAAATATTTATTTTCTAAATAACCCAAACACATATCATAAGGACCAGTCTTTTGGGACGGGTATACTTGTATCTTGGAAACACATTACTTTTCTGCTACTTTAACAAATAGAAATATTTTGGTTTGTATCTTTTATTCTACGTATGTGTATTACTCAGTGGCAATTTGGTGGTTGCAGGATTTATCAAGCATGGCCTCTGAAATTAACATGGCGTGCTTCCATTCAACAACACCTACTATTTTCCACAAGGTGGGGTGCTAACTTCACAGAGTGGGCTGAAGTTGGCTATAACTTACTGAAACTTCTAAATCTAATGCATCTGCTCATTCTCTTTCACAATTCCCAAGCAATCCTGAAAGAAATACTTTTGTAAATTATATAGTTGCAATCGTGGGTTTCGTTTCAGTTTGTGAATTCTGTTAAACTCGTGGCATTCATTTTTAGTGTGATTAGTCTATATAAACACTTTTCCTCTTTATAGTGGATCTTGACTGCATTCAATTATAGGTATAAAGAATACGTCTAATTTGGTGAAGGCCATTATAAATGAGTGAAATACCAAACTAAAATGTTGGTAGTTTATTGCAAACAGAGATCCTGGTGTGGCTGTTTCAGTGAATAGATGAGTATTTTCAAAACGCTGTTATCAGGTAGATGTATACATGGTTCTGAAGTATTTTAAATAGCTGAGTCTCTTAAATTCTTTCCTAAATCTTAATTATCCCATTCTCCATCTCTACAACAAAGGCAAGTCAGGTTAAACTTTCTCTGCATCAGATTCTGAATTGATGGAATTGAAGAAACTATGAATAACATTGCAGTTGTTGGACTTTCTGATCACGTGTCCAGAATGCCTGTGCCAGTTTAATATATGTGGGGTTCTTACAACATGCAGAGCCAGTAGCAGTGTAGAATACAGTGCTGCTACTTCTCCATTTTGAAGTGAATTAGAGACATTCTAATAACCGATGTTTACATGTAAACATTTACATAAAGCATATTTTTTTAATGTATACTTATATTATGGTCCCGAGCATACAGTAACTTGTCATCGTAGTTGTCATAAAATCAGGATGTGGCCTCTTTCCCTTTGTCCTTCCTTTTGCATAAACGAAGGTTCTTTCGTGCCTTTTAGCCATTAGGCACCAGGAAGTAATTATGGAGCTGGTAGTTAGAATCATGCCAGGCATAACATAATTCCAAGCCACGCAACTAATGAGGTTGACTATTGTACTTTCAGTTTCAGGATTGACCAAAGGGCAGATCATGGTCGGGAAGTGAAAGTGGTGAGTGCAGAGGCATGTCTACTTGTCTGTCAAGGACCTGATAGATGCTCAGTTCATGGCAGCTGATGAGGAAGTGCCACCGAGTGACCTGTGGGTGGAGGAGCCATGGGTTCCAGACTGGGTCCTGCTGATAACCAGGGGAGGTAGCTTCTCCAGACCTCATTCTCTTACTGTGAAGTAGAGGCCTGGACGAGATCAGGGGGTCCTCAGAAAGCCACCGTGATCCCCACAACTGGCTCTCAAGCCTGACTTACGAAAGACAAATGAGGCTGCTGCTCCAGTAGGGCCCTCTGGTGCCTGCCTAGAACCTGCATTTCTGAGCGCTCCCTTTGCCTGGATTCCTAGGTTATCTTATTCTGTGTACCTGCCAGGTCAACCCATTGCCCCATTTTAGGTACAAACCATCTGCCCCATTTCAACCTAAAAATTATCTGTAATATCTTCTAACATTGATATATTTTATACTTACTGTTTTACTGACTCATAAAATTATGCTGAAAACCAGACCATAATGAATAATGATATGCTCTCAGCCTGTTTCCCCTTTCACCATTCACCCCACCTAAAAACCTGAGAGTCACCCCAAACTCTCCAGCCTCCCTAAGTCCCTCCTTCCCACCATTGGCCCTCTCCATTCCTTCATCTCAGTGCTGCAAGTATCCTTTAGGCCTTGGACATCGTTCTCCTGATACATTTCAGGGATCTGCTTCTGGGGGAGCCCCACCCCTTCTGCCAGAGTAGTGGTTCCTGAATGCAGATGTGGTCACATTGCTCTCATCATCCTCCAAGGATTCCTCATTGCCTTTAGCTTCATGTACATTCTCCTCAGCATGGCTTTGAAGGCCCTGCCTCCCTAGCTCCATTTTCTGGTGTTCTCTCCTGTGCTCCTTGTATACCAAACAGTTCCCCCCAAATTTCTTGCAATTTCATGTGTCACTGCTCTGAACATGTCTGGAAGACCCTTTTTCCCCCTCTGCTATGCCTGGTAAATTTCACATCCTGCCAAGAAGTGAGATCAAGTATCTCTTCCATAAAGCCCGATTTAGCTTCTCAAAGTATAGTGCATCATTTCTTACTTGGTGCTAACATTATATTTAATACTAATATCTCCTTTTGTATTACGCTCTTTGATTGCAATTGCTAGTTTTTCTGTGTTGCTCTGCTACTCTCTACTGAATTCCTTATGAATGCCTTCCTCACCGTTGTGTTTCTAGCCCCGTTCCTGTCACCTGGTAGGTATTTAATGAATGAAATGAAAAACACAGCACTGCAATTCAGTGTTCATCTATGATATTGATATATTTTCTTTTGTAAAAAAGGGAAATAGTCTTACATTTATTTATTTATTTATTTATTTATTTATTTATTTATTTATTTTAAATGTTTATTTATTTTTTAGAGAGAAACAGAGTGTGAACAGGGGAGGGGCAGAGAGCAAGAGAGACACAGAATCTGAAGCAGGTTCCAGGCTCTGAGCTGTTAGCACAGAGCCCAATGCGGGGCTTGAACTCACGAACTGTGAGATCGGATGAATCATGAGCCAAAGTTGGATGCTTAACTGAGCCACCCAGGCGCCCCCCCCCCCCTTTTTTTAAATTTTTAAAACATTCATATCATTTTAAAGCTAAAAGGAAGGGTGTTTAAGTTGCAAGTGACATAAAACTAAACTCAAAATTGGCTTGAACACTAAGGGGAATTTGTTTACTTGCAAAGGGGAAAAATTCAGTCTTATTTCTGGGTGAGACTTGGTCCAGGTGCCCAGCAGTTTCACTAGCGATGGTCAATGGCTGTCTGCTCTATCTTCTGCAGCGTCACCTCCATCAGGCTCCCCACAGTGCTGGCTCCAGCAGCTATGCTGTCCCCTCAGGGTGGCAAAACCCAGTAGTACCTCCTGGCTTTCTATCTTTGCACTAGCCTGTGCAGGGAAAAAGGTCTCTTACAACGTGTAGAAGATAGAGAGAGAGAAACTTCTTTTTCCCAGAAACTCCAGCAAATTCCTAATGTCTCCAGTCTCATGGTCTTCAGCTGAGTTATAGCCCTGTCTTTCAGCCAGTCATTGTGGCCAGGCATGAGGGTTATTCCCATGTTGCTTAAGCCATTCCAGGCCTCCTCATGGTACTAGAGGTTTGGAAGTGAAGGAGACAGGGGCTAACATCCCACCAAAACTGTGCCTGAGAGTGTGAGAGGAGTGAGTTACCCAAAAGAAAATTGGTTATTGTTGGCAAAAGAAGGGGGCAGTAAGAGGCTGAGAAGAGGACAACTAAATATTCATTACAAAGGACATTAAAAATTTGCATGGCCAGAGTCCCATAATTGTTTTAAGAACCAATGACTTTTTTATTTCCCTGCTGCCCTGACCTCCAGGAGTGGAATGCTTCTAAAGGTAAAGTGAGGAGTGGCTTGAAAGCCATGGGACAAGCAGGGAGCATCAGCCTTGCTTGTCTTTGACGGGTTAGACTTGAGGGCCAGTTGTAGAATCATGGTGGCTAGTTGAGGATCCTGATCTTGCAAGGCCTCCTTATGAAAGACTGAGGTCTAGAGAAGTTGACTTACCCAAGGTGACAGAACTGGTTATCAGCAAGACCCAGTCTGGGACCCTTGGCCCCTTCACTCCTTCATCAGCTACCATGAAGTGAGCACCTACCAAGTACTTAAAGGACATGCACATAAGGACATTTTTGTGTGTACAGTGAATTATGGTCATCTTGATTTCAGAATGATAGAACCATCCAACATAGTTTTCTTCTAGTATGTACATTATACTTTGCATTATTAAGAAAACAGTTATAAAAGAAAGCTGAAACCCTTTTTGGTTGAATGAAATTTTACCGTTTTAGTTTTGTCTTGTTTCCAAGATTCTGCAACAGTGTGGCATTCATTAAATAATAAACATATTGTACATTTCAATGTGTGGTAACAGCAGAGAATGACTTCATAGACCACTTAATCTGCTCTGTTGTGGTTTATGATGCCATCTGGATTCCTTGGTGGAATTATTTCCATCTAAATCACTATAAACTTCTATTTAGGTTGTCACAGATCTAAAGCCAGATATGTTTGTGGGTTTTAGCAGTGATGTAATTCTGGAAGATACTTTGAAAGTTACAAGTTGTCATATACTATTAGCATTTAACTCAGTGTTTCACATAATTTCAGACAAACTAGAGACTGAGGGAAAAAAATCCATTTCTCTACTTTATTATTATTATTTTTTTTTTAGTAAACATTCTCCCTTTCTTGGCTGTCTTGCCACTCTATGTCTAGTTAGGCGTCAGTCAAGCTTGTGTAGGAAACACTGGGAGGCTCTGTGGGTATACATACAATACTATAGCACATGGCCTCTGCCCCTTCTTAATTAGGACGTTTAGATAGATGGATGAAAAGGAGGTTTCACTAACTAGTATGTGTCTTTTTCTAAGATATGGTGCAGAGAGAATAAGGGAGAGAGAGAATCTCACTTCTTTGTCTTTTATATTACTGCCAGTTGCGTGAAAGAGACCGAATCATGTTGCAAGAAATGCACACACTGCAGGATATACACATAGAACTGCACAGAAAGAAAGGACTCAGGGGGTGCCTGGGTCAGTTAAGCATCCGATTCTGGATTTTGGCTCAGGTCATGATCTAGCAGTTTGTGAGATCACGCCCCACACTGGGCTCTGAGCTTGACAGTGCTTGAAGACTGTTTGGGATTCTCTCTCTCCGTCTCTGTCTGCCCCTCCCCTGCTCACGTTCTCTCTCTGTCTCTCTCTCTCTCAAAATAAATAAACATTAAAAAAAAAAAAAAAAAAGGACTCAAGTAGAATATACTTTCTATGTAACCCAGTTGGCTACCAGGCAGGAGCAATAGCAAAACAACAGGACTTGCTAAGGTTCAACAAAAACTCTGAGGATTTCTGAGTCCCTGTATTTTTACTCTGTTTTTTTTTGTTTGTTTGTTTGTTTCCTTGGGGTTTTTTTGTTTGTTTTTACCAAAAAGGCTTGGAGGCTGGGAAGGACACCTTGGTAACAGTGGTAGTTGGGGCTGGTATGCCAAACCTACAGCACAGAACAGGGTATGAAGGAGAAGGTGACCGGAGGCCGCAGGGAGCTCAGTCCCCACAGAGCCAGGGAAGCAGGCAAGCTCTGTGGGTTGGAGGCTGTAGATATAGAGGGTAGGTGAGTTGAAGAACAGAGAAGGAAAAGAAAATGGGTCAGAATGGGTAGCTGGCTATATATAGAAGCAACAGAAGGCAGAGAACACGGCTCCATGGGAAATTGGTTCAGCTCATTTATGTATTCCTCAGAACTGAGGTGCAGAGATCAAAGAAGGGCCTTTAGAAGGGTGAGTCAGGAGCATATTTCAGGACACATGGAAGACCTGTTCTACCACTTGCTGGCGGTGTCACCTTGGGAGAATTCAGATTTCTCATCCGTGAAGTGGAGAGGTTGGATTAGTTGGTCTCTTACAATCCTGAGATGTTACAAGGTAAAGAGTCAGCATCCTATCCAGCATAGACCACAGACTGGACTTCTAGAAACTATAGTGACAGTCATTTATCTGTTCAGCAGGTATTGACTGAGCACCCATGATGTATGAAACACCGTTCTGCACAGTGGGGTTACACAGTGAGCAAGATGAAATCCTTTCCTCTCATGGAGCTTGTGTTCTGAAGAGAGAGGCAGACACCAGTCAAACACACAAACAAACAAGTTAATTGGAAGTATGAGTAATTGCTGTGAAGATGGCAAAATAAGACAGTGTGGTGGAGGGTGACCGTGTATCGGGGGAGGGGCATGTGGGGAGCCTGCCTCCTCTCTGAGGAGGTAATGTTCAAGCAAGACCTGGATTGATCCAATCTAGGGAGCACGGTAGACCACTCAGAATGAATCGAAAAGGCCCTCAGGAAGGAATGTATTTGACGTATTCACACAACAGAAAGAAGGCTGATGTGGTTGGTGAGTGAACAAGGAATCATTAGAGAGATAAGGCAGCCCAGGTTACACAGGACCTCAGAGACAGTTGTCAGAAATTTGGATTTTATCCCAAGTGCATTGGTAAGCCTTTGGAGGGTTTTAAGCAGGAGAATGAAAGGAAAGATCTGCTATACATTATAATCTCTGGTGATTCTGTAGAGAATAAAGTGTAGGGGAGCCAGAGGAGAGTTAGAGATGAGTTGAGAGGTTATTGTAGTCATGGTGAGAGATGGTCATAGTTTGGACCAAGAATAGCAGGGATGTTGGGAATAAGTAGCTAAATATGGAATGTGTGTAGAGGTTTTAGAAGAAGGAGCCACAGGAGCAGGTGCCCCACCCTCCATCCCTGCCAATGCCAATGTATATTTTCATGATCTTCATATATAACCAGGAAATTTATTTATGATATATTCTGCCATTCGTTTGTCGATTCCTGGCTTGGGAATGCGGAATAGCATGTTTTGGTGGCAAATATGATAGTACTTTTGAGTCATTATAGAAAAGCCTAGTGAATAGAGGAACACTAAAGTATGCATTTCATGGCCCCAGTGGAATGGATTCAGAGCCAGTTTAACATCCAACAGTGTCTTTCAAAGGAATTACTTTTCTTGGGTCCAGGATCCAGGGAAGACTGACCCTGCTTGGGTTGTGTGGCCTCTCCTAAACTAAATATTGGGTCTAGGGGTGAGGGGTGGGGGTGGTAAAATGATGGATGAGGCTTTCTTTGTGTCCTGCATCCCATTAGTAGGACATAAAAGAGGGTTAGGGACATTTCCCTCAAGGCAAAGGTACAGACTAACAAAAATAGTTATGTCTGTGAAGATGCCTTCATTTGGATTTCTCCAGATGCCCCAATCCCTGAGAATGTCTGGCCAAAGGTCATAGCCAGGCCTGAACTGTAGCTCTCTGAAACTCCATCCCATTCTTTTGTCTTCAAAGGAACTTTTGTTAAAACCAAAATACAATCTTTCTATTAATAATTTTTCCTTGTTGACTTCTTCATGTATTTGATTATTTTATATGTAAAAAAAAAAAAAAAAAAAAAAAAAAAAAAAAAAAAACCTCTCAAGATTTTTCCATGGCCTGACCCTTAGTATTTCCTTTAGGCAATATGGGACATCAAATACCCTAGCACCAGTTTCTGTGTGTCAAGCATAGTTAATCTGAGAGCCCTGTTCTTACCAAAATGGCCCAGGTTCCCATCCACTTCAATACACACCCGTGTAGAAGGCATAATACCGAAACTGAAGGCATAGAATTTTTCTAGTGTCAGGTGCAGAATGGGTTGCTGTTCTTGTCTAGCCTAACAGGCTCCCTTCCCTTATATGCTCAGACCTCAAAGCTTTGGGGACACTCTTCTCTCATGGATCTGTTTTCTAGGGAGAGGACCCACAAAGGTTGAGACATTTCTTGAGGCCCTTGTGAGTGGTCAGTTTCATAGAGAGCAGTCTAGGCTCTCTACCTGGGACACATTGTTAGGGAAGAGGGCATTGGTCTTTGGTTCATTCTCATTCTCCCTCCTGTTTCCCCAAGCCCTTAGAACTTGGTGCCTCCTGGCTCTGGCTCTTTGTTCCAGTTCCCCGCTTTGCTCAGGTTTTTTCTCTAGCCCCAAGAATTCCATTCATTTTAATCTGTTTACTGAGTGGCCCCTACAAATAAGGCCCTAAAGGTGCACTCTGAAATCACTATCTTTGTGCCCTTTTATATCGTCCGTCTAAATACACCTCAGCTAGGTGACAAGAAGATTGGATTAATATCTATTAACATGCAATAAATAACATTGAATCACTCATTCAATAAATACTGAGCATCAACTGTAAACCAGGTACTCTTCACAAGCACTGAGATTGCAGTGATTAAATTTCCTGGCATCCTCAGGTAAGTTATATTCTAATGGGGCAGACAGGTAGTAAATAAATAAGTATATAGTATGCCAGTAGAGTGGCATGGGTGACTCATTTAGTTAAGCACCCGACTCTTGATTTTGGCTCAGGTCATGATCTCATGGTTCATGAGATGGAGCCCTGTGTCAGGCTCCATGCTGATAGTGGAACCTGCTTAAGATTCTCTCTCCTCCTCCCTGCCCCTCCCCCCCCCCTCAAAAAAAGCCCAAAATACAAAAACAAAAACGTAGAGCAAGCCTGTCGATGGGGGAAGGAAGAGTACGGGTACACGTGGGGTGGGGGTATCTTAGAAAGGTTAGTCGGGAAGGTGTGTCTAAGGAGAACTGACCTGCTGTATTGGGGGAATGGGTGGTGAGAGACTTGGATTTAGAGAGAAATCTTTTGGGTAGGATTTCCAATTATCTGAACTTCTTATCAAAAAAATGATAATGTAGGCAAGATTTGGATGGGATCTGGAGCTGGAGGGCCTCTCCAGTATAGAGCTGTGGACTCTGTGGACTGTCCTGTCCCTGCCAGGCAGGGTCATGGTTCTGATCCCTTGTCTAGCTCCTCATCACTGCCCTTCCCCGAGTTCATCATCACCTGACTGTTTTCCTGTTTATCTCATTGACAGAACTTTCAGCTTGGCTTTCTTCCCAGCTACCACTTACACTCTTATCCTTAATGGTAATGCAGATTCTCCCATCATGTTGCCTCCTGCTGTTCTGAATAAATTTCTTTCCCTGTGACTTGGAAGAACCTACTCATTGTCCTGCCCTGTGGGTCACTATATAGTTTATCATTTCAACTGGGACATTTCTGAGAGCAGAAGGGGCACTGTTAATAATTATACTGGGATTCTCCTCTGCAAACTGGGTGATTGGCCACTGTAGGTGTGTGATCATTGGCCCAGTTAGCTCCAGCCACAAGTGGAACTGGGACTCCGCTCCTCAGCCTGGCATCTTATCTGGAGGCTGAGGTCAGGCTTCTTGCATGCACGTCCAGAAGCAGAGGCCATCACGCTGACTAGCCTTGTTTTTCACCCTCAGGCCTGTTTTCTAGTTTCCGTCTTGGAAGTCCCTCAGTCTCCACCCCAGAACATCCCACTACTAGTTTCTGTTCCTCCTCTGAGAATGGACAAGACTTCCTAAACCCATCTTCTCTGCTTCTTCAAGCTGCTTCCTGGGATGAGATGTAGTCTCTTCTTCCATGTCCTAGTCTGAGACTGCCGTCTTCAGACCCAGACAGACGCCCTTGAAAAACCCCTCCCTACCAGGCCTGTGTGTTTGCCCCTCTGGAGCGCAGATGGAATCTGAGGAGTTGGGCTACTAGAGCCTTAGTCAAACTGCTTCCAGCCCCTCAAGACACTAAAAATATCCAGAAATATTGCGCATTGCTTCTTTATAAAGTTATATGCTTGCAGCTTTAAGAGATTCAAGGGACATTATAAACACCCATGCATTTTTGAAGAAATTTTTTTTTTCAACGTTTTTTATTTATTTTTGGGACAGAGAGAGACAGCGCATGAACGGGGGAGGGGCAGAGAGAGAGGGAGACACAGAATCGGAAACAGGCTCCAGGCTCCGAGCCATCAGCCCAGAGCCCGACGCGGGGCTCGAACTCACGGACCGCGAGATCGTGACCTGGCTGAAGTCGGGCGCTTAACCGACTGCGCCACGCAGGCGCCCCGAAGAAATTTTTATAGATACGGAGATCAGGCCTCAAAACTGGGAAGTAACATCCAAAAAACCTTTAGAATGAGACCCTACTGGGTTATTTTTGCTGTAATAATAGCAATGACATCTTATTGGATTCAAATGTGTTTTGCAGTACAAGTTCCACAATCCCATATCTAAATTACCAAAAAGTTCTGAAAACTGGGGGATGGAGGGGATCTGAAGTTTGTCACACCTTTGGCAGCAAAACCTGATTTGAATTGGCCTAAGGCTTATAGTCTTTATTTATCCTTGTTAGTGTGAATATTCATGTTTTGCTGCAGAGATATTAATATGTTTGGTTACTTCCCCCAAACTTCCAAGGATGCCCCATATTACCTGTTAAAAATACTTCTGACCCAAAAGTTTTCTGATAAGGGATTTTGGCTCATAGTACTGTTTTGCCAGTTATGTGTTTTCCAATTAATAATCATAAATTAGGCAAGCACAGACCTCAAAGAAAATACCTCACAGGTTTGTCCCCGCTTGGTTATTTACTGCTCCCTGTTTGCTCTGTAGTTTGGGAACTATTCGGTATTATTTTCTAGTTCAACATTTAGTACTTTAATCCTTTGGAAGGAAAAACAATGTTGGTTTAATAAATGATGAATAAATAGAAATAGTGAATAATATATTGAATCCAGATCTCTCCTTCTCCACTGGTGTAACATGAAAGGAGGAGGAAATAGTCTTTACAGTCACATGTGAAACAAAGTAGTCACATGTGCAGTACATTTGCATCTTGTGCAGTATATATAAGAACTATACTCATGCCTTCCTGGAGTATGAGGAAGGCTCATACTGGAGGCTCAACAAAAGCCTCCAGACACAATTTCATATCTTTTTCTAAACACACAATCTCAGGACCAATAATTGTATGTCTTCCACTAGTTTAGGAAAAGACTTTTCTATTTTCTCAAGGAGTATATTGTACCTCTAAGCCAATAGGGGGATGGGGAGAAGAGTGTATTAAATACTTAGTCCTTTACTGTCTGACTTAACCTGTGTGGTAGCCAAGCTCCAAGAAACCCCCAGGGTTTCAAGCCCCCTGTGTAGTCTCTTTCATATTAAATAGGGTTGACCTTTGTAACGAGTAGGACTTTGTGCAAATGACAAAGTGTGACTTCTGAGGTTAGGTCATAAAAGACATTGTGGTGTCTGCCTTTCCCTCTCTCGAATCACTTGCTTTTGGAAAGCTAGTTGCTGTGTAATGAGAATACCCAAGTAGCCCTATGGAAAAGTCCATGTAGCAAAGAAGTAAGATCTTCTGCTAAAAACCAGCACTAAATTGCCAGCCATGTGAGTGAGCCCCTTAGAAGTGGATCCTCCAGCCCCAGTCAAGCCGTCAGATGACTGCAGCCCCAGCCAACAACTTGACTTCAATTTCATGAGAGATTCCAAACCATAATAACCCTGCTAAACCGCTTCTGGATTCCTGACCCCCCAGAAAGTTAGAAACAAAAATATTTGTTGTTTCAAGCTACTGGGTTTGGAAGTAATCTGTTACATAGCAAAAGATAACAAGTATACCAAGAACTTTGATTCAAGGCGAAATGTTCATTTCTTTTATTATGAAAGTAACAGTACATGCTTGTTGCAAATTTTAAGTGTGGACATACATGACCTGGAAAATAAAAATATCCCCTCTTTGCAGTTTATGGTGAATAGTTCCAGATTTTCTCTGAGCAGATACTAATATGTGTATATCTGTGTATACCAACACACATGTGTTGTGATTTGTTAGTACACCCTGGACCGTATTAAACATACTGTCCTGCCACTTGCATATTCTTTTTAACAATTTAGCTTGGCACATCTTCCATGTAAGCTCATATAAATCTGTCATTTGTTAATTTATCTTCATATATTTTGTTGTGTGAACATCTCCATTTCCTATTGGAGGATATTTGGGCTGTCCCTGATTTCCACAAATACAATGCATGATACAGTGAATAAGCATGTAGGTGAATCTGTGGGATATATTTCTGGAAACAGAAATGTGGATCAAAAGTAGATACACTTAAAATTCTGAGAGATATTTTTGGATTGCCCTCACAAAAAGCTGTAAGCAAAAGTTGTACCAGGGAATGTAAGTGTCTATTTCCCAGCACCCTCAAAAAACACTGGGTAACCATGGTCTTTGACAATTGGGTAAGTAAAAAATGACTTATTGCTTTCTTTTATGTTTAATTATTAACCATCGTTTTGTGTTTATTGGCTGTTTGAGTTTCCTCTGTTTGGGATTCTCTGTCCATCTCCTTTGGCCATCTTGGAATTATTAGATTATTTGCCTTACATGTTGGTTTGTAAGAACAATTTGTGTATCAGCATGTTAACCTCTTTGCCTAAAACATATTTTGTAGAAAATTTATCCCAACTTATTGTCAACACCAACTTCAACATTTTTAATCATATTTAGGAACTTTTCTGTCATAACCTGATGATGTGTGTCATATAAAGCATGGAAAGGGCTTTGTAACTTAATTTACAAGTAGTTAGAATGAAAATTTTAAACAAAGCATGACCTGTGTCTACAAGCATTAACTGTTGCTGTGTTTACCTTGGTTATCAATGGCCCAGTTGACTTGGATTGTTACTATTTTCCTTCTAGTTTCCCGAATACTTTATTCACCGCATTCCCAGAAGCCGTGAGGTTCAGCAGTCCTGGCTGTCCACAATGCTCACCACTTTGTACTCTATGTGGCTCTCCTTTCCCCTGACTCACCGAGTGAAGCCAGATTTGGTATGTATGACCATCACTAAGGAGAGGGACAGTCAGTCTCCTGTGGGTCCTTCATTAGTAATGGAACATAGTGTTTTCTTACACAGCTACCCTTTATCAGTATGCCAGATTCTATACTGGACCTTTTTATGATCATATGCTAAAATTTATCATGCAATGCGCTTTGCTGAAAGAGGTGAGAAATTTGTCTTCCCTTTCTAGCTGTAACTTAAACTCTAAATTTGCCCTCTTCTCCCCCCTCCTCTTGTGATAAGCCCTAACAGAGCAGTGTCTTTAACCAATTTGTCTTCCTACTCACCTATGGTTCCTGAGCCAACATCATGTGCTTATCAGCCAGAGGAGAGCCAATTTTTTATTCCTTTTCAGTACTCTTCTTGTTTTTTGTCAAGACTGTGTTACCAGATATGGAATGCAGTGGGCAGAATGTTACACACACCCAAGTTTTTATAGGAGAATAATACAGAAAATAGAAATCTAAAAACGTAATTACTGCGCTGTGTTCAAGCTTACTTTCCTTATCATCTTAAGTTCTCTGTGGTCTTTAGGATGAAGTTCTGTTATTAAATTCTAAATGCATTTTAGTAGACCATGGGGAGTGGTGGATATGTTATCATAGGAGTGTACACAGTTCTTAAATAACACTTTCTTTCCTATTTTAAGACAGAATCCATTCATCAGCATATCCTGAAAGGAAGCTCTTCACTTGCCCTCCACATACACAAGTTCTGGTCTAGTGGGTATTATTCTCATGAGTAGTTGGAACAGAAATGTGTAGCTTGACTTTGAACGATCTCTGAGTTTGGTCATTGCCTTTCATCAGCTGAACTGCGGTTCAAGTCCCTTCTTTGGATGAGAATTTTAAAATCTGAATTTTCTGCATGAGTAGTTTAGATTGTTTTTAAAAGATACAGCTTACAAACAGTGAGATGCACAGATCTTGTGTATAGTCTGACTGTGTCCTTCTCAAGATAGAGGACATCTCTATCACCCCAGAAAGTTTTCTCCTGCTTCTTCCCAGTCATTCCCTGGCCCTGAGCAACCACTTTCTGATTTTTATCACCATAGATTACTTTTGCTTATATTTATTTTTAAATTTTAGACAGAGTGAGTTTATTTCACAGTCTCTAGCCACATTTTCAGTGTGTAGAATTTAGATATTTCCCTACAAAAATTATTACTGCCCAGAAAAGTTTATTTATTTCTAAAATTCAAAAGGCAGAGTGGAAGGGAGAAAAAGGTCTTGATATTTTAAGCAGGAAATCTGGTGTTTATATTTACTAGATCACTAGAGGCGTGGCCACCATCACTGGCAGCAGCTAGCTTGAGTGTGGTTTAGGACTCCAAAGGGTTAAGGCTCAGAAGGAAGTAGTGACATGATGGATGATGGCTGTCATAGACACAGAGGAGCTCTGGTGACTGCCTGGCCCGGCATTTGATACCCTTGTAGTGAGAAGAGTAATCCGTGGGGCATTAGGACACTTGGTCCCAGGCCACTTTGGCTTTCATTTCATTTTCGTCAGTTCCCTTCTGGGCCTCATTCTTTACCTTAAAATGAAAGAATATATTAGATATCCTCTCAGTTTCCTTCTGACTTAGTCTAAAATTTTATGAATGCTATAAATTTGCTTGTAAAAGAATGGAAGGAAAAAACTATTATGACGTTTCTAAAGGAGTAAGAGTGAAAAGGGGTCGGGGGATGTGAAGTACTTATTTCCATTCTTAGCTGAGTTAGTGAAAATCATTTCAAACCTGAGCGTTACCCGATCAGCTGTTCCCATACAGTTGGCTTCACGAGATGAATTTGCACTTAATGTATTTCCCTTCACTTTACAGAGAAAAGTTAAGGGTCAAGAGGCCTTTTTTACAACATGCAGATCTCTCTGCATTCATCCTTGACTTTCTTATGACTTTTGTCACAAAGCACTATTCCTTTTTTACTTCTTTAAAAAAAAAGTGAAAGAAAAACCCACTCTTAGAAGGGACAGCAGCATCATACCTTAAATCACTGGAGTTGCCTGAACGGCCAGGTGCCTGTCTGCTCTACTTTAACTGTGTGCACCTGAGTGTACTGCTCCATTCAACTGTCTCTGTACCTCACTTTGCCATCTATAAAATATAAACACAGACACTTCCCTTGTTGTTCCAGAATGAGTGTGGAATAATAGAACATTTTAATGTTTTTTAAATGGAAATTCTGTCTGGAACATAATAGGTAATGTTTATTGAGCACTTATATATGCCAGATGTGGTACTAAGTGATTGCCATACAAGATAGGTGGTACTGTTATTCTTGTTTAATGGCTGAGGAAACTGAGGCACTAAGCCGCAGGAGGTTATATGGCACCTTTATATTAAAAATCTGGGTCAAGGAGCATCAATAATAGCAAAAATGAGATTTCATCAAATGAACTGAGATCTCTGGTCCTTTCAGTCACTTATTCTTTTCTGTTTATCTTTGTTATCTTGGAAGCAGCAAATAGAGTTAGCCAAATTTGGAATGCTGTATTATATGTTTGATTTGTAGATGAGTCTATCCCGAAAGTGGTAATTTTTAAAAGTATGCAGCAAGTGCCTGCTGTGTGCTACTTTTCCAGTTGGTTATCTAATAGACATCTGAAACTTTCTTAGTCCAGCATAGTAGATATTTCCTCTTCTTTCCCCGTTTTAGTAAATTTGCTCGAGTCAGATCCCCAGGAGACATCTTTGATTCTTCTTTCCCACACCCTACTTCCCGTGTTCAGTAGCAAGTCCTGCCAGCCATGTCTTTGAAATTTATCACCCATCTGTCTATTTCAGTCCATCTTGACTGCCTCCATGCTGTCCGCCCCCCCACCCCACTGCATAGTCTCCTAACTTGTCTGCCTGTGGAAGGAAGTTCATGATCCCCCGCAATTTTTCTTTACCATTTAACAACCAATGTAATTTTTTTAATGTAAACTAGATTCTGTTACTTCATGCTTAAAATCCTCCAGTGGTGCTCTTAGAATAGAGTTTAAACTTAGGATAGCCTGCATGCTCCAGCCCTGACCTGCTTCTTTGACCTTTTCTCCTCTCTTCCCTTAGTTTACTATGTGCCAGCCACACCTGCCTTTTTTTTTTTTAAACAAACCCAACTGATTCCTATCTCAGAGCCTTTGTACTTGCTGTTCCCTGTACTTGGGACTCTTTACTCCTGACCTAAACATGACCGGCTCCATTTTGTTCTGAGCTCAAGTATCATCTCCTTACAAAGGCCTGACTACTAGTACTTCTCCTTATTCCTCTGTCGCATTGTTATGCTTTATTGTCTTCATAGTATTAGTCCCAATAAAAATTATCCTTTTTATTATCCTTTATTGTCATTCCATAAGAAACTGTGACTGCCTTGTCCACTGTTGGAAAACAATACCTGGCCCATGGTAGCCTCTCAGTACATATCTTTGATAAATGTTCCACTCACTGTGCTAGTTACTGAGGGTGCAAACATGAGTGAGACATGGGCCCTGGCCTCAAAAAGGTTACACTCTAATGGAGGAGACAAATGGGAAAATAATTATAATTCAATATACCAAGTTCCTTAATGGTAGCAAGTAAAAATTGCCATGGGAATATGTCAGTGGTTGGTTCATTCACAAATATTTGTTGAGGACCTACTCTGTGCCAGGATTTATACTGTGTGCAAGAGATTATAAAAGTTAGCACAGTAGAGCAGTCTTGCCTATAGCTAGATGGTTGTAGTGTGATACATCCTCTCTGGGAAGTGGGGTAAGGCTTCTGAGTAGAGATGACATTTAAGCAAAGGTGGGTAAGAGAGAATACAAAACTGTCATTTAAGAAGAGTCAAGATTAGGGGCACTTGGGTGGCTCAGTCAGTTAAGCAGTCCAACTTTGGCTCAGGTCATGATTTCACGGTTTGTGAGTTCAAGCCCTGCATCAGGCTCACTGCTGTCAGCACAGAGCCCACTTTGGATCCTCTGTCCCCTTCCTCTCTGTATCTCCCCTGCTCTCTCTCTCTCTGTCTCAAAAATAAATTAAAAAAAAAAAGAGTGAAGATTAATAAGTCAGCTAGGTAAGAGAGTCACATAATGTACATAAAGTCGAAATCTTTAGACTAAACCTTTATTAATTGAAATTTTACATATAATATTTTATTGTTATTAGAAACTATTAGGACCTGGAACTTAACTCAGTACAAGTAATAAGTAGTCATTTTTAAAAGGCTAAATATCATAGGTACTTTTAAGATGGTATATTGGGCTTTTTTGTTTAAAATCCCCACAAACAGGGACGCCTGGGTGGCTTAGTCAGCTAAGCATCCAACTCTTGGTTTTGGCTCAGGTCATGATCTCATGGTTTGTGAGTTTGAGCCCCATGTTGGGCTCCATGCTGACAGTGCAAAGCCTGCTTGGGATTCTCTGCCCCCTCTCTCTGCTTCTTTCCTCTTTGTGCTCAATTGCTCACTCTCTCTCTCAAAATAAATAAACTTAAAAAAATTTAAAATCCCCACAGACTTTTTTCATTGAAACCTAATAGTTAAAGGAAATAACCACTTAACCATTTTATTATCATTTTGATTCATCAGAATGGATCCACCTAAAAGTCATATTTTTAAAATCTTTTAGAAAAATAACATTGAGCTATTCTGATTTGTCTGGCACTCTTCTAAGTACTTTACATACATTAACTCACTTAATTTTCCTGACAGTCTTCTCACATAATACTCATTATATCCATTCCATAGATGAGGAGCCCAAAGTCCAGAGAGGTGTAAGTAACCAAGGTCGCAAAACTAGTCAGTGTACCTTAACTCTAGTTCTCTTTATAAATGTATCAGATTCTGCCAGAATTAGCTAACTTGCTCAATTCAAAACTAGTATTTTATTTTTAACATCTGTATTGCAGTAGGCACTGAAAGGGGTTACTAGAATAGAGCCTATGTCCTTGAGAAGCTTTTATTTAGTTAGCTTCAAGAAAAATAGAGTAAAGAAATGATAGGTAGACATGCAATAGAGAGTAATTCTGTTGGAAAAAAACTAAATCAGAAATTATTCTTCCATTTCTGCAGCAACAGCTTGTTCTGCTACTCAAGATTCTTTTTAAAAAGCATTTGAACACATCATTTTTTTAGCTTTTTAAAAAATTTGAAACAATTATCACAAGAAGTTGCAGAAATAATACATAGATGTTCCTATATTCTTCACCCAGCTTTCCTTAAAGGTGACATCATATATAACTGTAGTACAGTGTCAAAGCCAGAAGATTTGTATTAGTATGATACTGTGCTGTTAACCAGACTACAGACCTTACTCAGTTTTCACTGTTTTTCTATATGTATTCGTGTGCAGTTGTATGTGTGCATATGTATAGTTCTATGCTATTTTAATCGTGTATTTGTGTAACCACCATGAAAATCAAGATACAAAACTGTTCCATCACTGCAAAGGAGCTTCCCTGTGCTCCCCCCATCCCTGTCTCCTGGCAGCCACTACTTAGTTTTACTCTATACAGTTTGTCATTTCAAAATGTTCTGGAGAAGGTTAAGATGTCAGAAGTGTAGGGCAACCCTAAGCTTGCCTCCTGCCTCAAGCACAGCTAGAGAAATATCAAATCATTCTGAACACTCAAGAAATCGATCAGATGTCTTGGAGAACAAAGCTGCACATCTACAAGCAGAAAAAATGACCCGTGGAAGGGAGGAAATGCTGAGAGTTGATTTGGGGAGAAAAGAGCCACGATTGCAGCAGTGGGGAAGGAGCCCTGATCACAGAGAGAGGAGCGAGAGAGAACAAGAGAGTAAGAGTGGGAAAAAAAGGGTGAAAACATTCACAGGGGACTGCACAAAAAAATTTTTCCCCAAAACCATTGACTGGAAAAAGGAGAGGATTTCTTTTTTTTTTTCTTTTTTTTTTTATAATATATGAAATTTATTGTCAAATTGGTTTCCATCCAACACCCAGTGCTCATCCCAAAAGATGCCCTCTTCAATACCCATCACCTATCCTCCTCTCCCTCCCACCCCCCATCAACCCTCAGTTTGTTCTCAGTTTTTAAGAGTCTCTTATGCTTTGTCTCAAGGAGAGGATTTCAATACCGCTAGTTTTTTATAAACAGCAGAGTGCAGTGTCTGAAGTTTTGGAGGTCAAGAGCATTACCAGGATTGCGCATGGCTGTGCTTAGTGGGGGACGAGGCAGGAGCCCCAGGAGTGGGCAGTGCAGTCTGAGGATTCCCTGTGGTTCACGGGGAGAAGTGGTTCCCCTGCTTGAAGAGCATTTGGTAGAGGTGATACAGCAGCTCCATAGGCAAGGGATCCTGCGGGCACCATTGAGGTACCCCATTCACCAGCATAGGAACAAAGATGCTAGCTGAGGACAGCAACCCTGGTGCTGGCTATGTATTACAATTTACCATAAACTCTGAACCTCTGTGCAGTCATGTAACTATTTTCTGGGACAAGCCAGTGTCCAACACAGCGCAGTGAGACCCTCCCCCAGAGGATCAGCATGGGTCTCTGCCACAAGGGTCTCTGATGTGTGGGGTTTGAAACCTAGCTGTGCCTAAGATAAAACACAGGTGTTCTGTGCTGTCTGGCAGGCAGACAGCTCAAAAACAGGGACCCCCTGGAGAGGCAATTGTTTGTCTGTGAGGGCTTCCTGAGGAGTGGTGGGCATGAGCTCCCTGTTCCAGAGAGGAGAGAGCAGGGTGGAACCATTTTTACCCCTTGCCCACCAGCAGTGACCGACCTCATTGAGAGAAAAAGAGTGCCACCAAATGAAGACCTGAGCAACTTACACCTAGCCCTGCCCCCACTGTACCCTACAGGTGTATTTCCACTAGAGTAAGTCCACCTGAGAATCAGAGCAGTAGACCCCTCTCTCAGACCAGCATAACCCCCTTGCACGCACCAAGTCTACTGATCATAGAGTGCTGCAAAGCTTCAGCTCTGGGGGAAACAGGATCTAGCTTCCTTTGGGTTTGTTTGTTTCGGTTTTGTTTTTTTGGGTTTTTTTTATACAGAAAGAGCAATTTCTTTACTTTTTGAATTATTTTTAAGTTTTTATATATATTTTTTTCTATCAAGCTTCTCTTAACAATCAGCCCAAAACACATCTAGGACCTTCCTTCCTTCCTTCCTTCCTTCCTTCCTTCCTTCCTTCATTTTTCACCTCCAAAATGACAAGATGGAAGAATCCAACCCAAAAAAAAGAGGAAGAAATGTTGGCCAGGGATTTAATCAATACAGATATAATAAGACATCTGAACTAGAATTTAAAACAACAGTTATAAAGATACTAGCTGGGCTTGACAAAAGTATAAAAGACATTAGAGAATCCTTACAGCAGAGATAAAAGAACTAAAATCTAGTCAGGCCGAAATTAAAAATGCTATAACCAAGATGCGAATCCAAATGTATGCCATAAAAACAAAGATAGATGAAGCAGAGGAACAAATCACTGATAAAGAAGATAAAATTATGGAAAATAATGAAGCTGAAAGGAAGAGAGAAGCAAAACTAATGAATCACAAAAGTAGATTTATGGAACTCAATGACTTATTAAAATGTAATAACATTTATATCATAGGAGACTTAGAAGATGAAGAGAGAGAAAGGAGCAGAAGGTGTATTTGAGCAAATTATAGCTAAAAGTTACCTAATTTAGGGGAGAACACAGACATCAAAATCCAAGGTGAACAGAGAGCTCTCATTAAATTCAACAAAAGCCAGCCATTACCAAGGCATATCATACTCAAATTCACAAAATACACAGACAAGGAAAGAATCCTGAAAGCAGCAAGGGAAAAAAGTCCTTAACCTACAAGGGAAGACAAAGCAGGTTCACAGCATATTTGTCCACAGAAACTTGGCAGGCCATAAGGGAATGACAGGATATATTCAACATGCTGAATGGGAAGAATATGCAGCCAACAATACTTTATCCATCAAGGCTGTCAACCAGAATAGAAGGAGAGATAAAGTGTTTCCCAGACAAACAAAAACTAAAGGAGTTTGTGACCACTAAACTAGCCCCACAAGAAATTTTAAGGGGGACTCTTTTGAGTGGAGGGGGAAAAAAAAAAAGACCAAAGCAACAAAGAATACAAAGGACCAGAGAACATCACCAGAAACACCAACTCTACAGGTAACACAATGGCACTAAATTCATATCTTTCAATAATCACTCTGAATGTAAATGGACTAATTGCTCCAATCAAAGACATATATAGGGTTTTAGAATGGATAATAAAAACAAGATCCATCTATATGCTGCCTACAAGAGATTCTTTTTAAACCTAAAGACACCTGCAGATTGAAAGTGAAGGGATGGAGAACCATCTATCATACTGATGGACATCAAAAGAAAGCCAGAGCAGCCATACTTATATCAGACAAACTAGATTTTAAAACAAAGACTGTATCAAGAGATGAAGAAGGGCATTATATCAAAATTAAGGGGTCTGTCCACCAAGAAGATCTAAGAGTTGTAAATATTTATACCCCCAACTTGGAAGTACCCATATATATAAATCAATAACAAATACAAACTATCTCATTGATAATAATACAGTAATAGTAGGGAACTTTAATCCCCTGCTTAAGCATTGGGGAGATCATATAAGAGAAAATCAATAAGGAAACAGTAGCTATAACACAGTCTGGATGAACTTAACATATATTCAGAACATTTCATCCGAAAGCAGCAGAATATACATTCTTTCAAGTGCACACGGAACATTTTCCAGAATAGATCACATACTGGGTCACAAATCAGCCCTCAACAGGTACCAAAAGACTCAGATCATACCATGTATATTTTCATACCATAATGCTATGAAACTTGAAATCAAGCACAAGAAAATATTTGGAAAGATCCAAAATACATGGAGGTAACAGAACATCCTACTAAAAAATGAATGGGTTAACCAGGAAATTAAAGAGGAAATTAAAAAGTACATAGAAGCAAATGAAAATGAAACACAGCAGTCCCAAACCTTTGGGATGCAGCAAAGGCAGTCCTAAGAGGGAAGTATATTGCAATACAGGCCTACCTCAAGAAGCAAGAAAACTCTCAAATACACAACCTAACCTTACACGTAAAGGAGCTAGAAAAGGAACATCAAATAAAGCCAAAAGCCAGTATAAGAATGGACATAATAGAGATTGGAGCAGATATAAATGATATAGAAACAAACCAACAAAACAGTAGAACAGATCAACAAAGTAAGAGCTGGTACTTTGAAAGAACTAATAAAAGTGATAAATTCCTATCTAGACTAATCAAAGAGAAAGGACCCAAATAAAATCATGAACAAAAGAGGAGAGATCACAATGAACACCACAGAAAGGCAAACAATTATAAGAAAATATTATGAAAAATTATATGCCGACACACTGAACAATCTGGAAGAAATTAGCAAATTCCTAGGAACATACAAAGTACCAAAACTGAAACAGGAAGAAATAGAAAATTTGAACAGAACCATGACCAACAAAGAAATTGAATCAGTAATAGAAAATCTCCCAACAAACAAAAGTTCAGGGTCAGAAGGCTTCCCAGGGGAATTTACCAGACATTTAAAGAAGAATTAATACCAATTTTTTCAAACCATTCCAAAAAATAGAAATGGAAGGAAAACTTCCAAAATCATTCTATGAGGCCAACATTACCTTGATTCCAAAAGCAGACAAAGACCTCACTAAAAAGGAGAATTAAAGGTCAGTATTCTTGATGAACAGGGATGCACAACTTCTCAACAAGATACCAGCAAATCGAATTCAACAGTACATTAAAAGAATTATTCACCATGATCAAGCAGGATTAATTGCTGGACTGCAGGGCTGGTTCAGTATTCAGAAACCAATCAATATGACATACCACATTAATAAAAGAAAGAATAAGAACCATATGATCCTGCCAATAGATACAGAAAAAGCATTTGACAAAGTACAGCATCTATTGTTGATTAAAAAAAAAAAAAAAAAAAAAAAACCTCAACAAAGTAGAGGTAGATGGAACATACTTCAATATCATAAAGGCCGTATACAAAGAACCCACAACTACTATCATCCTTATTGGAAAAAAAACTGAGAGCCTTTCCCCTATAGTCAGCAACAAGACAAGGATGTCCACTCTCACTATTACTATTTAACATAGTACTGGAAGTCTTAGCCTCCACAATCAGACAACAAAAAGAAGTAAAAAGCATCCAGATCAGCAAGGAAGAAGTCAAAGTTGGACTATTTGCAGACAACATGATACACTATGTAGAAAACCCAAAACACTCTACAAAAAACTGCTAGCACTAACTCATGAATTCAGCAACCTACAAGATATAAAATCAATGTACAGAAGTCTGTTGTATTTCTATACACCAGCATTGAAGCAGCAGAAAAATCAAAGAATCAGTCCCATGTATAATTGCACTGAAAACCATGATACCTAGGAATAAACCTAACCAAAGATGTAAAAGATCTGTACTCTGAAACTTTATAACACTTATGAAAGAAATTGAAGAGAACACAAAGAAATGGAAAAGCATCCCATGCTCATGGATTAAAAAAACAAGCATTGTTAAAATGTCTATACTACCCAAAGCAATCTATACATTTAATGCAATCCCATCCAAAATAACACGAGCATCTTTCATAGAGCTAGAAGAAACAACCCTAAAATTTGTGTGTAACCTCAAAAGATCCCAAATAGCCAAAGCAATCCTGAAAAAGAAAAACAAAGCTGGAGGCATCACAATGCTGGATTTCAGGCTATATTACAAAACTGTAGTCATCAAGACAGTTTTATGTACTGGCATAAAAAACAGTCTCTTCAACAAACGGTGGGAAAACTGGATAGCAACACACAGAACAATGAAAGTGGACCACTTTCTTACACCATACACAAAAATAAAATCAAAATGGATTAAAGACATAAATGTGTGACAGGAAACCATCCAAATCCTAGAGGAGAACACAGGCAACAACCTCTTTGACCTTGGCCATAGCAATTTTTTACTAGACATGTCACCAGAGACAAAGGAAACAAAAGAAAAAATGAACTATTGGGACTTGATCAAGATAAAAAACCTGCACAGTAAAGGAAACAGTCAACAAAACTAAAAGTCAGCCTTTGGAATGGGAGAAGATATTTGCAAATGACATATGTGATAAAGGGTTACTATCCAAAATATATAAAGAACTTGTAAAACTCAACACCCAAAAAAATAATCCAGTTTAAAAAATGGGCAGAAGACATGAATAGACATTTCTCCAAAGAAGACATCCAGATGGCCAACACTCATGAAAAAATGCTCAACATCAGTCATCATCATGGAAATACAAATAAAAACTATAATGAGATATCACCTCACACCTGTCAGAATGGCTAAAATCAACAACACAAGAAATAGGAGGTGTTGAGGAGGATGTGGAGAAATGGGAACCCTCTTGCATTATTGCTGCATTATTGGTAGAAATGCAAACTGGTGCAGTCTCTCTTGAGAACAGTATGGAGGTTCCTCAAAAAGTTAAAAATAGAACTATCTTACAATCCAGCAGTTGCACTACTAGGTATTAACCCAAAGGATACAAAAATACAGACTCGAAGGAGCACATGCACCTGTATGTTTATAGCAGCATTATCAACAATAGCCAAACTGTAGAGAGGAGCCCAAATGTCCATTGACCAATGAATAAAGAAGAGGTGGCATATGTATACAATGGAATATTATTCAGCCATCAAACACAATGAGATCTTGCCATTTGTAATGGTGTGGATGGAGCTAGAGTGTATTATGCTAAACCAAATAAGTCAGAGAAAGACAAATATCATATGATTTCACTCATATGTGGAATTTAAGAAACAAAACAGACGAACATACAGGAAGAATGGAAAAAAGAGAGGGAAATAAGCCATAAGACTCTTAATGATAGAGAACAAACAGGGTTGATGGAGGGAGATGGGTGGGAGATGGGCTAGATGGGAGATGGGTATTAAGGAGGGCACTTTTTGTGATGAGCACTGGGTGTTGTATGTAAATGATGAATCACTGAATTCTACTCCTGAAACCAGTATGGCACAGTATGTTACCTAACTAGAATTTAAATAAAAAATTTTTAATGTTCTGTAAATAGAATCAAAGAGTTGGAAACCTTCTGAGATTGACCTTTTTTTACTGAGTATAATGCCCTTGAGATCTCTTCAGTTTTTTGCATGTATCAGTAATTCCTTTTTATTGATGAATAGAATTCTGTTGTATAGATGTACCACAGTTTGCTTAGCCATTCATGCATTGAAGGACATTTGAATTGTTTTCAGATTTTTGCTGCTATAAATAAAGCTACTGTGAACATTTATGTACAGGTTTTTCTTTTTTTTTTTTTTTTTTAATTTTTTTTTCCAACGTTTTTTATTTATTTTTGGGACAGAGAGAGACAGAGCATGAACGGGGGAGGGGCAGAGAGAGAGAGGGAGACACAGAATCGGAAACAGGCTCCAGGCTCCGAGCCATCAGCCCAGCGCCTGACGCGGGGCTCAGAGCCTGACACGGGGCTCGAACTCACGGACCGTGAGATCGTGACCTGGCTGAAGTCGGACGCTTAACTGACTGCGCCACCCAGGCGCCCCTGTAGAGGTTTTTCTATGGGTGTTAAGTTTTCATTTCTGTAGGTAAATGCCTACAAATGAGATTGCTGGGTCTGATAGAAGATTCCAGTTAAGTTTGGTAAGAAACTGCCAACTATTTTCCATAGTGGCCAAATCACTTTACATCTTACTAGCAATGTATGTGAGATCCAGTTTCTCTCCATTCTCTCCAGCATTTGATGTTATCTCTCTTTCTTAGGTGTGTAGTGATATGCCATCATGATTTTATTTTGTATTTCCTTAGTTGCTAATGATGGTAAGTATCTTTTTGTGTGCTTGTCATAGTATCCCTTCTTCATTGAGGGGTTTCTTGATGTCTTTTTGCCCATTTTCTAACTGAATTGTTTGTTTTACTTTTGGGTTTTGAGAGTTCTTATATATATTCTAGATATGAGGCTTTTGTCCAGTATTATGGTTTACAAATATTTTCTTCCAGGTCATAACTTCTCTTTTCATCTCTCTAACAGGTTTTTTCACAGGCAAAATTTTTTATTTTGATGAAATCTAATTTATCAATTGTTTATTTTGGTTGTCACATCTAAGAACTCAGATGAAGAGTTCTAGATTCCAGGTAGTCCTAGATTCCAAAGACTTCCTCATGTTTTCTTCTAAAAGTTTTATAGTTTTGTTTTACTTTTGAATCCATAGATCATTTTGAAAAATTTTTTTAGTGTTTATTTATTTTTGAGAGAGAGACAGAGTGTGAGTGGGGGAGGGGCGGAGAGTCAGGGAGGCACAGAATCCGAAGCAGGCTCCAGGCTCTGAGCTGTCAGCACAGAGCCAGATGCGGGGCTCAAACCCATGAACCGTGAGATCATGACCTGAGCCAAAGTCAGATGCTTAACTGATGGAGTCACCCGGGTGCCCATGAATCCATAGATCATTTTGAATCAATTTTTTGTGTAAAATATAGTGTTTAGATTAAGCCTCATTTTTCCTATAGATGTCGAGTACAATTTGTTTTAAACCTTCCTGGGGCGCCTGGGTGGCTTAATCAGTTAAGCGTCTGACTCTTGATCTCAGCTCAGGTCATGATCTCATGATTCATGAGACACAACACTGACATAACACTGACAGCGCAGAACCTGCTTGGGAATCTCTCTCTTCCTCTTTCTCTCTCTGCCCCTTCACCACTTGTGCACACATGCACACTGTCTCTCTCCCTCTCTCTCAAATTAAATGAACATTTAAAAAAAATTTTTTTTTATATTTATTTATTTCTGAGACAGAGACAGAGCATGAGCAGGGGAGGGACAGAGAGAGAGGGAGACACAGAATCCGAAGCAGGCTCCAGGCTCCAAGCCATCAGCACAGAGCCCAACGCGGGGCTCGAACTCACAAACCGTGAGATCATGACCTGAGCCAAAGTCGGTCGCTCAACCGACTGAGCCACCCAGGCACCCCAATAAACATTTTTTTTTAAACTGTCATTTCTCCATGGAATTGTTTTTGCCTCTTTGTCAAAAATCTGATGGAAATTTTTTAAAAAAATCAGTTTGGTTGGTGTGTTTGTGTTGTCTATTCCTGGATTCTTTGTTTCATTGATCTCTGTGTCTGTCCCTCTGCCAGTTCGCTATTATGAATGCTATAGCTGTATAGGAAGTGTTAACAGTGTGATTTCTCCCACTTTATTCTTTTTCAAAATCGTTTTAGCTATTCCAGTTCCTTTGCCTTTCTATCAGATTTTAGAATAAGCTTGTGTACATATACAATAAAATTTTGTCAGGATTTTGTTAGGAATTACATTATATGTATAAATCATTTTTTGGGAAATCAGCATTTCTACTATATTGAGTCTTCCAATCCATGGCCATGGATGTGTCTGCACTTATTTAGGTCTTCTTTTATTTCTTTCATTATCATTTTGTAATTTTCAGCATACACACACACAATATACATGCTTTTTTTTTTTTTTTTTTTTTTTTTTTTTTTTTTTCAACATTTTTTATTTATTTTTGAGACAGAGAGAGACAGAGCATGAACGGGGGAGGGGCAGAGAGAGAGGGAGACACAGAATCAGAAACAGGCTCCAGGCTCCGAGCCATCAGCCCAGAGCCTGACGCGGGGCTCGAACTCACGGACCGCGAGATCGTGACCTGGCTGAAGTCGGACGCTTAACCGACTGCGCCACCCAGGCGCCCCTATACATGCTTTTTTTTTAATTGATATGTTGGTATTTTACTTTTTTTGGAATGATTGTAAATTTTAAATGGTATTGCATTTTTAATTTTGGTTTTGGTATGTTTGTTGCTAACATAGAGAAATACCATGGACCTTTTTTTTTTAAATCTCATATCCTGTGATCTTGCTGAACTCACTTATTAAATTCTAGGAGTATTTATTTTTTATTTAAAAAAAAAACATTTTTTTTAATGCCCATTTATTTTTGAGGTGGGGGGAGGGGCAGAGAGAGGGAGACACAGAATCCAAAGCAGGCTCCAGGCTCTGAGCTCTCAGCACAGAGCCCATTGTGGGGCTCAAACTCACGAGCTGTGAGATCATGACCTGGGCCAAAGTTGGACACTTAACCAACTGAGCCACCCAGGCGCCCCTATTTATTCCTATTTTTTTAAACATAATTTGTCAGGTTAGCTAACATATGGTGTATACAGTATGCTCTTGGTTTCAGGAGTAGATTCCCGTGATTCATTGCTTACATACAACACCCAATGTTCATCCCAACAAGTGCCCTCCTCAGTGCCCATCACCCTTTTTCTCCTCCCCTCTGCGCCCCCATCAACCCTCAATTTGTTCTCTGTATTTAAGAGTCTCTTATGACTTGCCTCCCTCTCTGTTTGAAACTATTTTTTTCCCTTTCCTTCCCCCATGGTCTTCTGTTAAGTTTCTCAACTTCCACATATGCATGAAACAGGTGATGTCTGTCTTTCTCTGACTAACTTATTTCACTTAGCATAATACCCTCCAGTTCCATCCACGTTGTTACAAATGGCAAGATTTCATTTTTTCATTGCCAAATAGTATTCCATTGTATATATAAGCCACATTTTCTTTATCCATTCATCAGTTGATAGACATTTGGGCTCTTTCCATAATTTGGCTATTATTGATAGCTCTGCTGTAAACATTGGGGTACATGTGCCCCTATGAATCAGCACAAATCCTAGGAGTTTTAAAATAGATTTCCTGGGACTTTCTAGATAATCATGTATTCTGCAAAAGTTTTATTTTTTCCCTTCCGACCAGTATATCATTTATTTCCTTTTCTTGCCTTATTACACTGACTAGTACTTCTAGTACTATATTGAATAAGCATGTATCTTTCTCTTGTTCCAAATTTTAGGGCAGTGCATTCAGTCTTTCACCACTAAGGATGATGTCAGCTGTGGGTTTTTTATAGATGCTCTTTGTCAAGTTGGGAAAGTTTCCATTATGTATTAGTTAGCGTTCTCCAGAAAAACTGAACCAGAGCCAATAAGATAGGATATTACTCAGGCTTTTTGTTCTAGTCAGGTCTTCAATTGATTGGATGAGGACCATCCACATTAGTAGGGAGAATAATCTGCTTTACTCATTCTACCAATTCAGTTACTAATTTCACCCCAAAATACCCTCACAGACATACCCAGCATGAAGTTTGACCAAATGTCTGGGCACCCCATTGCCAAACTTCACACATAATATTAATCATCACAACTTCTGTTCATGATTTGCTGCAAATGAAAAAAAAATAATATCATTAATGACACAATGAGTTTTGTCACTTTTTTTTTTTTTTTTTTTTTTTTTTTTTTTTTTTTTTGAGAGAGCAGGACAGAGAGGCAGAAGGAAAGAGAGAGAGAGTTTTAATCACTGTGGAGCCTGATGCAGGGCTCAGTCCCCCGACCCTGAGATAATGACCTGAGCCAAAACCAAGAGTTGGACGCTTAACCTACTGAACCAACCAGGTGCCCCTTGTCATTTATTTTTGTTGCATCAGTTAATACATGGGATCATGTGATCTTTCTTTAGCCTATTAATATGGTGCATTACATTGATTGATTTTCAGATATTGAAACATACTTTCATTCCTGGAATAAATCTCACCTGATCATGGTATATAATTCTTTTTATATATACATGGATTTGATTTGCCAGTAACTTGTTGAGAATTTTTATGATGATAGTTGTGAGGGATGTTGGTCTTTAGCTTTGTGTTTTGAACTGCCTTTGTCTGCTTTTGGTCATGAAATTATATTGGCCTTATAAAATGATTAGGAAGTGTTTCACCCTCTTTGTTTCCTGGAAGAGATTGTTTAGAATTGATGTTAATTTTCCTTTAAATGTTTGGTAAAATACCCCAGTTAAGCCATCGGGCCCTGAAGATTTCTTTTTCAGAAGCTTTTTAGCAGTCATAAGAATATTCAGATTATGTCTCATTTTGGGTGAATTTTGGTAGTTTGTGATTTTCAAGGAATTGTTCCATTTCATCTGTATTATCACATTCACATGCATAGAGTTGTTTGTGTTATTTCCTTATTGTCCTTTTGTTGTCTTGTTGTTGTTGTTTTTACAGCTTTAGGATCTGTAATTATACCCTCTGTTTCTTGATATTGGCAAAGTCTGTCTTCCCTTTTTTCTCTTTTTATGTTTGTCAGTCTTGACAATAGTGATCTTTGTAAAGAATCAGCTTTTTGTTTCATTTCTTTTCTCTGTTCTTTATTATTTTTTTTCTCCTGTTTGCTTTAGGATAATTTTGCTCTTCATTTTGGGGGGATTGTTTTCTGTTTTTTAAGTAGGCTCCATGCACAGCACGGAGCCCAACATGGGGCTTAAGCCCAGAACCCTGAGATCAAGACCTGAACTGAGATTAAGAGTCAGACACTTACCCGCCTGAACCACCCAGGTATCACTTTTTTTGGTTTCTTAAGGTAGAAGCTTAGGTTATTGATTTAGGACCTTTCCTCTTTTCTAATGTAAGCATTTAGTGCCACAGATTTCTCTTTCAGCACTGCTTTAGCTTCATCCTGCTAATGTATATATGTTGCATTTTTATTTGGTTCTGAGTATTTTTTTATGTCTTTTGAGACTTCCTCTTTGACCGATGGATTATTTAGAGTGCTTTGCTTAATTTTTGACTATTTAGGGTTTTTTTTCCTATTACACTTCTGTTACTGATTTCACGTTTGATCCCATTGTGATCAGGAAACATGCTTTGGGTTTTTTTTGTTTTTTTTTTTTTTAATTTTTTACATTTATTCATTTTTGAGAGACAGAGAGAGACAGAGCACAAGCGGAGGAGGGGCAGAGAGAGAGAGGGAGACATAGAATCTGAAGCAGGCTCCAGGCTCCGAGCTAGAGCCCGACGCAGGGCTCGAACTCACAAACTGCGAGATCATGACCTGAGCCGAAGTCAGACACTCAACCGACTGAGCCACCCAGGCGCCCCTCATGCTTTGTTTTTAAATATGTGGAGGTCTGTTTTATGAGCCAGGATACAATCTATCTTGGTGAATATTCCACAGGTGCTTGAAAAGAATGTGTATTCTGCTGTTGTGTGGAGTGTTCTGGAATTTCCTGTTAAATGGCGTTGGTGGACAGTGTTGTTGAGTTCTTCTGTGTCTTTGCTGATGTTTTATTTAACAGGTCTACTGATAGCCACAAGAGACATGGAACACGTTTTTGTTAGCCCTTCTAAAACCATGGCTAAAATAGTCCCTTTGATCTTGGCCCTTCATAATCTGTTCTAAGCCCTTTCCCCCCTAGTGTAATAGACATGTTGATATCACAGTAATATGAATTTTCAGTATTCTTTGTAGTTCATTGTTTCCATCTTAAAACCCAAATATTTCTTCACTATTGTGTCTTCTTTAGTTTCTCCTGAAGGTAGGCCTCTTTGAGTCAGTCTTTGAGTGAGTAGACTGATCTCCTACTCTCTTGAAAACATACTCCTGAGGAAAAATTAGTTTGTTTCAAGGAGAAGAAGAGAAAGTTGAATTTGTGAGGTTGCTAATCATTAAACTACAGTAAAAGGACTGCTTATGTTGGGGGGAAAATCTGTACAGTTCTTTAGGGCAAGGGCTGTGTGTTTTTGTGTTTCCCATGGTCCCTTCCTAGAAAAGTGCCTTCCACATATTTGTGGAATGACTTCAAAATAAATGAATGAATACTGGATGATGTGAGTCATCACAAAAACAAAGACGCCCACTCCCTAAACTGGTACTCTTCTCAGGCTTTATTGAGAGTTTGGAAAACCAGAGGGTTTCCCAAGTCTGCAGTGTTTGATTACTGGCTTCATTCCAGCCTGGCTATTGTTAAATGAAATATGCAAAGAAAGCACTCTACATACAAAAATGAAACCTGATTTAATTTTTAAATCAAGTAAACAATAAATTTCAGATTCTACATGTATAACAAATTGGAAAGAATTGGTCCATTTCAGCCTAATACTCTGCCTCTTTGCCTGAAGCTGAAGCTTGTTTAATTCACCATGACAAACTTAGATGTATTTATTACATGTACGATCATGCTTTGTATGAAAGAAGGCCATTATTTTACTTAGTTAGTTTTTCCCATGTTCCATACCCAGTTGGAGGAGTGAAATTTCTAAGTTCAGTAGCAAGTTGATGACATGGAGAGTGGGTTATTGTCCGTATCATGATTTTTTTTTCATTAGATAGTTTCTGTGGTGAGCCACAAACTGTAATTACCACTGTTTGCATAGTATATAAAAATTTTATTGGCCTGTTGATTGACATGTGTTTGAAACATTAAGAAGTCAATTAACTTCTTGTTGATAAGCCAGAATCCTTACAGTAAATTTCTTTTCCCGCTGGATTGCTGTTAGTTTCATTCTCTTTGTATAATGACCTTCATCTGGTATTATATTTTTTGGTGATCAAAAACCTTTATAACGTGTTCAAAGGAAACTTAGCTAGACAAAGAAAGGGTCAGCTGACCCAAGATGCCTATCTATAAATGGAGTAAAGTGAGAATAAGACTTTTCCAGCCAAGTCAAATAAGAAACGATTAGACCACAATTGTCTACGATTAATGAAATCATACTTGGGAGACATTTGTTTAAATTCATTCAGTTCCTGTACCTCTGTTAACCAGTCCTCTGTACCACCTTAAAGTGATGCCAGTGTTCCTTTTTCCCAGCTTGTGTTTCTCCTCAGTACACGCATTGTAAACTTCACAACTTTCATAAAGGTATGGAAGAACAAACTGAGTATCGTGATACGTGCATTTAGCAAGTCTGACAATGGTCAGAGTCCACTGTGAGAAGTGATTTTATGTGAAAATCCTCCCACGTATCTGGTTTCTTATGACTGACAGACTGCCTTTCCCAGCTGCATGGTGAAATTACCAGCTGTGCCACTGACACATTGGCTGGGTGACAACCCGTAGCTGCTTCCATCCACAAATGAGGTATTTAATTTAAACGTTATGACTTCTGTTTCACATTTTGAGTGACCTCAGAACAAAATCTGGGTCAAAATTAGGCTGTATATCATCAGAGATTGCTTTGAGTTGTTTTTCTTTTTCTTCATTTTGGGGGACTCTCCAAAGCTTGAAAATGATTTTTCTTTCCTTTCTAAATTGATCCTTTTTCCACTTGGCAAACGTGACGTTTTTCCTCTCTGCAGAAGCCAGCGTGGCTTTGCCTACCGGTTTTCTCTCCCGTTTCACTCTGCCTGCGTCACTCTCTGACTTGTCACTGTGCCAGTCCATCACAGGCACTTGTGAGCTCCGGGGCCTGGTGGGGCCTCTTCCTTTCAGGGTGAAAGCTAGCATGTTTTCCTAAGGATAACAATGTGGCTACAGTGAAAACAAAAATGAACGCCGAAGGAAAAGGAATTCAGTGGCGAGAGGATGAGAAAGGGAAGCGCGATGAAAACAAAGCTGTTTCCAAAGAAAGGGCTCACGTGTGGTCAGAGGCAGGGAACTGGGAGAGCTCTGGCCTTGCGGGAGAGAATGGTGGGAGGCACTGGTTGGCTAAGCGAGAACAGAGGGTGGTGGGATGAAGAGAAAGAAAATCTTTGAAACAATCTTCAGTTAAATATGTGATTCCTAGAATCAGTCTTAGTTTCACAGCCTCTGAAGGGCCTTCTTTAAAGTTTCAAATGAATGGGGATACCTCTATTTTTATAGCATCTGAAAATCAATAAACGCCCGTTTTAGCTTAGCATTTTAAAAACCTCCATCTGGTGTGAGGGAAAAAGGATAAGAAGGGAACGCAGAAAACACAAATAATTGAGTATGGGATGGGAGCGGTCCTAGTCAAGTGCCCTCATTAAAGATTTGGAGATGTCTAGAACCAGAGCTCCTATGGAAGCAGCCTGGAGAGTTGAGAAATTAAATGCAGTCTCTGAACTTGAGGAAAGGTGGGATGTGTTACTCATCTTGGCAATCCCAGCACCTGTTAAAGAGAAGTTGGGGAGGGAAGGATATAGGAAGGAAAGAGTCAAAGCACTGCATAACTGCTCCTTGGTTAACTTTTGCCCCCACTAAATTAATCCCTGGAATTCATCTAAGGATTTTTTGATAACATTTAAATATTGCCTTTGTCAAAGAAAGCAAAAGGAAGTGGCAAGTTTCACATTCATCTTAAGCAGAATACTGTTGTTTTACTTTATTTTCTTCATTGAGGTGAAATTCACACAGCGTAAAATTAACCATTTTAAAGTGTACGATTCAGTGGCAGTGAGTGCATGCACAGTGTTGTACAGCCACCGCCTGTATTAGGCTCCAAGTGTCCTGGAACAACTTAGGGCTTTACCTTATTTTAAAAAATACATAGATACAGATATATAGATGTCCATGTATAGATATGTGTGTATATCGATAGAGATTTATCTAGATATATATCTATAGAGATAGAGATACACACACACACACACACACACACACACACACACCCTAAGTATACATGCATACAGTGTATACATGCAAACACTAGTCAGTGTTTTGTAACAGTCTCTGAGGACTAAATGCCATCTTCTTCATAGTCTGTCTTTTGGATTTCTTATTTCCCTCCCCACAAGTCATTGGGTGAAACCATACCTTTTTAGGCTAGCATTTCCTCTTTGGTAGCTGCTTTTTGGTGATTTTTCTCCTGGTCTCCTGGTATAATCCTTATTTTTTGTAGCATGAATACAGTGAAGCTTCCTGGTCATGAATTTCTTTTTCTAGTGTTAGACATGTATGAAGTTAAATCAGCTGTGGAAAAGTTACTACTTCTCTACATGGAGTATGGGTGTTAAGATTCTCTTACACCAGGGCAGCATTTTATTAGATGTCAGCCACATGCTTCTCACCTTCCATGGAGCCATTTCCACAGGGTCAAAAGGACAAACTCTGATTTTCTCTAAGGCACATTGGCAAATAATTATAAAAATATTCTTCAAAAAGACTTTCCAGTCAGTGTTGATAACTATGATTATCCTTGGTTTACTAAGGGGAACGAGTAAACACCTTGCAAATTTCAAACACTATTGTGGCTTACACAAAAAGATACTTTAGCATTCTTGTTTAAAGGAGTGGAAGGGTTGGATTAGAAATAGGCCAGAGAACTTGAGCTGGTATTGCACACTCTTAAAAACAGTAGGAAGTCGGGTGCCTGGGTGGCTCAATTGGTTAAGCATCCAACCTTGATCAGGTCATGATCTCACAGTTCGTGAGTTTGAGCCCCACATTGGGCACTGTCAGTGCAGGGCCTACTTGGGATTCTGTCTCTCCTTCTCTCTGTCCCTTCCCTGCTTGCACTTTCTTTCTCTCTCTCTCAAAACAAATTAATAAACTTAACAAACAGCAAGAAGTTCCTTGCTGAGAAGACCTTTGAATTATAGGAAGAACATGTGGATCATTCCTTTTGAGAAGTGTGAATACTAGGTTTATAAGTTTCATATGTCATGATGTCACAAATTCCATATTCTATCATAAAGAATGAAATCTGTGGCAGGATCAGCTGTAGAGTTGCAAAGGGCAGCAAATTCCATTTGTTACCAGAATACCGTTTTGCATTCTTGGTCTTCCTGATCTCACCTTTAAGCCATTTATACAGATCTTTCACAAAGCAATTTTTTACAAGTGTTTATAGCTGACAGTTTGTGAAAACACATTTGCTCTTATGGGCTAAATAATTGCTTTTCTCTAAAGACAGGTGTCACATGCTCAGATCAATTGTGTCCACATCTTCAAAGCTCCAGATGCTGTTTTTCTAAAGATTTGCTTACACGATACCGGATTTTGCAGATAAGTCTTGTTAGTGGAGGCAGCACCCGAAGCTCAAGGGACTTGATCTGTTGCTGTTTTTATTATTCCTAAGCCAACTGTCCTGTTTCAGCTTTTCAAGGAGCTGTGATTCACCTGTGTGCAGTCACATGGGGAGAAAAAAGTTCCTCACTGTTCACTGCCAAAGGAGGCCAGAAGTGGGGCAGGGTGGGGGCTGGGAGTCTGTGGAGGTGTGGATTTCCCTTCTCTCTCTGGGAACTGGGTGAGGCTTCTGTGTGGCACACTTCCAATCTTCGGGTCATAGGAGAATTCCCCCTTTTTATTTTACAGTCTTCATGAAAAATTCCCCTGAGTATTTGCTTCACATTTTTTCTTTAAATTTCCATAGTATTGTTTGCTCTGGTTTGCATCCATGTGCTATATCTTAGTTGTGGTACGGGAGAAAAAGTGCCATACTGGGAATCAGGAGGTTTGGGTTTTACTATCAGCTTTGTCGATAATTAGGTGTGTGACTTGAAACTAATCATCTGGCCTCTCTGAGCTTAGTTTCTCGTCCCTATCAAATGGGAATGATAAAAGGCCACAGTCGAAGAAGCACAAATGTCAGATCCACTTGCTTTTAAACAGGCCACTCTCTCTGCTGAGAAGGTGATTGCCTACCACTCAAAACTGCTAACTCCTCACCTCCTGCTGGAATGACTTCATGCTCCTTGAATGTACTGGACCTCATAGTGTCATAGATAGAGTGGAAGCCCAAAATGTGTTCTTGAAATTGTGATGGTGACTTAGCTCTTAGATTCTTTCTGGGGTTCCTCACGGTTTATTCAAAGAACACCTGTCACTCACATACATGCATTCAAAAGCTTGGTTATGCGCCTGCCGTCTTGCCTATCCAATAGCCTTCTCTCTTGTGTCTCTTTTCATGCTTTGACCATTCTTTCTTTCTGCCTCTCTCTCATTCACACCTCTGACCTCCCAGAGGGATCCACGTTGAAGCCCCAGTTTTCATCTTCCCCTTGACATCCTCTCCTACCTTACTTTCTTTACAAAGACCCTGGGGTTTAGCCTGTTAACCTCCAATCTTGGTCAGCTGCCTTGATCAGTTTCTGCTACAGAAATTATACTGTTACCTCAGGTCTATTGAGAATTAGAACTTAGTTTTAATTTTTAACAGTTCTGTCCCTTTTTTCTGTCCCTGAACCCAGCGCACTCACCTTTGTTTGAAAGGTTTTGTTGCTGTTGGCTGTAGGAAGCAGATAGGTGTTGACAAAAACTCGAAGCATTATGAGATAGATGTGTAACAGCTTATGGGTCACTGATGGACTTCATCCAGATGTGAATTGGATAAGGTTTTTCCCAGTGCCTATTCTTCGTCTACTTCAGTAAGCTCTTTTTTTTTCATTTCTAAGATAAGCACTCCTCAGGCCTCCTGACTCTTCTTTTTTATCAGCTAATTCTAAAGCAGACTGATGCTCTTTGGGCCACATACAGATACAGACATGTTTTGTCTTATTCATATAGTTGGTCAGTAGTTGGACCATGTAGTTGATCAGCGTATTTCACATTGCACAAAACCCACATTTCTGGCTCTTTTTGAAAAATTGGAAGGGCACGTGACCGCAGTGCAAAAATTAGCCAGAGCTCACTAGTGACTTCCCCATGCAGGATATGTGGTCTGTGTGGTCTCTTACCTCTATTTCACTTATGTGTGGGCTCCCTGAGTGGACCGTGTTGCTTTCTAGCCTTCACACTCTGTCTTGAGGACCATAAAGGGTGGTAGCAGTATAAAGGGGTGACTGGTAGGTCTCATACACATCATGAAGGACTAGATGCAGGTCATGTTAGTGAGGGCAGTAGGCTTATTATGCATAGTATCAAGACAAATCTGCTGTCCCTGAACCCTTCCTCTTTAGAGTCCTAGAGCCTGTGACAGAAGAGTTAATACTTGTAAGATTTCTTATTATTATTATCTTGGTGGATTTCTAGATACAAAGATCAATGTGTTTCTTCATATTTCCCTTCTTCTTTTTGTTAGAATAGTCACAGTAAGTTATTCCCTGGTGGGGATACTTGTACACATAGAATCATAAACTTATACAGATAATACCTTAGCAATGATTTAATCTCACACTCTCTTTTTAAAGCTTAGATAATAGAGTTAAGAGGGGGGGGATGCCTTGTCCAGAGTCTTAGGACTAATAGCAAAGCATGAATAAGAAAAACCAGTTCTTCTCACTCCTAGCTCCAGGTTCAGCTCTAGGCTACACTACAAATGAAACATAGATTTCTCTCCTCTCTAGGGGTAACCAAATATATATATTCTTTACATGGAAAAGAGGAAATGGGCTTGGGCAACACACATACTGGGGTTCAGAATCTAGGTCTGCCATTCTGATATTTAGGCAAGCTTAAGTGACCTGTTTAATGTCCATAAACTTCCTTTTCTTCATCTTTACAACAGGGACCATAACACCTACTTCACAGTCTTATGTGAACAAAACTAGTATGTACATAAGGGTCCTCCGTGATAATTCCTAGGTCCTCCTCCGCCCCCTTGGTCACTAGGTTAAATGTTTTCTTCCAAAAACCGAGAGGCTAACAAGGAGTTAATTTTTTTTTTTTTTAACTTAAGCCAAGGAATGTCTGCACAGCGCCCAGCTTGGATGATGTGGTATGCCTAACTGTTTTCATGTTGATTTTCATGCCACAGTGAGCCCCTTCAGGCATGAAAACAACCAAGGATTATTTGCTTCTCTGTTCTTTCTTTTTTGGCTCTCTTGTTGTATTTTCATCACAGTCTCCAGCCCTTCCAAAAGCAGTCTGTCAGGATTTACCAGTGAATCTCAGCTTTCTTCTGCTGGGCCACCATTCAAGGACATCTTTCTGAATCAAGGAGGAGCTCATCAACATGACCGATTCTCAGTTACATAATTCATTCCCTCATTTCTGGAAGCTTCTTCTGAGCTTTGCCTTATGCTGTCATTCTATCCAGATCTGTCCCTTCTGTGAACTCCTCTTGAACTTATAAGTTAGCATGTAATTGTTTTCTAGTCATCTTAACCTCCGTTAATTTTCTCCTTCCCTAGATTAGATTGTGAGCACTTCAAGGTTCAAAAACTAAGTCTTCTGGGTTTGTCGTTATCCCCTACGGAGTTTAGTGATGTGTCAGGTGCTTAGAGAGGTCTTTCATTAATAACTCACATGGAGGGAACTGGAACACACTGTGATAGAAATTAGCCACTCCTGATCTCAGCTCCCACCAAAGCACTGTCTTCCTTCTTGGTCGGTCAGCTAAATATCTCCGCTTCTACTACCCCCCTTTTGTCCCTCTTGATTCCACTGAGAAGTGAATTGTGATCCACTGCTTCCTGGGACATCTTTATTACTGGGACTCTCTCCGTCCCCACTAGCCAGGTGTGCCGTGTCCTCCTACTTACCAAAAAGCGTGGGATCTTGGACCTCACCTCTCCTCAGAGTGCCACGGCAAGTTTAAAATGGCTGAGCTCTCTTCATATTGAAAAGGGTTAGGAAACATAACCAAGCCTGAGGAACTCAGGTCTTCCTTTATTGCCATTCTGCCAAAATGCTGCTTGATTCTTAAGGAAAATGTTATTCATTGAATTATTTTTTATTTTTGAAAAGGACCTGCAACTATCAATGTAGACTTGTTTTCTTTTTCTTTTTTCTTTTTTTTTTTTAATGCTTATTTATTTATTTTGAGAGAGTGTGAGAGAGAAAATTCCAAGCAGGTTCTGCTCTGTGAGGGCTCAGTCTCACAAACTATGAGATCACGACCTGAGCCAACATTAAGACTTGGACACTTAAACAACTGAGCCCAGGCACCCTGATGTAGAATTGCTTTCTGATGCCATTGTTAAGACCTAGGTATCAGAGCAAGATTTTACTGATTATAATCTGAACGTCTATCCTTTGAAGTTCTTTATTTCTGAATTACTATTTTATAAGCTTGCTATTATTTACAGCAGGTTATAATTATTTGCAAATAAATTATTCACAAATGTGTTACTATTTTTCATCAAATAACTGCTGTAAGCTGGGCACTGTGGATGACCGAGATGACAACGAGACATGGAGGGCATTTATACTCAGAGGGGTATAGAATGTAGGAGGCAGGCATGGCCCCAAGAGCAAGGCTAGGAAGGAGGGATCATGCGGACTAGGGACTGAACTGGCTGACTTCGTCAGGGTTCTAGACAGAAACATCATTGCGATTATTCGGAGGTGTTTTAAATCCCAAGCCCTCTTTTGGAGGTGAGAGCGGGTTTATGAGCCATTATCCCATTTTTCCCGACTGCGCAAACTACATAGTGAAGAATATGGCATGAGGCTTCAGCATGTCTGTCAGAATAGTTCCAGAAGGCAGGAGCAGCAAATGTACTTCAAAGAACTAGAACAAATAGCCATTTAAGACAGTTTTTAAATCCATAGCAGATCGGGCACTACAAGAAGAAGCCTGTTTCCCAGCCAAACAGTGAACAATCCTAAAAGTCCAGGCTCCCTGGACTTTGGGGAGTAATTAGAACTTGTTCAGTAATCAGCCAATTTGGATTTCTGAGAATGATTTTAAACACAAAAAGATAAAAGTTGGGTAAAGTAAACTAACCATTGCTTCATAATTGAATCGCATAATTCAATTAGAGAATCATAAAGTTAGAAATGCTGGAGGGTCTTTTATTTGGTTTTTGGGTTTTGGGGGTTTTTTTAAGGAAAAGTTATTTAAAAGCAGTGCTATTAAAATAAAAATAACTCCTGGCTAAAAATACATGCTAAAACATTTATCTCACTAGGGACCTGAAAACAGTTGAGTGTCCAAGTTGGAGTCTAGCCCTCATTAGACCAATAAATTGGTTTTGGAACTCTGAAGTAATTATTTGATTTCTTTTGTCTACATAGCCAGTTCAGATTTGGGGTATTGTTTGCTTTAGTTGTTGGCAAAACACTGTAAACATCCAGGTTCTGGTTGCTGTGTTTTTATTATAAAGCACAGGAAAATTACTTCCATCAGAAGAAATGAAGGGTTAGGATAAATTGTGAATAAACAATAGGTTTTGGTCAAGTTCCGATACAGGCTGCTTTTGATCCTGCACTGGAAAAATGAGACAATTCTATATTTACACATAAAGCAACGCTGATATCTGTAATAAAAGGGGAAGATTCTTCTGGATTGTTTTGTTTTGTTTTGTTTTCTTGTTTAATCAACAGGGTAGACACAAGAAAGGGTTGAACAGCATCTTACCAGATTATACTTTTTCCTGTGATATCATTTTTGATCTTTAAGTTTCCTCCCAGCATGGGGCGCCTGGGTGGCTCAGTCGGTTAAGCGGCTTCAGCTCAGGTCATGATCTCGCGGTCCGTGAGTTCGAGCCCCGCGTAGGGCTCTGTGCTGACTGCTCAGAGCCTGGAGCCTGTTTCAGATTCTGTGTCTCCCTCTCTCTCTGACCCTACCCCGTTCATGCTCTGTCTCTCTGTCTCAAAAATAAATAAACGTTAAAAAAAATAAATAAATAAGTTTCCTCCCAGCTTTAAGAGTCTTTGATTCTTGATTCTAAAATGATGTACTAGGAAAGTCCACCAAAGCAGGGCTATTTGGAACAGGCCCAGTTGGCTCTGATGCATAGATGTTCTCAAGAGGGGAAGCCAGTATGTGAAGATGTGGTATGTGACTAACTTGTAGAATATTGTCTGATTAGAGGTACCTCAGAACTTTCCCTAACTCTACTAACACACCCTTGGGGACCACCATATCTGGCATTTGTATGTCTTAGTAACCAATATGGAGAACTAATTATTAACTTAATGAGCAGCAAAACCTTACTGAGCTCTACTACAACAACATGGTAGCTTACTCTAATAAGAGAAAATGACTGTAAGATAGTTCATAAAAGTTTAGTTCCAACTCCACTTCTGATTGAGTTGGATGTTATTAATTCCCTAAACTAGAGATTTGGGATTACAGTGACATTCACCAAAAGATCTAAATCATGTTTACATGAAAGTTCATATGATAAAACAATAATTAAATGAAGTTTGGTTAAATGTTTTCATTATTTTTACTTTCTATCACTTTGATTCATTAAAAGTGATGACTGAAGCAATAGTCAAATTTAGTTTGTGAATTTCAATAATAAGGAATGGTAAAGAATCTTAATCCTGTTTTATATGGAAGTAATTAGGGTATTTAGGTTTCTAGGCTAATTCAGATGCCCCCACCATCCCTCATTCTTTTCTGAGTTGGCTTTCTTTTTTTTTTTTTTTTTTTTTTAATTTTTTTTTCAACGTTTTTTATTTATTTTTGGGACAGAGAGAGACAGAGCATGAACGGGGGAGGGGCAGAGAGAGAGGGAGACACAGAATCGGAAACAGGCTCCAGGCTCCGGGCCATCAGCCCAGAGCCTGACGCGGGGCTCGAACTCACGGACCGCGAGATCGTGACCTGGCTGAAGTCGGACGCTTAACCGACTGCGCCACCCAGGCGCCCCCCTGAGTTGGCTTTCTGATCATGGTGTGGTCAGAACAATTCCTCTGACTTTATTCAATTTCATTGTTTATACAATGAAGAACTTTGCTTGTTTTTATTTCTGCTAGGCCTGGTTGGAATTGGAATTCTATCTTCCAAATTTGTACAACCTTTCACTAAATGTGGAATGATATTCTGATATTTTTTTTTGCCTTCCAGTCAACAATAAATTTCTTTTCTTTGTAGAACTTAGGAATAGCAAAAAGAACTAACTCATCCTTGTGGTATTTTCTAATCCATAATACACAAATAGATAATCACATGGCTAATAGAAGTGTTAGTATACTCGTTTGTTTCTCTCACTTTTTAAATTTATTTTTTAGAGCAATTTTAAGTTTACAGCAAAATTCAGCAGGAGGCACAGAAATTTCCCATATGCCCTCTGCCACTGTATACGCATAGCCTCTTCCATTGTCAGCATCCCGCACCAGAGTGGTACATTTATTACAACCGATGAACCTACACTGGCACATCATTATCACCCACAGTCCATAGTTAACACTATCTTTCACTCTTGGTGTTGTATATTCTGTAGGTGTTGACAAATGTATAATGGCATGTATTTATCATTGCAATTTCATACAAGATAGTTTTACTGCCTTAAACATCTTTTGTGCTCTGCTTATTTATACTTCTTATGGGTGTGTACCCATTCTTATGGGTATTTTGTTTTAGTTTGCATTTCCATAATGACATATGATGTGGAGCATCTTGTCATATGCTGGTTTGCCATCTGTCTATCTTCTTTGATGAAGTACCTGTTAAGATCTTTGGTCCATTTCTTAATTGGGTTGCTCATTTTCTTACTGTTAAGTTTTAAAACTTTTTTTTTTTTTGGTATATTTTGGGTACCAGTCCTTTACTAGACGCATCTTTATAAATATTTTCTCCCAGTCTGTGGCTTGTTCTTTCATTCTCTTGACAATGTCTTTTGAAGGAGAGAAATTTTTTATTTTATTGAAGGCCAGCATATCAATTATTTTTCTCATGGATCATGCCTTTGGTGTTATCTCTGAAAACAAGGTCATCTAGATTTTCTCCTATGTTATCTTCTAGGAATTTCATAGTTTTGCATTTTACATTTAGGTCTGTAATACATTTTGAGTTAGTTTTTGTGAAAGGTGTAGGGTCTGTGTCGAAGTTCTTTTTTGCACGTGGATATCCAGTTGTTGAAAAGGCTGTCTTTGCTCCATTGTGTTGCCTTTGCTCTTTTGTCAAATGTCAATTAATCGTATTCTGGCTCTCTGTTCTATTCTTTTTTTTTTTTTTATGTTTATTTATTTTTTAGAGAGAGAGACACACACACAGAGCGTTAGCGGGGGAGGGTCAGAGAGAGGGAGACACAGAATCCGAAGCAGGCTCCAGGCTCTGAGCTGTCAGCACAGAGCCCAAGGTGGAGCTCGAACCCACGAACCATGAGATCATGACCTGAACTGAAGTTGGCTGCCCAACTGACTGAGCCACCCAGGCACCCCTCTCTGTTCTATTCTTTTAATCTATGTAGCTCTTCTTTCACCAATACCACACTGTCTTGATTGTGTAGCTTTATAGTTAGTCTTGCAGTTGAATAGTGTTAGTCCTCCAACTTTGTTCTTCTTCAGTGTTGTGTTGGCTAGTCTCTGTCTTTTGCCTCTCTATTCAAACTTTAAAATCAGTTTGTTGAAATCCATAAGATAACTTGCTGAGATTTTGAGTGGGATTACTTTGAATCTGTAGATCAAATTGAGAAGAACTGACATCTTGACAATATTGAGTTTTCCTATACACAAACGTAGAGTATCTCTCTATTTATTTAGTTCTTTGATTTTTTTCATCTGAGTTTCATAGTTTTCTTCATATAGACAGATCTGAACATATTTTGTTAGATTTTTACCTAAGTATTTCATTGTTTAGGGTGCTAATGTAAATGGTAATATGTTTTTAACTTCTAAAGTCAGTGTTTAGTAGGAAAGTGATTAACTTTTTATGTATTAACCTTACATTCTATAACCTTGCTATAATCACTTACTCTGGGAATTTTTTGGTCAGTTCTTTCAGATATTCTACATAGATGATCATGCCATCTACAAACAAAGACAATTTTATTCCTTCCTTCTTAATCAGTACATCTTTTATTTCTTTATCTTATTACGTTGGGTAGGACTTCTAGTACAATGTTGAAATAGAGTGATGAAAGGGGACATCCCTGCTTTGTTCCTAATCTTAGTGGGAAAGCTTCTCACCATTAAGTATGTTAGCTGTAGGTTTTCTAGAAATATTCTTTATCAAATTGAGGAAGTTTTCATCTCTTCCTACTTTACTAAGAGCTTTTATCACAAATGGGTATTGGATTTTGTCAAATGCTTTTTCTCCATCTATTGATATTATCATGTGATATTTCTTCTTTAGCCTGTTGATGTGATACATTACATCAGTTGATTTTTGAATGTTGAAACCACCTTACATACATGGGATAAATCCCACTTGATTATGGTATATGATTATTTTTAGACATTGTTGGATTTGATTTGCTAATATTTTTATTGAGGATTTTTGCATCTATCTTCATGAGAGATACTGGTCTGTAGTTTTCTTTTCCTGTAATGTTGTAGTCTGGTTTTAGTATTAGGGTAATTATGGTGTCCTAGAATAAGTTAGGAAGTATTCCTTCTATTTCTGTCCTCTGACAGAGATTGTGGAAAATTAGTATAATTTCTTTAAAATATGGTATACTTCAGGGACATCTGGGTGTCTCAGTTAAGTGTCCAACTCTTGATTTCGGCTCAGGGTCATGGGATCGAGCCCCACATTGGGCTCTGCTCTGAGCGTGGAACCTGCTTAAGAGTCTCTCTCTCTCTCTCTCTCTCTCTCTCTCTCTCTCTCTCTATCACTTGCGCTCGCTCTCTCTTTTATTAAAAAAAAAAGTGTACTTCATAAATTTGCATGTCACCCTTACACAAGGGCCATGCTAATCTCTGTATCATTCCAATTCTGGCATATGTGCTTTCAAAGCAAGTACTTTCTCCTTCAAGAAAAAAAAATGTGTTTTCAACATTGAAAATGTTCTGAGTTTATAAGTACTGCTTTCTACAATCTCTTTTGGCTTTTTTGGGTACAAATTCACTGTGTCTATCAATGATAAAGATGGCTGGATTTCAACTTTATACTTTAGCGAATGGAAGATATTGAATGTCATACTACAGTATAGACCATGGTAGGATGGTCTGTCTGCTCATAGGAGTAGGGATGGGGAGGATTGAGGACAAGTCTAAGCTGAGTCCTACATTTCTGACTTGGGTAAGTGAGTGAAATGAAGGATTAGCTTTAGATACATGCTGAATTTCAGCGGCCTTTGGAAGTGGGGATGTCCAGTAGGCCAGTGGGTGTACTGTAAAAGCTCAGAGAACAATCTGGACTGTAAACATTGATTTGGCAACAGTTGAAAGGGATAGTTAAGAAGATATAAATGTTCGGGGTGCCTGGGTGGCTCAGTCAGTTAAGCATCTGACTTCGGCTCAGGTCATGATCTTGCGGTTTGTGGGTTTGAGCCCCGCATCAGGCTCTGTGCCGACAGCTCAGAGCCTGGAGCCTGTTTCGGATTCTGTGTCTCCTCCTCTCTCTCTGCCCCCCCCATGCTTATGCCCTGTCTCTGTCTCTCAATAATAAATAAACGTTAAAAAAATTTTTTTAAAGAAGATATAAATGTTGGGAGAGCCTTCTTCTATAAAGTCTGAGTTAAAAGGGTTGGGAGGATGGATCTAGAAGGAAGAAATGTAAGGCCAAGATGGCAATAGGGTGCAAGAGAAAATTGGTTATGGGAGGCACTAACTATAAAATTACTGTCTTTTCTCCTCTTCGTGAATGTTGAAGCCTCTTTTCAAGGAAGAGACTTACAACTTCAAATTTATTATTGCTATTTCTGATTATTTGGCTTAACAATTGCAGGTGCCCACTGAAGTCCAGAGATTATAATTATTTTTAGCGTTTATTTTGGAATCACTTAAAATGCACACAAAAGTTGCAGAAATGGTAGAGAATTCCTATATATCATTCATCCAGTTTCCACTAGGGTTAGCACCTTATGTAACCATAGTATAGTTATCACAATGACGATATTAACACTGGTATACAGTACTGTTAGCTAACAGTCTTTATTTGGATTTTACTAGTTTTTTCACCATTGTCCTTTTTCTGTTCCAGATCCAATATCAGAGCTCCTTAGTTCCCTGCTTTCTTCAGTCTTTCATTATCTTTCATAACCTTTGCACTTTAGATAGGTACTGATCGATTATTTTGCATACAAAAGAGACCAGTTGTGTGATCACATCCTGGGATTTATTCTTACACAATTTAGGAAAAAAGTTTTAAGTTTTATTAAGACTATTTCATGTGTGTAAAGATCCTGGTGTTTACATTTTAGCAAGTTGCAGTTATTGTGACTTCTTACTTTTGTGGGGACTTGTAGCTACTTGGAAATTCCTGTTGCTTCCTTTACTACAAGGAAATGATGCATCTTCTGTTCTATTTAATACAGCACTCTTTCTGTCTCCAGTAATGATACGTGAATTATTAGGTGAAGAATAACTTATTGCTTATATAGTTCCTAAGTTAATAAATTTTTACTTCATAAGTCATTTTGAAAAGCTTTATACAGGTTCCTCAAAATGTTAAGCATAGAATTACTGCATGATCCACCCAATTTCACTTCTAGGTATACCCAAGATCATTGAAAGCAGGGACTCAACCAGATACTTGTACCCCAGTGTTCATAGCACAATAGCCAAAAGATGAAAACAACCCAAGTGTCTGTCAACAGATAAGTGGATAATAAAATGTGGTATATACAAATAATGGAGTATTATTTAGCCCTAAAGAGGAATGAAATTCTAATACATGCCACAATGTCGATAAACCTTGAAAATGTGTGCTAAATGACATAAGCCAGACAAAAGGAGAAAATATTGTATAACTTATAATTCTAATGTAATGCAGTCATAATTCTAGTTAATTTGCCTAGAATAGGCAAATTCATAGAGACAGAAAGAATAGCAGTTACCTGGAGCTGGGAAGAGCGGCAGAAAGGTGAATTTTTGACAGAGTTTTCGTTTGGTATGATAAAAAAGTTCTGGAGGTAGTTAGTGGTGATAGTTGCACAGCATTGTAAATATACTTAACACCAATGAACTGTGCACTTAAAAATGGGTAAGAGGGTAAATTTTAGGTTATATATTTTTACCACAGTTTTTAACAAGCCTTAAGCAAACCATAACTTTTCCTGTCCCCCCCCCCAATTTGTTGGATTATTTTAATCCAATATCTATCTTTTTCATATTTCACAGATTAAAATTTTTTCTGAGGAAACAGTAAAGCTGACATTATAAAAACTGTATTCCATCTATCAGAACTTTGAAAACGTTTTATCTCCAATTTATTTGAATGTGAATAAGATAAATTCTGGTATTGGTATTACCTTGTTGGCTTGGGTTTCATGATGAACATTCATATAAAGTTTAGTCTCTGAATGATGTACTTGCAGAATGTACCCACCTACATTCATCAGCCCTCTTGACATCATGACTCAGATTCTCCAGAAGTAAGGAGTGCAGATATCTGCTTAACTGCAGGGAATCTAGGGACTAGGGACATGGAGATTAGTGAGCTCCAGATTTATGACATGATTTCCTAGCTTGTTCAGTCTTGTGATTGGGAGCCCCATCAGAATAATGTGGAGTAGGGAAAAAGCAGTCCTCAAAAAAAGGAATGCTGGGCAAAACAAAGATAGATGTCTGCCATATCTAAGCATCTGTTACGTGCTAAGCACTGTTCTAAGGGGGTGGGATACATCAGCTAACAGACAGATATCCCTGCTCTCCTGGTTTACCTTCAAGCTGGTCTTGTTCAGCTGCAAAAGCATGTTGGAACTTGGGTGGCCAGTAGAAGTGACATAGAGTGCTTAGACTTCTGAGGCTAATCTGTCCCCTGTTCCTTGGTCAGTCATTCGAGGGCATTGAATTCATGGTGCATAGCAAGCTAGTATTTATGCCTCAGTGATGTCTTTGTAGAGGTTCTCTGTGGCTTCCAAAGTTTCAGACCACTGGATGGTGTCACTGTGGTTCAAGTGTCTGTAGCATCAGAATGGGGAGATGAACTGGGACTGTTTCAGCCCCAGGGGACAGCCTGTTGTCAGGAGCCAGTGAGGTTACTGCAGGGTTTCAGTCTCAGACCAAAATGAGATGAAAAAATCAGGAGCCTAGGTGAAATTATCCATATGGTGGGGCTCAAGCAGAGGTTCACTGGACACACAGGAATTCAGGGGCGTTCCACACACACATTAGATCCATCCTTAAGGCAGAAATACTAACTCCACTTTATGGACCAACCCCCTAGAAAAGGTGGTGTACCTGCCAGTCTTGGTTAGATTGACTTGGGACGTGGGCAGGGCCCAATCTGTTAAGGCTTCAGAAAAGAAATTACTATACAATGGCAGTATGCACATGCTATCAGCAAATAAAAATAATTGTTAGTGTTGGGGCACCTGGGTGGCTCAGTTGGTTAGGCACATGACTTGATGTTGGCTCAGGTCATGATCTCATGGTTTGTGGGATCGAGCCCTGTGTGAGGCTCAGCACTGACATCACAGAACCTGCTTGGGATTTTCTCTCTCCCTCTCTCTCTGCCGCTCCCCTGCGCATGCACACTCGGACTCTCCCTCCCTCCCTCTCAAAATAAATAAGCATTAAAAAAAAATAATTGTTAGTGTCTTTTAATAAGACCCACATTTTCATTTAATCCTCAAAACAAAAACTATGAATAAAAGACACAGAAATCAGAACTATAGTTGCAGGTTTAGGGGCACCTGGGTGGCTCAGTCAGTTAAGCGTCCAACTTCAGCTCGGGTCATGATCTCACAGTTTGTGAGTTCGAGCCCCGCGTTGGGCTCTGTGTTGACAGCTCAGAGCCTGGAGCCTGCTTCAGATTCCTTGTCTCCCTCTCTTTCTGCCCCTTCCCCACTTATGCTCTGTCTCTCTCTGCCTCTCAAAACTAAATAAATTTTTTTTAAAAAAAATTCAGATTTAACTTGCTTAAACAAAAAAGAAAAAGTTTTCAATATTGGCAGTACAGTGATGATTAAGATAGGTCCTCCCCTGCTCCCTTCTCCATCCTGATCTCACTGTGTGGAGCGATAACATTTCCCCCTTTTTGGGATATTAGGAAATACAGTTCCATATTTCAGCTCTGGAAATCACATTTAATGCTAGGTACCACACTTTTAAAGGGCCGCTGACAAATGGGAACATGTTCAGAGGAAAATGACCCAGATGGCGAGGGAATATGAAACCAAGTTATAAGAGAAACAGTTGGAGGAAGTAAGGAGATTAGCTTGAAGAAGAGATTAACCAGAGACTATTAAAGAGACCACAGTTTTTAGATTCTGGAAAAGATACTACGTGGGCTAGAGATTTATCATTCTCTACCTACTAGAACTTCCCAGAACAAGGGCCACTGCAGGGGAGAAACAGGAAGAACATCAAAAAGAACTTGATAAAAATCAAAGTCATGCCAAAAGGAATGGTCATCATTGGAGGCATCAGGTCCCAAGCCCCACATCTGTGTAGTTCTTCTAACAGAGGACATCAGTCGGTGCCTGCTCACATTTTCCTTACTCCACAGATCTTTCCAGATCCCCCATGGCCAATAACATCTCTTTCCCTTGTTCTCCCTTTATACTTTTTCCTCTCTGAGGTATTTCCGTGGTTGCCTTGTGTTTTAGTTGCACTTACCTATGTCTGTCTCTCAATAGGGTTCTCAACCTTTCGACATAATGTATCCTTTACCTAACACATATTCCGTAACATGCCCCTTCCTATGCTGAACTGAAATTCATAGTTAATATAACCCTCTCCTGTATCACAGAATTCCGAAAATGCAATGTAATGCCCTAGCTGTAATAAAAAGGAGAAATAAAAAGCAAGCGATTTGTCATCACATTACATGTTTTATAGTATCTCCAGGCATGACCACACCAGGAGATGCAGTCAAGGAGGTAGATGAGAATGTGGAGTCTGCATGATTAGGGCAGCTGCAGTGCAGACCGATGCAATGTATCATACGGTAGCTCGAAAACAGTGGGTTTGCTGCCTGTGTGTAATTATCTTTTTTCTCTTTCTTAACTTGTAACTTTTTTCTTTTAAAATATATATAACATAAAATTGGCCATTTTAACCATTTTCAAGTAGACAATTCTGTGGAATTAAGTACATGCATGTTATTGTGCAACTATCACCGCTCTCCATCTCCAGAACTTTTTCAACTCCTCCAATTCTTGATGTAATTTTCTTAAATAGTGAACATCTAGCTCTTGGGAAACAAAGCAATGTATAGTCTTTGCTCAATTCTCATGGTACTTCTAGTTGGGAAAATTCAATGTGTATATGAAACTTGCAAAAAAATTTTTTTTTGTCCTTCTATGTGAAAGACGATTAGGGTATGAGCTCAAATACTTATCACCTATATGGACATCCAGTGGGATATAAGATAGTGCTTTGTTTTATTAAACAAATATCCCAGATATTTGTCCCAAATATCACAGAATGTCTGTATCTGTGGCACTTGTCTGCTAAGCACAAATAGTATCACCACCACCCCCAGGTCACCATCACAACCAGAAATTATCCCATTAGTTGCCCGACACATTGCCACCATTAAGAATAAGACCACATGGTACGTAAACTCCGGGAAGGCAAGACCCAGTTTTGTTCTCTTGTGGCCTCCTTAGTACTTGGTACAAAAGGCGCTCAGTGTTTGTAAAGTTGCAGTAGAGCAGATACCCAGGTATCCCTCAAGTGTCTGTAACTCAGCTTTTCTAAAACTGAACTGAAGTGTCCCCTTCCTCTTCTCTACCCCCACTCCCAACCTGTCTTACCTCCATCGTTGTCAGTCTTTGCAGCAGTCTAAAACGCTAGCCACTATAGATTCCTCTCCCTCCCTGTGCACATCCAGCCAGTTGCCAGATCATTTTGCTTCTGCCCTTCCTAACTCTGGTGGCCTCTATTTCCCCCACTCCAGCCTCCCTCTATGTCTCCACTCGGCCTCTTGTAATCTCCTTGTTTCCCATTCCCATACTTGCCCCGTCAAATACACGGTGAACTCTGGAGCCTCCACACACATGCCAAGCCCTCCATGCTTTGGGAGCGTAGCTTCCTATGCCTGAAACAATGTTACCTTTTTCACCTAGAAAAACTCTATGTCCTCTGTCAAGACCTGCCTTCAATGTCTCCTCAGCTCTCAGACCTGAGACAGAATCTGTGTCTCTGTTCGTATCTTGTTGTGGCTTTCTTGCATTAAACTTTATTTGTCCACATGCCTGTGGTCTCTGCCAGACTGAGAGTTCCTGGGGCAGAAGCTAAGTGCTCAGGCTTGGGAGACAGTGGCTAGAGTTTGAATGCCACCTGATTTAGCAGTCCTGTGGTCTTGGGCAAAGTCGTTAATCTCTTGAAGCCCCAGTTTTCTTATCTGTAAAATGGGGATAATGTAATGCTTATAAAGTGTTTAAAATAAAGCTTGAAATGTTAACCATTATCATGGGCTTTGTGTCTGCCTAGCACCCCAAAATAAGCATCGTAGAGAAATTGCTTATCAGCCATTTTGAATGAAAGAAAGAAAGAATTGCTACTATTGTCGAATTTGAGATTTTATTAGTCACAAAAGCAGATGTTCTATTTGGCAGTTATAGCCAATTTTGTCATCAATAAAGTTAACCTTGGAAAAAAATATTTTTAAGTGATCTATTTTCCTAACCTCTTTAGATGCATTAAAAAGCATTCATTCTGAAACAGTAATGTGAAAACTCCTGGGCTTGTAAAGTCCATATCTGCTGTGGAAAAACTATATGCCTACAAACTCCCGTGTTTTAGACCTTTGGCTTATGTCTTCCGAAATGTGAAGTGCAGGGAACGTCCACTTCCTCATACTAATCTGGAACAGTAAAGAACAGCCAGCACCACTGGTTTGGTGAGCTGAACTCAGTAACTGCCCTGCGGCTGTCTCACCTTCAGTTAAAAATACATAGTCGTATTCAGCTTATGGCTCAATTGTTTCCTTGCTTTAAGAAGACTTTCTTTTCTCTGTCTCAAGTCCTGCTTGCAGTCTAAAGCTAAATCCTAAATTTTAAAAACTTCCTTAGCTAATACTCTGCTAAATGTTTAAAGCCTGACATTTAATCTCCGAGAACTGAAGCTCTCTGATTTCACTGTTTGCAGCTAGTAAATGTCACTCTAAACATTGTTGCTTTCACTCACACTTAAGCGCTTTCATCTGTAGTGGGTGCAGCGTGTCAGAGAATTCTTTGTGTGCCACTCCAGCCAGGGGAAAAAAAGACTCAGCCCGGCCTTTAAACGGAGCAAAAAAAACTGCTTGGAAGGCAAAGACGACCCTGTTTTTATATGGTGTTTGTGAACACACAATCCTGAATTCTACCAGATACTCTTAAAAAGCAACTATATTAGCTCAGCCTGAACAGGGTCCCCGCTGAGATCATACATGGTTGCCAGCCAGACAGCTCCCCACTCTTTTGTGACTGGAGGGGGACGGGAAGGTAGGGGAAAGGGGTAGGGGATGCTGTCATTAATTTCACTTTTGCCTGCAGGAGGAATCTTGTCATCTTCTGGCTCCCCAAACTATTTTCAACCTGGGTGTTTTATTTCTTAGTTCCTGAAGGCTACTGGCACACAGATTAGCTCTCACTTTTCATCATCTTGACATGAAATGGAAAATCAGTTTGTGGCTATTTTCATAGCCTGTGATTTACTCCTGTTCTTGTATCCATCTCCCCTTCGTGTTCTTTGTTTGGACATAGTTTTATCTCCTGTGTCTGTGGCCTTTTGTTCTGCTGGGATTTTCATGATCCTTCTTCCTTCGCCTGCCTCCTCCCCGTTCCCGCAAACCCCCAGAGCCCTGTTGGGCCTTCGTTCTCTCTTGGTCCCCAGTTCCTTGCCCTGCCCCTTTTTTGCACTTGCTGCTTCTTGCCCGGCTGCCTGTCTCTCCCGTCCCTGTCTGTTCCACACACTGCTCTACTTCTCCGTGTCTTCTGGGTCCATCTCATGTACCTACAGGGCTCCCTCAGCAGTGGCCCACGATACAGCTGAGAACAAGCAGACATGTTGAACCCACCCGTAACCACTCTTGTAGACGAATGGATTACCCGCCAAATTGTTAGGCATACATGTGTTTTTACGGCAGCGGATGCCAGGGCTTCCAGTTTCCTGGCCGCCATGCAGAAGCATGAATTGGAACGTGGAAATAGAACATTCGATGAGAAGCACTAAAGTGGAATTTTAAGGAACCATGGGCTTTTCTGTCAGACATAGATTGAAGTTTCTGTTCTTTTGCTTATTAGCTTTGTGGCTTTGGGCAAATTCATTCATTCATTCAACAGATACTTATTGAGCACCTATGATGTGCCTTGTTTAGTTTTTAGGGAGCCAGTTAATAGCCCTCTGTCTTCCCCTTTTATGTTCATAACCAATTGAGAAATAAGACCTAGAGAGGAAAATATTAGCTTTATCGAGTGATGAAAGCCAGATTGGAGGGTGTGGCTTTGATGTGCAGCCACCCTAGGTTTACTAATCTTCTCCCCTGAATTAGACTGCAGGCCTGCCTCTCTTCTCTACCCAGCACACAAGCCAGTGTAGAGGGTGGGTGTGGAAGAAGGGCTAGCGGGAAGAGAGTGGAAAGGCCCATGGGCTTGGCAGGGTTGAGCATTCTTAGTCTGTTCTCCTAAACTCACTGCTCAGGCAAGCCTGGCAGTCCTCCTCCCCAGGGAAGGGTTGAGTGAGAAGGCTGAGAAAAAGGCACTTTACTCTCCCATCCAGGGAAACAGGAGGGGTGAGTTTTCCCTCTTAATTGTAAGCATTACACTTAATCAGTGATTGCCATAGTAAGCAAAATTAATATTGCTGCTATGTTTCTTCACCTGTAGAATACAGACAATCATACCTATCTCTTACTGTGGCTGTGGGGACTAGAATGACATGAGATACTATTTACAAAGAATATGAGTCCCTGTAAACTGTCCTGCTTTGGTCAGGACCAGCCTGAAGTACAAATGGTCATTCAGGAATCTGATACGTCTTTGTTGCCCTCTCTCTCTTCTCTTTCTGAGCCCTAATTTGGTCATTTCTCCCCTCCTCATCCCCGTTAAAAAAAAAAAAAAAAAAAATAGGAAGTGGGAATACCGGTCCTAAAGTTTTGATTTCCAATACGCACACTGGCCAAATCTTTTCTAATCCTGGCTTATGTGTTTTAGAAAAACTCATTAATTTGGACAAAGAAAGCATTTAGAACAATTAAGTCTACTTTAGAACTACAAAACCGGTTGTACCTGAAGGGTCACTAAAGTACAATATGTAGTCACAAACAGGTATTATTATTTGTGAAATATATGTCTTGATTCCTCACATTTATTGTTGTTATATTAACTTCAATGATACTCGTGTGTTTCTCTTTTACCATAGAAAATAATTGAGGTGAGCCTTGAAACCACAATGATGAAGCTAAGGAGTTTTGGGAAAGATCTTTCAGGGCATTTGGACTTTATGTTCAGCAGGAACATAAAGCAGGAGTCTGTTGACGATAACTGACAACACGATCAGGTTTGTATTTTAGGAAGAAGTCATGCAGCAGCACTTGGAGAGTGGAGTGGAGGAGCAGGAGGAAGCGAGCCCGGGAAAACAGGTGGGAGGCTCTGAGTGAGTCAGGTGAGAGGCTCACCTCAGGTAGTGGAGATCAAGGGCAGGGCCACATTGAAGAGGGTTTAGGAACAGAATTGGCAGGGTTTGGGTGAGAGGGGGAAAGAGAGTTGTATCAGATAAAAAGACTGTTTTTTAAAATTACAGGATTTCAAATGGTAGTCCTGCCAGAGGCCCTTTCCCAGCAGGATTAGAGGGTTAAAATGGGGAATCCAGCCTAGGAAGACAGTTGGAGCCAAAAGAAAGATGGAGTTGGCCAATAAAAGGGGTGGACCACTCCCCCAGGAGGGAGCTGGAGAAGGAACCCCCTGCCCAGCCAGAGCTGCAGGGTCTGGCATAACACAGTGATTGCCTGCACTGACTGCAAAGAGAGAAGAGGAGAAAGGAAGGCAGAAAAAGAAGTCACTCTGTTAGGGACATTTGGGGGCCACATGCTTTCGAGAATGTGAGGATGTTATAAACTCTCCTCACTCTTGCATAATTATGTCTACCCAGTTTTGTTTTGTTTTTTTTTCAAACACAGATCTAGCAAAAGTACTTCATTAGATACGTTGCTAGATGTTATTTGTATTGTGGACTGTATCTTTATCTCTGGGGTTTTTTTAATTGGATTCTTCTTTTGCCTTAAATTGCCTGGGTTAGAAAGAATTCAGTCCCTCGACAGGCTCTCTCCTTGTAGTCTGTTTTTATAGGATGCTACAAGAACTCTTAGATTTTAAAAACAAAGATCTAAAAACTGTGAATAAGAAAAGATCAGTGAATACTCTTGCAAAGTGGAAGGGGAAGGAGAGGGGAATGATTTTATGGCTTTAGAACAGTCCATGATGTTCTTCTCACCCTTTTATATCTATATATTGTCTAAAGGATTTTCTTGATTGAACGTAGTGCTCTGGTCCCTCATAGCAGAGCATTATTGGCATATCAGTGGTGAACATATGCTTTAAATTTTAGAAGTGATTATATAAGGCAGTGAAAAACTATTTCCTCTGTTGAAAGACTAAAACTTTTCTGTTCATTTCATAGTTTTTAAAGACACTCAGTATTGGAGTGGATAGTTTTTAACTAATGACATGTTACAAAGCTTTTGTTCTTATTTATAGAAGCAGTGTACAAAGCATTGTTGTTGTTGTTGTTGTTGTTGTTTGAGGTATTTTGTGATGCTAAACTGCCCAGCACCACTAGAGATTCAACAGTGAATCAGCAATTTCTGCCAGCTCCCCCTGAGACTTTTTTTAATGTTTATTTATTTATTTTGACACAGAGAGAAATATGTCACGTGCGCATACGTGAGCAAGTGAGGGGGGGGATAGAGACAGAATCCCAAGCAGGCTCCGTGCTGTCGGCACAGAGCCCGATGCAGGGCTTGATCCCACAAACCATGAAATCATGACCTGAGCCGAAACCAAGAGTAGGACTTTACCAACTGAGCCACCCAGGTGCCCCACCCCTCAAAGACTTTTTCTGTGCACCCATTTTGTGCAAAGTACATGATAGGAGCTGAATACAGTACGTGTTTATGGATTGTAGGCTCCCTGGTGGTTCACTCATCTTCCCAGGCCCCTGTGCCAAGAAAAATGCCAGGCATCATTCCAATTCCATATACATGTTAATTCACTTAATCCTTAGAACGACCCTATGAGTTAGTTACCTGCCGTTTTCTTTTTGTTTTTTGTTTTTTTTTTTAGCCCCATTCTGTGGCTGAGAAAATAGGGGCATAAGGAAAAAAATTGACTTGCCCAAAGTTTGATGACTACTAAATGGCTGAGATAGGATTCAAACCAAAATAGTCTGAAACTGCAGCATCCATACTGTAATCATTACACTGTGCTTCCCATTCTGCTCAGGCCATAACTGTTGAATTTGTGAAGAAATTTCTTAATAAAGTCATAACAGGTTGAGAAGCCCAGAGTGATTGGCTGGTGGTAAGCTATTAGAACTGCAACGTGGGTTTTAACACACTTGATTATAATTCACATCAAATTTAAACTTCGCGTCTGTCAGGTGTGTGAGTGAGTGCCTTGCTCCAGCTCTTCTCCAGAATTCCCCTTGCCAACATTTCCCCCAACCAAAAGTACCCCGGTTTTGTCTTTGGACCCAGCTCCTTGTTTCAAAGACTCAAGCCGCAAGGAGCTGGCAGGAGAGGCTGAATGGGCTGACAGTCAGTGGGGGCAGGAGTCAGGAATGACAATGTGGCTTGAAAGGCTGCATGGCACTCACTCTCCCTGGAAACGCTCTGTCAGACTCAGGAAGTGTGATTTAATCCTGGTGGAGATAATTCTATTTCATACCCTAGAGTGGATTTCTAACAGAATTTTATTTTCAGTCTTGCCCTGGGAAGCTTTACCAGTAAATAATTTGGAGGGCATTATATTTGCCCTGGTAGCTGAACTACACAAAATAGGGGTTTGTTCTTCTGCCAGCCTACGTCCTGTTCCCTTAAAAGGCTCTTCAGAGGGGACCTGAGAACCTGCTGCCCCGACAGAAGATGCCTGGACCGTGGCCCAGCAGTGCCCTCCGCAGGGTTTGGGGGAGGAGGGAAGACTGTAATGAAATCAAAAGAGCCACTGTTGATCTTGAAAGAACATCAGCCGTACCGATGACACAAGGATTCTTTTCCCCCGTCAGCTCTGAGACCCATCTTTTGGTATTTGTTGTGAGGCAACCCTAGGCAGAGAGACTAAGGGAAAAAAAATAGCAAATATGCATAAGGGACTTGCTGAGTTCTAAGTGCTTTGTAGGCCTTACCCCACTTAGTCCTTATGTCGAAAGCACTGCTTGAATCCCCCTTTTATAGATGATGAAACTGAGGCACAGAGAGGTGAAATAGTTCCCACCAGTTCACACAGGTAGGAAGTGGCAGAGCCAGGATTCACTCCCAGGCAGTGTGGCTCCAGAATCCATGCTCTCACCTCGAGTCATGCCCTTTCCTTGGACTGTCAACTGCTCGGAGACACCATCTTGTTCGCAATTAGACAGAAACTATTGTTTCAAAAAACAGGGGCTCCATATTTGAATTAGCAAACCCAGAGGTTTGGTATTCTCTCCAGAGTGGTTGAGAATCTCTTCTTTAACAAGATTTGGCTTTGGGTCAGGCAGGATATTTCTCAGATTACCTGCTAGATTAAAACCTGTCACCCCTGCCCTTGAGATGACTCTGGCACAGCCCCGCTACTGAGGTCCCGCTTGTCCAGCGGGTCCTCCTTCCCAACAACCCAGGTTGTTATGCCAAAAAGCAAGCAGCAAACCATTCCCCACGTCTGCACAGATGCTCTTTTAGCCCAGGTGAAATGGGGCCCCTTGGCAGCTAAGATGACTTTGAGTGACAGAAGAGATGCTGCCTGGCCACCTGCTACCTCCCTATTTAATGTCCCTTTCTGTCCTCAGGTGCCTTCTCTGTCTCCTGTCCTTACTCTCAGAATGCTGTTAACTAATCCTTTGTAAAGCATTAACTGATAATTAAGGAGCTAACTTCAAGTCCTTTGAGATAGGTCTCCTCCCTATCTTAGGCTACTTGATTTTGAAGAGTCTAGCCAACAGAGTTCTGGCAGTTCTCTCTGCTAGTAGGAAGCTTGGACTCACTAAAAAACTCCTCCAGATGAGTTCAGCTGCACTCCTGCCCCCAAAGTGGTCTTGCAGGATGAGAGAGAGGATGGCCTTTGATGGATCACAGGTAGCCACATCTCCTTTTCCCTTAGCACACACAGACCCCTTTTGCAGGAATAAATGTAGATGGGGTGCCAACCCCTTCTTATAGTATAGAACAGAGGTTTATAAGCTATAGCTTGCACCAGAATCACATGGGAGCTTGTTTAAAATGCATATTCCAGGATTCTGGACCCAGAGATTCTGCTTTAGAAAGAATACATTTTGGGCAAGTGCCCCTGGGTGAATGTGATATGGAGGCCTGAGAAATACTAGCATAGAGTCATCTCTCTACTTGCTGGTTTATTTTTTTAAATATAATTTATTGTCACATTGGCTTACATACAACACCAGTGCTCATACCAACAAGTGCCCTCCTCAATGGCCATCACCCGTTTTCCCCTCTCCCCTACCCCCATCCACCCTCAGTTTCTTCTCTGTATTTAAGAGTCCCTTGTGGTTTGCCTCCCTCCCTCTCTGTTTGTAACTATTTTTTCCCCTTCCCTTCCCCCATGGTCTTCTGTTAAGTTTCTCAAGATCCACATATGAGTGAAAACATATATCTGTCCTTCTCTGACTGACTTATTTCACTCAGCATAATACCTTCCAGTTCCATCCATATTGCTGCAAATGGCATGATTTCATTCTTTCTCATTGCCAAGTAGTATTCCATCGTATATATAAATCACATCTTCTTTATCCATTCATCAGTTGATGATGGACATTTAGGCTCTTTCCATAGTTTAGCTATTGTTGAAAGTGCTCCTATAAACATTGGGGTACACGTGCCCCTATGCATCAGCACTCCTGTATCCCTTGGATAAATTCCTCATAGTGCTATTGCCGGGTCATAGGGGTAGTTCTATTTTTAACTTTTTGAGGAACCTCCACACTGTTTTCCAGAGTGGCTGCACCAGTTTGCATTCCCACCAGCAGTGCAAGAGGGTTCCCATTTCTTCACATCCTCACCAGCATCTGTAGTTTCCTGAGTTGTTCATTTTAGCCACTCTGACCAGCATGAGGTGGTATCTCAGTGTGGCTTTGATTTGTATTTCCTTGATGATAAGTGACATTGAATATCTTTTCATGTGTCTGTTGGCCATCTGGATGTCTTCTTTGGAAAAGTATGTATTCATGTCTTCTGCCCATTTCTTCACTGGATTATTTGTTTTTCTGGTGTTGAGTTTGGTAAGTTCTTTATAGATTTTGGATACTAACCCTTTATCCGATAGGTCATTTGCAAATATCTTTTCTCATTCTGTCGGTTGCCTTTTAGTTTTGTTGATTGTTTCCTTTGCAGTGCAGAAGTTTTTAATCTTGATGAGGTCCCAGTAGTTCAGTTTTGCTTTTAGTTCCCTTGCCTTTGGAGATGTGTCGAGCAAGGAATTGCTGTGGCTGAGGTCAAAGAGGTTGTTGCCTGCTCTTTCCTCTAGGTTTTTGATGGTTTCCTGTCTCACGTTTAGGTCTTTCATCCATTTTGACATTTATTTTTGTGTATGGTGTAAGTGATCTAGTTTCATTCTTCTATATGTTGCTGTCCAGTTCTCCCAGCACCATTTGCTAAAGAGACTGTCTTTTTTCCTCTACTTTCTGGTTTAAAGGGGCCCTCTCTGAATGGAACTGGGATAAACTCATTGCTTCTCTCAGCCCCTGCTAAGGTACTTGTCTTCTGAGTCTATAATACGAGAGAGTCATTAGTGCAGTGAAACATACTTATTAACAAAACTCAGCTAAAGATTCAAGTCAATGAAAACCTCAAAAAACACCCTGATTTTGATAAATGTGTGATGGACAATGAAAGGAAAATAACTTTTGAATACCTGAAAACAGAGTGAAGCACATGTTCTTTGGAAAACCTTGACAGCTTATTCAAGATGTAGAGTCCAGGCTTGGCTACAGAGTACCGTGTTTAACCACAACAAAGTACAACTACTTAATGCATCTAAGTTTGTTGAATATTATCATTTTGCCTCTGTTTCATTGTCTTAGTGTCTCTCTCTCTTTTACACACACACACACACACACACACACACATGCACGAACACACAAGGAGAATATCGGAAACAAGTGCTTTTATGTATCCTTTTGACTCAGAATTAAAGAACCAGATAATCCCCTATAAAAATTCATAAACATTTCTTTATACATAGGTTAAAGATATTGCGGGTTTAGTTCCAGGCCACAGCAGTAAAGCAAATACCACAATAAAGCAAGTCAAATGAATTTTGTTGGTTTCCCAGTGCATATAAAAGTTCTGTTTACACTCTACTAATATTCTGCTAAGTGTGTGATAGCATTATATCTAAAAAACAAACAGTACAAATGCCTTTATTTAAATATACTTTATTGTCAGGGCGCCTGGGTGGTTCAGTTGGTTGAGCGTCCAACTTCGGCTCAGGTCATGATCTTGCGGTTTATGAGTTCAAACCCAACATCGGCCCTCTGCTGGTAGCGTGGAGCCTTCTTGGTATCCTCTGTTCCTCTCTCTCTCTGCCCCTCCTCCACGCTTTCTCTCTTTCTCTCTCTCTCTCTCTCTCTCTCTCTCTCTCTCTCTGAAAAACAAGCATTTAAAAAAATAAATACACTTTATTGCTAAAAGATGCTACGTCATCAGAGCTCTTAGTGAGTTGTAATTTTTTTGCTGGTGGGGGGTTTTGCTTTGATGTTGCCTGCTGCTCACTGATCAGGGTGATAGCTGTGGAGGCAATTTCTTAAAACAAGACAACAATGAAGTTTGACACATTGATTGAATCTTCTTTTCATGAATGATTTTTCTGCAGCATATGAGGCTGTTTGCAAGCATTTTACCCACAGTAGAACTTCTTTTAATGTTGGAATCAATCGTCTCAAATCCTGACACTGCTTTATCATGTAAGTTGATGCCATATTCTCAATCCTTTGCTGTCATTTCAACAGTCTTCACAGCATCTTCACCAGGAGTAGATTTCATCTCAAGAAACCACCGTCTATGCTCATTCATAAACAATTCCTCATCCGTGAAAGTTTTATCATGATTACAGCCATTCACTCACATGTTCAGGCTCCACTTCCCATTCTAGTTCTCTTGCTATTTCTACCACACCTGCTGTTACTTCTCTCACTGAAGTCCTGAGCCCCTCCAAGCCATCCACGAGGGTGGGAATCAACTTCTTCCAAACTCCAAATCATGTTGACAATTTGACCACGAATCATGAATGTTCTTAATGTCATCTAGAATGGTGAATCCTTTCCAGAAGGTTTTTAATGGACTTTGCCCAGGTCCACCAGAGGAACCATATATCTATATCTTTATGTGTTGTGTTAGGCATGAAACAACATTAATCTTGTTCTACATCTTCCAGGCTCTTGGGTGGAGTGAGTAGTAACTCAATGTCAGTGAGTAGTAATATTTTGAAAAGAATCTTTTTTCTGAGCAGGAATTCTCAACAGTGGGCTTAAAATATTCAGTAAATTATGTTATGAACAGATGTGCTGTAATCCACGCTTTGTGGTTCCATTTCTAGAGCACAAGCAGAGTGGGTTTAGCAAAATTCTTAAGAGGCCTAGGGCTTTCAGAATGATAAGTGAGCAGGGTGCCTGGGCGGCTCATCAGTGAAGTATCTGACTCTTGATTTCAGCTCAGGTCATGATCTCATGGTTCATGAGCTCAAGCCCCACGTTTGGCTCTGTGCTGACAGTGCTGAGCCTACTTGGGATTCTGTCTCTCTCCCTCTCTCTCTGCCTCTTCTCCACTTGTGCACTCTCTCTCTTTCTTTCTCTCTCTCAAAATAAATAAGTAAACACTAAAAAACATATTTAAAAAAAAAATAGTAAGTGCGCATTGGCTTCAGCTTAAAGTCACCAGCTGGATCAGCTCCTAGAGAGTCCTCCTGTCCTTTGAAGCTTTGAAGCCCGGTATTTGAAGCCAGGTATCTCTAGCAGTGAAAGTCTTAGATGGCATCTTCATCCAATAGAAGGATGCTTTGTCTACATTGAAAATCTCATATAGTGGAGCCCCCTTCATGACTTGACTTAGGTAGGTCTTCTGGATACCCTGCTGCAGCTTCTACATCAGCACTTGCTGCATTACCTTGCACTTTTATTTACTGAAATGGCTTCTTCCCTTAAATCCCTTGAAACAACTCCTGCTAGAATTAATTGCTTCTCTCATTTCCTACCAGTGTTCCTATTTTAGGAAAGAGTCATTAGTGTCGCCTTCAGCCTTCTTAGAATCGAAGAGAGTTGGGGTCTGGCTCTGGATCCGGCCTTGCATTAAGAGAATGTTGTGGCTGGTTTGATCTTCTATCCAGACCACTAAAACTTTATTCATATCAGCAATAGGATTGTTTTGCTTTCTTATCATTGGTGTGTTCCCTGGAGTAGCACCTTTAATTTCCTTCAAGAACTTTTCCGTTGCATTCACAACTTGGCTAACTGTTCGGCAACTTTTGGCCTATCTCGGCTTTCATCATGCCTTCCTCACTAAGTTTAGGTCATTTCTAGCTTTTGATTTAAAGTGAGAGACATGTGCCTCTTCCTGTCACTTGAACACTTGGAGGCTCTGGTAGGGTTATTAATTGGCCTAATTTCAACACATTGTGTCTCAGGGAACCAGAGAGGCCTGAGGAGAGGGAGAGAGATGAGGGGAACCGCTGGTTGGTGGAGCAGTCAGAACATAACACATTTATCAGTCACGTTTGCTGTTTATATGGGTACAGTTTGCGGCACCTTACAACAATTACAATAGTAACATCAAATATCATTTGTCACAGATTGCCATAATAAATCTAATAATAATGAAAACATTTGAAATAGTGCAAGAATTACCACGATGTGACCCGGAGACCTGAAGTGAGCAAATGCTGTTGCAAAAACAGCACTGTTGGACTTGGCTCGACGCAGGGCTGCCACAGACCTTCAGTTTGTTAAAAACAAAAGCAAAAACAAAAACCACTGTATCTGCGGAACATAATAAAGCAAAGTGCAGTAAAACAAGATATGCCTGTAGTGCAAAAATAATCTGTGCATAAATTATCTAAGGAGAACTGCTGACTAGATCATGAAGACTATCACTTATCTAGTTAAGAGAGGGCCTTGACAGAAGTCAGGAATTATATAACTGCTCTGATCAAGCCAGTTCTTCCTGTTTAGAAAGGGTACTCCCTTTTCTTATAAAAATGTTAACCATTTTTTTCTATTTAATCTGCTGAAAGCCTTTCCTAATCCATCCGAGTCCAGTGCCATGTTCTGGTCTGCCACTTATGTCTCTATTAAAGCTATAAAATATTAGTAACAGTTGTCAGAATTTCACCTTCAGTTAAACTCCCTGAGTCCTGTCTGCCCTGGAGCCCTCCTTGCCTTTAAGCCTACTTCCAGCTAATGTCAGATCTGGTTAACAGGTGCAGGGCAGAGCCAGACCGGGATGGTGGACAGGAGAGACTCGTCTTCTAGAAGTTGGGTTGGAGTCTTCAGCTGTATGATCTTACATAGGTCATTTCATTTCTCTGTGCTTTAGTTTTCTTGTCCAGAACATGAGAGCAACAGCATCCACTCCAGAGAACAATTGTGAGGTTTAAGTGAGGTAATTATGCAAAATGTCACACAGGTCCCGTGCCTGGCAATAGTAGGTGCCTGTAAAGGTCGAGGTCTTGCCCTTCTTTCTCAGGCAATAGGGAGAGGATTGAGCTAAATGACTCCCAGAGGCCGCATCTAGCGCTAGCCATCTGCTTCTGGGAGAGCAAGTGAGTATAGGGTGCAGGGAAAACAAAGGAAAAAATACTGACCTACTACGATTCAAAGATCTCTGTGAAATCATTTCAGACCATGGAAAATACAGTGAAAACAAACAAACACCAAGAAGGCAGGAAATGAACGTCACCTTGACCGTTTGGTCCTGAGAACCGGAAAACTAAAAAATTCAGTTTCCTCAGCTGCTTCCAGGAAGGGTTAGGAGAACAACGTTTGATTAGCCTGACAATGATCTTTAATATTGATGCAGAGCAAGCATGGCTTAACCAGACCAAAAAAAAAATTTAAGTGTTAATTTTACATACGTATTTACTTTTTCATGATGGAAGATCAGGGCAAGGAAATGAAACGCCAACCCAGTGTGTCCCCAACAAGCTCTGAGTTCCTTCGCCTACTCTGCACTCAGAGTGGGAGGATTGGCCGTCAACATGTATAGAGTGCCCAGCTTTGTGGAGCCTTGGTCTGTACTATCCTGCTAACACGTACTGAAACTACAGTTGACCATCCCTGAGTTATGGAGGGGACACTGGAGCCCAATGTCTGCATGTCTCTGCTCCCTGTTTACCTGCCACCCCTGTTGCTGAACCCAAACCTGACAAATCAGGAAGGTCGCCAGAAGGTTGGGAGTCTGGTTTCCCATGCAAGGATAAAATAGCCATCTCCTGTTTTGAAATGAACAAGATGAGGCTTATTCATCACGTTATCAGGCTTGCTGACCGTGTTGCAGCCGCCAACTTTCACGGCCATTTGGCCACAGGCTGAGAGATACACTACTGGGGCTCCGCAGGCCCAAAACAGGGATGCTCAAGAATCCTTCAGTTGTCTACTGTCTGTGGAAATCCGGAAAATACCACTGCTGGTAATCAGGCTCCTTCCATCATTTTCTTGCACCGGTGTCACTTGTAGGGGAGCAGGCAGGGCAAAAAAAACATGACTGGAAGGTAAAGACAAAATGGATGGTTGGGTTACTCTTCTGAGGTGTCCTCTGACAGATAAGATGAATCGCGCCAGGTCAGCACTATGCCTGTGACAGAGTGAAGGAAGAGCCTTGTGAACACTCTCAAGAGTTTGAAAAATGCCATAATTACACTCCTTGACTTTTGGGTGGATCATAATAACTGCCACTTATTGAATTTTTAAAATGGGCCAAGCACTACATCAGATGCTTTTACACGTGTTAGCTTATTTAATCTCCACAGTAACACTATTAAGTAGATGCCGTTTTCCTCATGTTCTGGTTTGTTTCTGGTTAATGACTCTTCCCCACCCCTCACATTCTCTCCCTACCTACTACAAGCTCCCAAGAAGAAGAATACATTAAAGCTTATTATCTGCCTCCCCACGGCACCATCAGGCCAGTGTCATCTGGCCCTGTGTGTCTTTGTTTCCAGTATTTACCACGAGAAGCCAAACCCCGAAGATAGAGTTTCACCTGGACATAACAGCTCTGTGAGATTATGATCTGTCTCAAGCTCCTGCCCCTCCCTAACCCCCCAAACCCTTTCATTAGCCCTCAGTAACTTACAGTCAGTCCACAAAATCTGCCTCTTCTTTCCTGCCTCTTGCTCTGGTGTCTCTTTTCCTCAGAAGACCACACCACTTCATCACATATTTGCTTACAAGTCACCTCCTCCCAGCTCTTACTTGACCTCCGTATCTCCTCTTTCCTTAGCCTGCTCTGTGTTGTATGTTCACACATGCATCTGTTATTTTCTGTCTACCCACTGCAACGTACACTTTGTGAAGTCAGGGACTTTTGTTCATCAGTACATTCCTAATACCCAGAATAGTACCTGGCATGTTATCTTTGCTCAATAAATACTTCTTGAATGAAGTAATCCATAAGTGAGGAAACTGAGCCATGGAATGGATAAGCAGTTTGTCCCTGGTCACACTGCTGTGAAACAGCCAACCCATGTCTGTGTGATCGTAAATCCCTGGCCCATAAGCACCATGTTGTCCAGCCTCTTGATGGATTGTGTGAATGCAACATAAACAAGAATATTCTGACTGAACTGGAGTAATCAGTGTCAATATAGGGAACTTAACTGGAGAAGATCCTACAGGATGAAAACTTACTGTTGTTTTTTTATTGCAATGTGCGATATTGTGATTTAGAAGAAAAGCATGTTTATGGCCATTCAGGTGACCCAAAAATATATTTCTCGTATATATCTGGTCTTAATCCACAGTTCCTGACTCAAAGCTCCTCTAAAACTGTTAGAATTTCCTAAGTAATGAGAGCAGTAAAGGTTTTATTTGGAGAGCCCTTAAGATGGGGGCTGGTTGCCAGCATAGCCAACCGTGTGATTAGAGGGTTAGCACTTTAAGTGCCAACCCCCCTCCCAACCTTCAGGGAGGGGAGAGAGGCTGGAGGTACATTCAGTCACCAGTGGCCAATGATTTAGTCAATCATGACTGTGTAAGGAAGCCTCCACAAAAACCCGAGAAGACAGGGTTCGGAGAGCTTCTAGGTTAGTGAACACAAGGTGATTTGGGGAGAATGGCAAGTTCCAAGAGGGCATGGAAGCTCCACGTGCCCATAACTTGCCCTGTGTATCTCCTCATCTGGCTGTTGATTCATATCCCTTAACATCCTTTGTAATAAATCAGTAATCTAGCAAGTAAATGTCTTTTTCTGGGTTCTGTGAGCTATTCTAGCAAATTAATTGAACTCAAGCAAGGGATTGTGGGAACCTCTGATTTAGAGCCATTTAGGCAGAAGTACCAGTAACAGCATGGGCTTGCGGTATCCTGAGTTCGAGCAGGTAGCTGGAGCCTCCAGTTTGTAGCCTGTCAGCCAGAAGCACAGGTACCATCCTGGGTGTGTGACTGGTATCTGAAGTGAAGGGTGGACTTATAGGACTGAGCCCTTTACCTTTGGAATCTGATTCTGTCTCTGTGTAGGTAGTGTCAGAATTGAGTCAAATTGTAAGACACCCGGCTGGTATCTAGATCACTGTTGGTGTGGGGAAGCCTACACACACACACACACACACACACACGTTGGAATTTGGTCCAGGAACCTCATTTACATTAGGAACAGTTTTTTTGAGTTGTCACCAAGCAAAGTACAAGTAATTGATAATTTGAGGAGCCAGCAATAAAATCAGTATCCTTACAACATGAGCACATTAGACTAGATAAAAAGCAATTTATTAAATTTACCTTTTTTTAAAATTTTTTTTTAATGTTTATTTACTTTTGAGACAGAGAGAGATAGAGCATGAATGGGGGAGGGTCAGAGAGAGGGAGACACAGAATCCGAAACAGGCTCCAGGCTCTGAGCTGTCAGCACAGAGCCCGACGCGGGGCTCGAACTCACAGACCGCAAGATCATGACCTGAGCCGAAGTCGGCCGCTCAACCGACTGAGCCACCCAGGCGCCCCTAAATTTACCTTTTTAAAAGAAGATGAAAGCAAGATCATGACCTGAGTCGAAGTCAGACGCTTAGCCGACTAAGCCACCCAGGTGCCCCAGGAATGATTTTTTAATGGCAAAGAAGGAGAAATTAAAGATAGTGTAAAGGATGTCAATTTTTAATTGAAATACTGTTCATACATTTGTTGTATCAGTTTTAGGCATACATCGTAGTCATTCCATATGTCTATAAATTAAGTTGTACTTAACCACAAGTGTAGCTATCATGTGAAAGCACACAACAGTATTACTAAAGGATTGACTCTAGTCCATTGGCTGTACCTTGTATCCCTAGGACTTACTCATTCCGTAGCTGGAAGCCGGTATCTCTCTCTCAAAGGTGTCAATTCTTTATCTAACCTAAGTATTTTGGTGGTAAACACAATTACCTCTTGTTCAACATGTGTAAATTGGCGGTCTGTTTTTCTGTGAACACTGCTTAAAGCATCATTACAAATGATGTCATTACATTAATAAGTTCAGTTTCATTCTTCACTCACAAAAAAAAAAGAAGAAAATGAAAGCTATACCTGTGTCAAGAGAAGCTAGAAAGTATCCAGGTAGACTATTGCACGTTCATGCTGCAAAGCAGCGAATGCCTATGTAGCACATGGAATGGAAGCAGTGATGGAATTGGAAAAGTAGACCTCAGAATGCTACATACACAATGATGACAACTCTGAAAATTCTGTGTGTTAGCAGTGGAATTGTAAGAGACCTTAAGTTCATAAATAGCTGTTGATTCTAGTGTTTAGGATTCATTTGGTTATTTCACATTATTTTTGATATTTAGATGTTTCTGTTTAACTGTTAATACTCAGATGATCAAATATCCATAAAAAAGAAGAAATGCAATGTACCACATTGTGAGCCAAGGAATACGTCATCCCATCTGCTACTCATCCTTTTCCTTTCTGCCGTCCACTTCCACTGGTCGTGGACACTCAGCACTGCCTTTCCTCCGGCTTCACCCGAGCTTTCTGGTCCCCTGACTAACCTCTACATGTTACAGACCACCTGCTCTCCAACTGCATTTTCTTCCTCCCTCCCTTGATTATTCACAGATGCTTCTCCCTCCAGTTTTCAGAGCTGTTTCCTCACTGCTCTTGCCCTCCTCCTCTGTGGCTGAGGTCTTTCACCTCCCCTTCCCATTCTGGAGTACTTGCTCACCTGGCCCTTCCTGTGGCATTGCCCTCATCCATGTCTCACTGTGTCTGCTCCCTGTGCTTCGGTGCTCTTAGCCCTGCCAGCGCAAATGTTGTTTCTGCCCTGACGTGATCCATTCCTCGTCTGACTCTGCATTTGCTATTCTGTGTCTTTGTTCTTCCCATACCAGTACAGATTCTTGGTAAATACACTCTGGCTGGGGCACCTGGGTGGCTAAGTCGGTTAAGCATCTGAAACTTGGTTTCGGCTCAGGTCATGATTTCACAGTTCAGGGGTTCGAGCCCCACATCAGGCTCTGCACTGATGGTGCAGAGCCTGCTTGGGATTTTCTGTCTCCTCTCTTTCTGCCTCTCTCTCTGTCAAAATAAATAAACTTAAAAAAAATTTTTTTTGAATCCACTCTGGCTACTTGAAATAGGAAAAGAATTTAGTGAAAGGCTATTGAAAGCTAAAATTATGTGATTTATAAGAAATATATTATTTGGTCATTTGAATGAATGAATGAAATGAATACATTTCTCATATGTATTTAGTCTTGGTCCAAGATTTCCAGCTCAAGGCTCCTAAAACCCTTGGAATTTCCTGTGATAGGGCAATGAATGAGTCTTGTGTTACAGTAACGAAGGTGACTTTCGGGTCCTAGTTGCCAGGAGGACCAACCCTGTGATTAGAAGGTTGGAACTTTCAAGTTCCCCCCAAACCCCATCTCGGGGGAGGGAAGAAGGTCTGGAGGTTGAATCAGCCAATGGCCAGTGACTTAGTCATTACTATATAGTAAAGTCCCCATAAACACCCAAAAGGACTGGGTTCAGAGAACTTCTGGGTTGGTGGACACTTGGAGATTGGGGACAGTGGTGTGCTATACCTCCCCCTTCCTCTGACTATTCACGTCCTTTAATAAATTGGTAAACATAAATGTTTCCCTGAGTTCTGTGAGCTGCTCTAGGAAATTAAAAGAACCTACCGAGGAAGTCATTCTAACTTCCAGGCTATAGCCTGTCAATCAGAAATACAGGTTTAATAGCCTGAGGCTTGTGACTGATGTCTGAAGTAGGGAGTGAGGAGCATTCTCATAGGACTGGTCCTTAAACTTGTGGATGCTGGTACTATCCCCAGATAACGTCAAAATTGAGTTAAATTCTCAGTCATGCTGCTGATATCTGAGAATTGCTTGGTACTGTGTGTAGGGACACCATCCACACTCCTCCCCCCTCCACACACACACACACACACACACACACACACACACTTTGGAATTGGGTCTGGGAACCTTAAAAGAAGAGCTCTCAGAATTACTGAGAAAGCCAGTGAGGTTGGACTAGAAAACATGGAGGGACAAGATGGGAGCAGAACAGTTAGGGCCATGGCCAAAATTCCATGGCCACAGACCTGGTTTGGGAAGACACTTCTGCCACTGCTACTGGAGAGCGAACACTGTACCTGCCACTGCGAGTACTGGACAGGAGTCTCTTCAATGGCACCTTTGTCACAGAAACCGTTTCTTCTCCAGAGTTGCTTTTCTACACCCCTGGCTCTTGGTCAGATCTAGGCAGAAACATCTGGCCAAGTCACTGGCCTGTCCACGAGCTGCTGAGGGGACCTAGAAAGGAGTCTCACTTAGGCCATGAGAGCTGGGCTCTGCTTGCTGCCACAGTTCATACGGTAAGAAATTGCTCAAACAGATTCTAGGCAGGAACAAAACCCAAAACACCACATGGCCCATTCCCAATTCATGACAGTTGTTTTAATAAACTTTCTGCAACTTCCTTAAGTCCTTGAAGCTGTTTCTTCTAACCTCTCCCTCAGCAAGAACTCTGGAACGTAGTTCAATCCCAAATTAAAACATTAGGGGTCACAGATATCTATACAAAGACATCAAACAGCATGATTTAGAACAGAAAGAAAAGGAGTCAATCTAAATTTCTAACAGAGAAGAGTTAATTGAATTATGAGCTAGCCATAGAATTAAATATAGGCAGTCATTAAAAATCATGGAATTTTAAAAACTTTTTATAACACACAAAACTATAGCTAACCAGAATTCTACAATATTTATATATAAGCTCTCACAATTATGTATGTGCATATGTGATCCTGTTTTCTAGTAAAATATAAATGTTTATATAAAGACATTCACTGAAAGAGAATACACCAAAATTTAACAGATTGATGAGATTGGAAAGGTTACTTTTTTTCTTTATGCTTTTTGTGGTTTACACAATGAGCTGAAAATTATTAGCATTTAAAAGAAAATCCACTGGGAGCAAACTTCCAGTGGCATCATTCTTATCCTTTGTCGTGTTCTCAAAAAATACAATTTTTCCCAAACCAACCTCAAAAATACTCAGAATTCTAACTCTTTTCTCCTGGTGTTGAAAGAATTCACTCTTTTCTGTAGAGTAAGTTCCTCCCTCACCACCAGTTCCACTGATCTTTATGTTCACATATAGATCATTCATTCCATCCTATAAACCTTTTCCCCAGCCTGCTTCACTCACCCAGCTCCTCCTGGAGCTCTCTTCCCCTTTGGGCTCACTCTTCTCCTGACCTGTATTTTAGCCCAAAGATTCACTGGAATAGCTATCCCTGAGGTGTCCATTACTCTTCTCTTGGCCAAATCTGATGATCTCTATCTTTGTAGCTTTCTTGGCTATAAGAAATATTGATTCGTTATCTTTGACACACTTTGGGTCATAGGCTAAGTCAGGTGACCTTGTGGGTTTCTTATTTTTCTAAAATAAGAAGATGCGCTCTTAAGCACTTTATCTGACTTTGCTTCCTGTTAAGCCTTATATCTATGCCGTTTTTCTCCCTGTGTCTCCGGACTATTCCTCCACCTCAGTGTTTGCTCCCTCCCGCATCTTCCCCATTTACCTGTCTACAAAGTAAAACCAGTATCCTAATAAACAGGACTGTTGATTTTGAAACCTGTGACCTCCACAGAGACTACCTGCTTAAGCCAGCTCAGCTTTGACAGTGGCCTCTAGTTCTCCAGCTTTATCCATGACCCTGGAAGCTCTGCAGAACCTTCCCTGCAGCTCTGTCCCTGCCGTTCACGAGCTGTCTCCAGCCTCCACCTCCACCAGCAAGAAGCTGTTTGAAAGCCTAGCTTTCAGGCAGGTACCTCAGAGTCAGACTCTGCTTTTCTGCCCATTCCCTGCACTTGCAGCCCTAGTTGGGCTCCCCATCTGGCTTTTAATCTCTCCTTCACGTGCCCCCTGTTGGATCGCTCTCAGCTTCATGGTTTCTTACCTTCAAAACAATCCAGACCCCAAAGGTCTTGGCCCACATTGTGTGTATGGAGTTCCCACTAGGCCAGAAGTTGAGTTCAGACTCCCCAAATTAACTATATTTCTTCATACATGCCAGTGTTATGTTTCAGCCAACAGGACTTGGGCCTGTGGTGACCCACATCTACAGAGCAACAATCCTTTTGTAACCATTGATCCTTGATCCAGCTCATCTACCCTCATGACTTTATATTAGCCCTGACCTCTTTCTGTTTTCTTGACCTATAACTTGTATTATCCTTAGTACATCTCTTGGATTTTCTGCTCTCAGAGAAAGTTTATTTATTGGCTCGTTAATTCATCTAGCAGGCACATATTGAACACTTAACAGTTGGCACTACAACTAGTCAGAGGCTAGTCAGGGAGTTAGACAAAATCAAGGGCTACGTCAATTAGTACACTTTTTATTACTAGTGACAGAAGTCCCGATTCGTGCTGTCTTAAGTAAAAATGGAATGTATTCCCTCACATACCTGGCAAGTCTAGAGATAGATCTGGTTTCCTTCAGGCACAGCTGGATTCATGGATCATAAATGCTACCTTTGGGACCTGGCCTGTCTTCATCTCTCAGTTCTGTTCTCTTCTGCTTTGTGATGGCTTCATTCTCAGGGTAGCAAGAGAAGTGTTAACAGTGCCAGGCCTACATCCTCCAAGGTTTTCGTATAGCAGAAAAGTCACTGCTCTCTCAGCAGCCCCAACAAATGTCCCGCTCCATCTTGTGGTTTTCTCACTGGATTAGGTGCTCTTCCCTGAACAAGTGACTTCTGTCAGGGGAATTTGATGCCAGGACTGGTCAGACTGGAGTCATATGTCCTCTCCTTATAGTTGGTTATGGAGTCTACCCAAGCACTTAAGTTGAGAGAGAGAGAGAGAAATACAGTACAATGGTTCCCTGAAGAAAAGGCAAGTGGATGTGGGATGATTTTCTAAAAACCTGTCAGTTACAGATGAATGGATAAAGAAGGTGTGGTTTATATATACAATGGAATACTACTTGGCAATGAGAAAGAATGAAATCTGGCCATTTGCAGCACCGTGATGGAACTGGAGGGTATTATGCTAAGTGAAATAAGTCAAGCAGAGAAAGACAGATACCATATGTTTTCACTCATATGTAGATCCTGAGAAACTTAACAGAAGACAATGGGGGAGGGGAAGAGAGGAAAAAAAGTTACAGAGAGAGAAGGAGGCAAACCTTAAGAGACTCTTAAATACTGAGAACAAACTGAGGGTTGATGGGAGATGGGGGAGAGGGGAAAGTGGGTGATGGGCATTGAGGAGGGCACCTGTTGGGATGAGCACTGAGTGTTGTATGGAAACCAACTTGACAATAAATTATATTTAATATAAAAAAAGCTGTCAGTTACAGCTTTTATGTTTATGCTAAGTGTGTATGATAGCGTTACAAATGGAGTTGAGTGTAGCAAATGGAGCATTCCACTCTATATACAATGGGCAAAAGATTCCCCACCCCTCCTTTACCCCTTCACTCCTTTGAGCAAAATTTAGTGAGTGCCTTTTGTTGTTCCAGGTGTAGAACATAGATGGTCCTAGAAGTTGCCCATAAGGAGCTTACAAAGTAGAAAGGAGGAAAGACAATAAAAGCAATGCCCCCATATTTCTTGAGAATGTCCATTTTAAGAAATAGAAATATGAAGAGTATTTCTGTGTTTTTTTAAAAAGACAAGATCAACCATTATATCGTTTAACATCTTTTTTACTTAAAATTCTGTTTTGTTCAATGCTTGGAATAAGTCTTTCTGATATGCTTCATTAAACAGTGGAAACTCCACAGTCCACAATTTAATTGTCTTGCCTAGGCTTCTGTAAAATGCAGGATCAAAACCTGTGCTTAATTAAAAGTAGCTTTCCTTCGCCAAAGTTTTCCTCAAGATGAATTTGCCATTTTTAAAAATTTTTTTTAATGTTTATTTATTTCTGAGACAGAGAGACAGAGCATGAGTGGGGGAGGGGCAGAGAGAGAGGGAGACACAGAATCCAAAGTAGGCTCCAGGCTCCGAGCTGTCAGCACAGAGCCTGATGCGGGGCTCGAACTCACAGACTGCAAGTTCATGACCTGAGCTGAAGTCGGACGCTTAACCAACTGAGCCACCCAGGTGCCCCATGCCATTTTTTTTTAAATACTTGATTTATGGTTTTGTGGTTTTATCGTATCAAGGACTTTGATAGTAAGGTGCCTCAAAATAGAAATAGAGGACAGAGATAAACAAATGAATACCTTTAATTTCCACTTTTAGCTTAACAATCTCTATTTCTGATCTGTAGCAGGTTGTTAATGCATCTCCCACCAATGGCCAGTCATTTCCCTGCCTGTATACAGACATTTCCATCAGAACATTCACAGTTTGTATGTTCAGGTAGTGAAATGAACACACATGGATATGTACATTTGTTTCAAAGGCAACGAACATGAAAATATTTTTGTGACATTGAAGACCCAACAAGCAATCTTTACATTATTTTTTAGCTGTAGGTTTTATTTTGTTCAGTTCCATGTAAAAAAGATTGAGAAATGCAACACAAATAAGCCAAGGATCAGGGAATACATTAATGCAGTGGTTCTCAACTAGAGACATTTGGCAATGCCTGGAGACATTCTTAATTGTCTTGCCTACTGGAATCTTGTGGGTAGAGGCCAGGGGTGCTGTTAAACATCCTACAATGTGCAGGACAGGCCACCACAATGAAAAATTATCCTGTCCAAAATGTCAGTAATGCCACTGTTGAGAAACCTTGCATCAATAGGATTTTTAGAATTCTGAACTCTGAAAGGATTCAGAACAATCTTGTAATTTAGGCATAAGACAAAACTAGAGGCGAATTAGAGTCATAGAATTAGAAGAATCCTGGAGCTGACAGGGAAAGTCATTGAGTCCACTCTCCCTGTACATATGGTAACCGAGTCCCAGGTAAAAAGTGACTGAAGCAATAGACGTCCTCCACTCCTAAACATGCGATCAGGCAACTTACCAAATCTCTCTGTGCCTCAGTTTCCTATTCTGCAAAAAGGGACAATAAAACTTGCCTCAAATGATTGCTGTGAGGAGTAATTAAAATAATGTGTGTGGACTGTTTAGTACAGTACCTGGCCACAGTGAGTTGTTGATAAAGAGTGGCAGTGAGAGCCTAGGTGGTGATTCTCGTTACTGTCCCAACAGTAAAGAGACAGTAATTGAACCCTGTTCAGTTCAACACTGTTGAACAGGGTTGTACCCTGTTCCCGACTCTCAGTCCCATGTTCTTTCTATTACAGTGTCTTCAGGGTCTGTGAAGAAAAAGTTATAAGGGCAACTCAATAGGGATCAAAGAAGATTGGTCTGGAGAGCAGCTTAGTAGCTGGTAATTTAAGAAAAACTAAACAAAAACTCTTCATAAAGACAGGGGGTAGGTAGGTAGCCACTTTAAGGAAGGCATAAAAAAGATTGGTTCCCACCTGAAACAGGCTACCTTCTCTCTTCCCAAAGTCCTGTGGATGGTGTGTCAGGTGGGCTTGTCTCCAGGAAGGGCGGAGCCTAGATCAGATAACTTATCAAACCCTGAGAGCCCTGACCGAGTCTTACAGCCCTGGCAGAATGTCCGTCCAGTCCATCGTCTATCAGGACAGTCTCTGAAATGCCGAGATGGTCAGACAGTATATCTGGAGACCCTTTCAACTCTAAGATTCTCTGATGTCTGATAAGTTTTGTGGACTATGTGCTGGAAAGATCATGTGACATTGTAGAAAATGCCCAGCAGGCACGTGTAGACAGCCACAAATCTCCTGTTCTTTGATTTGTGGAGTAAAAAAAAAAAATGCTTTATTAGGCTTTGCTAAGTAAATACGGGCACATGATTACAATGTTGTGCAAAACAATTTTTCTCAGAAAATAATAATAAATTATCTTACCGACAATTCCATGAAATAGGCTTCCTCTCATTTTCTTAAAAGTCTTCTAAAAAGTCTTTGCAGTTGCTCTAGGAGTTGGATTTCTGTTTCTCTTGTTACTTTTGCCAAATAACAATTGTTATTTCTAAATTGTTTTTAACCGGTGGCTTTTTATAAAAATTAGCAAAATTCAAAAGCATCAAAATCCCTGGACCACAAACACAGATTAAATTCTCGTGAGGGGAAAAAAAACCTCATTCATTTAGTAGCCTTCTCTCAAATATCCCATTTGTTGGCCTGGACTCCTAAAATGATTATATATACCCCACAAAAATACCCTACATAGTCATTTAAAGACATTTTCTTCTACATCTTACATGTCAATGCTCCAACCGTTATAAAGATTATTTTAGAAAATCAACAAGAACAAGTTGGTACGTGAGAAAATAGTGACTCATAGCTGACTTTATCTGTCTTCTGTGTATTTGTGTGACCCGCAAGCAATTGGAGAAGAGCAACACAACACAGTGGATCCTGGCTGAGCATCAGGCACTGTGCTAGACACCCTCTGGTAGCAGAGAAGTTAAGTTGTTTGCCTGGAGCCACTGGCCCAGAGAAGTTAAGTTGTTTGCCTCGAGCCACACAGCTGGTAAGCAGGAGAGCCAGCACGGAGCCCTGTCTACTCCTATGTGCATGGGGTTTGCTGCACACTAGATCTTGATAAGGAATAATTCAAGGCTTAGGATAATAAAAAGTCTCCTCTAAGATGTGACTGTTTTTAACTTTAAATGCCTCATTTAGATTAGTATTCTGTATGTTAATTTGACCTTCAACTTTTTTTTTTTTTTTTTAAGGTGTTGTGTAATGGACCAGGAACGTGTGTTCCTGTCTGCGTATCTGCCCTTCTCCTTGGGATACTAGGAATAAAGAAAGTGATCATTGTCTATGTTGAAAGCATCTGCCGAGTAGAACATTTATCCCTGTCCGGAAAGATTCTGTTTCACCTCTCCGATTACTTCATTGTTCAGTGGCCGGCTCTTAAGGAGAAGTATCCCAAGTCTGTGTACCTCGGGCGAATTGTCTGACAAATGACAACTTTCTTCTCTAGAATTTTGCAGTCAAACATATTTATCACAATTGGGGGAGAGAAAAACTACATGTTTATTATAAAGGTTTCTGAAGGTCCTGAGAATTATTGGTGGTGAGGAGTAAAAAATGTGTAACTCAGTAAAGAAACTGAGGGTGCTCTTATAAAACAAACGTTTATAAATCATTAAGTATTTATGCTTCTGTGCACCAAATTTCTTTTCTTTTTTGTCACTACCTGCAAGTTATCTGTTGACTTGACTTAGTAATATTTTTCCTACAACTAAATATAGAATTAGTATGATTAGTAACATTTCCTGTTCTGCAGCTCTTTGTTTTGTTTTGTTTTGTTTACAATATTCTGCATTGTAGCAGAGAAAGATATTTCTTAGTTTTTGTTCAGCTACAACAGGCTTTATTTCCTGTATGGAAGCAGTAAAGTCCCTAGTGAATCCTTTCAGTATAAAGGAAGCAGTTATATTAAATGGGCTTCATGACAATTTGCATTCCACAGGCTTCCAGAACCGTGAGCATACACCAGTATCTTTTTTTATTCTTTGGTTTTGCTTTGTGAGTAGTTGCCCTGAATCCAGAATATCTTTTGAAATGTCTTGTTTAATTGTTAAAATAAATTAAAAGGTGACTACTGTCATAGTAATAAAAACATGATTCTGTGTTTCCGGAATCCAAACTCAAAACATTTTTTTCCTTTACATTTTGTATTTGTTTATGTTAAGTTTATTTATCTATTTAGAATGTGTGTGCAAGCACATGACTAGGGTAGGGGCGGGGTGGGGGTAGAGAATGAGAGAATCCAAAGCAAGCTCTATGCCGTCATCCCAGAGTCCAGTAAGGGTTTTGAACTCACGAACTGTGAGATCATGACCGTAGCCGAAATCAAGAGTCGGACACTAAACTGAACCACCCAACCCCTGAAACTCAAAACCATTTTTACAGATGTTCAAGTGGAGGGGTGCCTGGGTGGCTCAGTTGGTTAAGCGTCTGACTTCGGCTCAGGTCATGATCTCATGGTCTGTGAGTTCGAGCCCCATGTTGGGCTCTTTGCTGACAGCTCAGAGCCTGGAGCCTGCTTTGGATTCTGTGTCTCCCTCTCTCTCGGCCCCTCCCCCACTTGTGCTCTGTCTCTATCAAAAATAAATAAATGTAAAAAAAAAAAAATTTTTTTTTAAATGTTCAATTGGGACCCCTGGGTGGCTCACTTAGTTAAGTGTCTGACTCTTGATCTCAGCTCAGGTCTTAATTTCAGGGTTGTGAGTTCAAGCCCCACATTGGGCTACATGCTGGGCATAGAGCCTACTTTAAAAAAAAAAAAATGCTTTAGTAAATTCACATTGTCATGGCTGTAACTGTCCCTAGCATTTTGGGATGTTTAGGCTTGGCAGAGTATATTTAAAAAAAAAATTTTTTATTTAACGTTTATTTATTATTGAGAGACACGGAGACACAGAACATGAGCAGGGGAGGGGTCGAGAGATGGAGAGACACAGAATCTGAAGCAGGCTCCAGGCTCTGAGCTGTTGCAGAGCCCGACATGGGGCTCAAACTCACAAACCGCAAATCCATGACCTGAGCTGAAGTCGGACGCTTAACCGACTAAGCCACCCAGGCATCCCTTGGCAGAGTGTAGTTTTACTAAGCATTTAGGTAAGTTCTCGCTGGCCAGGTATTCTTCTAAGCACTTGTCAAATATTAACTCATTTAATCCTAATAACAACTCAATGAGGTATGGACTATTACTATCCCCCTTTTACAGGTGACTTGTCTAAAATCACATGACCTTGGGGCGCCTGGGTGGCGCAGTCGGTTAAGCGTCTGACTTCAGCCAGGTCACGATCTCGCGGTCTGTGAGTTCGAGCCCCGTGTCAGGCTCTGGGCTGATGGCTCGGAGCCTGGAGCCTGTTTCCGATTCTGTGTCTCCCTCTCTCTCTGCCCCTCCCCCGTTCATGCTCTGTCTCTCTCTGTCCCAAAAATAAATAAAAAACGTTGAAAAAAAAAAAATTTAAAATCACATGACCAGAGGGGCGCCTTGGTGGCTCTGTCGGTTGGGTGTCCGACTTCGGCTCAGGTCATGATCTCGCGGTCCGTGAGTTCGAGCCCCGCGTCGGGCTCTGTGCTGACAGCTCAAAGCCTGGAGCCTGCTTCGGATTCTGTGTCTCCCTCTCTCTGACCCTCCCCCGTTCATGCTCTGTCTCTCTCTGTCTCAAAAATGAATCAACGTTAAAAAAAATAAAATAAAATAAAGTAAAATCACATGACCAGATTCAAGCCTAGGGCAGCCTAGCTTGAGAGCAAAGCCAGTTTCATGGGCATGTGGCCTGTGCAGCCACATAGGGACCCACACTCAGGAGGGCCCTGCACTTGGGTTAGTACTCTGCTGTCACTCTCAAATTTCTTAATACATATGGGACAAAGGACCCACGTTTTATTTTGCACTGGACACCACCAATTATTTAGTTGGTCCTGCTTGAGAATCTGTGACAACACGCAGTGCAGAGCCTGGCCTGGTGGCTCCTCAGCGAACAGACATTCCATTCCCCTTCTCCAAGCTCTCGCCTTTAACAAGGCAACAGACAGTGAGAAGAGCTCTTGTAGTGTTTGAGTTTTTATTTTTCCCTTCTAAATCTGCTTAATGAAGAGATCACTGTCAGTGAAAATAACTAGAGACTGACTGTCAGAGTACCTGAGATGCCGTGAAATTAAAATGCTGAGGCTGATTCAGCCTTTATTGTTCTCTCGGAACATCTCTGGCTAAAGTAGGAGCGTCTGTCGTCAGGACATTTTCCTAGGTGTTTGGCTGAGAAAACTCTCAGAATAAGGATGGTATTTTGCCACAGGTCAGCCTAGTGATAGTTCATTGTGTGCCTTGACTTTAATCATCAAATCTCAAGTGCTGTCCCTGCTTCCATTGATGGAAAGGCCTAGAATGTCAGATGAAATAAGCCTCTACTTTTCTAGACAGAAAGTGATCTTTTTAGGGATAATAGGTATATTTCTTCACCTTTCAATTTTTTTTCTGCACTTTGTTTAAGTGGCACTAGGTAAATAAGTGAAATTGGACCGTGTTCAGGTCAGTTAATGCCTGTCAGTGTGCCAGTGCAGCTTCCCCCGGGTCCCCACAGGTAATCCTGCCACAGAGAATCCCGTCAGGCCATGGAGAGTTGTAGAAAAGATGCCATAAGTTTTTCCAGCAATGTATGTCCCAGATGTTTTGCAGAGCCTTAACCTAGACCGTGGTTAGCCTGGAATGTCAGAGAAAGAATCTCGTGTGTGTGTGTTATCACTAAAAATTTAGGAAAATCTTCCTGGGTTCTGACTACTGTGCACACATTCAGAGTGAGGTTGGCTCAGCTCCAGATTATTTGGTAAACGAATACATGGTCTGGTGTGTGTTGTGTTGGTGTTATGGCTAACTCAGGTCCTCAAGGTCACATTTGCAAAGGGGGCTGGTTTGAGATGATAGTGGGGGCACAGCTTCCTTGCTGTGTCTTTCTGTGACATTAAAAAACAGTGCTGTAGTCTCGACTCAAACTGAGGATCAGGAACTAGCTTGTCTTTTCTGATTTCTCTTGAAACACTCTGGAATGTACCTCTTACTGGAAGAGACTGTTCATGAAAAATTAATTGCATCAGTCTTTAAATGAGAGACAAGGAAACCACACATCCTGCCCACACCTACTTCCCTGGAAGATTTTTATCTACAGTTCAGTTGTCCTAAAGGGTCTCAGCAGTTTGCCAGGGCAGAAAGTCTGACTGTTTCAAATAGGACATCCAAAAGTCATCACAGGAAGCTTTAGCCAGGAACTTAGAGTGCTGTGAAACCGTGTCAACAAGAGGAATGTTGTGCCATTTTAGACTGAAGAGCAAGACTGCTAAGAAGGAGATGACCCTCGCTTTCCCTCATAAAAGCAACTTAAAACATGGTGTTTATTTGGCCTTCCAAAGATAGATTCAAACTGAGAAATGTACTACCCCCTTACTGTGCAGTTCCTTAGATTGAATCAGTGCTTTATTTCTTCTGAAAAGCCCCATCTCACCAAAAGGAGTTTGACAGCAATGTATTAAGCCTCTTTTATCCACAATAAGAACATCTTTGTGAGTGTTAAAGAATATTGTCCTCGTCCATACAGTTCCTTATTTGGGGCCACGTGGAGTTTCTTCCCCGTGATTTTCAGCTCTGTCCAGCAGTGAGCAGACACCCAGATTTTCTTGTCTGCCCTGAACTTTCTTCTGTTCAGCCTGTCACTCTAGCACTCTAAAGACAAATTATCTACACTTACATTCTTGCTCCCAACTCACTTTATTTTTTTTAACGTTTATTTATTTTGAGAGAGAGCGTGTGTGTGTGCATGTGGGAGTATGAGCGGGGGAGGGGCAGAGAGAGGGAGAGAGAGAATCCCAAGCAGATTCTGCACTGTGTGCAGAGCCCGAGGTGGGGCTCAATCTCATGAGATGATCTGAGCCAGAACCAGCTGAGCCACCCAGGTGCCCCTTGCTGCCAGCTCACTTTCAACGTGGATTAGATATAGCTCTCCCTTTTCCCTCCAGAGTGGTTAACAGATCCTAGCCTCCACCCTATCTCTTAAGCAACAAACTTTGGAATCATTTTTGTTTTCTACTCTCTTTCCTTAATCTATATGTTACTGGTTGCCCTCGCCCCCGCCCGCCGCTTTCTATTAATGTCCCCAGAATTTTCCCTTGTCTTTCTGTCCTCTTGGCTCCTTGTCATCTGAATTCACCTATTTAATCTGCCTTTGGACTAGTTCACATCCACCCTTTCCTCTTCAGTCCCATGGTCACAACCTAAGCTAACTCTTCAACATAAATTCCTCATTTTATTAGCACATTTGTTGAGGAACTGAGGCATAGAGAGATTAAATATCTTATCCAAGATTTTATAACTAGAAAGTTGCAGAGCTGGGATTTGAGCCAAGGCACTCTAGCTCCAGCCAAACTTACCTTAACAGCTAGGTTAGGTTTAAAAAAAAAAAAAATTGCTAGGAGTGCCTGGGTGGCTCAGTCAGTTAAGCCATCTGACTCTTGATTTCACCTCAGGTCATGATTTCACAGAAGGTTTGTGAGTTTGAGTCCTGCATCACGCTCTGCACTGAGAGTGTGGAGCCCACCTGGGTTCTCTCTCTCTCTCTCTCTCTCTCTCTCTCTCTCTCTCTCTCTCCCCTCCCCCACTCACACCCACATGCCCTCTCAAAATAAATAAACTTAAAAATAATAATAAAAAGGCTAGAAAGGAAAGGAATAGGGTGCTGTGATGGAGGAGAAGGTATTGGGTGCTCTAGCAAGGGATATCGGGGAAGGCCTCTCTAAGAAGCACATTTTAGCTGAGATCTGAAGGATAAGCCTTGAATACTTGTCCTCCTTCCACTTCCCCTCCCAATTTACTCCCCACAAATTTTTCCCCACCTCCCACAGCCTTGTTTTAGCAACTTGTTCTCTAAACACCTCTGTGACATAGCCACCCATGCCGAAGATTAGCCCTGAGCTACATACCATCATATTGCAATACCTTGCACTTAGAAACGTGCTCCACTCTTGGTCACACCTGCCACAGTTTTGGACAAAATGTAGGCACTGACCAAACATAAATTCTCATACCTACAGACTTGGTCTAGACCTACTTAGTACAGCTCTTCTAGACCAGTATTCTCAAACTTTTTGGTCTCAGGACATCATTACACCCTTGAAAACTATTAAAGACCCCAACAAACTTTTGTTTATGGGGGATATATTTGTCACCATTTACTGCATTAGAAATTAAGACAGGGAAACTTTTTAAACACAAGAATACACAAGGACACATTCTGTTAGCCACCAGAGCAATGATATCCTCACACATCATGTAGCATCTAGAAAACTAAAATCAGGAGAGAATGAGCAGGAAAAAGGAAAATGACATCTTTGTATTATTATGAAAATAGTTTTGACCTCACAGGCCCCTGAAAAGGTCTTGAGGACCCCCTGGGGGTCTCTGGGCTACATTTTAAGAACGGTTGCTCTACACAATGGCACATCAATAACTTCTATCTCCTCTACCAGCCTTTAGTCAATGATCCATCTCTGTTACTAGTTTTTTTTTTTTAAGTATTTTTTTAATGTTTATTATTTTGAGAGAGAGACAGAATGCAAGTGGGGGAGGGAGGGACAGAGAGAGAGGGAGACAGAATCTAAAGCAGGCTCCAGGCTCTGGCGCAGAGCCCGATGCGGGGCTCAAACCCATGAACCACGAGATCATGACCTGAGCCGAAGTCGGACATTTAACCAGCTGAGCTACCCAGGCACCCCAGTGTACTAGTTTTCTATTGCTGTGTAACAAATTGCCTTGTATTTAGCGGCTTAAAACAACACCCATTATCCCACTGTTCTGCAGGTTAGAAATCCAGGCAGGGCATAACTGCTTCTCTGCTCAGGGTCTCACGAGGCTTTAGTCAAGGAGACAGGCAGGCAGAGTTCTGATCTGGAGCTCTGGACCTTCTTCCAAGCTCGTTCAGGTTGCTGCTAGCAGAGTTCATTTCCTAGCAGTTGTAGGACTCATGGTGACCTGTTCCGTAAAGACCAGAGAGAGAGTCTGTATTGCTGCTGGTCTCTTTTGAGGACTCACATGACTGGGTCAGGCACACATAGGATAATCTCCCGTGTAATTAACTCTAAATTAACTGCTGAGGGACCACAATTACATCTGTAGAGACCTTTTGCCATGTGAATGAAACATAATCAGGGAAGTGATATCTCATGATATTATTCATAGACCCCGCCCATACTTGGGGATTATAAGGGTGTAGATGCCATGGTCTGGAATTTTGGAATTCTGCCAACCACAGCCTGCCAGAGGTTTTTTGTTTTGTTTTGTTTTGTTTCGTTTTGGGAGGAAAAAATGTTTTTCAAACCTGTCACTTAAACTACTTAATTCCTACCTTAGTATCCATGTTTTCTCTCTTTTTTTTTTAACACAGGAAATGCATGTCTTCCAAACTGCATCACTTTTCTAGCAGTTTATTTTGTGCCTTGGTTTGTTTTGCCATAAAATAGGCATAATGATGGTCCCTGCTTACAGACTTGTGTGCACCAAACTAAGGTGGTACGTGTGCTGCCTTTACCACAGAGCCTGGCACACAAGAAGCCCTCAATAACTCCACGTAACCAAGGTGACTTCCATGGTACGTAAGTGGCCTGAAGGAAGGGTGTCCTTAAACAAAGTGTAACCACCATTTCCCACTCTCTAGGATGGCTATTAAAAACGTTTTAAGCAGAAAATAACAAGGATCGCCAAGGACATGGAGAAATTGAAACCCTCGTATGTTGCTGGTGGGGATATAGGATGGTTCAGCAGCTGTGGAAAACAGTTTAGGCATTCCTTAAAAACTTAAACATAGGGGCACCTGGGTGGCTCAGTCAGTTGGGCGTCCGACTTCGGCTCAGGTCACGATCTCACAGTCCGTTGAGTTCGAGCCCTGCGTCGGGCTCTGTGCTCACAGCTCAGAGCCTGGGGCCTGCTTCAGATTCTGTGTCTCCCTCTCTCTCTCTCTGCCCTCCCCTGCTCATGCTCTGTCTCTCTCTGTCTCAAAAATTAATAAAAACATTTTTAAAAAAGTTAAAAAAAGTTAAACATAAAGTTGCTGTATGACCCAGCAGTTCTACACCCAGGTATATACCGCCAGGGAATTGAAAATATACATTCACACAAAAACTTGTACACAGATGTTCATATTGGCATTACGTAATAGGAAAAAAGCAGAAACAACCCAAAGGTCCCCTGAGCAATGACAGATTAACAAAATGTGGTATGTCCATACAAGGGAATATTACTTGGTCACAAAAAGGAGTGAAATACTAATACATAACCTGCTACAACATGGATAAATGAACCATGAAAACATGCTCAGTGAAAGAAGCAGCCACAAAAGGCCACATATCCTACCACTCCCTTTACATGAAATGTCCAAAGTAGACAAATCCACAGACGGAAAGCAAATTCATTGTTGTCAGGGGCTGTGGAAGAGAGTAGTGGAGGTAACTCCTAATGGATATGGGATTTCTTTTTAGGGTCATGAAAATGTTCCAGAAGTAGATAGTGGTTATGGTTGTACACCTATGTGACTATACCAAAAAGTACTGAATCATATGCACACTTTAAATGGGTGAATTTTATGATATGTGAATTATTTCTCAAAAAACATTATTTTTCAATCAATAGTCAAGGAATCTATCCATATATATAGATATTTGTGGGTGTGTATGCAGATAAAAAAAGACCAAACAGAAAAGTAAGCACAGCAGCCAGGAAGCTGCTACAGGGAGTGTTTTTGTTTATTGTGATTCCAGCTCTGCCCACGGCCAGAGACTAAACAAAGACTGAAGGTGCTGGAGACAAAGCATGGCTTTGGGGAAAAGCTGAGTAAGGACTGGATGAAATAACATAGTGAGGGGGCCCAGAGGAAGAAGATGGTCTCAGCATGAAATAACTCCTTCCCCAACCTCCTCACTAAAGACGCCCCATTATACAGCCTCACAACCAGCCAAGAGCCAAGATGACTGAGTAATTGTGTTGTCAAAGTCAGCCATCCACGTGTTTTTCTGCAGTATGACCTTGACTTCCCCATCAAGAGGTAGAGTCCAGTGGCGCTCCCTTTGAATCTAAACTGGCCTGAGTGATTTGTTCAGCCACTAGAATGCAGCAAGAGTAGGAAGTGATGTTCTGACTTGGTCTTGAAATGCTTGCCCTCTGGATGCTCCACCTTGGGATGTCCTCTCGGTATCCAGCCATCATGCTCCGAGAAGCCCAAGGCACACGCAGAGACCACGTGGGAGTGTTCCGGTTCCCAGTCACCTCCAAGTACAGACTTGGAGTCATCTTGATCCAAAGTACTAGACGTGTGAGGAGAGAAGCCTCCAGATGATTCCAGCCCACGATTTTCGTCACTCCATGACTCTCTAGTCCTCCCAGCTGAGGCTTAAACACTGGAAGAGAGAAGAGGCCCCTCTGTGCCCTGTGAATTTCTGACCCACAGAGTCCATGTACGAGATGAACTGGTTGCTGTTTTCTGCCACTAAATTTTGAAGGATTTGTTACAAAGCAAGAGGTAATTGGAACAATAACCTCTCAGAAGGAGCCAGTCCTTCCAAAGTTTGGTTACTTTGGCTTAATATTAGGAGAGGAAACGATTTCTTGCCCCCAAGGCAAAGGGAAGAAAATGTATTTCTACACCATGGATAGGAAAAGGCTTTTTTTCAAAACCCTTGCTCCTTGGCCTGCATGTAGCAGTGAAACAGAAACCAATGAATTCTTTTAAATCTTTTAACCATATGCAGATGAATAAGCAAATGGTTGGACTTGGTTCCTAATCTCTTTTCCTTCCCTGAATACCTTTTTTTTCCACTCTAATAAACTTTAGCATTTAAACAGAAGTCATGTGTCACATATATGACGATTAACAGCAAGAATGTAGAAAACGAGATAGTTGCTGAGCACAAAAACTTAATTAATAGCCAAGCCATTCAACCGAAAATAAGAACAGTGTTTCTGGCAGGGAAATGTGAAATCTTTTTTCTAACTTGGTATTCTTCCCCCCACCCCCACCCCCCACCCCTGAGTCTTTTTAGGGTAATGATTTAAAATTCAGTGGCTACACAGATAACTTTTTTTTAAGTTTTCAGTTGAACCCTAGTGATTGAAGCGCAATAATCTTTCGAAGGCATTGACTAGGGCCACCCTCCCCGCCCAGGGAGACCCAGGGATTTGCAAAAGCCCAGAATATGCAAACTGAGACTTGTGCAAGAACCAAATGGAAGGAAAGCTGAACAGCAGCAGGGGGGATGAAGGAGTCTGGAACTGAGACTGTCTTCTCTCTGAAAAAAAGGGAAAAGCAGTTTCATTCTTCAAATAAAAGGGAAAGAAAACAAGACTTTTATGGTAATACCATATACAGAGTTGGTAGAAATTCGGCAAGGAATAAAAAGTATCCAAATGGTCCCTTATTCAGTTCCCACCAGGCAACCCAATGAAAAGAGGCTCCATTTTCAAGCTGATAAGCCTGAATTCTCTGGATGTGTAACCGTGCAAGGCCTCTAGAAAGGCCCAAGCTTTGGTCCGTTGACTCCCCTGCAGAACAGGCTGAATCTGAAGTGGCCAGATGAAGAGAGAGCTTATAACGTTCGCCAAAAATCTTAGAGAAAACAAATTACTGGATTTATGGATGAAATGATAGAAGCTCTGAGATTTGATTCAGAACTCATCTCCAGGATAGGGAAAGAAGGAGAGTTTATGGATGAAACAGGATTAGCTGTACATAATTACTGCAGAAACTGGGGACAGTGGATGCATGGAACATCATACACCAAACTCATCATGTTATTCCCTCTACTTTCCTATGTGTTTAAACATTTCCATAATGAAAAGTTTTAAAAATATAAATCACGAGGGGGCACCTGGATGACTCAGTCAGTTAAGTGGGTGACTCTTGATCTCAGCTCGGGTCTTGATCTCAGGGCCGTGAGCTCAAGCCCCGTGTTGGGCTCCTTGCCGGGCTTGAAACCTACAAAATAAAATAAAAATAAAAATAAATAAAATAAAATATCATGTGAGAAATCTACAGATGCTAAAAAGTCAAAGAAGGTATTTTTAGAGATAAAATGAAACAAACCAGGTTTTACAATGAGAACAAGAAAGGAAATTTCAAAATTACTTTTAGTTCATATTTAACTCACAAAAAAGAAATTCAGTCAGTCTACAGATCTGATACCTGAACCAGCATAGGTTTTTCTGACTTAAAGTATTCACTCCTGGGCCTTTCAATACACTGCTTTCAAGTACAAAATGTCACCTTCTTTATCCGTGTGCTTCTCATCATTCAGTAAATATTTGTCATGTTCCAACATCAACATGGGGAGTTACTCACAGGAGGCCTCGGAGCGCTGACCCGCACTGAAGGTGCCCCTTTCTGCAAGGCGGACACACTCCCTCCCCCTTTTCAGAAAATCACGATAGGATAGCGCAAGTCACCTCTGTGGACCTTGACTATTAAAGGTGATTCTGACCCCACGTATTCATGTTGCTGAAGAGAACGCCTTGCGGAGCAGAGGAAAGGCAACTGCGTGGTAAGAGCCCTGGGTTCAGGTCCTGTATGTGCCTCATAGAGGTGAATTTTAATATTTCTGTGCTTCCTCACCACATAACATGAAGGACTTGAAGTCTCATCCGAGAACACAACTGCTACCATGATTATTGTGGCCATTAAATCTACCGAGCACTAGCAACGTGCCAGGTGCCACACAAAGCACAGTACGTGTATCGACCCATTTAACCCTCAGATCCAGGCAATAGAGGCCCCAAACTTGCCACTTCCCTCCTTGTGGAGCCAGAATGGTGTGACCACCTGGGCCCATACTCCCTTTCTAGACCAAACCCTGGCTGCCTCGGACCCCTGAATCACCTGCTTCAGTGGCCCAGGCCTCCTTGTAGGGCTTGCATGGGCCTCTTCCCCAGGTATGCTTTCCCAAGTCTGGCTTCCTGGAAAGGGTGGGGGAGGAGGCAGGGTGGAAAGATATGGACCTGCAGGTGGGAGTGTGGACACTGCAGAAAGGTCCTCACAGTGTGAGACAGGGACCAGGTAGAAAGAAAAGGGAGATGGGCTGTGGGCCTGAGGTGTTTTATTTATACTCTTGGCTGGGGTCCTATAAGTGTTAGAGGTGGGCCTAATGAGCTACTTATTATTATTATTATTATTATTATTATTATTATTATATCTATTTTCCAGAGACTAAAATGGAGATGCAGAAGCTTGAGCCATTTGCCCAAGGTCGCACAGCTGGTCAGTGGCAGAGCGGGGCTCAGGTTACCACCTTGGGATTCAGGCTCTTCCCTTTCATGCTGTCACCCAACAAAAGCACAGGATCGGCCATCCCAGGGGCTCTCAGGAGACACAGAGCCGGTCCTGAAAAGCTGTCCGCCACCCGTCGAGCTGCTTTTCTCCTGCATGCTGTGTTCTCCGTGCCAGCTGAGAATGCAGCAGACGGCCCTGGTGGCAAAGCCTCATCCAAACACAATTACCACGGGAAAGTCGATTCAACAGCAAAGTATTTGATACAAGAGTATGACAGTTAATCCTAGGATTTCACTTTTTGTTCCGAACTTCTGACCCACAGCTGCGGGTCCCTCCACGGAATATCAAGAAGGTAACTTAACTAGATTTTGACCCTGTCGGACAAGTGTTTGACCAATCCAATAAGTAGGTCTTTGTTGACTTCCTTTAAACTCTAAAACCAGGAAATCACTTCAAATATGTTAAGACCCCCACCTTCCCTCCAAGGACATCCTGAGGCACAGAAATAAAATCTAAACAAACATACTTTCAATTACTATTCGTAATGAAACATCCAGCAAATTCGAGGTCGTTTGAAAAAGCACATTTCTGAACAAAACTATAAAAATAATCTTAGAGTATTTTTAGAAGGCATAATTTGATGTACTTAATACCAAGTACTCGATCTGGATATGTTTGGATACTAACCACGAATATCTGAAGTTAGTGATAAGAATAGTAGCTAGCAGTATTGAGTACTTACAGTGTGCCAGGTACAATTCTTCATCTTTTACATGTACTCTCTCGCTCGACCCTCACAACAACCACATGAAGAGACAGGTTAGTGAGCTTAGAACTAAGTCTATACACAAAGGCGTTTATCAGGGTATCATGTATAATAGAAAAAAAAATTGGACACAATCTAAATTGAAAAATGTTCTATACGTTGTATGTCCAGACAATGGACTAGTGTGCAGGCATTAAAAATCATATTGCTGAAGAATAATTAATGGCATAGAAAATGCTTAAGATGTTATATCGAGTAAATTTTTCAAAATGATGCAAAAAGTGTATATTATGAACACGGTTTGAAACTCTAAATATATGCAGAGTTGTTAAAGGGCTAAAGATATATCTCTGAGTTGAGGAATTATGTATCAAGTTTCTCCCATAATTATTTAAATTCTATTTTGATTATATATAACATAATGAAAGAAAATAAGATTTTCAAAAATGACTGTCTTCTTGGGAAGCATCAGTTCAGGAAGTAGAAAAAAGGAAAACATAGTATGTCCAAAGAAATACCATACTGGCAAGTGTAACAATTACGAATAGAAGTAACTACTTAATAAACATGTGTCTGATACTTAGTGTCTTACATGCAGCTTTCACAACATCTCACTTGATCCTGCAAAGGCACTGAGAGGTAGGACTCTTAGCCCCCATTTTTCGGATGATGAAAATAAAACTTTGAGGGGTTGTGGCTTTTCCAAGGCTCCACAGACGGTACGTGGTCAAGCCAGGGCTAGAGTCTTGGGACATTCAATCACAATGAGGCATCTGTGAACACAGGCCCAGTGTGTGGGCAGCCAGAAATGTGTTGTCCCGACCACAGTCTGACTTACTCAACATGAAATTGAATAAGTATGGCAGCCGACTAAGCCTCATGCCAATTTATGGGAAGGTCAGTGAAATTGGATCTAGAGATCTGAGTTCTAGTCTAGTCTGCCATTAATTAGGTCTGTGGGCAAATCCTTTGACCTCTCTGTTCACCTAGATCCAACAGAAATGTAATCGAGCTTCTTAGGCCCAGTGCCTGTCCTGGAGGTCAGTTGCCTGCATTGTCACATGCCCAAATCCCCTAATACGATTCCAGAAGCTTTGACTGACAATGTTAATTTCTCCTGAGGATGGTGGGGGGGGGGGGGGGGGGGGGGTGTTGCATCACATATCACCAGCAAAACACCCTTAAGGTTTCCTTTAAATACTTCCTTCCCCCCACCACCCCCCACCCCCACCGCCAATTCCCTCTTCCATGACCAGCTGCCAAAATTCTCTTTTTCTATTTCTTTCTCCGTTTAAAACAAAAACAAAACAAAAATCTTTTCTCCCCTTCTTTTTCCGAGTCACACTCTTTATGATTTCTCCCTATTCCAAGTCTATTTGCACTTAACATATTTATTTCATGCCTGCCGTTTCTCAGGACTGTTCTTGGTGCTGGAGGATACAGCAATGGACTTTACAGTCCATCCTTTCTTGCAAAGAGTAATCCAACCTGGTCTCAGCTTCAGTGTGCATCCAGCCAAAGGCAGGCTGTGGGGGAATAGGGAGTCCTTGAATTACTAATCATTTTTTTTAGTATTACATATAAAATAAGAGGCGAGTACTTATTGTTCTTAAAGGAACTCCTGGCTCTACTTTTTTTTTTTTTTTTAATAATTCTGTGACTCCAGTGAAGTAAATGCATAATGCTGTGGGGGGGGGGGGGGGTGGAATCCCTCTACCCTTCTAGGTTTTTAGCTGAGACGCCCCCTGTAAAGAGAGATTAGCAAGAATAAAATAAATTTAATTTAGTACATACGGGGGCCCCAAAAAAGGGAGGGTACCCTTCACATGGGGAATTTATTACCTGCTTCCAGGGGGACAGAGGGGGTCAGAGGATCCTTCTCATGCTGGCTGTTGCCCAAGTAACTTAAATTCAAAATAATCAGTATGCCAGAGTGGCACCCCCTGGGGCAGCCTGTCCTGAGCCCCATTAGTTCCCTCCTCTGAAACTTCCCTGGGAGTTTTACAGTGTAGATGCTGAGTTGGTATCCATGTCTCCTTGACTCTCTCTCAGCCCAGAGAATAGGTCAGTCCAGTTAAATATCTGTGTCTATAACTTCAGTAGGTGTTCTTGCAGGTAGGCTTCCGAAGGTAGTCCTGTATGGTACAAGCAATCAGGTGTTTAGTGATTTAGTGATCAGAAACAAACGAAAAGCAATGGTTAATAGAGCAGACTCTATTCTCGTTTCTGAGTTCTGGAGGCAGTTAGTTGCAAAGATTTCTAGATGTCTGGCTCAAATTATCTTTAGACAAAGGGAGGGCAGGCAGGGGCAATCTGACAGATTCCCCTGATATGCAGTTTGACTGTCTGAGTGAGATCTCTCTGAGTGGCCCATATATCAATAGGCATGAAGATTGTCCATACATGAGCTGTTGTGCTGATTTTTATTTTATTTTTCTTTTCTTTTCTTTTCTCTTCTTTTCTTTTCATTTCTTTTCATGTTGTTGTGTTGATTTCTGTAGTTCATATCAAGTTGTCCAGGTTTAGCTTGTGTGGCTTTGGAAACTGGGCAGCTTTAGTCCTCAATGATTTTAAGTCGAAAGGGTGGGAGAAAAGTTGGAATGTTAGTTTGGAGAGTTTTTGCCAGATATTGGAGGAAACTAGAAGAATTCAAGATCTAGTCCAGTTTACAGGTAGAAAATGAAACCTCAAAGTCAATTAACAGAACTAGAATCTAATATCCACAAGGGCATATTATAGTTTTTACTGAAATGTGTTTTTTCTGTCTACAATCACCACATTTCTGTCAACAATAACCACAGTAAGACCAATTTATTTACAAATTGAGCTTGATTATTTGTATAAGTGCAGCAAGAATACCTTTTTCTTTTTTAATTTTTTTTTTATTGTTTTTATTTATTTTTGAGACAGAGAGAGACAGAGCATGAGCAGGGGAGGGTCAGCGAGAGGGAGACACAGAATCCGAAACAGGCTCCAGGCTCCAAGCTGTCAGCACAGAGCCTGATGCGGGGCTTGAACTCAGGGAGTGCGAGATCATGACCTGAGCCGAAGTCGGACGCCCGACCGACTGAGCCACCCAGGCGCCCCAAGAATACCTTTTGATCATACAGAATCTTTAATCTGCTTTACTGGAACTTTTCATAAGGAATTTCAGATTGGACTTTTAAAAGCCTCTCGAGGCTAAGAAGCCAACCCAAGGACCAGTCATCAGACTTCATTGTAACACCTATAGTTTTGGGTAAATTGTTGACTTCATAAGGTCCCCAAAATATTCTGAGACTCCTGGTCTTGCCAGGAAGTAACCTTCCTTACTCACATGGTAAGACTGCTGGGAACTCTGTAAGCAAAGTACCAGGCCAATTTTTCCAAGAGACTTTATTGGCTCCATAAAGTCAACCTTAGTTCCTTAAAGCTGCCTGATTGTGTCTGAGTCTATGCATGTCTCTCTCAAACATGACATTCCAGTCAACATCTTGGTAATATAACCAACGCCTCCAGTGTCTTATTATAAGGAGAACAGATTCTGATTGAACGCATACAAATATAAGAATACTCACTGAGAGTTTCCAAATTCTAGGGGGATGAAGTGGGGAGAAAAAGATAAATGGGTCATATTTGTTCACAAAGGCATATTTTACTAAATTGCTCTAAGTCATAGTTAAAGAGAAAATAGGGTTTCCTTAAATCTGAAAGAACAAAAGATTTTTTAAATCAGCAGTGTTTCAAAGTCATAAGTATAATTATCCTACTCACTGCATTCAGTTCCATTTAATAGTTCTTGTTCTGCTTAAATCCAGTGTTTCCATTAGTTCTGGAAATTCCATCAGTTTCATTTGATGATCTCAAAGTTAACAGAAACTGTGTTCTAGAGTACTTGTCAGAATCCTTTCCATGAATCTCTCTGAAGGTGAAATACATTTGCAAAAGTATCAGAGGAAAACAATAACTGTCTATAAATGACCAAAGATTTAAAAATGCCCATAGTTAAATATCTGATGAGAGTTCATTATAATGTAACTGACAAGGAAATTTGGTTATTTTTATGCCATACAAAATTTATGATAATAACTACAAGTATGACTGATAATATTATACCAGGACATACCAGATTCTTAGAAATTTTATATAATTTCTGTATACTTGTATTAATAACATTCACCCATTTAATATAACCTAGGAAGGTTTATCACCATTTATTTGGCAAATGCTTCCCATGTAATTTAAAACAACAAATAAGGCTAATTAGTGTAACATGTCTCTTCTTATTAGGAGAGAGAACAAATCCTTTAACTTGTCCCAGGAACCCTCTGGAAATTCCCAAAGTTTGTTTGAGGTCAAAGAGACGTCATTTAGAATCTGATTGGGGGGAATTTTGTCAAAAATATCAAAGAAGTTTTAAAACACTTGGTCAGATAGGATCATAGGTCACTATGAAACAATACTTACCCATTTAACCATGGTAACAATTAAAGACTTTGCAGGCAAATACCAGAAGTTAAGTAGTTGTAAGTAAAACTGAGCTCTTTTAATAGAAAAGACTCAGTTGTTGGGTTGTTTTTGTGTGTATGTTTGTTTTAAGTAATCAAAGGCCTGAACACATTAAAACACAAAATATTTGCTTTCTAGGCAGATTACTTAAAAGGTAAGGGAAAACCTTTTATAATCCCTTATCAGGAACAGACCAAGAATCCAAGCAAACTTTGTCCTTTTAGTGCATGAAAGAAAATTAAGTTTCAATTTTACGTAAGTACACTATTGGTATAAAGCTTACGTTTAAAACCCTGTAACAAATCCATTCAGTTTTGCTCAGGTTGATCACACATAAAATTCCTTTTCCAAGGTCTTTTTTTTTTTTTCCCAGAAACGTTCTACAACTTTCTATGTCCATTTTAGTTTGTCCCCTGTCATCTTTCCGACTCATAAATAATCAGGTTTACTATAGGACAAAATTACTTTCTTTTCCCTCAACAAAAAGATGCATCTCCATTCTCCATACCTTTTCTCACCAAAAAACAAACAAACAAACAAACAAACACCCCGCGTATCCTACATTTCTTGCCTATGGAGATGTTTCCCTTATTATTTCAAGTAACTTGAATTGCATATATTAATTAGAAGTCTTAATCCTAAGAAACCTTAATTTCTAGTGAAAACTAAGAAGTAAGCAATCGTGAACTGTTATACCAGCACTCTTTAGATTGGCAAATTTATGAATACATTTCATAATTTCTAGAAACATAATTTCCTTATGGCAGAGTTTTTAATGTGGCATTAGACATGTTTAATAATTGGCCCCAATATCCTTAGTTCCTCTGTAATAAAAGGTCAAAATAGGTGAGCTTAGATTTGTTTAGCAATTAGTGTTTCCATATGTTATCTTATTTGGAAATGCCCCTAGACATTCGTTGAATTCCCATCATCTGATTTAATTTAGATGGTGGAAGTTACCAAAAAGATCTGGAAAACTATTTAAGCAATAATCACTGCTGAAAAGTGCACCTAAAGACTCATCTCATTTACATGTATTGAGTTCATTTGTTCTTAACAATCATGCTTAGATTACTCTTCAAGATTCCACGAAACATTAGTTAGCCACCATCTTAATTTTTTTCTTTGCTGACAAATTTTTGTAACAGCATGAGCTTTTTTGATTTTTAGTAAACCTAGGTAGAATAAAAGTATCATACTAACTGCTGACAACTCTAAAAGTATAATACATGTCTGTATTAATTAAACCAACAAATTTAAACTACTTTTTATTTGCCAAAAATTATCCTAGATAATGTGGGTTTGAAAAACCTTTGGGTTAGTTCCTACTATTTTCTGAGATGTAGAAATACTTCAGTTAAAAGCGCTTATTTTTAAGCCAGTTAAACAGAGCTCTTTTACAAATTAACTTTGGCAATGCCATTCGGAGGTAGATAAATGGCCATACTGCTAATCACACACAAAGACATACATACAGCCAAAGACAGATACCTTACATTTTACAATTTTAGCCGTGAATCAGATATGACGATATAAAACTCGCTAGTTTATAAATAACAGCTGGAATAAGTTTATTCATTCAGATGCCTAAAGCTTTTTACTATTTGTGAAGATGACTTTTAAGATGTGTATTTGCCCTTGAGAAGTAATCTTAAGGAGGCTGTAGTCTGTAGAGTTGAAGCAAGAGAGCCTTCACAGCCATCCATCTGTATTTTAAAAAGGCCTCTTTCTCTTTATTTCCCAGTCTCCAGTGAGTTTTAGTTACCTCCTTCGGTGTTTACATTTCAAAGACGTGGTAAGATTTACATCTTCAAGGGACAGAGAAAGAATGCAAGTTTTCTTCTAGGAATTTGGATATATTTCTCCATTATCAGAAGTCTAGGGTAATTGCTATCTAAATTCTTTTTCTTCTTCTTAAGTGCAGGACCATTGTACTTCCAGTGCCCTGATTTCTGCAGCATCTATACATGTCTGAAGGCAGGTAGGAAAGGGTCTGAGTGGATTTTGCGTTGCTTTCAGAGTTATGCTTTTGTTTTTCTGAAAAGTTAAGTTGTAAATTAAGAATTATTGGGACACCTGGAGTGTTCAGTCTTGATCTTGTGGTTGTGAGTTCGAGCCCCACGTTGGGTGTAGAGATTACTTAAAAATAAAAATAAAAAAAAAAAAAGAATTATTGACTTTTAACTCTTTTTTAAATTTTCATTCCTGCAAGCTGTCTTCAAAGAATTGCATAACCTTTTTCATTAAAACACTTAGAGGTTGATTTGCCTACTCAACTGTACTATTTTGAATTTGCCTTTTTTTTTTTTTTTAACGTTTATTTATTTTTGAGACGGAGACAGAGCATGAACGGGGGAGGGGCAGAGAGAGAGGGAGACACAGAATCAGAAACAGGCTCCAGGCTCTGAGCAGTCAGCACAGAGCCTGATGCGGGGCTCGAACTCACGGACAGTGAGATCATGACCTGAGCTGAAGTCGGATGCTTAACCGACTGAGCCACCCAGGCGCCCCTGAATTTGCCTTTTTATATCAGAGAGGAAATTTCCAACTAAGATGGGAATCAAAAGATAATGATGTTCTGTTGTCCAGGAGACATGAATTCTTTGGGTGGGGGCCTAGAATATATCCACAAAGGGCATTGCATAGGAAGGCCTGAAGCCAGCAGGGCCTGATCATAGAGGCCAGCAAAATGAGACTTATTGCCCAGCCCAGGCACTTCTGCTGAATTTATCTCCTGGCTTTTAGCATTTACATGAATAACCTGCAGACACTGGGCCCAGAGATTTGTCTGGAGTGTTCTCTGTATATCTTGCAGGGAAAGGGAAGTTAAAATAAGCAGCTTGGTGTTGAAGGGATTTTCTGGGGAAGGTGGAGGAGTTTGGGGTGCTAGCTTTCTTGCTGAGGAGAGAGAGCCAGGTTTTAAGAGAGGGAATCTACACTGGATATGAACTTTAATTTTGTTCTAAATTTAATCTCTCCTCTTTCATCTAGTTAAAGGAGTCCCCAAGACTAGCCATTCTACTTCTTTGAATCCACTTTTTAATTTGGTCTTTCCAGAGGTACTAATGAAACAATTGTTTAGGATGAATGCTCCTAAAATTTTTTTCAAATACAGAAGTTTTTCAAATTCAAAAGATGCACTGTCTGGCCATTGACTACTGGATCTATGAATCCCCATAGCCACTCAAACCAACAAACCTGTTTTTGGCTTCATCAGGATATAAGACGCATCCCCAAAGGAGGTTGCAAAAGACAGAGTCCTCACAAGATCCAGGAAACAAAGACCTTTGTTGTCCTAGGTGGTAAGAATTGTGTAGTGAAAATAGTGTCTCCAAGTTTCTCATGTGAAAACTAACCTGTGGCACAGGGGCACATACTACTGCAATGGGACTTTTCCAGCACTAACAAGACAATGAAGGTTGAGATTACAGAGGCCACTTGTGTACTGGGACCCCTTGTAACAAACTCCCCTGATTGCTGGCACAGTCTACAAAGAGAGCACTGCTTGACTTCGTGTCTCAGAATCCCAGTCTATTCACCAGATGCATGCCGGTATATACACCTTCCAGATGGCCCAGGCCAGAGGGAATATTCTTTTTTTTTTTTTTTTTCTTTAAAAAAAATTTTTTTTTTTTTTTAGTGTTTATTTGTTTTTGAGAGAGACAGAGAGAGAGCTCAAGCAGGGGAGGACCAGAGAGATAGAGGGAGATACAGAATCTGAAACAGGCTCCAGACTCCAAGCTGTCAGCCCAGAACCCAACATGGGGCTCGAACTTGTGATCGGCTACATCATGACCTGAGCCAAAGTCGGACGCTTAACCAACTGAGTCACCCAGGTACGCCGAGGGAATATTCTTAGTGGTCATAAAGCCAAACTCTCAGAACGTAGAATAAGACAAAGGAAAACCTCACAAGACCCATGATGTTTCCCTTTATGACAAATGACACAAAAGACAGAGACAAGAGAAAATAATGATCGTCTCTGGGAGGAAGAGGATCGATAGAAAACAAGAGTTCTCGTTACCAAATCTTCACCAGAGTTCCTATAGAAATAGCTGCCCAGGTATTTTCTCCTGCCAATCTCAATTTTTTTTTTAATGTTTATTTATTTTTGCGACAGAGAGAGACAGAGCATGAATGGGGGAGGGGCAGAGAGAAAGGGAGACACAGAATCGGAAGCAGGCTCCAGGCTCTGAGCCATCAGCCCAGAGCCTGACGCGGGGCTCGAACTCACGGGCCGCGAGATCGTGACCTGAGCTGAAGTCGGACGCTTAACCGACTGAGCCACCCAGGCACCCCCAATCTCAATTTTTAAAAAGGCCTTTCACCACTCATTTCCAACAGACTCCGCAGGCGGAAGTCCAGGAGACTGACACAGTAAGAATTCCTAGCTTCTTCCAGTGCTTGTCAGAAGTCCCAAGATCTCTTAGCTACAGCAGCCCTGGAGCAAGCAGTGTCCAGCTGGTGAAATCTCCTGGCTGGCTTGCCACATCTGTAGGGGAAAAAATAAGTTTCCCTCTACCCTTCTAGTTTCTTGGCCAAGACACACACTGTAATAAAAGAGATGAATAGGAGAACAACAAGTGTAATTTCATCTAGTACATACAGGGGCCCCAAAGTTATGACACCCAAAGTAGGGAGCAGAGCAGAGCTTTTGTACCTTTCAGACAAAGAATACATTTATAAAGAACTGACAAGACAAAGGATGCCTCTGCCCTCCAGGTGCGGGGAGGGTACCCCTCACATAGGGACTTTGTTTCTTGCTTTCAGAGGCACAGAGGAGGGTCAGAGTGCCTTCTTGCACTTGCTGTTTCCCAAGTAATCCTAATTCAAAATAATCAACATGCCAGAGTGACACACCCTGGGCTGGCCTGCCCTGAACCCCATCAATAGCATCTCCTTCGAAGATAACTGATAATTATAGCAAATATTTACGGGGCACCCACAGGGCTTCTTAGCACCAATTACCTTACCTTGAACTTTCACAATCCAGTGGACTGTAGGTGCTATTATTACACTCCTTTCCTCAGCAAGGGTATGAGGTTTAGAGACTTTTTGTGACTTGCCTAAAGTCAGACAGCCCCTGGGCAGCAGCTCCAGGATTCAGCCCAGACCTGCCTGAGTCAAGATGCCGTGCTTTGAGCCTCTGTGCTTTACTGTACCACTTCCCCACTCGTGCTCCTTCCTCACCCCAAGTGTGGGGTCTCTGGGACTACTGACATGGTTTTAATTTTTTTTTTTTTTAATTTTGGAGAGAGAGCCTGCAGGCAGGGGCGAGGGGCAGAGGGAGAGAGAGAATCCCAAGCAGGCTCCCAAGCATGGAGCCTGACGTGGGGCTTGGTCCCAGCACCCTGGAGTCATAACCTGAGCTGAAATCCAAAGTCGGATGCTCAACTGACTGAGCCACCCAGCTGCCCTGTTACTGACATGGTTATAGAGTCTATTTTCCTGTTTCATTTTTGCCATGTCTTGTTAGTCTCTCCAAATTACTATAACAGAAATACCATGGACTAGATGGCTTATAAACCACAGAAATTTATTTCTCACACTTCTGGAGTCTGGGAATCCAACTGGCAGATTTGGTGTCTGGTGTAAATGACTTTCTGGTTCATAGATGGCCATATTTTGCTATATCTTCTCATGGAGGAAGGGAGGGACAGGACAGCTCTCTGAGGTATTTCTCTCTTTTTTAAAATGTTTATTATTATTATTATTATTATTATTATTATTATTATTATTATTTTTGAGAGAGAGAGAATGCAAGCAGGGGAGGGACAGAGAGAGGAGGACGGAAGTTTGGAGGCAGGCTCTGCACAGACAGGCTGACAGCAGTGAGCCCAAGGTGGGGCTTAAAATCTTGAACCGTGAGATGGCGACCTGAGCTGAAGTCAGCCGCTCAACAGACTGAGCCACCCAGGTGCCCCTCTGAGGTCTCTTTTATAAGAAGACTGATCCCATTCATGAGGGCTCCACCCTCATGACCTAATCACCTCCCAAAGGTCTTTTTTTTTTTTTTTTTTTTTTTTTTTTTTATTTAAAAAGCTCCATTCGTGATGCTGTTTAGAGAAGTAACTTGTCTGCCTCTCAACATGCTTTAAAGTCATGGGCTTAATAAAGCCACTCTAGATCTCTAATGTGGAATCTCTTTTTCTCTTTCTTTCTGGCTTTCTCTTTAGATACTCCATGTTTCAAACTATTACTACAACCTCCAGTCTGTGACCTTTTTTTTTTTTTTTTTAAGTTTTCTTAGAAGACTGCCTTTCTCTGGAGATCAGTGAGAACTCCTGGAGGGATTCATAAGGAGCCAGGATAAGTTTTTATTTCTATCCTAAAAACAATGGGGTAAGTGGCCACATGTCTTTGGTGAGCTGCCAGCACATTCTTCATACCAGCATTGGCTAGAGGGATCTGGCACTTCTAACTTGATATTAATTGAGATAATTCTGATTTAGCATCAGGGTTTTTATGAAATTGTTGTTTCTTCCATCGTCTAACAACATTTTAGAGGTGAATGTCCATATAATTAAAGTACCTAAGGGCCACCAGAGTCCTGGCTTACGTAGGATGCCGAATGTATAGATTTAAGGCAGTGTGTGTTAAAAGGCATATTCCAGTTATGAAAAGGAAACAGGTCAGTTACACAATGGAAGGATTTCCTTACTTTTTCCTCTACTGTTCCAACGGGTACAATGGTCTAAAACTCAGATTTGTTTAACCAAATCTGTTAACTTTTCATAAATTCGCTGGATTGTAAATGGGAGTTAATCTACACCATACACAAATAATGTATTAAATAGTTTGAAAAACTAAGGGTCTGGCTTACCATTATTACCTACATAAAGTACCTGCTAATTATACATATAATATTTTAAAATATTTTTTCCACAGTGACCAAGCCAAGGATTCTTAAACTGGAGTCCACAGAAAGGTTTGAAATTTGGGGGATTTATCTATGTATTTTCTGGAAGGATTGTCTATAGCTTTCATTAGATTCTCTATAACCCTTTCCCCACCCCCACCCCCCCAAAAGGATACAAAACTTACACTTAAAATTTATTTTATTACCTTTTTTTTTTTTCAATCTGAGGGTTGAAGTTTAATGAAAAAACAATCTAATCTTCATTTCTCTTTATGCCTGTTTGGTCACCCCGCACATCTGAAAATGAATGATGTGGTGGGAGGGGGAGGGGTGGTGCATCTGTAACGTTTTCTCTGAGGGCAGCAGGATGCAAAAAAAAAAAAAAAAAAAAAAAAAAACAACTTAATGTTTATTTATTCATTTTGAAAGAGAGAGAGAGTAAGAGGGGAAGGGGCAGAGAAAGAGGATCCCAAGCAGGCTGTATGCTGTCAGTGCAGAGCCCAATGTAGGGCTCAAACTCACAAACCATGAGATCAGAACCTGAGCTGAAATTAAGAGTCCGTTGCTTAACTGACTGAGCCACCCAGGTGGCCCAGAAAAACAAAACAAAAGAAAACAAAACTTTTTTTAAACGGTGGTAGAAATTTTCTTTTTTTTTAACAGAAATCTGCCTTTATTTATTTATTTATTTATTTTTTACTTTTCCTCCTGAGTTTCTTGACGATTACTATTGTTATTTAGTACTCTTCACTGTAAATTCTTCTGTGGATGACTGTAAATTACTAGATTCTATTTTGGCTAACAGAGCCAACACAGCAAATTTCTGTTCTGGTATAAATTAAGTGATGTGATGACATATGCTCAGTGGTTAGACTGACATGCAAAATAAATCAAATGTAATCATTTGAATATAAGTCTGAGATATAAAATAAACCATTTTGGGGTTGAAACAAAAGACAGAACGATAGGAGGAGAAGCTTGCCAAAGCACGAATAAGCTAATCCTGCTTGTAGTCAGCAAAAGAAAAATAATTTCAATTGGATATTTTATTTTCCTTCTTCTGTGAGTACCATACAGAGAAGTTAATAACTCAGATGTGAAAGCATGGAATTTAGAGGTCGAAGGGTTGGAAGTGAGGACACCCGTTATTATTTTTTTTTAACAGGTGAGGACACAGGACAAAAGACATTTCAAGACCCAGAGCTGTAGAGTCACAGAAGCTCTAACTGACACCCACATGTTGTCACTCCAGGCTTACTTTCCACCGCATGTCACCCAAGGAACGAAAGTGAGGACACTTGACTTGACTTATGATAGAGTTCTCTTCAAGAGCACACAGATGAAACACACTTACGATACCTAGAACTCAGGTAACAGCATGAACCGTGAGAGCTAAAAGAAACACTGTCTACCTCTGAGTAACTGATAACGAGAACACAAAGTAGAGTCGAGGTCTAATGTTGTCATTCTGGTTCTCTGGGCAGAAGCCATTTTTTAAGTTGACTTTATTAAAATCATTTTCTGCATTTCAAGTTGTACTTGTGGAGAAGATAAAATTAGGGGACTTTTGAAGGTATGGAGTTTTGTGTATCTGAATTTTCTCCCTGGTCATGTGATCATCTGTTTCTTGGATAATTGAAGTTAGAAAGAAAAAGAATCCTATACCCTGAGGCTTTTGTTTGATGCACTATGGCTCCGGTGTTCTGTTCTCCAAATCTGATAGTGGCTAGCAGTTGACTGTTCTCAATGCTCAGCCCATCTAAGGAATTCAAAAGAAGAGAAAAAAAAAAAACAAAACCTCACCCTTTTTGTGGCGGAATGTAATTATGACTCCTTTCTTTTGGCCTTACAAGGAAGAAAGACCAAAAATGTGATTAAAATAGAATTTATAGGGGTGTCTGGGTGGCTCAGTCTGTATAGCATGTGACTCTTGATCTCAGGGTCATGAGTTCAAGTCTCATGGTGGGCATAGAGCCTACTTAAAAAAAAAAAAAAAAGAACAGAAGAAACTTTGGTGTCACTTGGGCCAACTTACAATTTACTAGACCTGAGGAAGCAGACCTCCAGAGGCTACGGGGCTCCCTGAAGTAAACAAGGTTGCCAGCGCTCACATCCAAGCCTGTACTCTGCCACTGGTGTTGCCATTGCCCACAGGGAGTGTGTTCCTGCAGGGGAGCAGTCCTGGGCATACGTTATCCAGCTCGCTTCCTCCGGTTTTGTGTGGCCTGCCTTGGGTAAGCCCTGGTGAGGCAGCGTTCTGCTTGTCTCTGTGTGTCCTCTTCCTCACAAGGTGTGAGGGTGTGAATCAGAGCCTGGCTAACAGTTGCCGTGTGCGTATAATGTTTCAGGCACTCTGCTGGACATGCTACATACGTTAGCACATTTACTCCTCAGGACAACCTGATACGGTAACCGCTGCTACCCCTCGTGTCTCAGTGAGGAAACTGAACTCTAAGAGGTGAAAAAACTTGTCAAAGTCCTACAGCTGGTAGGTGGCAAGACTGAGACTCAAACCTGTTTATGTATGATTCCAAAACTCACTGGAAACACTGGTGGTAGGATTGTGCTTTATGCACCTTTGAGTAGCTGAGAGGTGCTAGCACATTACTATATAGGTATACAGCAGATATGCAATAAATGCTTTGGAAAATGTATGAATGAATAAATGATAGATTTAGTAAGAACGAAGCATAAGAGCTTTTTAACATGTTATTGCCAACATTTCCCGTATGTTTTGTTCACCTCTTAATTTGGGGGGCAGGGGTGGGGATCAATGTACATAACCTAACATTCAGCAACCCAGGAATAAATCGTGTGTCCCTGTCCTCTTGACAGGCAGTGTAGCAGAGCAGTTTAACACCAGGGCCCTGGTGCCAGGCTGCCTGCTTTGACTTCTTCTTTATTTTTTTTTAATTGAAATATAGTCGACATATAATATTATATTAGTTTCAGGTGTACGACATAGCGATTGGACATTTATAGACATTACAAAATGCTCACCACGATAAGTGTAGTCACCAGCCGTCACCACACGACGTGATTACAGCATTATTGGCTGGATTCATTGTGCTGTACTTTTCATCCCTGTGACTTAATTATTTTATAACTGAGAATTTGTACCTCTTAATTCCCTTCCACAACTCGACTCAGCCCCTCCCACGCACCCGCTTCCCTGCCTGGTTTAACTCTGTCTCTGCCAGTTACCTTCACCCTGGGCAAGTTCCTGAGCTGCTTTGTGCCTCAGTTGTTTCATTTGTAAGGTGGGGATTATAGTTGTGACTTCTTTATGGGGTCGTTTTGAAGATAAAGCAAGTTAATAGATGTAAGGCACATTGTAAAACACAGTAAACACTCAATAAAGAGCTTTATTAACTTAAATACGTTTCTTCATAGCCCTTGTAAAAACCCTTACCATCCTTTTGCACTAAAGCCTTTCCAAAAAGTGCTTCGTACCGGGGTTATGTCTGTGTCCTTTTCCTGGAGTTTCCTGAGTGCGCGCTGTGTTGACATCACATTATTAATATCTTCTGCTGCCTGCCCAAGTTTTTCAGCGGCCTCGGATACCCCCGGGGTTTGCTGCACTTCAGTGGACCTCAAAGCGTGATAACAGGAACTGAAATGGCAGAAACTGAAAGCAAAATAGAAAAATTCAGCCAAGAAATGCTTGGCTATTTTTCCCTTTGCTGTGTATTAAAAAAAAAAAAAAAAAAGTTGGTAAATTGAAAACCTATAAAACCTATGAAGGCAGGCATGATAAATTTCAGGGTTGTTTTGGTTTAATTTTCTAAATATCAGTACAGAGTTTTCGTTCCTTCATTGAGCAGACCTATCTATTGTTTCCTGGGGATAGGCCCTGGTTCCCTATATACATCTGGTGTCCATCTAGTCTGGATTTTCCAGAACAATCCTAATTTTAAACGTCTTTGGCGACTTTTCATGGAAATAAATTAACAAGGCAGGGGGAGAAGAGGCTTTGTCAGACCTTCTGGCCAGGATTTTGCTTCGTATTTCCATTTAGCTGTGTTTCTTCTTGCCCTAAGTTAGGAGTCACCGAGTAGGAAAGTCTCCCCCAAGTCCTGCAGGGCCGCGCTGGAGCCGGTGAAGGGAGTTAGCACCCTCGCTCCTCAGTTCCCCCTTGGGAGCAAGAGATTTCAATATTACAGTTTTCCTCTATAATTCTGCTGGTTTCTCTGGGGCCGGCAATCCTGGAGAGTAACTTTTTGTGTTATATATTCTTATAATGTTGCTTTCTAAAATTTTTACAGTGAGAGGCATGACCGTGGTAAACGGAAAAGGAAATAAAATTTTTTCAGCTGTTGACTTATTACCACAAAGAAAGTGGGCATTCTGTTTCTAAGCGGTCCGCTAGCAAGGAGTGACACTCTAGAAAGCCAAGAACCACACAGTCCATGAGGACACAGCTCATCTGCTTTTCTTATCTTCGTCTTCCCACGGAGGGACACTTGATAAATACCTGCTGAGGAATGAACAGAGGTCTCTTTACTATTCTTTTTTTTTTTAATTTTTTTTTTAACGTTTATTTATTTTTGAGACAGAGAGAGACAGAGCATGAACAGAGAGAGAGGGAGACACAGAATCAGAAGCAGGCTCCAGGCTCTGAGCCGTCAGCCCAGAGCCCGACGCGGGGCTCGAACTCACGGACTGCGAGATTGTGACCTGAGTTGAAGTCGGACGCTTAACCAACTGAGCCACCCAGGCGCCCCTCTTTACTATTCTTTTAAACATCTTTACTGTCCCAAATAAAAAGACCAAACACTGTAGGTCACCTTAAACATGTCCAAAATTATATATTACACACATGAAATATTATATATTTTATATTTATAATATAAATCTATCTCTATACCTGTATATATCTGGATTGACACACAGACTAAATATTTTTTACTTAATGAGAGGATTCACCAGATCCTCATATATAGCAAATCTCCATAGGTTTAAGGTATAATTTGAGGAGGTGCCTGGGTGGCTCAGTCGGTTAAGCATCCGACTCTTGATTTTGGCTCAGGTCATGATCTCACAAGATCGAGTCCCACATGGGGCTGTGGACTGACAGTGTGGAGCCTGCTTGGTATTCTCTCTCTCTCTCTCTCTCTCTCTCTCTCTCTCTATGTCTGTCTCTCCCTTGCTCATTCGCATTTTCTTAAAATAAATAAACATTAAAAACAAAAAAGCTTTAAAGTATAATTTGATTTTCATTTTTCCTATGAAACAGTGGAGTCAATTGAAAGCACTTTGGTAGTGGCACTTGGGTGGCTCAGTCAGCTAAGCGTCTGACTCTTGATCTCAGCTCAGGTCTTGATCTCAGGGTGGTGAGTTTAAACCCCATTAGGCTCTGCTCTGGGTGTGAAGTCTACTTAAAAAAAAAAAAAAAAAAAAAAAAAAAAAGCACTTCAGTTAAACAGTAGCCTTGGGTCAAATTCAACTTCTAACTCTGACCTATTGTGTGCCTTGGGCAGGTTTTCATTTGTCTCTTTTACCACTTTGGGTCTGCGTCATTTCCACTGTGAAATGAGAATAATTACAAATGTTCAGGGTTCGGCATTAAAGCCCCTGGGATAGTGCCTGGAGCATAGCTATAAATGGTAGCTACTGTTATTGTTGTTGTTTATTAAAGCTTTGTGGAACACCCAGTGCAGGAATCAAAGTATAATCCCAATGATAACCCCAAGTCCCAAAACGCATCACAGAGGTTCACGTTTAATTGGTATGAAAAAAGAGCGCTTTCCATGCCTTGTCCAGGCCAAGTGATCTAAATGCTTAGACTCTCAGCACTTCATGCTTGGAGTTCTGAGAGTACAGAGGCCTCCTTCACTTCCTTGTTTATGTGACAAGAGGAGGGGAAATCCCACCCTCCTGCAGCCTCTCCAGGCTGCCCTTTTGAGGCTCAGCCAGGGAAAAATAAAGCAGCAGTTAAATTCGGGAGCGAGGGCTGGAAAACTGAGATGTTGGAACTGTAGCCTAGCCAGAGGAATAATTAAAGCTTCCATTCAACAAAAATACCTAAACTTAAGCATAAACTTTTCAGTCTGATAAATAAACTAAGAGCTGCACCATATGGTGAGGTAGGAAGTCTCCCCCTGACTGCCCCCCTCCTCCCTGAGGCACGAGAGGCGCCTGAAGGACTGACAGGCCTGTGGGCTGAAAGCCTAGATATCCCCCCGACACTGTCAAGCCGGGAGATTTGCTCCAGAGTCATGGTTCCAACCCCCACTGAGCTTCAAGAACCAGGGACAGGAAAAAAAAAAAAAAAAATGAGGGGGAGGGAGGCAACTGACAGGTGTGTTTCTTTCCCAGAATCTGGTCTCCAGAAGTTCCAGTTATATGTATACCAGCCAAGCTGGTGCAAGCTTGTCATGTGCAAGATTCCCTATGGTCTGGGGGCGCAGTGGCTCTGCCCCTTTGTTAAGCCCTTTTGCAAGTCAACAAACGAGCAGACTTCCTCCTTATACCACACCTGTCAAGATCTTCTAGAATTGGGGTGGGACCTTCAGGAAGTGCATAAGGGGCCATTGGCTACTGGGCATGCCCACCTCAACCCCTCAAATTAGATCTGTGTCCCCTCTTGTCCTGGTAGTGAGCATGTAATGCCATTACAATTCAAAGTCAGATACACACAGTAGCTTTCAAGGGAGGAGACCCAGAAATCTGGCCCCCTTATAACTGGTCACAGGCAAAAAGTGTTTAGATACTTCAGCCAAGGAAAGTACAGAAAGGACACAGGGTTCAAGTAGGATAGCATTATTTTTTAAGTGCATGTGCATGCACATATCCACACAGTGTAGAGAGAGAGTTTACGGAGATATGTAACACTACGCCCTGTGCGTCTCTGAATTATTTACAATTACCTGATACAGTGTTATATCCATAGTTGATTCTCAACTGCTGATTGTTGAATAAATGAATATACGCCTGTTGAAATAAAGAGTCTGGGGTGGTTGAGAGTGAGTTCATGGAAAAGGTAGTAAGTTACCTAGATCATTATGGGGCATTGACCAGAATGTTGGTTATGGTAAATTTGTTGGTGTTATCGTGAGAACTACAAAGCCTCTAGCAGCCAGTAAATATTCAGAAACAACACCAATTCCCTCTGCTTCCATCTTGTGCGACATGATGGGGGGGTGGGGAGGGAGACCACTTAGTTTTTGACTGATCTTTTTGCTACTGAAGGTAAGGAAGATGTTTCCAGAGGTCCATATGTATAGCTGTCCTATTTGCAGTCCTGTTTTTCTACCCTGCTTACAAGCTTCTTAATAAGAACCAAGACATAAAAGCCCAACTGGTGCCCAACAGGAGTCAGGTGATCTTCCTCTAAGAGCCTCTCATGGCAAGAAAAAACCTTGGTGCTGTCAAAGATGGACGTGTAGGGCAGTGTCCTTGGTGATAATCTTCACTGTGCCTGACTCTAGGCAGGGAGATCAATTGGTCAGTAAAGCGCCGGTGACCGTATCTTTCCTCAAGCAAACGTGACAAATCATGGTGTAATGACTATAGTGTATTCTCCAGTGCCATTTCAAATATCGTATCTCTGTAGAAAGTTTCATGTGTTCAGCATATTTTGAAAATAACATGTATTCTTGGGGCACCTGGGTGGCGCAGCTGGTTAAGCGTTCGACTTTGGCTCAGGTCATGATCTCATGGTTCGTGGGTTCTAGCCCCGTGTCAGGCTCTGCTGACAGCTCAGAGCCTGGATCCTGCTTCAGATTCTGTGTCTCCCTCTCTGCCCCTCCTCCGCTCACACTCTGTCTTTCTCTCTCAAAAATAAATAAACATTAAAAAAAGAAAAGAAAAGAACATGTCTTCCTTTACCAGAGTCGGAACCACTTCTGGGTGAAGACAAGGGAATGAGAAATACGCCATTTCTGCAGGTGTTGGTGGCTAGTCTCAACACATTTTGGTGTATATTAAGGAAGTACTATCTGCTTGTGATGGTTAACTTTATGTGTCACCTTGGCTGGGCTGTGGTGCGCAGATATGTAGTCAAACATTATTTTGGATGTTTCTGTAAGGGTATTTTGGATGAGATTAATATTTAAATTGGTTGATTTTGTGTGAAGCACATCACTCTCCATGATGTGGATGGATCCAGTCAGCTGAAGACCTGAATAGAGTAGAAATCCGACCTTCCCTGGGCAAGAGGGAATCCTGCCAGCAGATGGCTTTTGGACTTGAACTGCAACATCAGCTCTTTCTGGATCTCTAGCCTGCTGGCCCACCTTACAGGTCTGGGACTTGCCATCTATCAAAATCACATGAGTCAGTGCCTTAAAATAAATTTCTCAATAGATTAAGGAGGTAAATAGACAGATACACACATCCTATTGGTTCTCTTTTTCTGGAGAACCCTAACGCACTGCTGTAACAAATAATCCTGCACATTTCAGTGACTGGACACAAAATTAATGTCTTGCTCAAGGAGCAGTCCAGTGCCAGAGTTCCTTGTCAGGGGCTGGTTTTTCACCCTGTGGTGATTCAGAGACCCAGGCTTCTTCCATCCTATGAGCCATTATCCTCCAGACCCTCCCAAGTCCTCTCTGTCTAGCCAGCAGGAAGGAAAGTAAGAGTAGAGAGGCACATGTGCTTCTCAACCACTTTGACCAGATGAGACACACAACATTTCCACTCACTTTCCCTTGCTGGAGACGAGTCACGTGACTCCCCATCAAGAAGGATGGTGGGGCTGGGACATGTGGTCCTTGACTAGGAAGCTACCTGCCAACAACTTTCTACCTTAGAAAAAGAAGCAGGAATTTGGTAACTACCACAATCTTCTTCGTGAACACTCACTTTCTTATCTGTGTATTTAGGACTTCACCTCAACTGTCATCCCTTTTGGGTTTTCTTTGGTGAATTTGCTTCCTTCTGACATGACACAAAGCCTCTTTTGTCAATTTTCTGCGTGATTAACCTCATATCATTAGGCCTTTACAGATTTGAAATCTAATAAGGAAGGCAAAGATGGGGCACCTGGGTGGGCTCAGTCGGGTAAGCATCTCACTCTTGATTTCAGCTCAGGTCATGATCTCATGGTTTGTGAGTTAGAGCCTCCCATCAGGCTCCGCACCAACAGTGTGGAGCCTGCTTGGGATTCTCCTCTCCTGCTCTCTCCGCCCCTCCCCTGCTCTCTCTTCTCTCTCTCCCTCAATACATAAATAAAGCTAAAAAAATAATAGAAGGCAGTTTATATTATTGTATGTGTCAGGAGCGGGACAGATGGTAAGTACAATGGGCGTTCAGAAAAGGGAAAGAATTCTTGAGTTGTTATGTTCTGAGAAAGCATTTAGGGAAGAAGTGTACTTGAACTGAGACATTACATATGAGTGGGATTTCAATAGGCACAAGGGAATGGGGAGAACATTCCAAGGAGGGTAAATAGGAGGCATGAGCAAGAAAACAGAGTCAGGCATGAAAAAGGAATTTTGGAAGAAGTCAATAAGCCAATCTGACTGGAGGGAATACTAGGAAGAATACCAGTTTAAAAGAGGGGAGGGGTGCAAATTAAACCTAGGTTTTGTTTGAAGTGAATCAAAGTAGTCTGTAAATACTGGAGGTCCTTGGAAGATTTTTTCATGAAAAAATTAGTATTTTCAAAGAATAACATAGTGGAAGTATACAGAATGGTTTAGAGGGGAGCCCACAGGGGCAGAGCCCAGAACCTTCATGACCCCTGATGATACAATCTTGTGATTGTCTTTGTGTTAAGTCAGAACTGTTTTAGTTGTGTGTGAAAGAAGTACAACTTAATCAGGCTCAAGCAAAAAGAGAACGTCTTGGTTTATATAAAAGTGTGATCTAGGCTGCATCCGTTCTAGGCATGGCTGGAATCCAGGAGCAAAAGCACACCATTAGAGTGCAGTCTCCCCATCTCTCAGCGCTGCTTGACTCTGGATGCAACCCTTGTCTGTATGATGGACAACACGGCATTGGCAGCCCCACCCTCCCATCCTCCACAGGCCTGGCAGAAAGAGACAGCCTGCCTAGATCGCGTCTGTAGGGAAGTCCTAGGGCAGCTGCTTCTTGTCCAGGTTTGACTCGTATGTGCTTGAGCCTACCCTGTGGAGAGGGGTGGACCCCTCTGGCAGGTGCTGGGACATGTGCCCCCGGGGGGAGAGGATAAATGTATTTTGCACAGGGTGTGGTGAGGCTAACCTGTCCCATCTGAGATATCAGAATGGGTTTACCATGAGAAAGATAATTTATTATCAGAAGAAGGAAAAGAGGGTGGTTCACTACAACATCCACTTTTTTTCATTAGGCTTTCCTTTTTTTTAAAAAAAAAAAAAAGACATATATTATAGGGGCATTTGGGTGGCTCAGTCAGTTAAGCGTCTGACTTTAGCTCAGGTCATGATCTCACAGTCTGTGAGTTCGAGCCCCACGTCGGGCTCTGTGCTGACAGCTCGGAGACTGGAGCCTGCTTCAGATTCTGTGTCTCCCTGTCTCTCTACCCCTCCCCTGCTCGTACTCTGTCCTTCTCTCTCAAAAATAAATAAACATTAAAAAATTAAAAATAAAATAAAAATAATGTTTTAAGTTCTTCATTAAACAAGCAAACATTTGAGTGCCTGTCCCATGGCTGGATCAGGTTTTACTAATCTCTTACATCTCATCTCCCTATAGCACCTGTGCTAGTGCGAAAGCATATAGTAAACACTCAGCTCTGTCTCTGAATAATGCCCTCCTGCTTCTTGCCTGGCCTCCTGAAACAAACTCCCTGCTGGGCTTCCTGCCTCTAATCTCTGAACTCTCTAAGTCATCATGTACAAACCACCAGAGTCATCTTCCCAAAATGCAGGTCTGATTATGATGGACCTTGACATAGAAAGAATTCCATAATCCTTACTATGGTGATGTGGTCGTTTGTTTAATGCACATAAATTCCTCCCTTCCCTGTATTACGCTCCTTTGCCACATGACTTCATGGCTTCTCTTGTTGAGGCATGGAGCCTGTTTCCCTGCCTCCTTGAATCTGGGCTGGTCTTGTGATTTGGTTTGACAAATGAAATGCAGCAGATGTGACATGAGCGTTCTGAAGCTCAGGCCTAACAGGCCTGGCAGCTTCGGCTTGGCTTGTTTGGAGCACTGCCCTGAGACTCTGATGTAAGGAAGCCCGTCTGTCCCAGTGGGGATAAGAAGCCACGTGGGGAAGAACTGAGGCTTTCTAGCCAACACCCAACACCAACTGTCGGACTTATGAGTGAGGTCGTCTTGGACCTCCCAGCCAGCTAATTCTCTGGCTGTATGCAGCTTCTCTAATAAGCCCAAGAAAAACAATAGCGAGATACGGGGCCAAACTGTAGTATCACAAGAAATACTAAACCATTGTTGTTTTAAACCACTAAGTCTCGGGGCAGTTTGTTTTGCGGAAATTGGATAACTGAAACAGGTAGAATCAATAGGATTTGTTTGAAGGTGAGGAGAAGAAGACCAGAATGACTCCCATTAACTGAGGTTTGGGGAAATAGAAAATGAGTTCGTATGAGGGGGTAATGAGCATGGGGAGCCTTTGGGATGTTCCAGTGGGGCTGTCCAGCAGGTAGTGAGTGCGTGAATCTGGGGATGCCTCGTTGCATCATGAGTTTCAATAGCTGGGAGTGGATGAAATCACCCAGGACTACCCAGTGAGTGAGAGGGGGCAGAAGACAAGGTCAGAAGAGAAAACCTTGGGGAACACTGACGTTTAAAGATGGGCGGAGGAATGAAATGCAGTAGAGGAGATAGAGTTTTGTAACTGTTAAAAAAAGGGACAGAGTGTTTTTATGCTTTGCTTTTATTCTTTACTTCTTTCAGGTTGGTCAAAAAGGAAAAAAAGAGAAGCAGTAGAAGAAGCCACGAAGCTACCTGGGATGGTAATGTAAGGCTGTCCCAAGGACCTAATTGGTCATTCTCAGGATGCAAACCACCCTTGGAAACGCAGCAGGTCAGCGGTGAGATGTAGCCCCATTGCATGGCAGGGCACAGGTGAAATGCTTAGCTAAGTGGCATGGCAGACTGTGTGAAAAAACAAAAAAAAAACCAGATTTTTTTAAACCAACTTTGCTGCCCATACCCTTCTTTTACCCAGGCAGAGATCTGAGGAAAACCCAAACAAATTCAGAGAAATATAGACAAACTAGCCAGTCTACTCGATACCGGAAGAGGCAGAGGTATGTGCAGAGGTGGTCAAAGAGGGACACAAATCAAAATCTGTAGAACACAGAAACAGGATGAAAGATACATGAAAATAGCAGAGAGGTGTGTTTCTTGAACTGTCCTACCTCTCCATAAACTTTGTATCTCTATCAGACACAACACCAATATAGCTTTACGAATACTGTCCTGTGGGAAACTTGATTATTCAGCTTCGATTCCGGGATATGTAAGTATACATTACACATTTACGCCAGAGTCAGAAACTCTCCATCCAAAGCTCCACCATAACAGTTTAAATTAACAGAGCCACTGATACTCTTTATGATATGTGGGGTATGTGAATGTGTGCTTAGTAATCGTATCACATCCCCCAAACAAACTCCACTATCTTGGATTTGGTCCCCTCATTTCACAATTTTTTTTGACATTTTTTTATGAGACTGCAGCACTGTTCACAACTTCCTGCCTCTTAACCAAAGATTCAATGTAACAAACATATACTGAGGACCTACACTGTGTGGGACTCTGTAGGACACACATAGATATAGGCAGTGGTATCCTGGTAAATCAGCACTCCAGAAAAAAAAACAAAAAAACAAAAAAACAAAAAAACAACAACACCTGATTTTATAGTATTTGCTCATTTTTTTCAGTATAAACACTTCCACCATGGCTGATTTCAAGCTACCAGTGGTTTAACAACTGACTACAAAAATCCTGAATACTTAGCTTCTCTGGGACAAACATTTAGGAACAAGTTGCTGCATGGAGGAAATCTGAGGTGCCCCAGACAACAGCCAGTATCAGCTGTCAGCTATGTGTGGGAAACTATGTTGGTCTTTCCAGCCCAACTGACTCTCCAGCCAAAGTGTGTCCAGGCAAGCCCAGCACAAGAACCTCTCAGCCAAACCGAAGAGTCATGAGTAATCATAAGCTGTTTATTAAGCCACTAACTTTGGGGATGGTTTGTTATACAGCAATAGCTAACTACTACACATAAAGTACAGATTGCATGGGGAAAGAGCTGCTCAATAGACAAGCGGGGCCTTTTTTAGCCTTCCCTTCGTGTAGGCATCATTGTCCTATCACGAGCTATCTGGGCAATTTTGATCTTCCTTTTTGCATGAAGCGAAACTTCCTGGCCACCTGGTGCTGAACAGAAACATTGGCAGCCCTTGATGCCCTTGGCCCTTTGAATATGCTGCCCACTCAAACTTTTAATTGGACTGAGCAAAGTGGACATCCATATTTATAAGCAGTAGTTTTAGGAAAATATGTTTTGTTGAAAATCAGGAGGGATGACTTCATGAAGTGAAGGGAATCAGAACGGCCATGAGCAAGACCACCCACAGGCAGGCAGAACATTAATAACACTATTCTTGTTTTATTGTCTCTTCTGGATACTGACCTTTCTTATCTGTCAGTAACAGACTTTAACCAGCTATAACTGATCTGTTAAATATTGACTTGATACAGCAACAAAGATCCAGAATTCATTTATTCTAGTACGCTCCACTCCTAAAGTGTGGGGCTTGCCTCTGTTCCTGCACGCTTTTGCATAGCAGGCTCCAGGTGGACTCCTCTAAGGGACTTTCTCCTACTAAAGATTTCCACAGACAAGATCTATCCCTTGGCCTGTATATCATTATCATGTGTGAAATACTGGTGACTCCAAAGTATCAGAAACCAGAGTAATGAAAAAATATCACCTCAAATATTCAGTTTTCCTTAAAAAAAAAAAAAAAAAAAGGAAGAAAATGATGACCCCCAAAGTCAAGATAGTGTTTCCTCCCAGGGGGAGGGAGAGTCTTAATGATCAAGGAGACAGGGAGAGAGAAGGCTTCCAGTAATGTTCTATGTCTCATCTGGGTAGTGGGGTCACATGGCATTTGCTTCATAATAATTTTTTAAAGTAGTCACGTAATGTTTATACTCTTTTGTGGATATAGGTTTTGTTTAAAATTTTTTTTAATGTTTGTTTATTTTTGACAGAGAGAGAGAGAGAGAGAGAGCATGAGCAGGGGAGGGGCAGAGAGAAAGACACACACGGAATCCGAAGCAGGCTCCAGGTTTTGAGCTGTCAGCACAGAGCCTAATGCAGGGCTCGAACTCACAGACCACAAGATCATGACCTGAGCTAAAGTCGACGTTCAACCGACTGAGCCACCCAGGTGCCCCATGTGGATATAGGTTTTATCTCACAATAAGAAAACCCATCATTTTAAAGGTAACACATTTTATATTCTTATTTCTTACTGTATCACTTGACAACTTGTTAGAGATAAAGAATCTGGATCCTTCCTCAGACCTAATAAGCCTACTGATCCCTAGGTGGTTCATCTGCACATTAAAGATTGAGAAGCACCGTCCAAGATGAAAAGACCACAAGTCACTAGTCCTGAGGTATTGGGAAAGTTACCTTATCCTTGCCTTAGTTTCTCATCTGCAAAATGGGCATAATATAGACTGGCCTCCCTTCTAGGCTGCTGTGAGGAGAATGTAGGAAGATATGTGTGAAAGCACTTTGAAAGGATAGGAAAGCCCCATCCAAATGTTAAGTACTGTTAGCACCTTGGGACAGAGCCCCGAAAGAATGGATTCCAAAGAAGCAATCATCACTCCCTTAAATTTCATACTTTCTGAAATCCTTGTCAACTCTGCTTCTGCTTTGTCAAAACTTGCTTCTCCCCCTGCCCTGATGGTATTCCCAGCTTCGTGACCTCTACGCCCTTTGCAGCATCTCTAGGGCAGATAGTCTTCTTTCCAAAGGCATGGGAGGCTCCGAGACTTTTTGACAAAATTGAAGCATACTTTCAATGGCTCATGGCTTTTGCTTTTTTTAAAAAAAGCAGTAATCCTGTGCTCTGCACACTGGTAAGACTCAAAAAGGGATGATGAATCTGTGTATTATTCCATAAGGTATTAAGTTTTCTAAACTTCGAAAAATACTACAACAATTCACAAAAGGCCACACGGACAGATACAGTACTTCGTGGTATGACTGACCCAGGTTTCTTGCATTAGGCTCCTTCTACTGAATTTCAAGGGTTAACATGTTGGTATCTAAAGATGCGATACATAAATGCTAGATATTCGGTTGTTATGCTTAATTATTCATTCATTTCAACATGTATTTGAAAGCCAGCTTGTACTAGGTTCTGTACTTGGTTGTGTTTGTGTCCTACCAACACAACATGGAGAGAGAGAGATGTGTGTGCACGCGTACGTGTAAATTTTTTGATGACCACGTGAGAAGAAAGGAAAAAAAGAAAGAAAAAAAAAGTGTGGGGTGAAATTTTTAAGAACTCCCCACTGGGCCCATGTTTTAAAGTCAGCCCCTCCTTGGGGCGCCTGGGTGGCGCAGTCGGTTAAGCGTCCGACTTCAGCCAGGTCACGATCTCGCGGTCCGTGAGTTCGAGCCCCGCGTCAGGCTCTGGGCTGATGGCTCGGAGCCTGGAGCCTGTTTCCGATTCTGTGTCTCCCTCTCTCTCTGCCCCTCCCCCGTTCATGCTCTGTCTCTCTCTGTCCCAAAAATAAATAAAAAACGTTGGGAAAAAATTAAAAAAAAAAAAAATAAAATAAAGTCAGCCCCTCCTAGTCCAATCCTAGCACTACCAGTTATTAGTTGTAAGACTGGAACAAGGTATTTAACTGCATTGGATCTGATGTTCTTATCTATAAAATGGGGACAGAGACATGACCTGCTTTTTAAGTATACTATAAAAATTAAATGACTTTCACCATGGGTCTGGCATGTGATAAGGGCTCCATAAACATTAATTACATAATGCATAATGATTAAAGAAGGGGACTAGGGGTGCCTGGCTGGCTCAGTCTATGGAACGTGCAACTCTTGATCTCAGGGTTGTGAGTTTGAGCCTTATGTTGGGTGTAGAGATTACTTAAAAATAAAATCTTTAAGAAAAATAAATAAATAAAATAAAGCGACTAGACATCAAACTTATTTAAAAATTTTTTTTTAATGTTTATTTATTTTTGAGAGAGAGACAGAGAAAGAGAGACAGAGCACAAATGGGGGAGGGGCAGAGAGAGAGGGAGACACAGAATCCAAGGCAGCCTCTAGGCTCTGAGCTGAGCCCAATGAGGGGCTAGAACCCACGAACTGTGAGATCATGATCTGAGCCAAAGTCAGATGCTTCACTGACTGAGCCACCCAGGCACCCCGAAACCATCAAACTTATTAGCATCATTATCACAATTATTCATACTCTACTGATGGCGTTTGTGCAGAAAAGAGCTAGCATAGCAGGCCTGAACTGTTGTTATCCACAAAGAGGGCTGCTTGCAAGATTGGCCCTTGGCTGTTGACTAAGAACTTAGGTTTTGAGAAGGTTCCCACACTTAACTGATGAGGGTGGCTTGCTGCGCCTAAATTACATACACAAACAGCGTGATTTATGCTGAACACCTGCTTTCCTTCTGAGAGTCTGGCATTTGTGTGTGTGCCAGGCCGAGGCTGCCTCTACGACCAGCCCCCAGTCAAAACCCTGGGCACTGAGTCTCTAATGAACTTCCCTGCTTGGCAGTATTTTACATGTGCCGTCACCCCGTAGAAGTCGTTGCCTGAAGGATTAGCATGTCCTGGATGGAAAGGACCCTTGGAAGCTCATGCCTGGTTTTCCCCAGACTTTGCCCATGTGTTTCTTCTTTTGCTGACTGGTTGGTGCCCTTTGGTTGTAATAAAGCAGAGCCATGAGTACCATGGGAAGCGGAGTCCTGTGAGATCTCATGAATCATCGAACCTGGACGTGGTCTTGGAGACCTCCCAACAGAGTGCTAAACTAGTTGCCTCTGAACAAAACAGTTTTTGGGAAAATACCACAGCACTATCTAACGTAATGTCAATAAATGAACATACCATTCATAAAAAGACTCTGAACCATAACATCTGAAATGTCCCGGAAGAAGTAAAGAATACAAATGCTGCCAAGCAGCGTTCTGTCCTCAATGACTGTTCCCTAAAACTAGGAGCTGTTAGGAATCTTTCTGCACTATAAAAGTTAACTGTAATGTTTAGAGTAAAACAGAAAATGGCAGTGCTATCATTTACGATGTTTATTTTTATTTTTTATTTTTATTTTTTGAGAGAGAAAGAGTGTGAGGGGGGAAAGGGGCAGAGAGAGAGAGAAGGAGAGACTCTTAAGCAGGCTCCTTGCTCAGCACAGAGCCTGATGCAGGGATCGATCCTATGACCCTGAGATCATGACCTGAGCCAAAGTCAAGAGTCAGATGCTCAACTGACTTAGCCACCCAGGCACCCCCATTTACAATTTTTAGATCACAGAGCTTTACAAGTCCTCCTGCCCCACTCATACTATTCCTCCCCAGAGGACTTGATTTCATTCCCACTATAAATGAAGCTGATTTTGATATTCATTCACAAATCCTGTGTGTTTTAAGAGTGAAATGTTTAAATGTATCATGTTATAGAGATTTCTAGACTAATGGTTTCAGCATCAGTTTGAAACATACCTATTCAACAAGAATTAATTGAATACCTTCTACATGCCAGGCAGACTTGTAAAGTTCTTGGATATAACTTGAATCCTGCTGTTTTCATTATGATACCTCAGAATACGGCTTATAGGCCCTTGTTAGGCAAGCCTCTCAAAATCCCTTGCTTTATTTTCTCTTCAAGAATATCAACAAAAGCATGGGTTTGTGTATGTTGTTATGCTGGGCTTTGTATCAAATGAACTAGTCAAGGGTATTGTTTTCCATCCCTTTGATGAAATGCAGATTTTTCCATTAAAAAAAGCAAATCCTTCATTTAAAAAGCATTTAATAGAATGGTACTTCTTTCCAGCTGGTTAAACTTAGAACACTGAGAAAAGTTGCATGTAAGACTCTTCTCCAAGTCGAGGCTAGAGCGTTTTCATTTGAGGGTGAGCTGGAGGCGTCAATATTGAATGCACACATCACAAACATTTGTCCAGGCACAGGAGGGAGGGAGACCTTTCTAGTCTTCCTGGTTTACATAACCGTGGCTGAAGATGGCCGCCGCCTTGGTGCAGCGGAGCACAGCCCCACCCTCGGAGCGCTGACAGATTTCAGGAAAGGGCCTGTGCCAAAACTGTTAGTATTCTCCTCTTCCAGTCTCAGACTGAGACATTCTCTGATCCTCTTGTAGGTCCACCCTTTCTGTTCTTTGAAGTAATTTGGAAGTCTACAAACTATCACTGGCAAAAATAAGGGAGACAGCTAGTAAATGCACCCAGCTGCAAAAGGATACATTAAGTTCAATCAATATTTATGTACAGAACTTCAGCACTATGGAAACCCTGAGTAGGAACAACAACAACAAAATGACTGTTGCCTTCTAGGAGCACATCATCAGGTTGACTGTCTTAGACATGGCTTTTTGGTGTCAAGGAACAGAGGTTCCCTGGGCTGGCTTATGCAAAGCCAAGGACTTATGATAAGCAAGAGAAAGCAAGCTGCTGATAATCAATAAGAGACTGAAACCAAGAAATGGGTGCCAAAAGGAAGCAGTGTGGCTCTCCTCGCCTCAGAGGTCCCAAGTCTCTCATTGCTGCTTTTTCTCCTTGTCTCTATTTCATGTTGACTCTTTGCTGACCAGCTGTGTGAGCTTGAAAGCAGCTGAAGCTGCTTGTTGTCTTGCCCCTTCTATGAGGATAGAGTTTTAGCCAGACGCAAGGCTACCCAGCTAAAGGCCACTCTTCCAAGCCTCCCTTCTGCTAATTGTAGCCATTTATTAGGCTCCGGTCAGTGCAATACAGACAGAAGTGATATGCACAACTTCCAGAGTATGCTCTTAAATGGCAAAAAAATGAGCTCCCCTCTCCTTTCTTTTCTCTCCTTACTGCCTGCACATGGATAAAGATGGCGGGACCTGAAGCCATCGTCTTTGACCTGGAGATGAAAGCTGCCGGTAGAGGTTGTTGGAGCCATAAGGTAGGAGCTTGGGTCTCTAAGTGCATGGAGCTGTCATATTAGCCCTGGACTTTTATGTGAAAGGGAAACATGCTTCTATCTCATTTAAGCTGGGGTTATATTGGGTCTTTATTAAAGAAGCTGGAATCTGGAACCTGACCAATAAACCTGCTTTATTTGCTTTTCTACATATAAAATGGAAGGTGACCACCTTATAGCTTCTAAATTTATAGGAAGTTGAAGTGACTGGCCAAGAATCAAATACCCAGGCAAGAGAATCAGTTGCCCTATCTTGGTCTTCTAGTCAGCTATGCTGTCACGGGAGAGTCAAGAAATACAAGCGCCAGGAGCCAGGGTGTCTCAGTTGGTTGAGTGTCCAACTTTGGCTCAGGTCATGATCTCATGGTTTGTGAGTTCGAGCCCCATATCGGGCTGTCTTCTGTCAGTACAGAGGCCACTTTGGATCCTCTGTCCCCTCTCTCTCTGCCCCTCCCCTGCTCTCTTTCTCTCTCTTTCTAATGTTTTTAAATGAAAGAAAGAAAGAAAGAAAGAAAAAGAAAGAAAGAAAGAAAGAAAGAAAGAAAGAAAGAAAGAAAGAAAGACAAAGAAATACAAGCCTCACTGCTGGAACTCACCCTGTGGACAAGGTGAAGGGAGAGGGGTCTTTAGAGGACAGTTGTCTGCTTTATTGACCCAGGCTTTTGTCCTGAGACTAACAATTCCTAGAGACACGTATGAGTTATTTTAGAAATAAATAATTTATAATAGGTAAAAGTAAAGTATAAGCATTAAGTGGTTTAGTGAATGAGAAGGAAATCTCAGAAATTGGAAAGGAAACCAACATCCCTCTCCCAATTAATAAGGTCACCTGTGGATGTGAGGTGGACTGGCTAGCTAGGGGGTGACCTCATCCTCCCACAAAGACCTTCTGTAGCTGCCTATTCTGCCAAAGAGGATGACAGTCCCAATTAAGAAGAAAGACTCTTCAGTCAAGCATAGTCAAGGAGCTATGTTGTCCCTCTAGACCCGCAAACCACATATAATTAATATGAGATGTTTTTGGTAGGTAGGGGGAATTTTAGCCAAAAGCTAGGAATATCAGATTGAAGAGCAGCACTTTGAGGATTTTGGTGGGTCATCCCCAGGAAATGCGATAATAGCAGTAAAGGATGATTAAAAAATTTTTTTTAATGTTTTATTTTATTTTTGAGAAAGAGAGACAGAGTGCGAGTGGAGGAGGGACAGAGAGAGAGGGAGACACAGAATCCCAAGCAGGCTCCAGGCTCCGAGCCGTCAGCACAGAGCCCGAAGTGGGGCTTGAACCCATGAATTGCCATACCATGACATGAGCCAAAGTCTGATGCTTAACTGACTGAGCCACCCAGGCGCCCCAAGAATGCTTTTCTTGAGCAGGGCAGGAGATCCTTATGTTCATCATCTTGTCTCTTCCGCTATTCTCTCCTCTCTTGCAGCCAGCAACCAGCAGGAGGGAGTGATAATTCAGAGAATGGGCTCTGAAGCCCGCTCAGTAACTTGGCAGGTCACCATCGCGGGGCCACAGTGTCTTCATTTTCTTCTATAGAAGGAATATACTGTGCCGCGTCACAGGGTTGTAAGGATTAATACAGATAATGTATAGAAAGTGCTCAAAACAATACCTGGCACAGACTAAATGTTGTATATGTTAACTATCATATTAATTAAGCCTCTAACAATCATTATTATTCTTTCATGAAGCAAGTGTTTATTAAGCACTTATTATTAAGAGTAAGAGGCCCAGCTGAGTTAAATAACTTGCCCAAAGTCTCATAACTGACAAGTACTGATGCTGGTTTGGACCAGGTGGGTCTGCTTCCATTAAAAAAAAAAAAGAGTGGGGGCTCTGAGGCGAATTCTTACCGATTTCTACACACATCCACCCTTCTTTCTTTTTTCCCTTCTTTTAATATGGTCATCATAGATGTAAAAGAACGAGTGTCTAAATTTAAGAAGCACACAGTTTAGTGAAAAGAGAGGCTAGACCGGTATAATATAGTACAATCATTTCTAGGACGGAGGTTAAAAATTAAGTCCTAGGAACCCAGAAGGGTACTTAACCAGACTGAGACTAGGAGCAGGGAAGGCTTCCCAGAGGAGGTGATTAATGAGCCTAGTGGAAGCGAGCCAGGTAAAACAGAAGAGAACATATGGAAAAGGACACAGCTGTTTTCTGGACACAGCTGGTTTCCTAAATTACTAAAAGCTGACCCTTGCCTAGAACACAGAATACAAAGGTGAGACACAGAAGGCTCAGAGAGCATTTTTTGGTTGTTGTTGGGTGTGTGTGTGTGTGTGTGTGTGTGTGTGTGTGTGTGTGTGTGTGTGTTTTCAGGCTAGTTATTAGACATTTTATGTAAAAAGGGCTTTGTAAACTCCAAGTGGTTTGGAGTTTATCCTAGAAGCACAGGTGAGTCCTACAATAACTAGAAAAAATAACTAGATGTGCTGCTATCCTCAGGCACGTGTCTTTGGGTTAAATGAAAAATGTAAGGACAAATATCTTGACTTGCCCTGAATCAGTTCAGATAGCAAAATCCAAGCAGGGGAAGCCACAACTTTGAAGTTATGGACTTTGTCTTGCTGACTCCTGTCGCTCCAAAGTCTAGGAGGGAACTTGCCACACAATAAACACTCAACAGACATTTGTTGAATGAATAAATGAGTTGGATGAAAAGATGAGTGTTTTAAGAGCACATTTGCCAATCTTCATTTATCTGTTGGGGGTTGATGCTGACTAGAACAGTATCTTGTGTTTACATCTGAAGGAGCTGACAAAGTAGTAAGTTATATATCAACCAGTCTTTCGGATGGGTATATAAATGACTCTGCAGTCCTGAGGAGGTAACAGTGAAATTTCTTTTGAGGTATAATTGACTACATCACAATTTTTAAAAAAGTTTTAAATGTTTATTTGTTTATTTTGAGAAAGAGAGAGAGCTGGGGAGGGGCAGAGAGAGAGGGAGAGAGAATCCCAAGCCCAGCTCCATGCTGTCAGCACAGAGCCCGAGACAGGGTTCCATCTCATGAACCATGAGATCGTGATCTGAGCTGAAATCAAAGAGTTGGACACTTAACCAAGTCACCCAGGTGCCCCAGCTACACCACAATTTTAACTCATAAATGTAACTGTGGCCACTTGCTGCACACTTGGAATGCTGATAGGAACCAGTAAGGAGCAGATATATAACATGAGCCCCTCCCATGGATTTAAGGTGTTGTTTTGAGGTGGAGGCAATTAAGAAACAGCAGACCCAGGAGGAACCCTCTGCCCTCCCCCATTCTGCCTAAAATCAGGGCACAGATTGCCCATTGTGAAGGTCTCCCTCCTCCTCTCTTCTGTACCGGGAAGAGAAGAAGGATTCTTTAAAAAAAAATTTTTGTTTTAGTGTTTATTTATTTCTGAGACAGAGCATGAGTGGGGCAGGGGCAGAGAGAGAGAGAGAGACACAGAATCCGAAGCAGGCTCCAGGCTCCGAGCCATCAGCACAGAGCCCGATGCGGGGCTTGGACTCACAAACCGTGAGATCATGACCTGAGCCGAAGTCAGTTGCTCAACCAACTGAGCCACCCAGGCACCTTGAGAAGAAGGATTCTTAATCACTGGAGAATCTTATCGCTGAGTTTGCATAACAAACCTTACTAAAATGACCCTCTCTCTACTCATTCTTCCCCCCATATATTTATCTTCCCACAATTTAATACCCCTGGAAGCCAAAATCTTTTAACTTTGTCCCTTCTCCACAATTTATTGCCCCATGCTAAAATAGTATAGAAGTTCTCAAGCCTAACCCTGTCCTTTGGGTTTTCACTTCTCCTCTGAGAAGCTCCCATGTGCATGCAGATAAATCTGTTGTGTTAATATGTCTTTTGTCGGTTTAATTTACAGTCATCATTTACAAAACCTAAGAGGTTAGAGGAAAAGTGTTTTCCTCCCCTAAGCGTGCATCATAGAAAGGTGATCACTACCATGGCTGATTGTGTGATAATAATGAAGGGTTTAACACACATGTACCAATATAAGGATATGTGAATAAATGGAGTGTAAGATAAATAATTGAGAGTTAGGTCTTAATAAAGTGCAATTTCACCTTGGGGACATATGTTTAAAATGTAATACTATGCAGTTGACTCTTGAACAACATGAATCTGAACTGTGTGGGTCTCTTATATGCAGATTTTTTTAATTAAAATTTTTAAAAATGTTTATTTTTGAGAGAGAGAGACAAGAGTGTGAGTGGGGGAGGGGCAGAGAGAGATGGAGAATCTGAGGCTTTGAGCTGTCAGCACAGAGCCCACAGTGGGGCTCAAACCCACGAGCCATGAGATCATGACCTGAGCCGAAGTCCAGCACTTAACTGACTGAGACACCCAGGCGCCCATTATATGCAGATTTTTTACAGTACAGTACTATAAATGTATTTCCTCTTCCTTAGGATTTTCTTGGTAACATTTTCTTTTCTCTAGCTTATTTTATTGTAAGAATATAGTATGTAAAAACCTAACAAGGGCATCTCGCTGACGCAGTAGGAAAAGCTGGCAAACTTAATCTCGGGGTCGTAAGTTCGAGCCCCATATTGGGTGTGGAGATTACTCAAAAATAAATAAATTAAAAAAAAAACACAATGTACAAAAAATGTGTTAAGCAACTGTTTATGCCAACAGCAGGCTAATTACATTTCTGGGGAATCAAAAGTTGTATGTGGATTTTTGAGCATAGGGACGGAGAGTAGGTGGTAAGATCCAATAACCCCTGTATTGTTCAAGGTTAACTGTGTTATCATTTAAATTCCATGTAACTATATGTTTTGTTTTTATTTTTCTGACATAACTTATGGCAAGACAGCAGTAAAATGAAACAACTCAAAGGCAAATTTTAACAGCTGAAATGGATTTATTTTTGTATTGGGAATAATGCCCATAAATCGTACCATACCTTCTTCAAGCTGAAAGTAAAGTGCACCTGCATCACTTTACAAAGCAGTTTCCTTGAAAACTTTTTGAAAAAAGACTAGGTGAGGCCACAATATTTTTCAAATCTATGATCATGATCCAAGCATTTTGAAATGCGAAGTTGGAGAAAGAAATGGAAACTAGTAGAGTCGCCAATTCTAAACACACAAAAAAAAGAGTGGAAAAATTTTTCCTACTGTGTTGACCACATTCCTCCCCTAAGTAATAAGGATTTTACTTGAACAAACATAATAATATAATAGGTGCTTATTTATCTAGAATGGCTGGAAAATGAGCCCACCTACTTAATTTCATTTGTTTTGGATGGGTTATCAGATACACCACCCAAGAATTTTTATTTTTAAGTCACCTCAATACTTAACTTATCTGGGCTTACTTTAAGCTTTCTTTAATTCAGAAGACGAGCACAGGAGGATTTTTCAGGACCTTTACTCCTGAGTAAAGGACTTTATTCCTTCAAGGCCAAACGCCTCGTAGCCTCCAATACCTTGCCTCTGGGAGGCGGGCAACATAGATAAAGATTCTTAAGAGGCACGAACTTCCAATTATAAAATAAATAAGTCACGGGGATATAATGTACAGCGCAGGAAATATAGTCAATTATATTGTAATAACTTTGTACGGTGACAGATGGTAACTAGACTTATTGTGGGCATCATTTCCCAATGTATAAAAACCTCAAATCACATGATGTGCACCTGAAATTAATAAGATATTGTATGTCAACTATACTGCAATTAAAAAAATTTAACTTCCAGAAACAGAGAATAGATTGATCGTTACCAGGGGTTAAGGGAAGTGGAGGAAATGGTGAGATGTTGCTCTAAGGGTATAAACTTTCAGTTATAGGATGAATAAGTTCCAGGGATCTAATGTACAGCATGATGACTACAATTAATAATACATCTTGTATGCTTGAAAGTTGCTCTGAGAGTAGGACTTAGATGTTCTCACCACCAACAATAACAAAAATGAGAACTATGTGAGGTGAAGGTTGTATTAACTAACCTTATTTTGGTAAACACTTCGTAATAGATAAATGTATCGAAAAAATCCCCATATTGGACACTTTAAATTTACACAGTGTTATATAGCACTTACATCTCAATAAAGCTGTAAAAAAGGAGGAGAAAAAGAAAAAAAATGCTTTCTATAAAATCCATTCTGTTAGGGGCTTGTTATTTTTCATCTCCTTATTTATTGAATGGCTACTGCCTATTAAATACAGGGATACAGTGTTGAAGGGAATGGTTCCTGCCCTTCTGGAGTTTCTAATCTAATGAAAACCAAAAGAAAAATTCAGTTAGTTTAGTTTCCTGTTTATTATATTAATGCTTTTAATATTATTGAGCAAAATGCCTCTTTTCCAGATGTCTCCTTTGCCAAAAGCTAAACACATTTATTTCAAGAAACAGGTGCTGAGCAACTTTCAGCATAATCTGGAAATACTCTCCTTTGTCAGAACAGTGCTATGTGCTGAAATTTAGACCATTAGATCATTAGAAAAATGGGTTCCCGCTGCCTCAATGAAAAGGGATTGCATTTCAATAGGAACTCTGGCCTTTACGTTTTGGAGTAAACAAGTTTACAAAGGAATTAAACTGCATTAGTATTTTGATACCATCTTAAATTATCTATGATTTTTGATAACCAACCAGGAAGATTGGAACGTGACACTGGAATATGAGTCATTTTGTACTTCAAAATGATCGCTGAGCTGAGTTTCTTGATGTTAATCCTATTCATTATAAGCAGAAGCTTTTAGGCTATATCCTTATCAAAATCAAGAGAACAAATTATTATAAAGAAGCTAAAATTAAAAAAATAAAAAACTAAAATTAAGCAGCTGTATTTGATAGAGGTGAAAGGCAGTGAGATCCGGAACTTTTATTTTTTTTAGAGATAGAGAGTGGGGAGAGAGAGGAGGAAGACAGAGAGAGAGAGAGAGAGGGGGAAAGAGAGAGAGAGAATCCCAAGCAGGTTCTGCACTATCAGCGCAGAGGCCTGATGTAGGGCTCAATTCCATGAACCATGAGATCATGACCTGAACTGAAATCAAGAGCCAGAGGCTTAACCTACTGAGCCACCCAGGTGCCCAATCCTGAACCTCTTTGATCCCTTTTTCCCTTGAGAATTAATGAAAGGAGTAGGATCCTTTCCCAGAAGAATGTACATGAGCACATACATACAATTATTGTATAAAAGTCCTGGGAAGGTTGTGAACACCTGACCGGCCTCTCCTCTCTTTCTAAACTCTCCTTCTCCAGACCACCATGTTCTATGGCAGCTGGTTAAGCGCTGGTTTTATTTTGAACGCTGAACTGCTAACAGTCAGCAATTTCTCTGATCTGAATAACAGTAGATACAATTACTAGGATATTACCAACTGCTTCAAGTAGGGAATGAAGCAAGATAAACGTAAAAGGATGCAGAAGACAGAAGGCGTGACAAGGAGACAGAGACATGGAGAAGGGGACACGGAGGCAGGAGCTGGGTGATGCTGAGAGGTGGCGGGCTCTTCCAGAAGTCCAGAAGAAGCCCTTGCTTCCCTCGGCAACTGTGAGCCCCTGTGACTGCATGAACTCTCATCTCGCCAGCTTTCCTGACTCCTGGGCTTTTGTGTACCCCTGTGGATTCTCCTCTCTGCTTCTCTCTGCCCAGATGGCTGGGGGTTAAGGACTGCCCTGCTTCTCTGCCTCCTTCCACTAGGGATGAGGTTTCTACCCCTCCTGCCTCCAGGGCTTCACCAGTTCTTCCCTTTTTAACCCAATAATTAGATTTCTACCAAACCTGTGGTCCCAAGGCTTCTCATCCAGAAGGACCATTGTGAAAAATTAAATGGTCTTTTTTAAAGCTTCATTTTAGGTAGTTACTTGCCTTTTCCCATAAAACACTCTTCTATGGAAAAAAAAAAATTTGCTTTGGGGCACCCGGCTGGCTCAGTAGGTAGAGCATGCAACTCTTAATGTCAGGCTTGTGAGTTCGAGCCCCACATTGGGTGTAGAGATTACTTTAAAAATAAATAAACAAATGAAACCACATTACCAGTAAATTAAAAAAAAAATGTTAAAAAAAACCCCACAACTCTCTTCTGTGGTGTTTTCTAGGTTCATTTTAACGATTTTCTTTGTACTTTTTTGTTTCTCTCCCTCCATCTCTTTTTTTCCCTCCAAATCTGAGCCATCCTAGAGCTCAGCTTCACCTTTCTGTTTTCTTTACACACTGTCCCTGAGGAAACTGTGAACTATAATGATGTAGCATAGTGTGATAAGAAAAACATGGATCTAAGAAGCAGAAAAAAACTAAACTGTAGTTCTAGCATCACTGCTGTGCAAGCTTGAACAAGTTACTAACCTCTCTGAGCCTATTTCTTCCATGTGAAAAAAACTGAGGACGGTCATATCTCCCTGGAATTGTTTTTGTGATGATTAAATGGGATATTTGTAAGAATGTGCTTATCATAGTCTTTCATTGAGCAAACATATTGACCATCTACTATATGCTGGATTCAGTATAATACACTGAGGAATGAAGCAATCAACAATACATAGTTTTCTGCCCTAAATTTATTCACAATCTAGGATCGACACTGGCATGTAAACACATAAGTTAAGTACGGTGTCAGTAGCAACTATAAAGAACATTAATGAAATAGAAAGGAGACACAAGAAAAGGGGATGAATAAATCCACTGGAGGCTTGTGAGACCAGGAAGGCTTTTGGGGTAAGATGATATTTGAGTTGGATTTTGAAGGATAAATGTCAACAAAAAGAAGCAGAGAAAACAGCTTATATAGAGGCACCTAAGTGTGAAACGGCCCGGACTGTTCAGGCTGGAGAGGTATGGAGAGACCAAGTAAAAGTATGGTAATAATGACAGTAACATCCAATTATTGAGTTATGACTCTGTGCCAGGCACTGCCACATAGTTAAGCACTTCGCATACGTGATTTCTTGAAATCTTCCTTACAGCAACCCTGTGAGTAGAGGTTGGGCTTGGCCCTGTGGCCAAATGAAGAGCCTCTAGACTTATAAATTTTTTTTTCTTATGTATGTATGAATGTAAGTAAGTAATCTCTACACCCAGTGTGGGGCTTGAACTCATGACCCTGGGATCAAGAGTCACATGTTCCTCCGACTAAGCCAGCCAGGCACCCCAAGCGGCTAGATTTTTAAGTCAGGTAGACACCATTCTACTTTCTGCTTCTGTGATTTTTATCTACTCTAGAAACCTCAGAAAGCAGAATCCTGTAGTATTTGTCCTTTCGCAACTGGTCTGTTTTACTTAGCATAATATCCTCAAGGTTTGTCCATGTTGTAGCACATGTCAGCATTTCCTTCCTTTTCAAGGCTGAATGATATTCCATATTACATGTTGAAGGGGAGCAGATTTTACCACCTCAAAATGTGTCTCTTTGCAGCATAAGGATTATTTTGAACTAAAACCATTCAAAACCCAGCAAATTTAGGGAAAAGCTCTACTTCCCCTTCAACTGACTAAATATCCATTATAAAGGGGGTCTATAGCAGGAAAGGAACTATTGCTAGAGATAACCTTTTTACCTAGGAAACTTATCTCTGTAACAGGGTTACCTTTGTTTTTCAAACATCTCCTCTGCCTTCCTGTGAATGGTCTATCTTCCCTTCATCTCTCCGGATCCTTACCTTTTTCCTTAGCTCCACGATCTTATATTTATATTATACAGAAGATATTACCTGGCTACCCTTTGAGTCTTCATATCTTTATGGGATTCCCATATGTATGCAGTTAACTTTGCTTTTCTCTGCTAATCTGTCTTACATCAATTTAATTATTAGACCAGCCAAAGAATCTGGAAAGGAGGAAGGCAAAATGTTTTCACGCCTTCAATGTATAGGTCACATTTTGTTCATCCATTCATTGACGGACACTTGGGTTGTTGCTACATTTGGCTATTGCAAACAACGCTGCTGTGAACATGAGTGTACAAATATGTCTACATGATCCTGCTTTCAAGTTTTTGGGGTATATATTCAAGAGTGGAATTCCTTCATCATATGGTAATTCTATTTTTTTAAGTTTTTTAAGATTTATATAAGTAATCTCTACACCCCTCACGTGGGGCTCAAATTCATAATCCCAAGATCAAGGGTCACATGCTCTTCCTGCTGAGCTTGCCAGGTGCCCCTGGTAATTTTAAATTTAAATTTTATTTATTTTCTTAAAGGAAATCCATGCTCTAAGGCCTCAATTTTGAAGATGAATCTGGGAGAAGAAGACTGGCGTCAGGATGTCATTCCTTGGCCACAGATGATAAGAACCTCAATTTCAGGCTTTCGGAAGGGAGGGAAAAGAATTTGATGAGAACGTGGTGCTTAATGTAAGTGAAGGGGGAAGTGGCATTCTGGTTGACTCCTTTTTTTTTTTTTTTAATTTTTTTTTAACGTTTATTTATTTTTGAGACAGAGAGAGACAGAGCATGAACGGGGGAGGGTCAGAGAGAGAGGGAGACACCGAATCGGAAACAGGCTCCAGGCTCTGAGCTGTCAGCACAGAGCCCGACGCGGGGCTCAAACTCACGGACCACGAGATCATGACCTGAGCCGAAGTCGGCCGCTTAACCGACTGAGCCACCCAGGCGCCCCTCTGGTTGACTCCTTTATAGGGTATCTCCCAATTTGGGGGAGCTGGAGCTTATATAATTTTAGCTGCCATCTTTGAGAAAAAGAATAAAAAGCAATGAATAAAAACTTAAGTGCAGGGCTCTGAAAGGTGTCCTTGGAAGTGAGGGGGCCCTTCTCACATACACTGAAAAGAACACGTGCAGTGGGCATCATGTTTATGTGGTCTGCCAACATCACTTTCCTTTGGTTTGCCTTTGGGTTTGTGCACCTTCCCTCCCTCAGCTCCTCTTTTTGGGAGAGCAGGCAGGTGCCTCCTCACATCCCACGCCATTTCAGACACCCCTTCTAGACCGATCATCAGAGCTTTTCTTCCTGTGGCCAAGTGATTGTGGTGAAGGTGGGTAGGTGACCCAAACCAGGCCAACAAGACTTTTTGTTGGAACTTTTGGGAAACTGTTCTCTTTTTTGTTTTTGTTTTTTGTTCATTTGTTTGTTTTTCATGTTTATTTTTGAGAGTGCGAGCAGGGGAGGGGCAGAGGGAGACGGGGACAGAGGATCCGAAGCAAGCTCTGCGTGGACAGCTGCGAGCCTGATGCAGGGTTTGAACTCACAAACTATGAGCTCATGACCTGAGCTGAGGTCAGACGCTCAACCGACTGAGCCACCCAGGTCCCCCGTTCACTTTCTTGTTATGCTTTCTTTTGTGTTGTGGCTCCTGAGAGGTTAGGATGCAAACCTGAACCTTCTGGTGGTGTATTTGATCCCAAGGGGGGAGAGTCAACAGAAGAGAAGCAGTATGTGGAGATACTGGCTTGTGAACCCTGTGACTGAGTCCCTGAATCCAGGCATGCCTGAAGGTACATCTTCTCCAACCTTTTCTGAGACATGAGCCCACTAAGCCCATTTTTTGTCTAAGTCAGTTTGAGTTGGTTTTCTGTCTGAATAACCAAAATATTCGACTTCCATATCTATTCACTGAAAAGAAACCTGATGGACCCAGCCTGGGTTAGGTCTCCTTGAAACCCATAACTGTGCTTAGGGGGTAAACCCTTTGACAGATCTGCCACATGCCTGTGTCTGTTGTGGAAGGAGGTAGCTTTGTGACTGATAGACTAACAGTATCACAGGAGTGAGTGGTGGACACTCCTCAAAAGGACATACAGTATAGCCAAAAAAAAAAAAAAAAAAAAAAAAAAAAAAGAGCAGATATACCTTGCAAGAGTGATTTCAGATTCTTATGGCATCTAAGAAGTTGATTTTTGAGAAATCCGAAAGCAGGCCTGATTTCAAACCCCAATTCTGCTCTCTATTCACTGTTTGACCTTGGCCAAGTTGTATATCCTTTCTCCCCGAATCTTAATTTCTGATTGTTAATGTAAATAGATAATATTTGCCATCACAGAATTGTTGTGAGTGATATCTGTAAGTGAGCTGACCACATATAATTTATCATCTAAACAGGGACACTTTTGAGAGTGAAAAGGAACGCTACTAAGGAGACTTACCAGGACTGGATGAGACAAAAAATATTAGTAGTACCACATTTCACTCTCAAAAGCGTCCCTATTTGGGTGATAAATTATAAGATCTCACTGCCCATCATCCATTGCTAATACTGATTAGTACATACTAGGTGCTGAAGTCTTAGCCTCCTCTGAGACTTCTAGGGTCCCCTCTGCCTTTCATACAACTGACTGATGCCTTCATAGTTCTTTGTACTTCTGTATTGTGGATGTATAGGATGTATTCTCCAAAACATTTGTTATGATCGTTCCGGTGGCAAGATACGTGACAATATGATCTACAGATTTGTATCTGTGAAAGAATCTTTTCTTACAACTTCCCCCCAACTGCTCAACGTGGGAATTTGGAAAGGTTGCATTAACTTAAGAGCATTTATTTCAGTTCAAAGTGTTCTGCATATTAAAGGCGGTTCCAGCTAAAATGCTTAGGATTGCTGGGACACACCCTGGAAGTTATTTTGTAATGTGAAATTTTACTTAAACCTTGCTGACACATTCTGTTGCTAGAAGTTGGTCGGGATTTTCTAAATCCATCCTGGGAGGGATAAGTTAAAACACAAAATATGGGCAAAAGAGTGAACAAACACTTGACGAAAAAGATACACAGATGACAGGCACATTAATTTTTTTAATTCACTTAATTTAGTTAAAATCAAAACTATAGTGAGATACCACTTCACACCTATGAGAATGGCTAAACTTAAAAAGATTGATCATACCAAGTGTTGGTGAGGATATAGAAGAACTGGAACCTCTCTCTCTCTCTCTCTTTTAATTTTTAAAAGTTTATTTATTCATTTTGAGAGAGGGAGATAAAGTGTACTCACATACGCTAGCAGGTGGGAGGGCAGAGAGAGAGGAGAGAGAGAATTCCAAGCAGGCTCTGCGTGCTGCCAGAGCAAAGCCTGACGTGGGGCTCAAACCCACGAACTGTGAGATCATAATCTAAGCTGACGTCAAGAGTCAGAGGCTGAACTGACTGAGCCACCCAGGTGCCCCATCTTGCTGATGGGAATGCAAGGTGGTACAATCACTCCGGAAAAATTTAGCAATTTCTTAAAAAATTAAACATATACCTTTCATATAACCCACCCATTCTATTCATATTTATCTGTGAGAAATGAAAGCATATGTCCATAAAAAGGCTTGCACATGAATATTCATACAGCTTTACTTGCAATAGCCAAAAACTAGAAACCCAAATATTCAACAAGGGAATGGATATGTACACTGTGATATATCCTTACCATAGAATACTACTCAGCAATACAAAGAAATGAACTATTGATATATGGTACCACATGGTTGAATCTCAGAGTAATTTTGCTTAGTGAAAGAAGCCAGTTAAAATGGAATACACAAGGTATGGTTCTATTTACATAAAATTCTAGGAAACACAAACTGATGTGAGAAACAGAAAGCCTGTCAGTGGTTGCTTGGTCAGGTAGGGTAGCAAAGAGGAGAAAGAGGAAGGGTTACAAAAGATCTACTGTTAGGTACACAGTGGCATCCAGTATACTTATATTGTTTTGTGACTATCATTGCTGTCCATTTCTAGAGCTTTTTCATCATTCCAAATGAAAATTCTATACCCATTAAACAATAACTCCCATTAAACAAAACTCACCTTTGTCTGTAGGATTTTCATAACAAAATTGAATATAATTCTTGAACATTCTACAAGGAATGATTTATTTATTTATTTATTTATTTATTTATTTTTTCAATATATGAAGTTTATTGTCAAATTGGTTTCCATACAGCACCCAGTGCTCATCCCAAAAGGTGCCCTCCTCAATACCCATCACCCACCCTCCCCTCCCTCCCACCCCCCATCAACCCTCAGTTTGTTCTCAGTTTTTAAGAGTCTCTTATGCTTTGGCTCTCTCCCACTCTATCCTTTTTTTTTTTCTTCCTTCCCCTCCCCCATGGGTTTCTGTTAAGTTTCTCAGGATCCACATAAGAGTGAAGCCATATGGTATCTGTCTTTCTCTGTATGGCTTATTTCACTTAGCATCACACTCTCCAGTTCCATCCACGTTGCTACAAAGGGCCATATTTCATTCTTTCTCATTGTCACATAGTACCCCATTGTGTATATAAACCACAATTTCTTTATCCATTCATCAGTTGATGGACATTTAGGCTCTTAAGGAATGACTTTGAAGTAGATTAACATGATTATGTGGCACCTGGGTGGCTCAGATGGTTAAGCTTCTGAGTCTTGATTTCTGCTCAGGTCATGATCTCATGGTTGTAAGATCGGGCCCCATGTTAGGCTCTGTGCTGAGAGTGTGGAGCCTGTGTGGGATTCTCTCTCCCTCTCTCTACCCCTTCCCTGCTTGTACATGTACCTCCTCTCTCTCTCTCTCTCTCTCTCTCTCTCTCTCTCTCAAATAAATAAATAAATAAATGAAATGATTGTGATCTTATGTTTTCCATCTCCACTGTACCTCAAATCTGGCCGCCATTTCCCACACTCCAAAAAAAAGTGGGTGAGGTCTTGTCGATGACACATGGCCACTATCACACTACTGGAAAAACAGCCCAAACTGCTTGTCTTGCTAATTGTGGGTCAATTGTGTCATTTGTGTGGGAAGAATGACTTAATTATCATTGCTACCTACTGTCTAAATTAGCAAATCATACACAAATCATTCACTTTCCTCCCTATTAGCCTCCTTCGCCTTCCCACTCTCTACCCCCAGTCTTTCGAAAGTCCATAGCAGTTTTCTGCGGGTTTTTTTAAAAGTGCCTCCTGGAAGGATGGCTCAGCTGTGGTGAGATGTTTGTTGTCTCCTCCTGATTCTATGATCTCTTCTGGCACAGTAGCTGGTATTTGGTAAACAAAACTCTTATACTAGGATCTCAGGGGTTGAAACATGTCCTAAGTGTGCTCAGGAAAGTGATGGCAAGGAGGTGAAGCTTTAGAGATGGGCAGACCTTGGCCAGGATACTTAGGTCTCTGAGTTTCATTTTTCTCATCTCTACAACGGATATGATGTCTACCTACCAGCTGTTTGTGGGGGTAAATGAGATCATGTTTGGAAGACGTCTAGTACAGTGCTAGGAGCTCAGGCGAACGACGAAAGTTATGTTCCCTTCTTCCTATTTATTAAGTTACTTTGAGATCAGAAGAGAGAAAGTGGTGGGTAGGAAGCAGAACCATGAAAGAATGGAGGCCGCTTCTTGCCCAAAGGAGGATATTTATCTCTTGTACAAAGGTCTCCTATTCAAATAAGCCGCTAGATTAAAAAAAAAAAAAAAAAAGTTGAGCAACAGCCACCTGGGTTTTTGGACTGAGTTTCGGATAAAGATGCTTGTAAAAAGGAGCTGGTGCGAATCCAGAAAAAGATTTGAAATGCCCCAGGCTTTGCCATGGCACAGTCCCCAGTTTTTTCCGCACTGCACTTAGAGGTTTAAAGACAGAGTGAGCTCAAATTTGGCCCAAAGCCTCGACTGTTCCCGTGGCGGCCGCGGGGTAGAGGTCAGACCAACAGGTGTGGGAGGCTTCGAGGTAGAGAGCAAGGAGCAGGTGTCAGAGGAGGGCCCGCCCCCCCCCCCCCCCTTTTCTCTGGCACAGGGGCTCCAAGGCTGCTCGCAGTGTTCCCAGCAGCGGGCGGAGGAGCCCTGCCCGGTATCTGGGGCCCCGGGCCGGGAAAGAGACGCTGGTGGGCTTCCCGCCCTGGGCCAGCCCCGAGCGCAGCGGCGGATGCCTGGAAGTTGACGTGCATTTTGGGCCGCTGGGAAGCCCCTAGGCGCCCGAGGGCCGCTGCAGTCCTCCGGCCGGCCTCCGCCCTCGCCGCCCAGCCCCGGCCAGGCAGGGAGGAGGGGCCGCCTCGTCGCGGATCTCCGTGGCGTGAGGACGAGGACGAGGGCGGGGGCCCGAGACCCGCGCGGGAGACGCGCAGCGCCCCTAGCCCTTCGGTTGGCCGACCCGCCCCCTCGTCGGAGAGGCGGGAGGAGGCGGCTCTCCATTGGTCCGGCCCGTCGGCCAATCCCCGAAGGCCCGGGGCAGGAGGCGGGGGCAGTTCGTGGGGGACTCGGGAGCGGAGCGGGAGGCTCTGCGGGACCCAGTCGGACCAAGCCGCTGAGGCACCGCCCGCGCTCCGCCGCCGCGTCTGGGCGTCTCCTGCGCCGCCCAGGGGAGCGAGCTCCGAGCATCTCGCGCTGCGGCCACTCCTCGGGGCCAGGAGCGGGGAAGACGAGTACTAGAAACCCCCAGACCCGAGCGCAGCCTCTTCCCGCCTCCCGAACCACCATGACCCACTTCAACAAGGGCCCTTCCTACGGGCTCTCTGCCGAGGTCAAGAACAAGGTACGCCCGGGCTCTGGTGGGGCGGCCACGCCCAGGGCGAGGGGTGGGAGGCTAGATGCCGCCCGAGGGTCCCTGGGACTGCGGCGGCGCTGGGCCGCTCTTCTCCTTTGCGCGCGGTGGTTGTCCGGCTACGCGGGGAGGCGACGTCGGGGCGGCGCGAGAGTGGCCGCGCGTCTCGGTCCTGGCCCCGGGCTCGAAGCGCCGGTCTCCCAGGCGCGCTCTCCTGGCTTTGTTCAGCGCCGCGGGCCAGGACTGGCGGCGGGCGGTGGGTTCCCGGGCTCCTGGAATCCCGCAGCGCCGGCCTGCAGCTACCGGAGCCGGTCCGTGGCTGCAGGACGCGCCCCTCCGGGAAGGGGGCGCTCCTGCCTGGTCATTCGCCCTTAGGTGGGGCCCATCGGCGCGGCTGGGGACCCGGCAAGCAGCCCCCGCCGTCCGCCCGGGCCTGGGCTGCTGCCGGACCGTGCGTCTTCCCTCACCCCAACCCCCCGGCCGAATTCAGCCACAAGCCGAGTCAGGCGGTTACGTGGCCAAACTGGGCCCCCCATTGTTCCTTGCCTCTTCCCGGGGAGGGGGGCCGTTGAGAGGTCCACCGACCCCAGGGACCCCCGGACGCTTCACAGTTTCCGAATTGCGGTGTCTTGAGGCAAATTAACTGCTGCTGCTGCGGAAAACGGAGACAAAGCCTGAGTGCGCCGCTTTGGAAGCGAAATCTGCTGTAGAGTTGAGATTTTTTGTAAAACCGAAGTTTGTAGTACATTAGACTTCAACGGTATCAAGGATATTTTCGTGGGTTGCTTTTGTTTAGGGTATGTTTGCCGAGGCGGGTTGTAGTGTGGAGTGATTTGCGTTTGGAAACTCTCAGCTTTGCCACTGCCTAGCATTAGGAATGCATTGGGCTTATCTTTGGGACTTTTGGTCTGGGAAAGAGATGAGAGGCGTCCCCCCTCCCCAAATCCTCTCCTTCCTTCCTCCCTCCCTCCCTGCATTCCAAGCCCATGACATCAGGGGTTTCTGGGGGGAGAGAGCAGCCAATCGGCGCGGAACTGCGCACAGAACGCTCATTGTCTCCTTTCTGCTGTTCTGGCCAAAGCGCCACAAAGGAGGGCTGCTGTGGTTTAATTCCCATTAACCTCCCGGGAGCCGAAGCATGTCAGGATTGCCACCGCACCGTCCGACCGCTGGTAGAATACGCTGGCATTGTCAAAGCTGCAGCATCCCAGTGTTGAGGGTGCACGCGGTGTGGAGTGAATTATATGGAGGCAATGAAGCGCACCGTTGTCAAACCCCAAGGGAGAGTTATAGCTCTTCTCCCCCCCGTTACAGCCTGCGCATCCTGATTCAGTTAATAAATTCTGAACAGTCTTTGAGGCAAAGAGTTGATTTTAACCTACGAATCCAACATTGGAACGTTTGGGTTCTTTACTTTGTCTAGTGCCTTGCCCTTATTCGAAAATAGTTTCCTGAACATTTTTTTTAGAGGACAGAGAAATGGTTTGTGCCTGATTGTTCGGTTCTTTCCAGGGTTTACAAATGGAGCTTTAGGAATCCTTTCAGAGGAATCCGCAAGTCCAAACTGTTGGATGTGATACCCTGGCCTGGCGTGTACACATTAATTTTAATTCGCCCTTGTGATTCTTGGCTGGGGACGGTTGAACGGTTGAGTCTCTACCTTTTGCATTGTAAATGAGGTCCTGATAACTTTGGCAGTCCTTCAAGTGACTTATTTTTCTTGGATGTTCATATCCGTATTAATTTCTTTTTGCTGACTAATGAAGCAGCTTCTGCCCTTTTCCTCCTTTTTATTGAGCAGACTGAAGGAATTGCACACACTGGCTAGATCACTGTAATTGTACATTTTTAAAAACAGTAAAACCTCAGTTTTCAGAGCCTTTGGAAAGTTATAGCTTCGAGTTTCTATAACTGCGGGTTTATTCCTTTAAGCACAAAAGGCATATTTTAACTACCCCATTCATTTATATGGGCCCTTCATACAGTACCCTTTCATAGGAAGTCTTTTGATCTTAACAGCACAGCAGCCCCTCGAGGTGGGAGGGATTGCTGGGGCTATCCAACATCATTTATAGGTCAGGATGCCAAAGCTCAGAAAGGGTGTGATTTGCTCAAGATCACAGAAGAGAGTTGGAATATTCTAAGAATGTAAACTCTCCAAGTGATATCTTAGTGAAGTAGTTAGGGATATTCTACTACCAGTCACTGTTGTCTGCCCACCCTCCCCACTTTTGCTGTCCACCTGTCACTTCTTGACATTGTAATTACTCATCCAGTGCTGTTTTCATCTGCTCTGGGCTTGGAAATCAAATATCCATGTTTGGTAAGGCTTTTGTATGAGATACTGCATTTCAGCTGTGGACACAGTGCCAACAGAGGAGTGGGTATATGGAACATGAACTTTGACACTGCTTGGTTTGGACACTCTTTGATTTCTTCCTCTGTTTTCTTTATGTATTGCATAACTGATATGTTGCTTAAATGTAAGGTGTGTTTTTCCCCCCTCTTAAAACTTCATTTAACAAAGTGGAAAAAATATAAACGTCCTCAGGAAGCAGTGTGGAACAGACCTTGGATTCAAGCAGACATGGGTTCTAGTCCTCCCTCTGTCACTCTGCCTTGTATGATGTTGGGCAAGTTCATGGGTATATCTCTGTCCCAGTTTCCTAATCAGTAAAATGGGGGAAATAATAGTTACCACCCCTAAACACTACGGTGAGATGTGTCTGCTTGTAGTACGTACTTGATGACTATGTTGTAGCTATTAGTTCTTAGTAATTGAAAATTAGTATCGATATTCTATTTCTTAGACTTGTCACTGACTCTGTAAGTATTCCATTTCTATTAAATAAGCCTTTGGTCTTTTTATATTCCAGCTGTGAAAGCAGTTCGTCAATGAATTGAGGAAATCTTTGATCTTAAGTACTTTTACTTAGTAAAAGTGCAGGGGAAAAATCTGTAAACTTAAGATATTTATTTGACAAGATGATAGATAATACATGGCAAAACATATCAGACTTACTTTTTTTTTTTTTTTTTTTAATGGCAAAAGTTTGAAAACAGCCTAAAAAAGTAGAATCTTTCAGCATGGACTGTGAACTGCATCTTTAAACAACAAAGGGTCAATAACTTGCAATCTGCAAAGATCTTAATAGAATAGTAGGGTCAGGGATAATACAGATAACACGGAAGCTGGTGTAGATAATTCTGTGGGATATGGAAACACTCATAAAGTAGTAAGGTCCTGAAAAGAAAGAAACAGAAAGAAAGAAATAGAAAGGAAGAAAGAACGGAGTAAGGTTGAGCCAGACCCCCCCACTGCATTTTGGGGACCAAAATGAAAAGGAAAACAGTTTTGTGCCTTTTAAGCTGTGAGAAAACATGACGGGTCCTCAAGGAAAGCACAGCATTTCCTGACGCTTGGCTCTGAACAAGATGTTGGAGCCAGTAGACCTCCTTGTAAAGTTGAGGATGCAGGGAAGCATACCCTCCCTGGGCTCACGGCAAATGCTGTGGGGAGCTTATAGGTCCCAGGGAAGGTGGAGGAAATCAGTTGTGGAGGGAGTGGGTGGAGCTGAAATTACCTCCGTATCTTTGAGGGGTGTCGTCTCTCTGAAATATTAAGAAGAATGGGAACTGGAATGAACGTTCTCACAGTTTTCTCACCTGGAATGTATGGTTTGAGCAAAATAGCTTCTTGCGGAATCTTCTTGGTTGCAACAGTGGTAGCCCTCAACAGTTAAAAATCATGTTGGAAGACTTACTACTAAAATTGTAAATCACTGAAGAGTAAGTTAAACAATCATATAGTAACAAATAGGACCAAATGTCCCGCGAGGCCTGGCAGCCAGCCTGCCTTTGAACAAGCAGTTGCTCTAAGAGTGTTCCTGATCACATTAACCCCAGGTGATTGTGGACTCCAGCCGCAGATTGCACCCTAAGGTGGTCTGCCTGGTACAGCACCGGAATCATGGTAAAAATGTAGCTGGGTCTAGCTTTAGTTTGTTGTTGTTGTTCCACAACCAACGTGGGGATTGAACTCACAACCCTGAGATCAAGAGTCGCATGCTCTATTGACTGAGCCAGCCAGGCGTCCCCAGACATAGGCTTTTAATTCAAAGCTTTTCTTTACGGTCTCTTTCTACCAGCCATAGGGGTTCCAGTCTTATTCATTGATGAGCTACGTCAAGATCTGTATTTCAGAATACAACTTGGGATATAGTTGATGCTTAATAAGTATTTGTTGATTTAATGAATCTATCCATCAGGAGTAGATTTTACCATCTTTAAAAATTGGAAGTTAACCCTATTATTCTTCGCAATAGAATTCTGTAGTGCAATGTGATAATTTGGAAGGACAAGGTGATTTTCACAGATTGCTTTTCTTCAGTTTGTTTTATTAATGTTACACTGGAAAACTTATTAGCAAGATAATTCCTGTGCTTTTGCTGAGGCTCTTTCTTAGACTCCCAGATTAGGGAGGAACGGTAGAAGGCCCCTCTGTAAGGCTCTGTGGGATACCTGCATCTCCCAAAGACCACCTGCAAAGTGGTCACTCAGCGGATCTGGCCTCCTGGGTGGGAGATGCCATTGTGGTTTACCTGCCCTCTTTTTTTCTCCCCCTCTCTTAACCAAAACAGTTTAAGAAAATACATTTGCTAAATTGAGAAGGGGTACCATGCTTTCTTCTCTAAAATGCTGAGACATATTTACTCTGGAATTTTAATGAAGATCATTATCAAGTTCACTGTGCTGTGACTCACAGCTTTTTACACTCTTTCCTTTGTGGAAATTGTACTATTTGTCTGTCTCTATCCACTCCTTTAGATTTCAGAAATAAGCTTGATGGGGTGCCTGGCTGGCTCAGTTGGTGGTAGAACATGTGACTCTTGACTGATCTCAGGGTTGTGAGTTGGAGCCCCATGTTGGGTGTAGAGTTTACGTTTAAAAAAAAAAAAAAAAAAAAAAAGCTTGATGAGGAAGATGTCGCAAGTACTGCCATCAACCAGAGGTGCATCCTTCCCCCTGTACCGTTTCCCTTCCAGGTTCGGATCGTGGGGGTTAGTGAGTATTTTCACCTAAAAGTGTTTTATGAACCGATCATTATTATCTGTGACATTAAAAAAAGAAGAAAATGAAGCACAATTGGATGGCTTTGGTTTTTGTAGCCAATTATACCATTACACCCAGCAGAATGAGAAAATGCTTAACTTACTCTCTCAGTATGACTAGGTGGTGGGAGAGGGCTTGTCCTTAGAGTTTTTGGGCAAGTTTCATTTTATTCTAGGCATTAGCCTCCTACAGCATATATTCTGTGTGTGTTGGTTCTTCCTAACCCTAAATTCCTGGCCATACTGGGCTGTTAGCTGTTATTCACACATCCTTGTGCTCAGGTTTTTGTTAAGGATTTCTTGAGCCCAGAGTAGATCCTGGTTGTGGGGCCTGAAGCATATGCAGTGTGGGAGGGCGGAACATGTCAATCATTCCCAGAAATACAAAAATACCTGGCAGACTTCATAAAAACATACGACCGTGGGAATCCTTGTGAACTTGAAGATACCTGGTTCTTGTCAGTGAGAAAGTAGATTCTCGTGCCTAAGACCGTGGACTATGGAGACTGCGTTTGAATCTTGTTTCTGCCCCTGAATCTGCGACTCTGGGCAAGTAACCTGTGTTTCATCTGCAAAATAAGGATATGGAAATACCTGCCTTCATAGGGTTGTTGGGAGAAGTAAAATAGACAGCCCTTGTAAAGTGTTTAGAATCATGCCTGGAACTACAAGCACACATCATGTAAGTGTTAGCCATTGTTCCACGTTGCTGGCTGGTTCTCTGCTGGTTACGTTCAGTCCTGTGTTCTACTGAGCTTCTCTTGTTTTCTAGATATTGAGATTATCTCCAAGACTTGGACATTCATTCAGGAATCTGTTTGTATCTGAATGAGGCTTCTGGCAGATAGGGGACCACAATGCCAAACAATACCTCTGGATTTCACTTCTGTGTCTAGAATATGATCTGCCCCTAGAGTCCTTATCCAAGACTCCTTCCCCTGGTAGCCTGTGCTCCCTCTGTGAAATGCTGGGGTTCGAAGCCTGTTCTCATTGTGTCCACATTGCCCCCAGAGCCAGGTGCTTCTTGGAGAGCTTGAGGCTTTGCTTTCTGGCCATGTTATTATTTGGCTTTTTCTTCTTAAGAGATAGATTTCTGTTAAACAAGATAAGATGCCTCTTTCATTTCTTGCTTTCAGATAGGGCTCATATTCCTCCATAGTGCACTGATGAACATATTTACCTCTTTGTGTTTATTCATTTATTTTTAAGATTTTATTTATTTATTTATTTATTTTTTGATTTATTTTTGAGACAGAGAGAGACAGAGCATGAACAGGGGAGGGTCAGAGAGAGAGGGAGACACAGAATCTGAAACAGGCTCCAGGCTCCGAGCTGTCAGCACGGAGCCCGACGCGGGGCTCGAACTCACGGACTGTGAGATCATGACCTGAGCCGAAGTTGGATGCTTAACCCACTGAGCCACCCAGGCGCCCCAAGATTTTATTTTTTAAGTAATCTCTCCACCCAGCGTGGGCTTCAACTCACAACCTGGAGATTAAGAGTCACATGCTCCACCGCCTGAGCCTGCCCCTACCCCTTTGTGTTTAAATCTTGGTTGCACTGGAGGCCTTCTGTGTCAAATGGTCTTAGGAAGGCTTCGCATAGACCTGTGTGAAGGAAGTCCATGGGCCCAGAAGATGTAGTATTAGTTTTCCCCCATAAGGAAGGGAGGGAACTTCTTTAGCATCTTCCTTCTGCCAACAGGAAGCTTCAGGGTATGAGTGCCATCAGTGGCCTGTAGTGGGCAGGCCAGGGGATTGGAGGCAGGAGTGCAGGGAAAAGAGATCTTTGGGCGTGGAAGGACTCTTTCGGGTGAGACGTAACCTAAGCATTTATGGCCATTTTCCTCTCCTCGCTGACACGTTTCCAGGGGATCCTGGCTGTGGAGTGGCTAGACAGGGCTGGCCAGGACTTCGTTGTTTCTCTCCCCTTCCCAAGTGTTTGGACATTGATCTTTCTTCATTATCCCCCGCCTCTCAGCCTGCTTCGTGCTACACAAGGCTCCACAAATGGGAGAGAGAGTGTGTGCTTCATGATCGCAGTTTTCCCTCCCTCCTTTTGTTTCACATGGGAGGAAATTGGAGAGAAAATAATCAATACCATGTGTAGTAAGTCTCTCATAATTCAAACATGTGATTCTACTTTGAATGCAAAAATAGCAACAGCAATCATAGTTCTGATCGAGTACAGAAATCATACTTAGGTTAAACGTCATATTGTGAGCTTGTCAGGGTCCTTGGCCTTCGCAGCTAAGCCGGAACTCTGGGGCCATTCTCGAGAGTTCACGAGAGTTCACGTATGGCTGCATCCCTCCCCCTGAATGGGCCCATTCTCTGCTCTGAAGACTGGGAGGCATTTGTCTCTGCTTTTTCCTTACCTTTCTTGAGAGACCTGTATGTTGTAGAAATCCCTCAGCCCCACCTCATCTCGGCCACACATACACACAGGCATGTGCTTTGCCAGCCAGGCTTTCGTTTTGAATTTTCTTCCCCTCTGGGCTTGATTTTTAAATTTTCTTCTTTTCCTCTTTTCCATGACTGCTCTGTTGACACCCTTTCCTGCATTCCGTCTTACAGCACCTTCTCAAACATGCCTGTTGTAGGAGGTTCCTTTTTATAGGGGCCCGTGGAGGAGTTAAAGTGTTTCTGGTCTGAGACATCTCTGCCAAATATCTTCTTATGAACTTTTGAACCACGCTGGCAACGCCCTTTGAGACTGCTGATTCCCCATGGGCTGGTTTGAATCAACATTTTCTCGAACTCTGTAGCATGTTCATGGTGCATCAGTCTGATGCGGTGATGGTGGTAGAGGTTGCTTCTGGATGCCCTCTCCTCCTCTGGGAGTGGAAAGGACTTCATGTGAAGCCGCAGAGGCCCAGCCTGCTGCCTAACCCTCCTCTGGCTGGCTGGCAGCACAGCCCTCTGCCAAAGGCTCAGTGTGCAGCATAGACACTTCCTGTCGGGCTGGTTCAGGGGGGTGGGGGTGGGAGAACATTAGTGGAGGAAAAGACGTAGGCTTTGGGGCCAGACCTGAGCCCATGACTTTTGGACAAGTGATCTCTGTATGGACACAGTGCATCTACCTTGGGGCGCCATCTTCCTTGCCTATGAGAACCTCTTCTCTTTTTCTGTTCTGATTTTGTGACTGAAATATTTGTTGTGAAGAGTGCAGATAGTGAAGTAGTGAAAGTATCCTGTATCCCTTACCCCCCACCCAACCACTGGTGCAACTTTGAATATCATTCGACCATTTTAGAACTGAATTGTAGTCTTTTGTAGAGATTCTGGTTATTTATTCATTACCTCCCTTCTGGTGGATATTTCCTTAAAAAGTACTTGTGTAGAAAAGCGCATAACTGTTGACCTAATACATAAAAGTGTTATAGGTAGTACCAGATGACTCTCTAAAAAAAATTAGTTTATCCTTCCCACCAAAGGTAGGAAAGAGAAGGTGGTTCTCCTCTTGGTGGTAAACCAAAACGATATCAGAGCAGGCTTGTCAAAATTCAAGTCACTTGTTTTAGTTCATTATTACAAAGTCACGGGTCACTGACATCTGTTGACGCCTACTGTCTCAGTCACCCCACCACTCAGGTGTGAGTTGGCAGCAGAGTGAGGTGGGGGCCTCTCTTTTACAAATTATTTGATGATACGTAGTTTTTAAAATAGAAAGTCTAGGCAGCATCAAGATGATTTCTTATCCAAATGGCTATCAAATAGTGTCAAGTGATTGTTCCGGATGATGTTCTGAGTTTGAAGGAGGAAATCTTGATGGTATCTCTACAGGAGTGGCCAGCAAAGCACACATAGAAGGGTAAGGTTTGACATTTATTGACTTCTTCATGATTAACGTGAATTAAATCCTTGATTCTTCCCAACAACTCTCCGATGTTAAGTGCTATTAATGATCTCTGGTCTACAGGTGAGGAGGTCCCAGCACAGTAGAGCTGGGATTTCAACCAGAGCATTTAGTTGCCAGAGCCCATGCTGTTAACTTTTAATCAGAAGCCAGAACTCAAGGAGAACTTGCATCTTTCAAGGTGAAGAGGAGAAGGCAGACCGGAGAGGGAAGCTCTAGGATGAAGTTCTTTAACAAGCGGCCACAGGGAGGGGGATTGGAGGGGCTTTCCGGAGTGCTGCAGAAACAGGCCACTGGAGTTGGCTACTGAGGGGTCACTGGTGACCTTCTGAGAGATGGTCTTCCATAGAGGAAATTTCCAGAGATGTTAGGAAGAAGTACTAAGTGAGGAAATGGAGAGGTTTGTCATGAAATGAAAGAGAAAACAGGACGGTGTTTGTAGCCGGCAGCAGGTTTAATCAAAGATTGGGACACCTGGGTGGCTTAGTCAGTAGAGCAGGAGACTGATCTCGAGGTTGTTAGTTTGAGCCCCTCATTGGATGGAGATAATACTTAACAAAAAAAAAAAAAGTGATGAGTGCTTGTCGTGATGAGCATAGCATAACGTATAGAGAAATAGGATCACTGTGCTGTATACCTGAAACTACATAACACTGTGTGTCAACTGCATTCAAAAAAGGGGGGAAAAGGCACTTTTTCAGACAACATAGGGGGTGGTGTGTGCCCACTGATGGACCAAATAAGGGGAAGGCCTTGGTGTGCACTTTGAGTGGGACCAAAGCAATAGAAGGAAGAAGGTTCACTGTGAAAAGCTGGGAAGGAGCAAGAAAGAGGACCGGGAAACAACTGAGGTGGGTGAGACCTTTCCTCCTCCTTACCACCGTTGTGTTCCCCTCCTCATGCGAAATCAGGGTGTTCCTTTGCTCCTGGCCTTGTTTTCCTGGAGCCACTGGGGTCTGATGGTGCAGGCAGCAGCAGTGGGAGGGGACCGGCCAGGCTGACGCCTGCCTGTGGAATATACTGTTGATTCAGCTGCCGCTCTCTGCTGAGTCCTGCTGAGGCCCCTTTGCAGCCTGTGTACTGCTCTCTGTCCTCATTCCCTGGGCCCTTCATCTGGAAGGGATGCAAAGTTGGGTTTATTTTGTTTTTGTGCCTGGATGTCTATAGCAAGCCTTTATTACATAGTCTCCAAGAGGCTTTTTTTTTTTTTTTTCTCCAAGATACTTTTGCACAGCACGCTGATGGGGGATCCAGAGCTTCCAGAGGAACTTATTTTCCCTTGTTCCCTGCTCTCAGATAGCATTAGGTTGGGTAAAATGTGCAGTTGGCTTTATTGTTGAGATGTGGAGGGCGCCGTGTGACCTCATCACAGGGTCTCCTTGGGCTTCAGGACTGGAAAAGGGAGCCATGTGGAAACGTATTTTTTTAAGGAACTCTGTCAGTCTTGTAACTTTTTCCTTCTTTGTTGCAGTGTATAAGAAGCCTGAGCCATAGTTTGCATCTGTCCCGTCTTTGGTGGCAGTTGTGTAGGACTTGGTGTCATGAAGGTGTTTGAACCTTATTTTTGACTTCATCTTTTTTCACACTCCCCATTAAAGCAAATCAAACCAAAAACCTTTTTACTTAGTGTCTCAACAAGTTGGGTATCCTATATCTTCATATGCTATTTCATGATGTAGGTCATACAATTTTTTAAAAAGAGGAAATGTGAAATCCCATCCTGCTTTTTTAATGGAAATTTCATATCTAATTTTCACTGCGAAGAAAAAGGCCCTGGTATCTTGCACAGTTAATATATCCTTAAGACTCCTGTGAAACCTCACTAGCAGCATCTAGCCTGTGTCTAAAATGAGGTATTTCAACTCTGTTCTTCACCGGTTGTGTAAGGCCAGGCCTCTCAAAGGGACAGACTCCGCTGTGGTTAGAAAAGGCATTCAAGATCTGAGACCTAGAACTGGGCCCCCAGCAGGAGCTCCTGATGTACTGAGGGCTGACCAGAAGGCTGGGGTCTTGCTCCTCCTTGGCCTTCTTTCTGCCCATGGCCCAACAGTAGCTCAGAGTAAGGGGGCAGTGTGTGTTTGACTCACTTTTGGGGTGGACAGCTGGGAGCACTTCGATGAATGTGGTCAGCGATCTGGGAGCAGGGAGCATTTCCCAGGTTGGTAGAGATGAGTTCTGTGTAAATACAATGTACACTCAGGGCTTTGGAGGTGGATTTCATGCCTCCTCAGGTCACAAGGCCCGTCCTACTAAGCAGACTTGCTGTATAGTCGATGAGGAGTGAGTAAACGTTCTAAAGCTATGGAAGGAAGACTTCCTGCCTTGATGCCCCTTGTAATGAGAGAAACCAAGGACAACGTTTCAGTGCCGACCCTGTGGCTGACTCACAAGTTATTCAGGAGGCACCTAGGTGCCTACTGAGGACACCAGTACCTGAAGAGGTAGATGGCAGTAAAAATGGCAGATGGCTGCAAGTCTGATGAGCGATGAGTGAGGCGGACCCTCAAATATCCTAGAGGTGAGGTGAAGGAAGCAGAGTGTTCAAGAGCATCTCTGTTTTCATCTCTTTTACCTGAGGGGCTTCTGTGACAGTCCCCTTTCAGCAGGATTTCTACAGCAACATCAAATTCAAGACCCAGCCAGCCTCCTTCCGAAGCAAGAGAATGTTCTCCAGCAGGTTTTCTTGGGGGTCTCCTTCCCCCTGTGCTTCGCTCGCTGGCACTCACGTGCTCTCCATCCTTACATGCTGATTGTATGTCTCCTTAGAATTGCCACACACTTGTCTTGGGTCTGCCTGCAGTGTGGCATTCAGAACAGATTGACTTCCTCTTCTATAGGACTTTCATCTAATTATTCAGATGGTACCAGCCTGTTTCTTCTCCTGCCCCCAAAGTCCCTTCTAGGTTATATATAGCCATTCCTGGCGAACAGTCTCTCATTATAGGCTGTGTATGATTTTTCTGATCTTGTCCCCATTCAGTTTGCCCCTTCTAGAAACTGTTGCCCATTTGTCAGTGTCCCCTTCTAGGCTGCAGCACTCAGAATTCATCACGGTAATGCCACAGATATGGTTTAACCTACCAAAGTCCAGTGGGATTATTAACTAACTCCTTTGTTTGACTACAAAGCACTGAGTCATTCTGTTTTGATCACTGTAATAAGGTAGTTGAGGCACCAATCCTTGCTTGAGGATTCCAATCCTTGCTTGGCAAGTTGGTTTTCCCTCTTTATAAAGTAAGGGCGATGATAATTGCATAAGGTTTTCTAGTTTACATGCTCCTCTCACACCTGTTTTATTTAAGTAACCCTTTCCTTGGCTACCTCATAGAGCTGTTGTTATCAAGCAAATAACACAGGCAATAGTATTTTATAAAGAATTGTATACCTGTGCACACCGAGAGAGTGTTAGCTTTTTTAAGACAGAGTTGTTTAGCTTATTGAGTATGCATGACGAGTTAGTTCTAGAACTTTGGTGCAGGATTTTACATATACCTGGAATAATTTATTAAGCTAGGATGTTCTGAATCTGAACTGTGTTTCTTTTGAGCTATTCCTAATTTAATTTTCTATCCGTTTGATAAGTATGTCCAATAGTTTCCAGATTGCCAATTGTTAATTTGTTACCAAGACAGAAGAGAACAGATCTAAATCTAAGCCTCAAGGTACATATCACTGGAAGCCCCTCCTTCCTTGACGTAGATCAGCACAGCGGGCATGGTTGTTGCTTCTGACCAGGCCCTACTTCTAGAGTTACTAAACTGGACCTAAGGAGTGCCATGGACATAGGGACTTTTATGAGAAAGTAAAACAAATATGTCCCTAGTGGTCCATCTAAGATTACTAGATTGGTAGATCAAGGAGATGTGGCGCCTGTAAAAACCAGCAGTATTCAAATGCAGATGTCTTTCCGAAACAAGATAGATCTTTAAATCTGTGGCATTTCTCTAGTTGGGTACTACTACCAATGGATGAAAAATCATTTGTTGAATACCTACTTTGCGCTAGGCATGGGCTCTAGGGGTACAAGATGACTAAAGCCTGTCTTGTCCCCAAGGAGAGTACAGGCATGTTAGATGTGTCTTGCATAGGTATGGTGGCTCCTGGTAATGGATGACTTTCTCTACCCACCTCTGCCCAGGTACCTGCACACTCTCTCTCCAGGAGTCCACTCTAGCATGACAGCCAGGCTCTTCAGCCTATAGTAGAGAGGTCCTTGCCTTTTGGGTGGGGGTCAGGAAGCAGCGGGCCCTCATGCAGGTTCCTGTTCTTTTGTTTGCCAGGGCATCTCACATCAGTGAGCTGTTTAATCCATGCATCTTTGCTCATCGTTCTTTCTGAGTCTGGATTCTTCTGGGAATCCAGCCTCTGTGCTCACTCCCACCTTGTTTAGATTGAAATTTCAAAGTCCAACTTTTAACTATGTATATTCTAAATTGTATATTCTAAACTGAAGGTCTTTTTCTAGTTAGAGAAGGCAAAGTTGACATTCTGTTTTTTCTGCATTTTCTTAGTTATGCGGTTTGCTTTATGCATTGGACTAACTCCTCTTAGGACATTTTAAAAACTTTGTCAGTTTCATAGTATTGGTACATTGAGCCATAATATCTTTGCATTTATCTGACTATACGTATTCGGAGAGAAAAAATTGTGCTGGTGCCGTATGCTGACATGTTGATCTGAAGGTCCAGCTGTACCTCTGAGAAAAGGGCCCAACTTTACAATGCATTTAGGCTCTTCCTGGGCCAGCGCTCTCACCAAGGAGAAGGCCATGTTCAGTTTGAGCATGAAGATCATGAGGCCCAATGACAAGAAGCTGGACAACTTCATGTCCGGCATATACCAGGCTCTCCTCAAGCTGGGGATGAACTCGGACCTCAAAGCCCAGCTAAAGGAGCTGAATATAACAGCAGCCAAGGAAATTGGAGTTGGTGGTGGTCCAAAAGCTATTATCATCTTTATTCGCGTTCCTCAACTGAAATCTTTCCAGAAAATCCAAGTCCGGCTCGTCTGTGAATTGGAGAGAAAGTTCAGTGGGAAGCATATTGTCTTTATTGCTCAGAGGAGAATTCTGTCTCGGCCAACTCAAAAAAGCCATACAGAAAATAAGCAAAAGTGTCCCAGGAGCTGCACTTTGACAGGCGTGCACAACGTGATCCTGGAGGACTTGGTTTTCCCAAGCAAAATTGTGGGCAAGAGAATCCACGTGAAACTGGATGGCAGCCAGGTTATAAAGGTTCATTTGGCTAAAGCACAGCAGAACAATGGGGAGCACAGGGTTGAAACTTTCTCTGGCATCTATTGGAAGCTCACTGGCAAGGATGTTCACTTTGAGTTCCCAGAGTTTCTGTCGTAAACAAATATGATTTAAAAAAATGCTGTTAGGTGTCCCTCTTGTTTACCTGAGGCAGATCTGGTTTTCCATAGCCCTGGAATATACTCATTTGCCATCAGATCTTTAGCACAGTTCAGACCGTGGAAGGAGTCTCAGATTCTATAGTGACCTTGAGGAAGGCATGCAATCTACCTTGACCTTCTTATCCCAAACGTAAAAGTGATTTTTTTCTCTAGAATTCCCACCTCTATCACCCTTAAGATATAAATCTGTTTTAGGGCGCCTGGATGGCTCGGTCAGTTGAGCAGCCAACTTCAGCTCAGGTCATGGTCTCGCAGTTTGTGAGTTCAAGCCCTGCACCAGGCTCTGTGCTGACAGCTCAGAGCCTGGAGCCAGTTTCGGATTTTGTGTCTCCCTCTCTCTCTGCCCCTCCCCTACTTATGCTCTGTCTCTCTCAAAAATAAACATTAAAAAAATTTTTTTTAAAGATATAAATCTGTTTTTCAAAAAGTAGTTACTTTATCCTTTTCATCAATAATCTGAAAAAGAACGAGAATTGGGGATGCAAAGACATGCAGGAGTGGGCATGCTGATGAGTGGCAAAGGGCAGTATCCCAGATGAGTCCCAGTGGAACTTTTTGAATCATAGACAATAAAGCGAACAGTTTGTAGTGGGGTTCGGTTAATAGTTTGTAATTTCTGTGCTCAAGCCGATAAAAAGGGAGAGCATTAACTCTGATGTGTCAGGCATTGAGATGGGCCCTTCTTTACCTGTGGAGCAGGCTTCATTCTCACAATGGTCCTGGGAGGAAGATGACCTCCCTCACCAGGGTTAAGTCATTTACTTAGGTCGCACTAGAATTGGGAACACAGTTTTAGGAAGTTTTAAAAGTTTGATTTCAAGACATGTGATCTTTAGCTTGTTGTATCCACAATGTGAATACTTTAAAAATTTGCCAAGGGTGGGGAAGGTTAAGGTAGGTAAAAAAAATGTTAAAGCCTCTTCATTGTCTTCATGAGGTATCAAGAATGGCAGATGCTAGGGGTGCCTGTGGCTCATTGGATTAAGCATTAGACTGTTAGCTCAGCTCAGGTCTTGATCTCAGGATCATGAGCTCAAGCCCCGTGTTGGGGTCTGCACTGGGCATGAAGGATATCTAGATATCTAGATAGATAGATAGATAGATAGATAAAAAGAAAGAAATATATTTTTATATAGCAGGTGATAAAGAAGGGAAGAGGCATCATGGTATTTTAGGTGGAAATCTATTTGGTAGTCCCAGGGGGTTCTGTTCTTTATTTTAAGGTTTTATTTTTAAGTAACCTCTACACACGACATGGAGCTCGAAACCACAACTCCGAGATTAAGAGTCATATGCTTCAGGCATATGCCAGCCAGGCATCTTTTCTTTATTTTAAATATCCCCCTTTCTGAATACAATTTTTTTGGAAGGGTGTTAACACTGTATTTAATAGGTATTTGTCTCTTTCTACTAGAATGTAAGCTTTTCAGGCGGAGACTTTGCCTTTGAACCTAACTGGTATGTAGTAGCCACTTGAATAATGGATGGAAGGAAGGAGTAATGGAGAAGGACGTTGGAGGAAGAATCCATGATGCACAGGAACTCTTGAAACAGAGGGACGCTGCATTGAATTAGAGGGTTTGGGGTAATGCTGGGTTACCTTGGTGGTGTGAGACACGGAGCCTAGTGATCTGGAATTGCCCGCCTCCAGGTTTTACCAAGCACTGTGAGAAGAATATATTGTGAGGAGTGCATGGGAAAGACACATCTTCATTCTTTCGAAGATTCTAGAACATCCCTGGGTGTAAGCGGGGCCATCCGACAGTTCTTGTTATATATATAATCACTGCCCCTCACACGGGTGCACCCCCAGCTTTTTACTAAACTGCACTTTGGCTGAATGCTCCCTGCTTACACTGAGAAGCACCATAAAACAGTGCATAAAACAGTGCAGTTTGGGGTCACTTGTTGAGATGGTTTTGAAGCTCTGTTTCCCTTGTTGCTCCGAATCCCCTTTTAGGGATTTTGTCGGGGAACTTCTCAGACCTCCTTGGCTGGGAGGGCTTGGCTATTGGCAATGAGCAGGCTTTCGTCTGATCTAGTGTCTCCCTTTACTGTTGAGGCGTCGGCCCTTGGGGCTTGTGCTTGTGAAGGGAGATGTAGTGTTATTTTATACTTGATTTGCCCGAATGTATGTGTGCACGTGGCAGAAGTGGCAGACAGGCAGGTGCTCACCTCTGGGAAGGGAGGAGGATTTGGCAGGGGGAGGGGAGGGAGGTGAAGAGAAACCTGTGCATTTTTACTGTCTCCATGCTCCTCAACTTTTTTCCATCACTGCTTCCCCAAAGAAAGTTTTTAGATGTTTTTCCTAATTACCTCTTGACTCCCACCAGATTTAGTACAAAGGGATAGAGTTTGTTGGGGAGGGTCACAGATTACCGTAAGGTCTACGGTTGTTTTCACTCCCACCACAAGAACCCACTGTCGTCCCTTTGCGGGGCCGTGTTACCCCATTGAAAATGCACACTCTGCATGCTTCTGTACTGTTTATTTATTATTATTCTTTTTTTAAACAAGTGTTATTTTAGAGATCCAGAAGAAAGGTCATACAGCTAGAAAGGATTGAGCTGCCCTTAAACCAGAGGGTGACTCCACACTGGTTGCTGTTAGCTCTGAGGAGCAAGCCCACGGAAGGGCAGAAGGCTGAAGCCACCTGGGCCTGAGCGGCAGCCCCAGCACAAGAGGAAGCGGGGGCGGGCAACCGAAGATACCAGGGGCGTGGCAGCAGGACTGGCAGAGCTCTGACTGGCCAGGAGGATGACTGGCAGGAGGTTTCTCTTCACCTCCAGCCCAGATGCCCCAGAGGCTTTTCTGTCTTCATTTTCTTCAACTTTGATTGTGTTTGGCAAGGGGGATGTTGGTGAGCTTTAGTTAGGATCCTGCAGCGGGGGTTCTCCAGTGATGGTACCAAAGTTGTCCGGACGTGCACCTCCCCGGGAGAGGGGTCAGGAGGCAGGGCTCTGGGAAACGCTGCTGTGCACTTGAGGGACCCAGGCAGAAGGTCTGTGAAAGTGGCTTGGGAAGATCAAATCAAATAAATCTTGTAGAAGAGTAAATAAAATGATGTTTATGAATAACTCAGGAGAGTGATTTTTTTTTTAATTTTTTTTTCAACGTTTTTTATTTATTTTTGGGACAGAGAGAGACAGAGCATAAACGGGGGAGGGGCAGAGAGAGAGGGAGACACAGAATCGGAAACAGGCTCCAGGCTCCGAGCCATCAGCCCAGAGCCCGACGCGGGGCTCGAACTCACGGACCGCGAGATCGTGACCTGACTGAAGTCGGACGCTTAACCGACTGCGCCACCCAGGCGCCCCAGGAGAGTGATTTTTTTAAATTATTATTTTATTTTTATTATTTCAGAGAGAGGGGAGAGGGGCAGAGAGAGAGAGAGAGAGAGAGAGAGAGAATATCAATCTCCAGCAGGCTCCACACTCAGCGTGAAGCCCAACACGAGGCTCAATCCCATGACCCTGGGATCATGACCTGAGCCAGAATCAAGAGTTAGGCGCTCAACCGAGTGAGCTCCCCAGGCCCCCCAGAAGAGTCATTTTTAAACAAATCAGAGTGACATTTCCATGATGTATTAATGAAGTGAGATTAAGTAATCTTTTAAGCTAGTTTTCTTGTCAGCATTTTCTGCCTGATGTTCGGAAATTAAAGCTTTTTTAGATAGAAATAGTGAATAAGTGTTATTGGCCAGACCTTACTTTTTATTTTTAATTGTTCTCAGTCCCTTGATTTTACAAGTTGTATATATAAAACAGTTAAAAAAATATCCTCTGTAATTAAAGAATATAACCATATTTGCTTGGGTTGTGTTCTGATACACTTTTAAAGGAAGCACTTCCGATTTCTGTGTCCTGTGGAACAGTGCTGCAGGCCGGGAGCTAAAAGAAAATTTGAAATAGATTTTTTTTTTTCCTGGATGATTTCATAGGAATTTTTTTTTTTTTTTTCTTTTTAAACTCACAAGTACATATTCTGAAATTTTGACTTCTATTTAGCTGGGCTGTCTGCAGAAAGCTCACTTATTTAAAAAAGTGGTATTTGAGTAGAAAAATCCTTGCTGCTCCTTTACTTAAAGTAAAATCCTAGGCCAGGAGCAACAGTTACAGGATGGGGACGCATTCCTACTTTTCATCTTTAGATTAGCACTTGGGGTCTTGAGCTTTGCCTGGATGTGCTTATGAATTTTTTTCGTGCATGCGCTATTACATTAAGTCTGGAGACGGAGTCGGCCGTCCAGAGCTCCAGCTTGCAACTAGTCAGTGGTGGAGTCAGGGTTTGAACCCTGACTAATTCCAGCTAATTCCAGTCCTTGATTTTTCTCTCCTCACTCCCTTGATGAGAACAGTCCACAGGGAAGATGAATTTCTCTCTGGCTTTTCTGCTAGGATATTTCAAGTTAAATCTGTAATCACTTTGTGGTTTGGGGCATGGCATTGAATCTGTCAGACACATTTGCATAAAGGAAACATAAATATGCTTTTATGGGTTTTTTTGTTGTTGAATAAAAATTTGACTCATTGGGGCTCATCCCCCCCTCCAAAACACCCCCAGCCCCTCCAGTGTTACTTACATTTTTACGTTTGGAAAAATTAAGAGAACGAATTTCCTTCTAATTTTTGCTGGTTGGCCAAACTGTGTAGACAGTTTAGAATGGAAAGAGACCTAGTGCGCTCATTGGATTCAGCCTTCTTTTTGTGTAGACAGGAAATGGATCAGAAGCTAGATGGATTGACTATGAACTAGGGCCCATAGCAAGATGCGTGGAGCCAGCTCAGAGCCCTGACCGCACCCCTCCCACCCTAGCCTACCATGTTTGTCTTTAGATTCATTGAAATGCAACTCCTCGTTGAGTGTTTTGCTTTTGAAAAAAAATTCAACTGGGAGATTGTTTTCCACAGCTAACACTTATGGAGTGCTGGTTTTTCCTTTTCTTCTTTGTTGGTCCCTTTCCAGCCATACCACACACACCCCACCCCGCCCACATTTCTAGCTTTTTTTCCTAGTCACCTAGAACCAAAATCTAGTGTGAAAATCTTAAATTTTTTTCTATCAAATTATTTATTGCATTTTCTAAAGGTGCCATTTATCTAAATAGATATGTCCCCTATGTTGGGGGAGATACATTCATTATGTAAGAATACGTATCTGAGGTGTAATAGGAGTAATGCCTCCTTCCTGCTCACCAGAGGTGAATGTGTCCCGTTGGCAACACCTTCCATCATCACTGCCTCCTTCTTTCCTGTTCCCACGTCCAGTAACCCACACTGGCAGGAAATCCAAATAAATGTGGCGTTTTTTTGGGGGGGGGATGGAAGTACCAGAGGGCAGGCAGTGAACACACATTGTGTACTAGCTTTATATTGTGCCTGACCTGTCTTTTATAAACTAACCTCCAGGCCAAAATTTGATCCAGGACACCTTGCACAGCATTAGTTATTTTAACATGAAAATGTAAACTCATTGAATTTGCATTTAGAATTCTGGCTAAGTAAATCTACAGCTCAAATAAATCCTCCATTAGCCTATGGGAGGTATAGAGCCACTTCTCTAACTTGGGAGGAAAATGCAGATCAAGGACTGCTTCTCTCTAAATGATACAGTAATGAGTGGAATCCAATGATTCTGCCCTCCGCAGTGAAGACGGTGAATCAGAAACCCTGCCCGGCCGCTTGATGGTGAGGGTTCGGGAGAGGGTTCCCTGTGGAACTAGAACTTGAGGGCCCTCTCCACAACAAAAATGTCCTCAGACTATTTATTTCAGTAATGAAACCTAATCATGTTTTATGGAAGCAAATGTTTCTGTGTTCATTTCCGTTTCCATAGATGCTGCAACAGTCAGTTACAAGCTCATCATCTCTCCATCCCCCTGGGCATGATCTGCGTGTTGCTGGCATTTCACCTGTGTGAGAAGAAAAATGACACATAATCTCTTCTTTCCAGCTGTGTTCTTCTTAATTGGTTGACCGACCTCTCTAATATTCCTAGGACAAGGAATAGCTTGAGAACTGGTTTTTAATAATATTTTGTGTAAATTTTATTTTTTTTTAAATTGAGGTTTCTGGTCTTATTATGAAGAGATCTTTGAAAATCTGTGTGTAGTAGGTTTTAGCGTGTATAATAGTATAGGATCTATGTTTGTAAATTGCCTTTATCATAGAATTCTGTTAAGTAAGGAATTTTTCTTTTAGTTGTATTAAATGTTTGGAAGTCAGGTAGTGTGCTAGGTACACTAAGGGTCTAGAAGTGACTGCTGTGAGTTTATAGGCTATAGACTACATAAACAGAGCTTCTTAGTGTAAGTTGTACTTACAGTACAACGGTCAGTACCAAGGAGTGCGTGCATGTGTGTGCACATGCACACGGTGTGCATTTGGCTGAATAGAGGCGTAGAAACACCAGAACCCTGCGAGCAGCAAAACTATTGGCCGAGATGCGTTGGCAGGTTAAGACACTGTGTAAAATAGGTGCATGTGTCAGAATCCTGCCATTCTCTTTTTTGGGAATGTGGTGTTTAATGACTTAATCTTTGAAATTTAATATGACGACTGCCATACTGTAATATGCTATAAACTCTTGTCACTTCCTGTGTGTCATGAGTGGAAATCTGTCTTGTTTTGATCCATAGTTTCTCCTTCTCAATCCCAGCTTCTCTCCCTGTACTGTTCAAATTTTCTCCAAGAACTGCCTTAACCAAAGTTTTTTATTAGTTACTGAAGCTATAATAGTTGGTTAGGTTTGCCAGTGAATTCCAATGAGTGTAATTTACTGCATGTCACGGTTGTGGTCTTAATGGATAAGAAAAGTAGAGCAAGCTGAAGTCAGCAGTTTTTGATGCTTTAATGAAAATTCTTCCAAAGTTGGTTAACTTGTATTTCAGATCGCTTCCAAGTATGATCATCAGGCAGAAGAAGATCTCCGAAACTGGATAGAAGAGGTGACAGGCATGAGCATTGGCACCAACTTTCAGCTGGGCTTAAAAGATGGCATAATCCTCTGCGAGTAAGTTTTGGCCATTTCTGTTCTTCTGGTCCTTTCCACAAGGCTTCTGTGCTGTCCTCCTTCCCAATCCAGGATGTCAAGCCTTAACATTTCAGAAATGTTTTTAATGCTTTCTTACTGATGTTAAAGGAGCCAACTTTACATTCCAGTCCTTGTTTTTGTATGAACAATAAATGTCACCTGTACTTTACTTTTCAGACTCATAAACAAGCTACAGCCGGGCTCAGTGAAGAAGGTTAACGAGTCCTCGTTAAACTGGCCTCAGGTAAACAGCTGAACCTGCAACCTCTGGTTATTCTTTATGCAGCAAAGATTTGATTAAAGTAGACATTTTAGCAGAAATTAATGCACATGGCTATATTTTATTTTTTACTCTGCTTCCATAATTACTTAGAATTAGTTCTGTGATTAGATCCTTAGCTTAGAAGTTGTATTTAGTCTGTCAACTCTTGGAGAGGATTTGACACAGCTTATACAGAGAAATACAATCTAGACCATAATGATAAACGAGGGAAAAAGCAAGGAATTTAACAACTAATGGTTGATTGTAGAACACCATATTAGGCAGTCTTAGTTCACAAATGGGTGTGGTTACATAAAATTGGATATTTTGACTATATATTTCGAGATAATAAATTATTAAGATGAGTAATCCTGTACCTTTTGACAGAATTTTAGCCCTGGATAGCTCAGACAGAATCACAGAATTCTTAAAACTATCTACGGAAGATCTTGCCTTCAAAGAACTGAAAAAAAAATGACTACGTAAAAATAAAAAGACCATTATGTGACCTACTGTAAAATACTCTTTATTTACTCTTTCCGTTTCCAGACAGAGCTGTGCTTGGTATGTATCTGGTCAAGACTCCTTGCCAAGTAACTTTCTGCCTGGCATCTTACAGTAGTCACGAAGGCTTATAATGTTTAGATGATGTGAATGTCAGTGTTGAGCTCCCAAAGTTATATGGCTCTTTTCCTTTATAGTTGGAGAATATTGGCAACTTTATTAAGGCTATTCAAGCTTATGGCATGAAGCCACATGACATATTTGAAGCGAACGATCTTTTTGAGAATGGAAACATGACCCAGGTTCAGACTACACTGGTGGCTCTGGCAGGTCTGGTACGTATATGTCTTTAATGGCTGCTTTTAAAAGCCCCACCATGTTGGTGATGAATTATGTCTTTTCTTTCCCATGGGAGTTCTGGCTAGGCGCGGAGCAGCCTCTGTCTCCTCCATAATTATTAGCTTTATGGAAAGGCTGCTGACATCAGCTGCCTCATATAAGAGAGCTTAATCAGAACACTTAACATTTCAGAGCCACAGGTATTACTGACTGGCCTTAAATATGTTTTTCAACCCCTCAGTTTGAGTATTACCTAGTGAAGCCTTCATCTACGGACAGTATCGTTTCTTTGTTGTTCCTTCTGTGAAAAACTATTGGCAGAATCTCCACTTCAGCGTTCCTTTTTAGTTAGTGTGCAAATTTCTGTCTAGGCTAAAACAAAAGGATTCCATACAACCATTGACATCGGAGTTAAGTATGCAGAAAAACAAACAAGACGTTTTGATGAAGGAAAATTAAAAGCTGGCCAGAGTGTAATTGGTTTGCAGGTAAGCAACGTGTTACTGCTTGATTCGGTATTGTCAGTTCTCACCATGTAAAGTGTGTCTCTCATAAGTAAGGAATGGATGAGATCCATGCTAATGTAGGTTTTGGGGATGGATATGTGGTTTATATAATTTATGTCCATTTAAAGCCCCTGAGACGTTGATGATGGTTTCAGAAGAAACCTCAGGCATGCCATCAGACTTGACAATTGTTTCTCTAGGAAATGACTTTTCCTCCCTAATTACATTGTCTTTATTTTTTTAAGAAAACGTGTTTTATAAATTCCTAAATGATACTGACCAAATGAGGCAATTTTATAAAACCTCAATGCCGAAGTCATTTATTTGCACAATACAGCAGCCAAGCACTACTGGAAGTACTTAGTGCAGGTATTTTTTTCCCCTTCACATCGTTCCCCTGGAGAATGTCACGAAACCACCACTGAGAAGTGTGTCCTCGCGGCCACTGCATCATGTGAGGTGGATTTATTTTTGTACACTACAAAATCGTATCTGGTAAGAAATTGGAAACCTGAAATTCCAAACAGTAGTCAGTTGGTTAAATTATAACCGCACAGAAGGAACCAGAGTAAGGTAAAAATGATACACAAGAATTCAAAGATGAAGGAAAACAAATCAGGTTACAAAATACAATGGTCAGTGCGATCACGATTTTACTTTAAAGATGCACATGCCTATTTTTGAATGTATATTTATTTACATGCATGTGTATTGATAAATATATACATAGAGAAGATAAAGCCTAGAAGGACACACACACAAAGGTTTACAGCTAATATCTGGGTGGTAGGATTGTAATGATTTTTTTTCCCTCCCTTCCTTTTTAAGGAAAAAGACCCATCAGAAATGTGTCCCCAGCTAATAGAACTGGGTATATCAGTTGTCCTTAAAGCCATATTCTCAGTGGAGAAAAGAATTCTTGTTCCTCTGAATTTGGTTGAGTTCACATTCCTCACTCTTTCTCTCTGGTGACATGAGAGTTGGAGGAATAAAATGTGGTCCTTTTCCCATGAAGATGCTGGTGATCTCAATGAGACTTGAAAGAAGCCCTTGTTGAGCTGCCAGAGAAGACACCTGGCATTTGCTGTCACTTTTTATACAAACCCCTGGAGTAGAAAAGCATGCTGCCTAGTCAGAGTGCCTCTGTCCCTTTAAGTGGCTAATGCGGTACCTCTTAATTTGGTTATCTGTGCTGTACAGACAGTAGGGAGAAGAGGAGCAGGGGTAATTATTCATAATTCTGCCCTCTAAAACCTTGTTTGAAATTTTTCTTTTTAAAGTGAGCACCTTGGGGGGGCGCCTGGGTGGCTCAGTCGGTTAAGCGTCTGACTTCAGCTCAGGTCACGATCTCACGGTCCGTGAGTTCAAGCCCCGCGTCGGGCTCTGGGCTGATGGCTCAGAGCCTGGAGCCTGCTTCGGATTCTGTGTCTCCCTCTCTCTCTGACCCTCCCCCGTTCATGCTCCATCTCTCTCTGTGTCAAAAAAAATAAATTAAAAAAACGTTAAAAAAATTAAAATAATAAAGTGAGCACCTTGAAAGTTGTGAAAGCATGGAGATTTTGTATCTAGCTAGCTTCAGCACAAAAAGGGACTTGTCAATTGTGCCCCTCTGTCTTTTTAGTAGAACACAAAGTTTTGCTTGTCGTATATGGTGGTGACCTGTGGTAATCATTGCTAATTTTAACTTCAAAGATGGGAACCAACAAGTGTGCCAGCCAGGCAGGTATGACGGCCTATGGGACCAGGAGGCATCTTTATGATCCCAAAATGCAAACTGACAAACCTTTTGACCAGACCACAATTAGTCTGCAGATGGGCACCAACAAAGGAGCCAGCCAGGTAAGCAGTGCCTTTTTATACTTGGAGCAAAGAGTAGAGAAGGATCATTTAAATTAGCACTTAACTTACTCTTTTTTTAATGTTTAATTTTTAGAGAGGGAGCAAGAGGGGGGGACATAGGGCTCTGTGCTGACAGCAGGAAGCCTGATGTGGGGCTTGAAGTCAGGAACAGTGAGATCCTGACCCAAGCTGAAGTTGGATGCTTAACCGAGCCACCCAGGCATCCCACACTTAACTTACTAAGTTCAAAGGACGTATTTTTTGTATGGTATAAAGTATATTCCTTCAGGAAAGTTGGTTTTGCTGAGAAAGCAAAAGAATCAGAGGACTTTTCTGTAGGAACACAAGTATGGTGTGTTGGCAGTCAGAACAGCTGGTCTTTCCGTCTAACCAGAAGAAAAGAGATACGTTTATTATAGCAAGTTTATTTCTTGCTCCAGATCCAAGTAAATTGCTCCTTCTAATGCCTCTGAAACTTGGTAGGTAAAATGATCTGGTGTTCTAAGGAGGAGTTAGGTGGGGCTATAGCATGGTGAGAATGCCAGCATTCTAACACCATGCAAGATGGAAGTATTTCCTTGTTAAAAATAGATCAGCCCCTCATAGGGAGGTTCCCATAACCACTGGAGAGCAGGCAGGGCTCACATCCAACAGGAGTGGGGGATAGGGTTTGAAAAAGCTTTCTCCTTGTGACCTAAAGTTGAGATGTCCTGCCACATGTGGCATTGTCTCGTATAGGTGCCATTCAAGTTTGCTTTTTTACCAGTTAAACCTGGAACTGTCTGCTTGGCATAAATGGAGAAATGAGTTACTGTACTTGTGGCTGGCTCTTTGAGACTTCAGGCCTTAAGGACTGCCCGGCATAAGTTCTGCTGAATGTGTGATGAGCTTCTGAAATGGATGGCCTGGAGAGTGTATGTGGTCATAATAGGTACTCACATGTAACTCTCCAGGGTGCCCACATTACGCTGTGCTTTTTACATTGCTTATGTTGAGTCCTCTCCTAAATCCAAAGTAGGTGGTATTTTCTCCATTTTGCATATGAGAAACCTAAAACCAAAAGTATTAGCTTGTTTAGAGGCCACCTAGCAGTTTTATAGCAGAGCAAGGGTTTGAAGGAAGGGCTGACCTGGTTTGAAAGCCAGTGAGTATTGGTACTTGAGAAAGATTCAGCATCAGGACTATTTGGTAAGCTAGCTTTACCCCTGAAATGAAGTTATTATTACATTAGCGTTCACAATGTGAATTTCATAACTTAGAAAATGTTCAGCAGAATAGATTTTAGCTGCTGTTTTAACTTTTATACTATGTTCTAATACCAGGCGGGGATGTTAGCACCAGGTACCAGAAGAGACATCTACGATCAGAAGCTAACATTACAACCGGTGGACAACTCGACGATTTCTCTACAGATGGGAACCAACAAAGTTGCTTCCCAGAAAGGAATGAGTGTGTATGGGCTTGGGCGGCAAGTATATGATCCGAAATACTGTGCCGCTCCCACAGAACCTGTCATTCACAATGGAAGCCAAGGAACGGGAACAAATGGGTCTGAAATTAGTGATAGTGATTATCAGGCAGAATACCCAGATGAATATCATGGAGAGTACCAAGATGACTACCCCAGAGATTACCAATATGGCGACCAAGGCATTGATTATTAGATTTACACAGAGGAGCTCAGTATTTAGCCCGTTTTTATTCAGTGAGAACCAAGCTAGCCTTGAGTAATTTTTATCTTGTCTTCCTAAAACACTATTATGCTTATTGTACCTAAAAGAAATATTGCCTTACGTACATTCCCTTTTCCTTTTTCTGCCTCTTCCCTAAATAGTTCCCTTTTAGTGCTGTAACAGTTAAATCCTACAGCAGAAGCAATAACTCACATATGAAGTAAAAAGGAATACTGTGAAAGGGGAGTACTCTTGTACAGCCAATTCTCTTATTAAAGACCTATGCATTTTTACAATCTACTTAATAGACTGGGATTTTCAAACAATAGGAAGCTTTTTTTTTTTTTTTTTTTTTTACAGTTATCTGGTTTCTATGTGGAAGACTAAAGTCATGCTTAGAGCTAAATGTGGTCTTTGCCAACTAAATTTAAGATGCAGCATTTTAGAAATTTACATATCAATGTCTACAGTATTGTTTGCTAACTTTTAAATAAAGTCCTGATCCGTGTGCATTTGTGATTATATGTGTACTCATTCTCTTACCTAAACCGACAAGATCTTTTCAGAGTGGTGTTTCTAAAGGAGCGTGTACAAAATCGGCCTGCAGACAGTTAGGTCTGGGTGGTGTGTGTGCTCTTCCTGTTTGTGCCAATGTATCAATGTAGAGTTGCTGTTTCCTTCAACTGTATTTATTGCTGCATTTCTCAGCATAAACTTATCCCGTTGTATTTTTTATAAATAAATATTTTTTTTGAACATTCATATGAGCCACAGGCTGATTATTTTCTGGTTAACTACCAGATAGGTGAAGGCAGATTTTGTTTAAAAAGTCCTCTTTCTCAGGTCTTATAAGATACTTTATCATTTCTTTATTAATCCACACAACAATGCACTCTATGCTAGAGACTGAGGCTTGGGAAACTGTAGGGACCTGCCCATTGTACACAGAAAATGACAGCCAAGATTCAAACTAGTATTTGACCCTGATTTGGCCCTCGCTTACTCCATCGAGACTCACGTGCCTCAAAAGCACCTTAAATCCAACTTGGAATAATCTTCAAATCATCTTCAGGAACATTGGTGGGGACGGGGTGGGAGTATTTTATATTCATACCCCAAGGTGGATATACATCGATAAGGAACTACTGAATCCGGAATAGGATATACTTTCATGGTTCTGGTATTATAATGGCCAAACAATAAGGACAAAGACAGTGAAGAATAGGGTCTATCGGCCTTACCATTTATTCTGTGAATGGCTCTTAGAAGAAGGACACTTTCCAGGGGCAACACTCTAATGGGCACCTATCACACAACGGGCTGGAGTTCTGTTCCCTCCTCGTTCCTTAGTGAGTTCTCCTCCCCCTGTGCCCTCGTGTCTTTTAACTTGTTGATCCTTTTTACAAAACTCTGAAAAATAAAAGAAGGAGTTAGACCAGTGTTAGCTATCTGCACCAACCACAACTATTTATTTGACCATATCATTTAGGGGAATTTAATCCTTAAAGTTTTCCCTGTTGAATTCAAGTTTTTTAGGGGGTAGATTCCCAAGTGGATTTGTAATCAGAAAAGTATAAATCCGAGAAAGAAGCCTCGGTTAGCTTCCTACCATCATCGGGAAGAATTTCTTTAGGCTAGATACAAATAAAGTGCTATTGTATTTTTAGGTTTTCTCTGGAGGAGGTGGAGAATCTATTTGATTGTAAAACCATAGATGTGTTTGTTAAACCTCACTGCCTGGCTGAGCCAAGGAGTGCTCTGAATGCTGTTTAAAAGCCAAGGGGCTAGGGGCGCCTGGCTGGCTCAGTCGGCGGAGCATGAGACTCTTGATCTCAGGGTTGTGGGTTCGAGCCCATGTTGTGTACAGAGTGTACTTAAAAATAAAATCTTAATGGGGCAGCTGGGTGGCTCCGTCGGTTAAGCGTCCAACTTCAGCCCAGGTCATGATCTCACGGTTTGTGAGTTTGAGCCCCGTGTCGGGCTCTGTGCTGACAGCTCAGAGCCTGGAGCCTGCTTCAGATTCTGTGTCTCCCTCTCTCTCTGCCTCTCCTCTACTTGCACTCTCTCTCCCAAAAAATAAACACTAAATAATTTAAAAATAAATAAAATCTTAAAAAGAGCAAATGGGCTTTAACACCTAAGTTTTATGACAACAGAATAAAAGTACTAAAACTCACTTGACCCAGACAACCAAGAGACTTCATTCAGTTGTTAAAATATCCCTGTCTACTCCTGATAAGACAAATAAGCAACGACTGTGTTGGAAACAGCTGCCTGCTATTTCCAGATAGAAGCTGTAAGGGACTTGACAGGGTGTGGCTTTTCCTGCATCGGTGGGGCCTGAGTTAATAAAAGGCCTGAGAACCTCAGATCTGTCAATACTGGCACAGATGGTGATGTGTGCGCCCCCTAAAACACAAAGGGTCTGTTGTGACGCTTGAGGAGGCAAAAATGCTTTAGAGAAAGATCAGCCGTTAAACCTCCAGACCACCCAAAACGCCAGACCCGGCCAACAGGACCAAAGGGACTTGGACTGCTCTGTCCAGAACACCTGCCCAAGGTCATCTGGTCCGTATTAATTGTTCAGCTTCACTTCTCTCCAGGGAGAGTTTCCAATAAGGGAAGTGGGTTCAGCCTCAGAAAACAGAACCCAAATCTCACTCTAGACATTCAGGCCAGTGGCAGAAGCACACAGAACCCTCTGGAAGAACAAACGAGGCTAGGTACAAGCCTCCTTTACGTGTGAGTCTTGAACACTTTTTGAGATTTTGAGGATAGAGACTGCAGCAGGAAGTGAAATGTCTGCTTACCAAAAACTCTTGGTCCATAAAGTAGGGCTTTTCCGACGATCCATCATTTGTTTCCAGATCAACAGCAAAACACAGGAAGAGTGCATCCAGCACAGTTTCAAACACAGATAAGAAACTATGGGCTACAAAGTAGGCAAAAAAAGCAACCAGCAGCAGAGGGACTGCCCACACCTGGAGGGCACGGTTGTAGTTAAATGCCATCAGTCCTCCAAAAACAGTGAGACACATCACCAACACCTGGGAAAACAAGACTTCACTGAGAACCTTTATAAATTGGCCAGAATATTTGAGAAATGCTGTCTGTCATTTACAAGTAGTAGTTTCATATATATGCATATGTGTGTGCCCTGTTGTAAAGAAGGCTTGTCAGAAAATGTGGTCCAATGAAATTAAGAAAAAAAGGAGCTATGATACCACAAGACGACCCAGTTAATTCAGAGTAAGGATAAGAGAGTAGATGTATTTACATTTTTTATCTGTGCCTAGTTTTTGTATTTATATAGATGTAACGATAGCTGAAAATTTTTAGTTTTTTCACGTGCCACTCCCATAAGTATCTTCATTTAATACTTTTGTTGTTGTTGATTGATTTTGAGAGCGTGCATGCGTGTGTGTGCACACAGGCTGGTCAGAGGCAGAGAGACAGAGGGAGAGAGAATCCTGACGCAGGGCTCAATCTCACGAACTGTGAGATCATGACCTGAACCAAAATCGAGAGTTGGACGCTCAACCAACTAAGCCACCAGGGCGTGCCTTCATTTAATACTTTTAAATAAGTGCCATTTTTACATAACAGTGCAACAATCCACTGGGTGGATATACTGTAGTTTAATATGTGATTGTTTTTACCCTAGGGATTACTGGAAGGGCTTTCCAGTGCTGGTGTGGGGAGATAATAGGATTAATCCAGGCTCTTGCCATATGTAATTATATTTCCAGCAACATGATTACAGACCATGATGTTCCTTTTTATATTTAAAAAAAATTTTTTTTATACCTAATTCTTAAACAAATAAAATGGAGTATGGAGTCCATCTGGAATCCCCGTTGCCCTTGGATACCCACAAAGACGGACATGAATGTGTGAATGGGACTTCATTCAAAAACAAAGAATCACTGGTTGTTACATGCTCACTAGAAGCTTATTAGCAATTCCATGTTCCTTATGGGAAATACAGGAAAATGAATTATTACCTAAAATAAAAGATAATTCTGTTAAAAGATGAAACCTCATTCTAAAATTTTTGGAAGTAGTTATTAGAGAACATCTTACCAAACTAACATAGGCAATATTACCCATTTAAAAACAACTGCAACTTAGATTATTTAGGCTGTCTTGAAAGGCATAATCAGTTTGAGCTACCGTTGCATGAAAAATCTCTGGGGCCCATCTGAGCCTTAAAATATATGTGCAACTAACACACACACCTGTGAAATCCATGCATGGTATAACTTGTTACTTAATACACCAGAGACATTTACCAAACACCACGGAGGCACAAAATGCTAAATGAGCCAGGAGTCCTCACATTTGGCTGTGGCCGGGTCACAACTGGAGACCAAGATCTTGTTCACTTTGGGGCACCACTGAAGGCCTCAGCATTCACAGCCTTGAGAAGGAATGGTTGGAAGGAGCCAGGATGTCTAGCTTGGAATAGCACAGACATGGCAGGAAGCTCAGGAGGTCTGGGGTCAGGGATTCGAAGGGCAGGCAATCAAGTGGAAGTGGGATCAGGCAAACAGGTGTGCAGAATTAGGCCCCGTGCGTGACAATCACAAGCAAAGGGACACACCATATGGTCCAGTGTAGAGAACCTTCAGCTTGAAGCATGGTCAGTTAGAGGCTATCATACCAGTTGCATCCATATTTTATTTATTTATTTATTTTTTAATTTTTTTTTTTTTAACGTTTATTTATTTTTGAGACAGAGAGAGACAGAGCATGAATGGGAGAGGGTCAGAGAGAGGGAGACACAGAATCTGAAACAGGCTCCAGGCTCTGAGCTGTCAGCACAGAGCCTGACACGGGGCTTGAACTCACGGAGTGTGAGATCATGACCTGAGCTGAAGTCAGCTGCTTAACCGACTGAGCCACCCAGGCGCCCCTCCATATTTTAGTTAACCTAGAAAGGACACTTGTTATCTTTGGTCCAGCCTGAGGTCTGGAGTTGTTAAAGACCCCAAGTTCAGGCCTTGTCCTTTACACATGAGATGGAGCTCTAAGATGCTCGTTCACTGCACTGCACATAAGACTACACACAATTCCTTGAAAAATGCTATTCAGATGACAGTGGAAATGTACCTCTGGCTCCACTTGGGACGTTAACAAGCTGCCTTTGTATTTATGGACTTAATGCCTTTAAATAATCCAGACATTTCATTAGGTTTCAGTACTATTTCCGTATGTTTTATGAAAAAAGCCCCCCAAAATATATCCATTTAATGAGGCTAGTAGCATTTTCATTTTAGCTATGAAAAAGTGGGAGCCAGAATGGTCTAGAGAACTGAGCATTGCTGAGAGAAAAGGGTTAGGATGCAAATCCTGACTCCACCCATTGTGTGATCCTGGACAAGTTATTAAGCCTTAGTTTTCCCATCTGCAAAATAAGTTACCTCACAGGACTAAGGATTAAATGAGAGAATAAGGCACAGCATCCACTATAGAGCAGGCACTCAAGAAACGTTCGTTCTCTTTCAAGTCTAGCTCTGTGGCTTCACGTCTGGATCCCAAGTTTCTCTATTTATTATTTCAGTGAGGACATCTCACCTTTCCTAGAAAAATTATGAAGTCTCCAAAGCAGTTAACAGATGTGAAATGACTTGAATTCTTGGATAAGAGTTTGACCGCATCTTTTGCTGATGTACAAAAATCTGTCCCATTAATGGCAGTTGCAGCATATGCATTCTGAAACAAAAGACAATGGTGAAAAAGATGATGCTTCTTATATTGTTTTAGAGACAATATCATGACAATACAGAATAGTTGCAAAATGGAGAAAAATGGTTGCTATAAACCCACCATCTCTACCCATAATAAATCATTTCAGTTTCAAAGTCACCTTCTGGTCTCTGGTTATATTCACATATATTTTCACATAGTTGCAGTAAATGGAAAAATAAGTATTTCTGGTCAATACGGTGTGGATGGGACATCGCTCTACAAGCCTGGAAATGATAGGTAAAGCAGAAACTTTTTTAATGAACGGCAGAGTTTGAGGGCAGAGAAGGAAGTTTAGGTGCTAGAAACAAAGCAGCCCCTAGCAATTAATGAGATATGAACCCACAGGCTCAACGGGCAGGAAATCAGTAAAGGCTTTAGAGGTTGGGGCTGGAAACTTAATCCCTTAGGGGTAAAAGACAATATTCAGGCCCTTGTTAGGGAACTGAACTCTCAGCATAAATTCAGACTCAACCAACTATCCCGGGAAAGTGGTACAGAAATACACTATCTGCCTGGGGCCATTGAAATTACTAGAGTCTAGGCAGGGGCCAAGCAAAACCACATCCTCGTAGGCCAGGGAATGATGGAGTCCCACAGACAACCACCCTTGAAGACAGTGAAGTAATGCTCATAGGAAAATGCTTCAGATGGCCCAAGGAAAAGAACACCACAACAAACAAGAGAATCTGTACCCTGAAAAAAAATCTGAAATATTCAAGAAAGTGCGTTTAAGATGCTAAGACAATGGGGTTGGGGGGCACCTGGCTGGCTCAGTTGGTAGAGCATGAGAGCATGCAATTCTTGATCTCGAAGTTGTAAATTTGGGCCCCACGTTTGGTGTAGAGATTACTTTAAAAACAAAATATTTTTTTCCTTTTTTTATGTTTATTTTTTGACAGAGAGAAAGAGAAAGACACAGAGTGTGAGCAGGGGAGGGGCGGAGAGAGAGGGAGACACAGAATCAGAAGCAGGCTCCATGCTCTGAGCTGTTAGCACAGAGCCCGACACGGGGCTCAAACCCACGAACCGTGAGATCATGACTTGAGCCGCAGTCAGATGCTTAACTGACTGAGCTACCCAGGGGGCTACTTTAAAAATAAAATCTTAAAAAAAATAAAAAATAAATAAAGGTGCTAAGACAATGGAAAGAATAGTGACCGTAAGGAAGGAAGAGCTTGGTATGAAAAGTGAAGAGACAGAGTCAAAAGCAAATCAAATAGAAATCCTAGAAATGAAAAAATATATAATTTTCGTGGCACAGTATCACTTTACGTATCTTCTTCCTTTATATAATGAGCATTTTCTTGTTGCTCCATGGCTTTTATAATTTTAATTTTTAATAAATACACATTCTGTCAGGTGTGTGTGTGTGTGTGTGTGTAGACAGGGCATATACAAACTATTTTAAATATTTTGCTATTATAAAAACTATGCAATGGACATCTTAATTTCTGGATTTTGGATCATTTTTTTTAATGTTTATGTATTTTTGAGAAAGAGACAGAGAGAGACAGAGAGACAGCGTAAGCAGGGGAGGGGCAGAGGGAGAGGGAGACACAGAATCAGGAAGCAGGCTCCAGGCTCTGAGCTGTCAGCACAGAGCCCGACGCAGGGCTCAAACTCACAAACTGTGAGACCATGACCCAAGCTCAACCAACTGAATGGGATGCTTAACCAACTGAACTGCCCAGGCGCCCAATGGATTTTGGATAATTTCTTAAGGATAAATTTCAAAAACGAGATAACTAAATCAAAAAGGACAAGTGTATGTGTTTGTGGTGTTTATGTTCACAAGGGAAGATTTCCTGGATCCTTTTTCCAAAATACCTTCTTCTTATGACCATATGATAATTTCAAAACCATCTATTTCTTATATTTCCCTTGAAACCTTTAAAAATGCTATTTGCACTGCAGTTTACAACTCAGAATTTGTAACTTCCCTGGAAAAATACACCGTAATACTACCTGTTGGGGTTTTGTCATTTCTTTCAGCTTAGGAAAAAAATGAAAGTTTTTTTTTTTTATCTCTTGATATACAAATTAATCTTTTCCTACGCCCATTCAAAAACACTGTAGGGAAACCAATTTGGAGTCTATTGTAGTAACCCATCTCCCAGTGATACAGCTCTTAATCAGAGTAAGTGATAGAGGACACGGAGAATAAAGGGGTAGAATTTACCAAACTCCCTCTTGACCAAGGCCAACTAGAGATCAAAGTCTGGTTTTCAAAGACAAAAGTTCCACAAAGAACTTTTGGTTTCTGACTTGGATGGAACATAAAATTTGCTTTTAAAATCCCAAACTGGTTGTTGCAGAAAGCTGACCCCAGGGGCACCTGGGTGGCTCAGTTGGTTGTGTCTGACTCTTGATTTCAGCTCAGGTCATGATCTCATGGTTTATGGCATCAAGCCCCATGCCGGGCTCTGTGCTGACCGTGTGGAGCCTGCTTGGGATTCTCTCTCCTCCTTTCTTTCTGTCCCTTCCCACACTTATGCCCCTGCTTGTGCCCTTGCACACATGCATACACAGGCATGCCCTCTCTCTCTCAAAATAAATAAATATTTTTAAAAAACCCACAAAACTAAACTAAAGCCAGCCCCAGTTTGGGGACTTAAGTTTTGAGTACAGAGGTGGAAATGCATTTGCTCTTTGCTTAGTATCTTCAGTCATCTAAGATTCTATGAGCCCTGATGACCAACTCATTATCCATTTTCAATACTTTTGTACGGTAGGTGGATAAAGAATAACATAATTCTTCTTTTAGAGACCAGAAACCAACATCAAGGGCATTTCTCCAGATCCCCTGGTAAATGTTTTTTTTTTTTTTTTTTTTTTTTTTTTTTCTAATTCTAACTTTCCGGACATTACACAGTTTTCATTAGGACAAAGTGCTATTTAAAAGCATGGTGGTTAAGGTAAGCCAGGCAGTCTCTGGGTTCAAATCCCAGTTCTGCCACCCACCGGCTGCCAGTCTTGGGCAAGTGATTTAACCTCTCTCCGACTTCCATTTCCTCATCTATAAGTGAGTTATAGCACCTACTGCAAGGGGGCGTCGGGAGGATTAAAGAACATATTCCCTATAAAGCAGTCAGCAAAGCGCCTAGCGCACAGAAAGCTCGTAGTAAAGGGGAGCTATTATCATCCAGACCTCGCCAAGGATGACCTCATTTACAACTGGGAAACACAGGCCTCTCTTTCAGCCCTGAGGAGGTGTGGAAAGGGCCCAGGGTTTCTTTATCCCTGGGCTTTGATCCCTCACACTCTCAGAGATCCAGGAAGGGCAGGCCTGGCTTCCCAGACCACATTCCAGGGCCCAGCCGGGTCTTTCTTTGCCGTGAGGCTCTGTCCCCAGCTCACCACCCCACCACTTCCGGCCTCTAAACTGGGGTTCTCCACGTACTTCCCAATTTACAGCGGGGACTACAGTTTTCACGAGGCCTTCCTTTCCCTTCAGATCAACATCCCATGGTCAGTTCAGCACTACTGGTCATAAGCAGTAAAAATAGATTCTGCTTCTTGGCTAAAATGATTCAAGGTTAAAATGGTAATTTCTCACACATGTGTTGACTCTGCAGATTTTGGGGGGCCTATAACCATTGATCTTTTCTTTCATGTTTCATGCCCACTGAAAGAGAGCATTAAAACCACTCTGACGGGGAAATTAGATATGCCTTCCTGCAGTTGCTACACCACTAGTATTTTACCACAAGGTTCAACCCTGAGTGCAACAGAGAGACCTAGAATTAATGTCTGAATGAATAGCTGGAGGAGGGAAGCATCACTCAAGACACAGGATATGGACTGAAAATTCCTGCAGTTTCAGCATTAGCTAATTTATATGTACTCTCAGTAGATGCTGCTTCCTTGTCAGGCAGCTGGAAGATGGACTGCCCTAAATGTTCAAGGTGGTGAGTCCTCGCTCAGAACATTTGTATTTGCCTGGGCTGATGGAACTTGGGGTGAACGAGCTAAAGCCAATTTGCAGACCCTAACAATGTGTGGAAAGGACTGGATATAATAAGGACTGGGTTAACATGTTTTGTTGGTTGTGAGTGTTAATCAGGAGATCCTGAAGGCTAATCTTTATTGTAATTTTTTTTTAACGTTTATTTATTTTTGAGACAGAGAGAGACAGAGCATGAACGGGGGAGGGGCAGAGAGAGAGGGAGACACAGAATCGGAAGCAGGCTCCAGGCTCTGAGCCGTCAGCCCAGAGCCCGACGCGGGGCTCGAACTCACGTGAGATCGTGACCTGAGCTGAAGTCGGACGCTTAACTGACTGAGCCACCCAGGCACCCCAGAAGGCTAATCTTTAAGCAAGACAAGAGGTAGTGGTTTCAGTCTCCTAATTTGTTACCAGACAACATTAAGTGTGCACATTTCTTTAGTGCCACCAAACAAGTGGATACTTCTGCGTCTTGAAATCAAACGGAAAAGAAAGATTTCCAACTCGACGATGGGAGCGCCTCAATATTACATCTCCATTCTCACTCCCTTGCCTGGGATTAGAGACTCCCTCTAGATGTGGTTTGATTAGCTTTCCAGCTTTCAAGGACTGTCACAAGCAGGTGGGGAGGGTGTGGGGAAGGACACAGACAAGGAAGGTCCTGCATGGCAGTGAGGACTGGTGAACAATGAATTCTAACTCAGGAACGAATGTGAAAGCAACATGGAGGAGAAGCACAGGCTGGGGGTGGCGGGGAGGAAGGAGCAGGCGGGAGGGGAGCAGCGAGGAAGAGCTCACAGAAGTGGCGCATAGCTGGTGAAGTTGACTGTTCCCTGCAGAAAACTGGGATAGGCAGGGGCTGAGGCAGCAGCAGGAGGCAGTGAATGAGACCGAAGTGCCCAGAAGAGATTGTGGTGGAAAATGGGTCTGGAGGAGTCCTGAGCTGGACCTCAGTGAGGCTGAAATGCCATCCTGTGGAGCAAGGGAAGAGACAGGAAGTTTCAGGAGTCCTGTCATTTTCAGCCTGTGCTTCTGGAAGCTCTCCCAGGGCAGCTCTCCCCTCATCACTGTCTCCTATTTAGCTACCAAGCCCCGTACCTCCTCTCTCCTAAGCCTTTGGGGAGCCCTAAGCACCTCCACAGTGTCTACTGGGCTCTGCTTAAATTATGCATAAATACGGTGCAATCATCCATCCACTGAGCACGCTGGTACCATTAGCAGTCACAAGCCAGGGGCCAGGCCCAGTGAAAAGGAGCCCTTCTCTGGGGAGGAAACAAGATTACTAGGAATCGTAATACTTGTAGGATTCTTCCCAAGGTTCTCGGCTCCCCTGCACCCCACATGAAGACGCACCTTAGCAATATATCCCAAATGGTTTGCCATAGTCCTGATGGCAGTTTCCTAATTCGTTTCTGCAGTCTTTTTCTTTCTTTCTTTTGCTGTCAGCAGGCAAAGTTTCACACAAGTGAAACTTCTGTGTGCAAATTAATAATAATAATAATAATAAATAGTAATAATGGCAAGTATTCATGGAGTACACACAATGTGCCAACCCCTGTTCTTATTCTATATTCCCCTGAATGCATTACCTCATTTACTCCTCTGCAAACCGCAGCTGGATGATAAGGTTGTTGAGGAAACTACAGCACAGAGAGGTGAGGCAGCACGCCCCTGGGGCTTGCACATGCAACTCATGTTGCATCACTCCCATGTAGTAGATCTCTGACTCATTCAGGAAAACATTTACTGTGAGCTGTTCTTTGTGCTTTTCCTTCCAGAAGTCTCCAAATAACAAAGTGGTGCTCTCATGAGATGTATCATGAAGACGGGGTAAGGATGGGGCAGGAAGGCTCAGTGGAAAGAGGCTGGGTTCCAATCACATTGCCTCCAAAGACTGGCCGCATGGCCTCCACCAAGTAATGTCACTTCTCAGTTGCCCTGTTCCACAGCTTGTAAAAGGCATTTCCTGCTCTTAAGTTCTATGTTAAAAATGCTTTATGTTTGCCCTCTACTTTGTAGTGGACGAGTCACCCTCCTATTATCATGTTATGTAATCTCATCGGTTTATGACCATTCACTGAAATCATCACCACGGGTATTATTATCTCCCTTTTACAGAAAATGCTAATCACTGAAGAAAAATGAAAGAGACTGAAGTATACTTTTAGGTGACAGAAAAGCTGGGTTACCTCCGTAATTTACTCTGAGAGTTGTCCGAGAACGTTAATCGCACCTTTGGCAGAAGGAACATTTTTTCTCCTTAAGTCAAAACTGAAGCCAGCACAGTTCAGCCCTGTGTCCTTCCTCAGCTAAGGGCAGCCGTTTGTCCCCCCACTAAACTGAAGTGGTTCCTTCTTTTACTGGAGAAGATGTGAACCTGAGGTTCTACCGACTCTTCACAAAGGTAAATAGAGTTTCCCTCCGCATAGGCAGGAAGGCATGTGGCAAACAACATGCCATGAATTGCCAGATTTATTTCTCGCATGCCTTCCTCATAAAGTTCTGATATTTATCAACTCAAAATTCAACAAGAACTACTAAAACAAACTTGAGAGACTGGATGGTGAATAAATAACCCTGGTATTCACACTTCGCTCAAAACTAAAAGAAATACAGTGAAACCTGAGCCCAGATACATCCCCATACATCCAAGCATCCTTCCTTGGGATTACAGTAAAACTTGTAGGAAGCATCCCAAGCCAGTTTCATCTTGAGCTCTGTTTTTGGCAGGAACGCACGCCCAGTGAGGTGTACACACAAATAGCCTCTGGGCCTTCCAGGGCCTTGCAGCCACCCTTCAGAGCCATTCAGGAGTTCAGTAGTCACTAGCTGCAAAAGCCCAATGAGATGGTGAGCAGGGGAAATCTGCCAGTCTCCTCCAGGGTGGGGGCCAGGTGGGAGGTGGATGGAAAAAGGACCATACCTATGCTGAGAACTGTGCTGCCTGTAGAGCCATGGCAGTGCTGTCTGGTTTGTTCTTCTTAAATTTATTTGCTCTTTGCTCATTTTTAGAATAATGGCTTTATTATTCTAGGCCCGTTATTAAAAAATTAAGCAACAGAGACACAAAGCAAGGAGGGGCGCCTGGGTGGCTCAGTCGGTTAAGTGTCCGACTTCAGCTCAGGTCATGATTGCACGGTTCGTGGGTTCGAGCCCCACGTCAGGCTCTGTGCTGACAGCTCAGAGCCTGGAGCCTGCTTCGGATTCTGTGTCTCCCTCTCTCTCTGCCCCTTCCCTGCTCACTCTGTGTGTCTCTCAAAAATAAACAAATATTAAAAATTTTTTTTTAAAAAGAAAGCAAGGCAATCACTCTGGTCCCACTCCTCAGAAATAACCATTGCTAACATCATGTGGACCGTACCCCAACATTTCTCTGCAAGTATACCAGACAAAAGGAAGGAAGAGTGGATGGGCAAACATATGTTATAAAATGGAACACTCTATGTGTTATTTTATTTCTATTTGTTTATTTATTTTTAAAGATTTTAATTTTTTTAATGTTTATTTGAGAGAGCGAGAAAGACAAAGAGACAGCAAGAGAGCGAGAGAGAGAGCAAACAAGCAGCGGAGGGGAAGACAAAGAAGGAGACAAAGAATCCAAAGCAAGCTCCAGGCTCTGTTCTGTCAGCACAGAACCTGATGCAGGGTTTGAACCCACAAACTGTGAGATCATGACCTGAGCTGAAATCAGATGCTTAACTGACTGAGCCACCCAGGCACCCCTAAAGATTTTATTTTTAAGTAATCTCCATGCTCAACATGGGGCTCAAACTCACAACCCTGAGATCAAGAGTCACATGCTCCACTGACTGAGCCAATCAGACACCCTTCCCTATGTTATTTTAAATAAAAATACTAATGTTAATTTCACTTCACCAGAAGAAAATGAAACTAAACTGGAAGTAAAGGAATATTTGAATTTTAGGCAAATGTATCTTCATAAATTAGCCTTAGGTTTCTAAAAGAATCTTTCTAAACTCAGCATTAAAAATGTTAAAAGATCACTTACTGGTTTTATTTGTTTATTTAACACCGTATCTTAAGTTTAGGCAACACTGGTGGTGAAAGATGGGTGCTCTTTCACCCCAGGGGATCACCATACACAAGACCATTCTTCCAAGTTTAGGAGAAGTAGCTGTTCTGCCTAATTCATAGAAACACAAATAGAAAGTCAAGCAAACTGAGGAGACAGACGAACATGCTCCAAATGAAAGGAAAAAAAAAAAAAACTCAGAAAAAGAACTAAATAAAATGGAGATAATCAATCTACCTGATAAAGAGTTCAAAGTAATGGTCATAAAGATGCTCACCAGACTGGAGAGAAGAGTGGAAGAACTCAGTAAAAACTTCAACAAAAAGATGGAAAACATAAAAAAGAACCAATCAGAGTTGAAAAATATGATAACTGAAGTAAAAAACACACTAGAGGGTATCAACAGTAGATTAGAAGATATGGAAGAATGGTCAGTGATCTGGAAGACAGATTAGAGTGGGAGGCGTCCAACCTGAATAGCAAAAAGGAAAAAGAATATTAAAAATGAGGACAAGGGCGCCTGGGTGGCTCAGTCGGTTAAGCGGCCGACTTCGGCTCAGGTCACGATCTCACGGTCCGTGAGTTCGAGCCCCGCGTCGGGCTCTGTGCTGATGGCTCAGAGCCTGGAGCCTGTTTCAGATTCTGTGTCTCCCTCTCTCTGACCCTCCCCCGTTCATGCTTTGTCTCTCGCTGTCTCAAAAATAAATAAACGTTAAAAAAAATTAAAAAAAAAAAAAATGAGGACAGACTAAGGGATCTCTTGGACAACTTCAAGTAAATAAACATTATAGGGGTCCCAGAAGGAGACAAGAGATAGAAAGGGGCAGAAAACTCATTTGAAGATATAATGGCTGACTACTTCCCTAACCTGGGGTAGAAAAAAAACATCCAGGAAGCACAGAGAGTTCCAAACAAGAGGAACCCAGGGAGATCCACACCATGACACATAATTGTCAAAAGTTAAGGATAAAGAGCGAATTTTAAAAACAGCAATAGAGAAGCAATTAGTAACACACAAGAGAAACCCATAAGACTATCCATTGATGTTTAGCAAAAACTATGCATGCTAGAAGGGAGTGGCATGATATATTCAAAGAGCTGGAAGGAAAAAAACGTACAACCAAGAATACTCTACTCAGCAAGGTTATCATTCAAAAGTGAAGGAGAAATAGAGAGTTTTCCAGACAAAGAAAAGTTAAATGAGTTAATCACCACACAACTGGCCTTACAAGAAACACTGAAGGAACTCCTTTAAGTGGAGAACAATAAGGCCATAGCTAGAAGTAAGACAGTTACAAAAGGAAAAAGTTTCACTGGTAAAAACAAACAGGGGCATCTGGATGGCTGAGTCGGTTAAGTGTCTGACTCTTGTTTCAGCTCAGGTCATGATCTTACAATTGGTTTTTGTTTTTTTGTTTTTATTTTTTTTAATGTTTGTTTATTTTTGAGACACAGAGAGACAAAGCATGAACGGGGGAAGGTCAGAGAGAGAGGGAGACACAGAATCTGAAACAGGCTCCAGGCTCTTAGCTGTCAGCACAGAGCCTGACGCGGGGCTTGAACTCACAGGCCGTGAGATCATGACCTGAGCCAAAGTCGGAAGCTCAACCGACTGAGCCACCCAGGCGCCCCCATGATCTTACAATTGTGAGATCAAGCCCCATGTCTGGCTCTACCCTGAGTATGGAGCCTGCTTGGGATTCTCTCTCCCTTTCTCTCTCTGCCCTTCCCCCACTCAGTTTTTTCTCTCTCGAAATGAACACTTTTTTAAAAAAGCAAACATATAGTAAATGGAGTAGAGCAATCATTTATAAAGCTAACATGAAAGTTATAAGACAAAAGTAGTAAAATCAATTATACCTAAAGAAATTAGTAAGAGGACTCGCAGAACAAAAAGATGTAAAATAGGACAACATATACATAAAATATAGGGGAGGAGTAAAAAAAAAAAGTTCTTTTAGAATGTGTTTGAACTTAAGTGTCCATCAACTTAGTATAGACTGCTTTATACTTAGGATGTTATATATGAACTTCATGGTAACTACAAACCCTATAATAGATACACACAAAATAAAGAGAAAGAAAACCACACGTAACACTACTGAAAGTGATCAATCATAACGAGAGTCAGAGAAAAAGAAACAGAGAAGAACTACAAAAACAACAAAATGGCAACAAGTCAATAATAAGTTTAAATGTAAGTGGTCTAAATGTTCCAATCAAAAGTCATAGGGTGGCACAATGGATTAAAAACTAAGATTTATCTATATACTGCCTACAAGAGACTCACTTCAGACCTAGACATATACAGACTCAAAGTGAAAGGATAGGAAAAGATCTGCCATGCAAATGGAAGAGGAAAAAAAAAAAAAACTAGGATAGCAATACTTGTATCAGACAAAATAGACTTTAAAACACGGGCTGTAACAAGAAATGAAAAAGGGCATTACATGATGATAAAGGGATCAATCCAACAGGAGGATTTAACAATGATGACTATCTATGTATTCAATGTCGGACCACCTAGATATATAAAGCAGATATTAATAGACATAAAGGGAGAAACTGACAGTAATACGATAATAGTAGTGACTTTAACATCCCACTTACATCAGTGGATAGATATTCAGGCAGAAAATCATTAAGGAAACAGTGTGATTGACACAGTAAACCAGATGGACTTAAGAGATATATACAGAACATTCCATCCAAAACCAACAGAATATTCTTTTCAAGTATACGTGGAACATTCTCCAGGACAGATCACACGTTAGGCCACCAAACCAATCTCAACAGATTTAAAAAGACTGAAATCATATCATGCATCTTTTTGGACCACAACAGTATGAAATTAGAAATCAATTACAAGAAAAAACTGGAAAAAACACAAACACATGGAGGCTAAACAACATGCTATTAAACAACCAATGAGTCAATGAAGAAGTCAAAGAGGAAATTTAAAAATATATTAAGACGGAGTGCCTGGGTGGCTCAGTTGGTGAAGTGTCCAACTTCGGCTCAGGCTATAATCTAGCAGTTTGGGAGTTCGAGCCCTGTGTCAGTTTCTGTGCTAACACCTCAGAGCCTGGAGCCTGCTTCAGATTGTCTCCCTCTCTCTCTGCCCCTCCGCAGCTTGTGTTCTGTCTCTTTCTCTCAAAAAAAACAAAATAAAACAAAAACAAAAAACAAAACAAACAAAAAACCCTACCCCAAAACATTAAAAATATGTAAAGACAAATAAAAATGAAAACACAACAGTCCAAAATCTCTGGGATACATCAGTAACAGTTCTAACAGGGAAGTTCATAGTGGTATAGGCCGACCTCAAGAAACAAGAAAAATCTCAAAAAAACCCCAACCAAACCTTACAGGTTCTAGTTCTAAAGGGACTAGAAAAAGAACAAAACCCAAAGTTAGCAGAAGGAAGGAAATAATAAACATCTTATCAAATAAAATAGAGATTTAAAAAAATAGAAAAGACCAATGCAACCAAGAGCTGGTTCTTTGAAAAGATAAACAAAATTGATAAACTTTTACATCATGAAAAAAAGATGACCCAAATAGATAAAATCAGAAATAAAAGAGCTGATGCCACAGAAATACAAAGGATTTTAAGAGACTACCATGAAAAATTACAAACCAACAAATTAGACAACCTAGAAGAAATGGATAAATTCCTAGAAACATGCAATCTTCCAAAAGTGAACCAGGAAAAAACCAGAAGATCTGAAAAGATCAATTAATAGTAACACAATTGAATTGCTAATCAAAAACCACCAACAAACAAAAATCCAGGACCAGATGGAATCACAGGTGAATTTCACCAAACATTTAAAGATGAGTTAATACCAATTCTTCTCAAAGTGTTCCAAAAAATAAGAGGAAGGAAAGCTCTCAAATAAGTCCTATGAGGCCAGCATTACCCTGATACCAAAACCAGACAAAGACACCACACACAAAAAGAAAACCACAGGCCAAGATCCCCGTTGAACAAAAAATGATCAACAAAATAATAGCAAACTGCATTCAACAATACTTAAAAGGATCATTTATCACAACCAAGTGGGGTTTATTCCAGGGTTATAAGGATGGTTCAAATATCCACAAATCAATCAATATCATATGCTACATTAACAACATCAAGGTAAAAAAAAATATGATCATCTCAATAGATGCAGAAAAAGTATTCGACAAAATTCAACATTTGTTCATGATAAAAACTCTCATCTAAAATGGGTTTAGACCATAAGAGACTCTTAAAAACTGAGAATAGACTGAGGGTTGATGGGGGGGTGGAAAGGAGGGGAAAGTGGGTGATGGGCATTGAGGAGGGCACCTGTTGAGATGAGCTCTGGGTGTTGTATGGAAACCAATTTGACAATAAATTTCATATTAAAAAATTTTAAAAAATTTAAAACAACAACAACACCAACAACAAAGAAAATGGGTTTAGAGGGAATATACCTCAACCTAATAAAAGCCATATATGAAAACCCACAGCTAGTAGCATACTTGATGGTGAAAAACTGACAGCTTCCCCTCTAAAATCAGGAACAAGACAGGGATGTCCACTCTTACCACTTCTTTCAATAAAGTACTGGGGAAAAAACCACAAAGGACTGGAAGTAAGTCCTAGCGACAGCAAACAGACAAGAAAAAGAAAAGGCATCCAAATTAGTAAGGAAGAAGTAAACTGTCACTATTTGCAGATGACATAATACTGTACACAGAAAGCTTTTAAGACTCCACCAAAAAACTAGTAGAATAAATAAATTCAGTAAAGTTTCAGGATACAAAATTAGTATATAGAAATCTGTTTCATTTCTATATACTAATAACAAAGTAGCAGACAGAGAAATTAAGAAAACAATTCCATTTACACTTGTACCAAAATAAATAAAATATCTAAGAATAAACTTAGCTGAGGAAGTGAAAGACCTGATTTTAGAAAATTATAAAACACTGATGAAAAAAACTATAGACACAGAAACAAATGGAAAGACATACCACAACCATGAAATGGAAGAATCAATATTGTTAAAATGTCCATAATGCCCAAAGCAATCTACAAATTCAATACAATCCCTATTAAAATACCAATAATATTTTTCACAGAACTAGAACATATAATACTAAAATGTCCATGGAACCACAAGAGACCCCAAATAGCCAAAGCAATCTTGAGAAAGAACAAAGCTGGAGGTATCACAATTCTAGATTTCAATATACACTACAAAGCTATAATAATAAAATCAGTATGGTACTGGCACAAAATAGACACATGGACAGAACAGAGAGCCCAGAAATAACCCACACTTATATGGTCAATTCATCTACAACAAAGGAGGCAACAATATTTAACTGGGAAAAGACAGACTCTTCAATAAATGGCGCTGGGAAAACTAGAGAGTTCTGTGCAAAAGACTGAAACTGTAGCATTTTCTTACACACAAAGCTAAACTCAAAATGGATTAAAGACCTAAATGTGAGACCTGAAACCATAAAACTCCTAGCAGAAAGAGGCAGTAATCTCTTTGACATTGGCCTCGGCAACATGTTTCTAGACATGTCTCTGAAGGTAAGGGAAACAAAAAGCAAACATAATCTATTGAGACTACACGAAAAATAAAAAGCTTTTGCACAGCAAAGGAAACTATCAACAACAAAAGGAAACCTACTGAATGGGAGAAGATATTTGCAAATGCTATATCTAGTAGGGGGATAGTATTCAAAATATATAAAGAACTTATACTAAGTCAACACACACAAAAAACCAAATCAGTCAATTAAAAAATGGGCAGAGGACCTGAATACACATTTTCCCAAAGACATCCAGATGGCCAACAGACATGTGAAAAGATGCTCAACAGTACTCATCATCAGGGAAATACAAATCAAAACCACAATGAGGTATCACCTCACCCCTGTCAGAATGGCTGGAATCAAAAAGACAAGAAATAAGTATTGGCAAGGATGTGAAGAAAAAAGAACCCTTGTGTACTGGTGGTGGGAAGGAACATAAATTGGTGCAGCCACTGTGGAAAACAGTATGGAGGTTTCTCAAAAAATTAAAAACAGAAATATCACATTATCCAGTTATTCCACTATTACATATTCACCTAAAGAAGACGAAAACACTAATTTGGAGAGATCGATGTGCCCCTATGTTTACTGCAGCATTATTTATAATAGCCAAGACACGGAAGCAATCCAAGTGTTCATCAACAGATAAATGGGTAAAGGAGGTGTAGCATATATACATCATGAAATGTTACTCAGTTATAAAAAAAAATAATGCAATCTTTTCCATTTGTGACATGGATGGACCTAGAGGGTATTATGCTGAGTGAAATAAGTCAAACAAAGAAATGCATATGATTTCACTTATATACGGAATCTAAAGAACAAAACAAAGAGCAGAAACAGACCGAAAATACAGAGAACTGATGGGTGCCAGAGGGGGAGGGGGGCAAAATGGGTGAGGGGGAGTGGGAGACACAGACTTCAGTTAGGGAATGAGTAAGTCATGGGGATGAAAGGCACAGCATAGGGAATAGACTCAATGGTACTTTATATTTATTTATTTATTTATTTATTTATTTATTTATTTATTTATTAATTATTATTTTTTTTAACATTTATTTATTTTTGAGACAGAGAGAGACAGAGTATGAACGGGGGAGGGGCAGAGAGAGAGGGAGACACAGAATCGGAAGCAGGCTCCAGGCTCTGAGCCGTCAGCCCAGAGCCGGAAGTGGGGCTCGAACTCACGGACCGCGAGATCATGACCTGAGCTGAAGTCGGACGCTCAACCGACTGAGCCACCCAGGCGCCCCGATGGTACTTTAATAGGGCGTGTGGTGTCAGATAGTAATTGCACTTGTGGGAGCACAGGATACCACAGAGCTGTGCAATCACTATGGGGTACACCTGAAACTAACATAACACCATGTGTCAACCAGACTTCAATAATTTAAAAAAAAAAGAATAAAGATAGAGGCTTAAGGAGATTCTGACTCCCTAGAGAGTAATTTCTAAAAAAAAAAAAAAAAAGAAAAAAAAAAAAAAGGAAGATGAGAGTCCCCCGCACACTTTGTCCCACCTCCTGATTTTAGTGAGTTTCATTGTTATTCTTTACAGTGTCTGCAGGGCCCCTCCCGATCCCTCTAATGCTGTTCCTTCTGCCCAGATGCTCTTCCAGAGACCCAACTCTCTCTGTGAAGCTAACGTTTGTTGAATGATAAAGGTTTGCTTTTGGCAACCCAAGAATGTTTTCTAAATAATATTTCCTCACACAAAACCCAAACTCAGATGTTTGTTACCTTTGTTCTTTCGGTAGAATGTTAGGATTAAAAGGCACCCCAGACATCACCCAGGATCATCCTCTTATTTTACTGATGAGGAAATGGAAATCTCAACAGGTCAAGTGACCAGATATAGGTGACAAACATGGATTAGGTCTTCACAGGCAATGCCCCTTCTTCCCACAAATCCAGAAAAAGCCAAATCAGTCACCCGCATCTTGCTGAACCTGACCTGTCATTGGCACTCTGCAAAGCAAACCCACCAGAACAACAATTTCATTAAAATTGATGAGGCGTGTCCAGGATACAGAGCTTTGAAGGAAGTGCTGCCTTGGTCCAATATGCCCTTGACCATCACAAAGGGCTCTCCTGTCCATTTATCTCCTTTGACCCGTGCATATTCAGTGGAGGGAATGACTAAGGCAGAAGGGAGGCTTGATCTTCCATAAGGCAAGATGCAACTTGTGGATCCATGAAATGGGAAATGCTCGTTCTGTTTTTTTGACTTCAGGCTTTAGTAGATAGAGATTAAATAGATGGGCTGTCCCTTTTAGTGGAGACCACTGGTTTCCTCTCCCCTTTACCCTTCTCCTTGACAAGCAACTCCAGGCAGCACCATGAAGCCACTAAAGTACAGAACTGCAGTCCTACGGATCACCACATCGTAGTGCCATCACCCTAGATAAGCTCTTCAACCTCTGGGTAGGCCTCAGCTTTCTCGTTTGTACAAAGAGGGTAACACCACCTGATACGGAGCATCCCCGAGAGGATAAATTCAGACTGCATGTAGACTGTCTACCATGGCTCCTGGCATACCGTAAAAACTCAATAAATGGCTATTATCTATAGACTTTAGAAGACTGGTTCTCTAGAACCATAAAAGAATGTCACGCATCTCTGATCTGAAGCGCAGGACCGTGGAAACACCAAGAGGAGACAGAGTGCAGAAATGGGAATGTTTACATGTTTTCATATACTGCACGGTTTGGGCAGATAATTTTAAGGCAAGTGTCTGTCCCTTCACGAACACGTTTTTGGTGGGCTTGGGGCTGCTAAGGCAAAGACTGACCTGCATGGAAAGGCCTGGTGACAGAGAGCCTGGTGCTCAATGGAAAGGTCACTGCTTGCAGAGAATGATTACTGGTTTGTACCATAGCTCAGCCCAGCTTGCAGCACAAAAACTCTTAAGAAAAATGCATTTGCTTAAAGACACTGACTGTAATTACAGATCTTTTCCTTCTGAAGCTTCGAAAGACTATCAGCCCTTCCACATTAGCATCCTCTGTCCATGGCCACTTCTCAGAAAGCAGTTTCCCTGGAAGTCCGCCTGAGGTGTTGGTTAGTGCAGCTCTAACGAGAAAGGGTAGCTCTTTTGAGCCGGAATTTCTGCTTTCTTTATTGCCTCCCTGCTAGTCTTAGCAGACACTAAAGCTGTGTGAGGGCGGCATGAAGCCAGGGCTGGTACTGAGAAAGTTCAGACCCTCGTATTCAATCACCCTTCCATCCACAGACAAGGTCGGGGCTAGCGGCAGGGCACTGAGCCAGGTCAGCAGCCTCGTGTTCTTGGGACCTCACCAAGCTTCTTTGTTGCCACCTTGATGGAGGCAAGACACAGGCACAGCAGACAGACCCCGAGTGCCTTTCCCTGCCCCACTGAGATGCGTCCTGATGAAGGCATTTGGCCTCAGCTGTCTCACTGCCCGGATGAATGCAAGTATAGCAAATGCTCCTCGCTGCCCCGCCCCAACCCGACGCCAACTGAGGCTTTCTGTAAAAGGCAAAAGGAGGGTGAAGAGGAACCCACTCGACGAACTGTCAAAGCCTGGATCCACCTGCCAAAACTTTTAGGAACCGTCTAGCCCCACCTAGATAAGGAAGCAAACTGAACCCAGATCCCTTGTTTCCCCTTCTAGTTTCAGACCTTGCTCCTCAACCATCTATAGAGACGACACTGTAAATGGAAGGAGTGTCCAGCGACCGCAAATACAGGTGTGGCGGCTTCCTCTTCCTCTGCTCTCTTGGCCTGTTTCTTTTCCCTGTGTACTTTCTCCTTTTCCTCTTCTCCACGTCCCCCCACTCCAGGAGGACTCAGGCTGTGCACTCATTCCCTTACGTGAGATTAGGGGGCAATTGAGGGCTGGGGGCATGAGGACACCCAGTTGGCAACTCTTACTAGCTTTTGCTTTCCAAAATTTTAAGCTCTTTAGCTCTTACCTACCAGTGGAGAAGGTGAAGGAAGGGGATTCTCGATATGAACTAAACGTCTCGGAGCCATAGGTGAGCGTGTAGGTCTTCTTCCACCCCTAGATTAGAAGATGAGACTCCCCTGGGCTGAAGGAAAGAGGGAAAAGAGATCTGTGGGTCCTGACCCGGGACACTAGGTCTCCTTTTTCTCAGCAGAGCATGAAGAAGAGGCAAGACTCTAACAGGAAGTGCTCACTCCTAGGGTCTGGGTTTGCCAGGAGCGAAGGGCTTCCAGAGACACAGGCTTTCAGGGCTAAAACCTGAACCGTCTCACACAAAGCAGGAAGGTTGGTTATCTGACCACTACGCATCCAGGCAGACAGGACCATGAGGAGACTTGCAAAAGATTCCTGCTCCCCAAAACAAAGCCTGAAGATGGGATGCCATGAAGAGGAAAGGTGGATGTCTAAGGGTAACCCATGTGTACTAATACTTGGGGACACCTGAAATCTCCTAAAAGCCCATGGGGGGATAGCCCAAGAGTAACAGCTGAAATTTACTTCCAGTCCAGTGTAATGGAGCTCAAGTCAGAAATTAGGTTAAGAGACACGATACAGTATTTTCTACACACCTGACTTTGTGATTGAGATTCACACCCATATGAAGTCAGGCAAGGATGACACACGGAAGTCGGGGGGCCCAAAGCACTGTCAGATTCCAGCCTGCAGCAGAACATGAATCAGCGACTGGGGCATCGAAGGGGCCTTTATTTCCTCAACCACTATGATGCACATCTTTCAGGTTGTTGTCTACAAATACATCCTTTAGTCCCTGGCCACCAATCACTCCTTCCTCCCAAACTAGTCTCAGTGTCTAGGACAAAGAAGACTGGGGGATGACAGGAGAGGAACGTCCTCACAGTCACGGTCTTGCTTAGAAGGGTATGGAGGGGAAGGCACAAGTTCCGAGGTGGGCGGTCTGAGCCTTTTGACAATAGCTGTTCCAGAAGCAGTCTCAGAGAGAAATGACATGAAGAAACCTGCTTTCCATCATGGGGAAGATTAGACTTGGGGTAGGAGCTACTTCATGGATTAATTTCATTTCCCATGCTAAATGAATTTGGGAAATGTTGAAACTTAATCTATCATCTTACATTTTTAAAAAATTTTATTTAAATCCCAGTTAATATACAATGTAATATTAGTTTCAGGTGTACAATATAGTGATTCTACACTTCCTTAGAACAGCCGGTGCTCATCACAACAAATGTGCTCCTTAATCCCCGTCACCTACAGGATGGGTTAAATAACGTTTACATTTCTTAAGCACTTAGGGTAATGCTGAGAACTAAGTTCCATCTTCCATTCTGAACTGCCTTCCCCAACTCAGCCCCACTCCTGGCCCTGAATCACAGATGACAGCAGGCCCAGCCTCGGTGGCCCAGCAAGCGTGGCACCCGCAGCAGACACAAGCTTGCGGATGAGAAGAACATAGTCTGTCTGCAGCTGCCACAGCCCCATATCAGGTGCTGTTCAGAGCAGTATTTTCATGTGTCACCTGCTTACTTATGAGGAAACTGCATTTTGCTAACTTCAAAGGTAATTTTCATAAACCAAAGTTAAAAACACGGGCCATCTCCCTCAGCATATTTCCTGAGTGTGGTTAGAGCATGCCATGATGAGAAGGTACGAAGGACATTAAGGGGTTGCTTCATGGTTGCTCTGACTTGTGAAAAGAGACTTACAGTGAAGCACATGGTAATTCCTTGGGTCCGATGCCCTTTGAACCAGTGTTGTTGGAAAAAGTCCCAGCTGCCCTTGGTAGGAAGTGACACAGTGGCTCTGGACTGCTGAAAATGGGTGTGAAGAGCCAGAAAATGAGTTCTAGGTAAGGAAAAGAGGGGCCAAGTGCATTGCTGTGCAGGGCATGTGTCCTTAACTTCAGGCTACAGTCCTTTCTGGTGGTCTGATCACGGGTTTGGATGTGAATGTTGATTTCCATCACTGTCACCCTTCGTGAGAGGGAAACCTGGGCATTATTCTGGACCGTGGGGACTGGCAGCACCACTCCTAGTTCGACTGCCTCCAGCAAGTCATTAGTGCAGTGGTTATGGCTGAGGGTGGGTGGGGAAGAGAAAGGTGTATTTTGAGAATTCTCTATGGATGCTGATACACTTCTGAGCAGGCTTCATGAATAACCCCAGTAGCTCCACTCTAAATGCACAGGACAGAAGCAGAGCTCTTCACTTAGTGGGCTGATAACCATGATAGTGACTTCCATTTAGTCAATACCTGCCTCTACACGTCAAGCACAAAACTAAGAGCGCTGCAAACATTATTTATTTATATATAATCCTGGGAGATAGGCATTGTTCCACCCAATTTGGCACATGGAAGACTCCCAGTATTTGATGAGTGAATAAATCAACTAAAGTAAGCAAATCCCCCCCTTCCCCTCACAAAAGAAACTAACACTTATGGAGCATGTACTGAGCCAGACACCATGCTATCATATTTATATGTATTCGCTGGGCTGACCTTCTCACTGCCTATGAGATAGGTTTAAGAATTTTGCTTGGGAGCCTGGGTGGCTGAGTTGGTTGAGTGTCTGACTCTTGGTTTTGGCTCAGATCATGATCCCAGGGTTGTGGGATCAAGCCTCATGTCAGGCTCTGCGCTGAGCGTTGAGTCTGCTTAGGATTCTCTCTCTCTCTCTCTCTCTCTCTCTCTCTCTCTCTCTCTCTCCCTCCCTCCCTCCCTCCCTCCCTCCCTCTGCCCCTCTACCCCCTAGATCTCTCTAAAATAAAATTTAAAAAATTCTTTAAGAATTTTGCTTTATGTGTAGGAAAACTGAGGCTGAAAAGTTAAACAACCTGTCCAATGTCACACAATAAGTGGAAGAGCCCAGACCTGCCTGCCTTCTTTCTACTTTATCAAACTGCTGGGAAATGGGTATATGGTCCAGACCCAGGGAGGGGGAAAAGGGGGGGAGGAAGAAGGAGCTCTCATCAGATATGGATAAATGTCTTCCAGAAAAAGGGACTAAAGTGTGAGAAGAGAAGAGGCTTGGAGAAGGAATCTGAGAGCTTGGAACCATTAATAAGAAGGGAGATCCCACCCATTTCAGGATCCAAATGTTCCCCACCGTTTTGCTCAGGAGCATGAGACTGACTTCCATGGTGCCCAAGGAATGGAGGAGATTTACATATGGTTCTGCTTAAAAGGTAAGCTAGGGCAGCTCACATTGTGTAATGTGGCATACCTGTCTGTCCCTAGTGTGTCAATGATGTTTGTGAGGCAGAGAGAGAAAATGATACGAGGCAGAGAAGAGGATAAAAAGCGATGGCCCCGGTTGAGGCTCTGAAGCCCACTGGACCCCAGACTCTGCTATCATGAGGTGAGGGTGTGCCATGATCTCCAGAATTCTAGGGTCTGGATTCCTACCCTGTGGAAGAAATGCCCTAATGGACTGAGGGAGACCTGGGTTTGAATCCTGGTGTGGGGTAACCTTGTATTTGTGTTTCCATGGCCAGAGACCTCCTTTAGGATATTACCTCTCATGTGCTCCCTGAAGGGGAGGCTGACTTAAGACAATTTTGAGGGGTAGGAGGAGACCTCAGGCTGGCTCAGCCCTTTGTCCTTCTCTTTGGGATCCACCTGTCACTGAGAGAGCACCTTCTTAGCTCCTCAGCAGTAAGCTTACAGAGGAGAACCCAGAGGCAGGTCTACATCATTGGCTGGGCCTGGGAGAGGGTGAGTTGGTCTGTTTCAGGAATGAGACATTAATAAACTGTTCCTACAATACATTTTCTGACACACTTCTTAGGTACTCATGGTGATTTTTTTTTTAATGTTTTAAGGCATTTTTTAAAAGACTTTTTTTTTTTTTTTTTTTTTTTTTAAGAAATCTCTATACCCAACAAGGGGCTCAAACTCACAACCCTGAGATCAAGAGTCACACTCTCCACCAACTGAGCCAGCCAGGCGCCTCTCAAGGTGATATTTTTAATCCTCACCTGCTTAACTCTTGTGTCTCTCAGTTGTTCAGAACTTGGACAAGGATTTAATAGGTCTCCAAAACTTCAACACTCAGCTCTGTTACTTTCTTCCTATCCTAGAGCAGGCTGCTGCTTAACTTGTACGAACCTGACTGCATCATCTATTTAAAACAAAAACAAACAAAAAAGGATAATCATACCTTCCTCACAGGATTATTTGTGAGATGGAGATGGTTAATACATGTAGTTAGCACAGTGCTTGGCACAATGCAAGTGCCCAGTAAGTGGAGGTATTCTTGTCTCCAGGAGTTACACCCCATGGAGAGCCAAAGTAATAATGCCTAACAGCTGCCTCTCTGGAGGGTTTTCTGATTAGCTGAGGGCTGCATGCACAGCCTACCCTCCCTACCCCATGGTGATGCATTCACTCAACAAATATTAATTGCCTCTCTGAGAAGACAGAAGAATTTCAAGTCAGGAAGGACTTCAGAGTCCAACCTAAGATGGCAGCTGTTCACTGGGCCTTACCTCCAAAACAGGAGAAGCTGCTACGGCCCACTTGGGGAAGAGGGCTTTGGGGCCTCACCCTCCTGAGCCGTGACTCTTGTCACACCCACAGCAGGTGGGAGCTGGGCTCCAGAGAGGCTGTTCCCAAGGAAGGCACATACAGCCATGGCCCTAAGCACAGCGGGTTCAGAGCCATGCACCAGGCAACGTGAGGATACAGTTCGTTTTCCCCCAGACAGTCTGGGGCCCCTGACAAATAGGTGTCTCGATTCCTTTCTATCTAAAGCCAGGGTAGCAGCATTTGCCACCAAACAGCTGGGCTGTGAGGATTACCATGGTCTATAAATGGGCTTTAATGTAAACGATCATATTGACACACATGTTAGCTTCTTCCTAAAACACGCACACTTGGGGGCACCTCTGAGGGCCCTCACCATCAGCTGGCTGCCCCAGAATAGCTGGGGAGTGGCAGGATCCAGAACCGCTGTCACTGAGGGAATGGCTGTCTGGACGCTCTGGGATGATGCTACCTATTATGGCAATGTCCGCTACCAAAAGCACTGTGTCCTTTTAAGACCCTTTACATCATTTTCATAATTTAGCTAGAGAAATTGCACAATATTCATCACTGTTTTTTTTTCCATGAGATGTACATGATGCCCTGGGGAGAGAGGAGAGGAGTCACTGGAGATCTGCCAGTTGGCTTGGGATGAACCAGAACCTGACATGGACGGGTCACCGAGTGCCTTTGCTATTGATGGACTATGAGAAAGAGGCTCATTGAAACCAAGCTAATGCAGGGAAAGTCAGCAGTGGGGAGAGAAGGCTTTGAGATATTACAAAATCAAGCCTGCCAAAGGCTTGGAAGACAGAGACCAACATTATGTGCACTGAAAGAAAGGGACTGGCAGGCAGTGTGGGGTGTGGGGGTGGGCTATGAAGTAGGGAAGGGAGAGATGTGTGTGTTTTCCGGGCAGCAGCAAGTTTTTCTCTGCCCCGGACTGGACAGGATTATCTGGGGCTTTTCGGGCTGGTATATCTGTTACTCGGGAAGACAGGAAGCCACAGGCATTTCTGATCAACTTAGTCTCTCCTATCTAGACAGATGCCCAGGGACGGTAGGCTGTGGCTTTATGGCCTGCATTAAGGCGAACAGGAGATTCAGCAGAGATCCATCAGTCAGCCAGCTACCTGCACGATGGCCCACGGCAGGAAAGGAGGGACGTGAAAGCTGCCGGGCGGTACCGTGCTCTCCACTCGTGAGAATGACAAAGAGGTGATTGGCGTCTCATGGCGTCAGTATGACAACATCAGTATGTTGTCACCAGTCATTTTGCATACTTGCTGTTATCCCTGCGTAGCAGTGGTCCAGGGGAACTGCCAGGAGAGGATGCAGCCACATGGCCCCCGACGTGTTCGGTGTACTCCACGAGACTCTGAGGCTGGAGATCGGGACCACATAAACTGTGGCTCACTGATCTTTGGGATCCCAGGGCAAGTCCTCACCATGGATGAAAAGTACAATGTGAAAAAAACCAAGCCTGTTGTTTGGAATCTGACAGAGAAACATGCGGTTCAAATTTTCCCCACTCTGCGATGGGGCGGTGTGACCACCACACGGTCAGAAAGCGATATGAACACCTTGGGGTCACATAAACTGAGCCCCTCATTCCATGGAAGCTCAGGAAGGTGGAGGGATTCACCCCAGCGCCACAAGGTAGGCAGAAGGCAGTTGCTGCGACATCTGACTAGGGGTTGCTTTACCCAGGAGCTCCTTCCAGGACACGGAGTGGGAAGAGTCATCCTCAGATGGTTTGCCCAGAGCCCACAGCTCACTTCCTGCACCCCCTTTCCCACTTCTGCTGGAAGAACAAAGGATCAAAGAGGAATGCAATGCTCAACGTGACAAAAAGACACACATTAAACAAGAGCCAAGTAGTCCACAGAGTAAAATGTTAGTTAAGGCAGGAAGAACTACAGTTGAACAGGACAGCCAACCCGGAGTGACTCTGGCGGTACACCCACCGCAAAGTGTTCTTTCCCCACTTTGCTGACGCCCAACTGTGCGAGCACATTCACAAGCTTGGCAGCGTTGCCAGGCACAGCTTTGGCAGCCTGACATCTTGACAGAATTATCAATTTGCGTCCTCAGGAAACGAAGTAAAACATCAATTTTAGTTCATAAATAGCACACTTTAGTAAAGCTTTAGTAACACACTATGTACTTGGCTGATTGGTTAATAGCTCTTTGTTGTATGCGACAAGGAAAACCCATGAAATTTTGCCATTTGCCTACAAGAATTGAAGACAGAACATTCTGGAATGTTCAGGTCTGGTTGCAAACATCAGGAAAAGTCTTGTGGCCTACCAGTAGGTTTCAAACTTAGAGGAACACTGATCTAAAACTACCATCAGAGCTGGGATAGACATTCGTGTCATCAATGGACAAGAGATGTGCACTTAGAGACACATTTCCATAAGGAACTGTGTGTGGACACCATAAGAAATAAGAGGTGTGTCTGCCATTGGGTTAGCTTGCAGAGCCCCACAGGGGAACTTCTCAGTCAGGCTCCTGGAAAGTGCTGGAAGGGAGGGGGAGGCTACAGGATCTGCTCCGCTGAAATCTCTGAGAACAGCCAGTCCATCCTCTCAGAAACTTTGACACTCGACTTGTCAGAGGGGAGGAGGTGGGCCCTGACAAGTTCTGGATCTATAACTGCATGATTCATCCTTCACCCTTTTCAATTTTTCTTGTCCTCCACCAAAATCTGCCCTGTAAACGATCTGCTCAACTGCCAGAAAACTGACTGGTTTGGACCCTGGCTTGGACAGGCACCGGAGAGATCTACCACAGACAGGAGCTGTGACTCCGTCCTCTTGTTTAAAAGCCCACAGTGGCGGGGCACCTGGGTGGCTCCGTTGGTTAAGTGTCCAACTCTTGGTTTTGGCTCAGGTCGTGACCTCACGGTTTATGAGTTCAAGCCCCGCGCCGGGCTCTGTGTTGACAATGCAGAGCCTGCTTGGGATTCATTCTCTCTCCCTCCCTCCCTCTCTCTCTCTCTCTCTGCCCCTCCCCTGTTCGCTCTATCACTCTTTCTCAAAATAAATAAATAAACTTAAAAAAAATGCATGGTGGTTAAGGGCTTGGGTCCCAGAGACAAAATAGATATGGATTTAAATCCTAGTTCTACTAGCTATATGCCCTCTCAAGCCTTAGTTTCCTTATCTATACATTGGAGATACTATCTCAGAGGGCTGTGGTGAAAACGAACAACAATGGACATGAATGCAGGAAGATTACTTAGCTTACAGCTGGCAGCAGAGTGAGTGCTAAAAGCCCACTGCTCTTGCTGCTGTTACTAGCCGCTGACCTCCAGCGGGTGTTCTGTGCTCTATGGCAAACGCGACGTCTTCTGTGACACCTCTCCTAACCACCGAGATTCTCCTTTCCTCAACTTCCATCGTCCCCGTTGTAACACTTCAACACGCACTTCTCCGCACAGTTATGTAAAGATCTCATGCAAATGCCTCGTACTGTTTCCCCGTCCCTCAAACTAGCTTGTCAGCTCCTGGAAGGCCTGGCTTTGCTGTATATTGGTTCTTTCACCACAGTCCCCTTCCCCTTGATGCTGGGGTTCAAGTGGTTCGAATACACCACAAACAAGCAGATAAGTTGTTGGATAAATAAACGGGCGAAGCGCACACGTGTCATTTTTTCAGGTATGCACATATTTGGCATTTACGACACAGAGAGACAAGTAATGAGAAACGATGAGATGTGGGGTTTCATCTCCCAGTGTGCAAGTGAATTACCGCCCAGCCACAGGCTGGGTGTCTATAAAATGCAGCAACTACCACCTGCCACCCTCCCGGGGCTGGTGAAAATGGATTGGGCTTCTGAGCAGCAGTGGTGGAACACAACCAGCTCCTTGATGTTAAGTAAAGAAGAGTATCTGGGTTCTGATGCAAACAAATGGGGCTCATTCTCTTTTAGCATTTCCCAGCTCTGACTGCACAAAACAAGGCAAATAAAATAGGTCTCAGCTCTCCAGAGAAATATTCTGGTAGCTCATGACAGTGCCAGGATATTTTTCAAAAGGCAAATCTAAATTCTTTCTCACTTTAGCCTCCCTTTCCTTCGTCTCCTGCCTAAGGAGATCACAACAACTCTGACCACCATTGTACAGTAACTATCTTTATTCTTAAAATCTTTATTTTACTCTGCTTTCTAGTTGTTGATTTATTTTTTTAAAAGTTTATCTATTTCAAGAGTGAGAGAGTAGGGGAGAGGCAGAGAAAGAAAGAAAGAGAGAGAGAGAAAGTGGAGGAGGGGCAGAGAGAGACAAAGAGAGAGAATCCCAAGCAGGCTCTGCCCTGTCAATGCAGAGCCTGAGTCAGGGCTCAGTCTCATGAACCATGAGATCATGACTTGAGCCAAAATCAAGAGTCGGATGCTTAACCAAGTGAGCCACCCAGGCACCCCTCGGTAGTTGATTCAGACCAGAGGTTTGATAGGTTCCCTCTCTATCAGTATTCACATCAATTCTTCCTCTTCCTTCTCCATGCTGCCTCCTTTTTCTCCATCTCCTAAATCTCAGGCCTCCCAGCAATGACTGTGTTAGCTGGACCTGCCTGGTCCCGTAGGAGCCACCCCAAGTGAACGATGTTCTGACAGCTGGTTTAGGCCAAGGCCTACTGCACCAGCACCGTGATCAGAATCTGAAGGATCTATCCTTGTTTGCAACACTGATTCACCAAGAACGGGATCAAGGCTAGTTGAGCTTTTTCGTGACTCAGACAATCACTGTCATTGTACATCTGTTACAGGGTCCCTCACCTTCATAATGGTAACTATAGTGTGGCTAACACCGGTGCTACTTATGATCTTGGGAACATTTTGAACTCCCAAGGGAAAGGGTATCGGGTTAATATGAGGTGGTGAAATTTCAGAATGCAGAACATAGGTCCCTTAGGATAACAAGGCAGAGGAAATAAACATAAACATAATACAGGACAGTGGTTCACAAATGTATCTTAGCAGTAGAGCCCTGTCCTCAAATGAAACCTTCAGCGGAATCCCACTCCTGGCTCAGATAAGTTCTGTTTGGAAGGCAGGGTAAGGTAGTGCAGGTATGGGACCGAGCCCACCTTTCTTCCTCCTGAGCCCTTGCCCTCCTCTCCCGAAGTGCTGGTTCCTACAGCATCCACAAGGAGCCCCTAGGCTTCCATGAGTGAAGGAGGGACAGGGAAAGAACATGAATTTACATATACAGTGAGAGGCCTTGTAAGACCATGTGGACAACATAGATATCTGCATATCAATGGTCCCATTGCTTTTGTCTTTCTGGTTTATATGTTTCTTAGCCTGGATTTTCATGTATATATATTTTATTACAATTGGTATATTTTTATAACGCATCTCAAAATCTTTGCAGAGTAAGTCGGTGTCGGGATATGTGCACACAGTTCTAGGAAGAGGGAGGCTGGAATATTACATCCATGACAAGACATTCACAGGATTTGGTTTCACTTGCTATACAACCCACCATTCTGAAAGGTGCTGTTTCATATTTTACTGTGTTTTATACATGCTGGCTGAAAGCAAACCAAATGAAAATTAAATACAATCTAAGATGAACTCTAAGATTCTTAAGAGCCTTAAAAATAGAGCTTTACTATAAGAAGACTACACTTTCCTCTGAACAATGAAAGGTATTCTCAATACCACTTGTAATAAGACATTAAACATGGATGGTCTAATTAATTAGTCCCTTTAGTTCTGCTGTTATATTTATTGGGAAGAGGGGCAGTATTAAGGAATACTTTGCTAAGTGAGATTTCTGTGGACTTTTAAATTATAAAACAGTCTGCTGACTTAGAAAAATACTGCTTTGTGTAAATCTAAGGGCTATTAATTTCCTAAATTATCTACAGAAAAACATAACATATATTTAAATTTCCATCAATTTGAAAGACTCGAGAAAAAAAATTGAAATTCAAACAATTGCAGTATACAACTTTTCTGATTTTTAAAGGAATATTTATAGCTTAAAAGGGAAAAGCTGGTGAAATATATAAAAATCAGAGAGGCAATTCTTTTCCTATTTTAGGAAAATTATAGTTCTTGAAGAAGACATTGAAAATTAGCTCTCAGTTGACACATACTCATTATGCTGGAATTTCTAAAGGCTCCTCCCCTTTTTATTTCTGAGAAGAGAAACACATCTCTTTCAGAACGTGAAGAATGGCTTTAATGACCTAAGATTCTAAGGTAACGATCTATAATCTACAGCCCAGGAACCAGATCCATCAGACAGCCTGCTTTCAAGAATAACTTTCATATTTTCAAAACTGTTGAAAAAAAAATCAAAAGAAGAATAACATTTCTTGACATGTGAAAATTACATGAAATTCACATTTCAGTGTCCATGAATAAAGTTTTTTGGAACGCAGTCATACCCATTCATTTGCATATTGTCTATGGCTGCCTTCCTACTACCACGGCAGAATTGAGTAGTGGCAACCAAGACCGAATGGCCCGAAAGCCTAAAATATTTATACAGTCTGGCCTTTTACAGAAAAATTTGCTAACCCCTGACCTAAGAGATGGAGTCCACTCGAGGGCTCCTCTGTGTGTCCCCGGGATATGTGGTAGGGTGCGTACCTGGTTGAGATGACATAGGCATTTGTCAAGACACCAGAAACAGCAGAAGCAGCATCTGAACATGTACGTCGACCATGCATTATGCTGGTGGGACCGGGATCAAAACCAAATGAACAGAGTCAGAAACACAGGAAAGAAGCAAGCAGGCAGTTTCTGCAGACACACAGTATGTTTCTATTTGAGATTTATGCACCTGGGGAAGCACGGTAGCAATTTTCTCTCAGTGTGGGAGAAGTCCTTCTATTCTACATATGCTACTAATTATTACCATTATTATCACTGATGAATGAAGTGTCTCTCCTGTGGGCTTACCTTGTTGTGATTGCTGTTGACCTCAGCAAAAATGGATATGGGTTAGTTTATATTTACTAGCAAAGGTAAACTAAGCCTTCTGGTTCTAGTAAGAAACAAAAAAATCTCTTTGCGTCTTCCCGAGTGCCATCAATTAAACTTTGCTTTTTCAAACCAGTTTGTATTCACGAAAAATTCATGTCCAAAGACAATAAAACCATGCATTGTAAATACTAGTTATGTGCCCATTAAAAAAAAAAAAAAAAGAAAGAAAAAGAATCAAGTTTTTCTGCAAAAAAAAAAAAAAATCCTATACTGAGACTTTCAGGGCTAAATTTCAAGGCACAAATTAGTCCTCTGAAATATAATTTGGACATGTGTATAACTCAAGAGTGAATAATTTAATAAAACTCATGGAGGAGGGGTAATTCAATGTGTCCCACCCACTTCCCAGATTAAAAAAAAAAATCCCTGTAAACAATCCTGAAATAGTGCTCTCTGAGGACCCCAGGAGTCACTCAACCTTATATGGACATTTTCTTGTCCCAGTGTTAATTCAATTGGATGAAACTTTATCTGGATATTTTTCAGCCTGGCTGTGGTTGTGAATGAGCCATTTCACGTAGGGAAGATCACACAGTGGCTGTGTGAAGTGTTTAAATTGTAGACACAGTACGGAGCTGTACTGCTGAGGAAAAGTGTATCTTTTTAACCTAAGACAGGACACATTTCTACAGTAGTGACATCACTTGAGGGGAGTTTGGCCCATTGATCCTTTTGGGATCTCAGGAGTGATAAATAATCTTCAGACCTTTGCCAAAGTGGCCAATTCACTGACTTCTCTTTTACATTTAGGGAAGGCTGCTGCCCCAGAGTTTAAGGTGTCTAGCTCTAGGAAGGATGGTAAGGTCCCCTACTGCTCAATAATTTGTGATTATCTATTGCTGATGCATACAATAAATATGTTTAAAATTAAAAAAAACTATTTTGTTCTTCAAAAAAATCCTTCTTGAGATTGAGGGATCAATTGGAAAATGCAGGAACCAGAGTAGTTAGATTTGGCTTGCAATTGGAATGCCTCTTCAAGTGACCAAAACGCATATATATTTTTATCACTTGAAATTTAGCCCTGAAAACCTCACTATAGGATTCCCAAAAAGTTACACTTATTTTCTATTTTTTAAAGTTTATTTATTTTTGAGGTGGGGGGGGGGCAGGGGCAGAGAGAGAGGGGGAAAGATAATCCCAAGCAGGCTCTGAGCTGTCAGCACAGAGCCCAACCGGGGGTTCCAACCCACTAACCATGAGATCATGACCTGAGCCAAAATCAAGAGTCGGGTAGTCAACCGACTGAGCCACCCAGGCACCCCAGACTTGATTCTTTTTTAATTTGGGTACATAAGTAGTATCTACAATGTAATCTTTCAATAGAAATACAAGAAAATACTCTATGATCAGGGCAGCTTCTTAACGTGCACTTCATGATGAGGAAGCTAGATAATTTTATGTGAAATTCAACCAATTATTCCTTATTGATAAGCTAATCTTAAGTCTTGATTAGGGACTTAAAAATATCAAACAATTTAAAATATAATAAAAAATCTCCCTAATTTACCAAGGAACATAGTTATACCCAAAAGGTTAGAATTAGGTAAACTTGTGAAACTCTGACCAAGTCACAAGCACGGAGGTGGGGATGGGGAGAGATTAACATTGTGTGAGAACAGAAAAGTTGGGAAAAGTCCAACCCTCTCTTGTTTGGCCAGAAATACCATGAGAACAGCTGTTTTCCTGGTGTTCTGGTTGCCACTGGCATTCATAACCAAATGTGCATGGAAATACAAACCAGGGAGGAGAAAAACCCCCAGGCACAAAAGCCCTACAGTTTTCGGTCTTTTGAGCTGAGATTTAGGTCAACTTGTCCATTTCTCATTCTTTAGGACGTTTTCTCTCTCTCTCCCTCTCTCTCTCCCACACACAGCTCTCTCACACACTCTTAACACACATTCTCTCACAACTCTCTCACACACACACTCTGACACACTCACACAGCTCTCTCACACACTCTCTTAAGCACTCTCACACACTCTTACACACATTTTCTCACAACTCTTTCCCACACACATTCTCTCACACATATTCTCACACATGTGTTCTCTCACACACAGACTCTCTCACACACATATCCTCTCTCTTATATTCTTTCACAACTCTCTTACACACTCTGACACACTCACACATGCTCTCTCACACATTCTCTCACAACTCTCTCACACACACACACACACATTCTCTCTTACACTCACTCACTCATTAAAGCTCCCTCTGTCCCTCAAACACACAGGTCACTTCCCATGGCACCTCTAAAAAACAAAGGAGTAAGGAATATTTTAGCATTAAAACAGAAACAAATGTTATTCCTATCTTGTAGTATTTTTTCTTATTCAAACAAAAAGCATGATATTTAATATTTAATATATTTAAATATATTCAAATAGTATATTTAGTATGTTTAATAGTTAATATATTTAAACATGTTTAAATAATATATTTAATATATATTTAATATATTTCATATATATATACTAATATATATACAAATATTTAATATTTAAACAAAAAGCATGCCCACAAAAAAGTGTGTGAATTTCATCTGAAAATTCCTCCCATTTGTTCAGCATTTATGTGAGAAGGAAAACCAGCTAAGGCAGGACTCCCTCCCCACCCCACCTCTGCCAGTTTGTTGGCAAAAAAACCCCAACAAACAAAACCATAAACAAAACAGAGGCTGGGGACCAAAAGGTTGCTAGGGGCCGGGTAAGGGATGGGAGCTCAAGAACACTGGAGCCTGCTGAATGGCCACTGTCACAGGTTCACATTCCTGTCCAGGGACCTGCTGTAATTTTCCAGTGACTAACTTTTCTGCAAGTCAAACACCCCGTGCAATATGCATGACTGAGCTGCCTTACCTTGTCTTTCAGAGTGTTGTAAATGTACTTGAGAATGGTTCTTGGAATCCTTGCCACAGTGATTAAAAATGACCCTTTTATGGCTGTTCCTTGATGGTAGCAGAAAAGAATGGAGAGAGACCAAAGGATTGGGCGATCAGGAGGGTCATTTTTATTTCTGGGAACAAGGGGAAAAAAGGCGACATTTAAAAAACACCATTTAAAACTTCTCTCTGGTTCAAATCATCAGTGGTACTAACATTTATAAAGCAGTAATGCAATAAGCATTTGGCAAAACTTTTATACTCCTTGGTAGCTAAGGTTAAATTCTTTCTTGGACTGACTCCTTTTCATGGCACTCAATGCTACAAACAAACAGAACAGAAAATTAAAAAAAAAAAAAAAAAAGTACTGATGAGTTAAAATAAACGTTTCCCTCTTTACAACACCTCCCCCTCCACCAATTCTTTAAGTCGCCCTATAAATCTCATTTTCAGAAGCTTGATGATATAATAATTTCCAAGGTTTCAATTACATGTGTAAATACTGGCAGCATTAGCTTAGTGATTAAAATCACCACCAGAATCACATGACCAGGAAAGGCAGCCACAGAGATACCAGTGAGCTCCAGCTTAATGTTAAGGGATAGAAAATTCTGGCTTCTGCACAGCTCTAGGCTCCTAAAATCCAGCTGATTTCTGCTCTGCTCTTTAAAGGTCACTTCAGTGTGAATCATTTGTGGAACTTGTCATGACACAGCAAACAAGAATGCAAAAGTCAGTTTCACAGGCATGGGCGGGGGCGGGGGGGAGAAAAAACTGAAAATGAACAGAACGGGCACAGCCTTCACTCTACCCCAAACCTGAAAGATAAAACAAAGGAGGGAGGGCTGGTGCAACCCCTCCCCTGACCCTCTGAATTCCCGCTGGTGCCAGTTCTAGAAAATGAGGCTCTTTCCGAGAAGCCACCTCGCGGATTCCAAGTGAAGCTTGGTTTCTTCATAATGGATTATTCTACAACTTGCTCCGGTTGCTAATAAGTCACGATGAATTAAGGTTTTGACAACAGCCTAGGTTTTGAGGGAGAAAAGGAATACGGCCAGAAATGTCTCAAGTGTTGGCAATGACTGTATTTTGCTGTTACTGAAATCATCCAGGAAGGAAAAGAGAACGTGAAAAGTAATACTGGGAGCGGAGGAACTGTAATCCAATCATCCCACAAAAAGGGTGATGTGTGTTTCAATTCAATATTACTGAAAATAGGAAATACCAAGGAAGCTATTGCTGATACGAATTCATTTTGATCTGATAAACTAGGAGACTAATACAGGCCAGGAAAATCTGACACATTTTTTCCCTTTCCTCAGCTTTTTTTTTTTTTTTTTAAGGAAGAATGTTTACTTTTCCATTTAGGAGATTTATGTGCCTCAGAACTCGTTATCGTGCTCGAGAGAGGGTGCAGGGACAAGAGGACAACACCTGCTTTCCATCTGGTGGGGAAACAAATGATGCGTAGGCCACTGTGAATGGAGGCTTTGGAGTCTGGTCCCCCAGGTTTTGAAGTCTGGGGTTGAGCATCATCTTGCTGAGAAGGTTTAGTGGGGACGAGATTAACCATTTCAGGTGGAGTGACTGCTGTGGTCCATGACACATCCTGGCTATCATGCCAGGATCTCCGGGGCTTGGTTGGAAGAAGATGCAGAAGTTCCAGAAGCTGGGTTATCATGTGATGAGAGAGACAACTTTAAAAGGCGGCCCTTTACACTTAGGCCGGCTCGTGGAGCCAGGAGTCATTCAAGACCTGCCCCCACCCCCCCACCCCCAAATTAGAAACGACCCTACAGAAAAGGGTTAAATGAGTGGAATGTCTTTGAGGCTCCCACATTCTCTTCTTAGACCTTTCTCCATGTTCAAAGGTAACATCACCCTGTTATCTCTCCCTGCTGTATTTCTGCCTGGGGCCTTTGTCTCTGTCTCCTTTACAACCAGCAAAGCCTGTCCCCAGGAGGAGTAACAGAGTGTATCTGGTGGGACTTACAATAATACTTATCTCTGAATTTCATTGTATTTGGAGCACTGGCTTGTGGAATGGCAATGGTGGCAATGCAGTGCTGGGCGTATTGGGCCACCCAGCGGCGAGCCACGAGGAAGCTGGGGCCTCCTGTCAGGCCTACCTTCTGTCTTTAGAGCCTGCTCCATGTGGAGCCCCCGCCACCCCAATTCTGGGGGCGTGGCATGAGAAAGACCTGGGTAGCAGGAGAGAGTAGGGGACTCCAGGATGTGCTGCTTCTCCCTTCTTTTAAACTTGTGGCTGTCCTGAGTGCGAAAGGTGCCCGGCCCCATGCAAGGGAGCCAGTGCCCCAGCACACAGCAGCAACTCAAGTCGCTGGGCAGAGGGCTAATGGTCCCATCCACCCAAGTCCTGTAGCAGCTTCGGGTCATGATACACAAGCACTGTACTGCAACTACCAGTCCTGCGGACAACAGAGCAGAAGGCCAAGCCACTTGGCCTTGAAGCAACTTCAGGGCGCTAGAGGCAAGTCTGAGCTCTACTTAGATGCAGCCTCGTGGTGCGAACTCTTCAATAGGATGGGAAATGAATTTTGTGCCAAGGCTCCTGGACAAGGACGGACATGAATGGGAGGGATGGCCTCCAATGTAAATGGGTCCCAAGCAAAGGAGCACAGTGTGGTCCCTGAAGAGACCCTCTTTTCCTGATGTTTCTTGCAGCAAGATCCCTGCAAGGCTCATGTTTCCAATTCTACGGAAAAAGGAAATTGTCTTTATTATGAAGAACAGGATTCTGTAGCTGTCCTCATCAACTCCTGTTAGGATTAGGAAATCTGTCTCCTAGCTAAATTCTACAGGCTCATCTGTTAGCCCATTTCCCTCACTTCCTTCTCAGTGAATCGAGAGCAGCTGGAAACCATCTTTTGTGTATTTGAAAGTGATGATGACGTCATGCCTCAAGCGTCCCTTCTCCAAATTGCACGGTCCTAGTTCCTTCTATCACATCCCCAGCCACATCTTTATGGCTCTCCCTTGACCCCTCTTCAAGCAAATGGTTGTAAAAGAGAAATTTTACAGGTTGCCATATCCTGATACTTGATGGTGCTTGTATGAACTCGTCAGCTGTCTTACTGCTTAAATGAATGACAGAGCTGATTGCATTCTGGCTATATTTACTCCTTACCCTGAGTGCAGGCTAAAATGAGATATTGGGAACCCTGAGATAAAGAAAAACCTTATTTCAAAATTAGACACAAAGCAAAAAAGACAGTGGAACTCTTTAATAAAGAAACAGTGCTTAAATCAGTCATCATGCATTTTATTTTTATCAAAGTAATATATCAAATATTTTTTGGGGGGAGAACGAGAGAGCGAGCATGTGCAGGGGAAGGGCAGAGGGAGAGAGAGAATCTTAAGCAGGCTCTCCAGCAGACATGGGGCTCAACCTCATGACTGTGAGATCGTGACGTGAGCCAAAATCAAGAGTCAGACACTTAACTGACAGAGCCACCCAGGTGCCCCAGAGTAATACGTGAACTATCTTAAGTCAAATAGCATGAAGCTAACCAGGAAAGATAGCAATTTGCTTTCCCCACTGCTAGTTTTCTTCCCCAGAGGTAATATCCCAGCTATTTCTTCTGAAACTCTCCCCTTATGCTTCTCAATTACGTTCTTCCTGCCAGGTCTTATTTTTTCAGCTTCTTATATTGTCTACTGACTTCTCACTTTGAAAGATGTTTGTTGATTGTTTCTCTTATACAACCTAAACATCTTCCCATTCGCCCTTTCTCAATATAATTATATTGAAGTTTTTAGGGTTTTTTCCCCAGCTTTATTGAGATATAATTGACAGATGACATTGTGCAAATTTAAGGTGTGCGGTGTTTGACCTCATACTTACACACAGCAACATGAGTACCAACACAGCAGTAGCTAACACCCCCATTATGTCGTATAATTACATTCTTTATTGTGGTAAAAACATTTAAGTTCTACTCTCTTAGCAATTTTCTCTGCGCTATCAGCACAGAGCCTGATGCAGGGCTCGAACTCACAAGTGGTGAGATCATGCCCTGAGCCAAAGTCTGACACTTAACTGACTGAGCCACCCAGGCGCTCCTCTTAGCAATTTTCAAGTATATGATACAGTCTTATTAACTATTATCACCACGCTGGACATTAGATCCCTAGAACTTATTCATCCTAACTTGAAGTTTATGCCCTTTTATCAACATCTGCCCATTTCCCCCAGCTGTACCAACACCTGTTAGTCACCACTCTGTTTTTTTGTTTCTACGTTTCGCTTTTTAAGATTCTGCATATAAACGAGATCATATAGTATTTGTCTTTCTCTGACTTATTTCACTTATTAGCATGATGCCCTCAAGAGCCAATATTTTCACAAATGGCAAGATTCTCTTCTTTCTCATGACTGAATAAAATTCCATTGTGTGTATACACCACATCTTTATCCATTCATCTGTTGATTAACATTTGGGTTGTTTCCATAGCTTGGCATTGTGAATAAAACTGCAATAAACATGGGAGTGCAAATATCTCTTTGAGATCCTATTTTCATTTCCTTTGGATATATACCCAGAAGTGGGATTGCAGGATCATATGGTAGTTCTATTTTTAATTTCTGAGGAAACTCCATACTGGTTTTTCCATAGTGGCTGTACCAATTTACATTCGCACCAACAGTGCACAAGGGCTCCCTTTCTCCACATCCTTGCCAACACTCTTATCTCTTATCCTTTTGATGACAGCCATTCTAACAGGTGTGAGGTGATATCTCCCTGTGGTTTGGATTTGCATTTCCCTGATGATTAGTGATGCTGAACACCTTTTCATGTACTTGTTTGTCATTTATATGTCTTCTTTGGAAAGATATCTATTCAGTTCATTTGTTCAGTTTTTAATAGGATTTTGTTGTTGTTATTATTGAATTATATGAGTTCTTCATATATTTTGGATAGTAACTTCTCATGAAATATTTGATGTGCAAATGTTTTTTCCCTTTTCATTTTATTTTTTTTTCACTGTGCAGAGTTTTTTAGTTTGATGTAGTCTCACTTTTTTTTTTTTTTTGCAGTTTTTACTTTTGTTGCTATGCTTTTGTGTCATATTCAAAAAAACATTGCTAAGGCCAATGTCAAGGAGCTTTGTCCCTATGTTTTCTTTAGGAGGTTTATGGTTTCAGTTCCTATGTTTAAGTCTTTAAACCATTTCAAATTAATTTTTTGTGATATAAGATAGGGGTGTAATTTCATTCGTCTATAGTTACTAGTTTTCCCAACACCTATTAAAGAGACTATCCTTTTCCCTTTCTGGGCTCTTGATTCTGTTCCACTGATCTACGTGTCATTTTCATGCCAGTGCCACACTGTTTTGATTACTATAGCTTTGAAGCGTAATTTGAAATCAAGAAGTGTGATGCCTCCAGGTTTGTTCTTCTTTCTCATGACTGCTTTGGCTATTCAGGATCTTTTAATACCACACACGTTTTAGAATTGCTTTCTTTTTCCTGTGAAAAATGACATTGGAGTTTTGATAGGAAATGCATTGAATCTATATATGGCTTTGGACAGTATGAACATTTTAACATGAAATGTCTATTTGTGTATTCTTCAATTTCCTTCATCAAAATCTTACGGTTTTCAGGATACAGATTGTTTACTTCCTTGATAAACTTATTCCTAAGTATCTTATTGTTCTTAATGCTATTGTGAATGAGATTGTTTTGTTTTTCCAATATGTTGTTAGAATACTAAAACACAACTGTTTTCTGCAATGTTGATTTTGTATCTTGCAATTTTCCGGAATCCAATCATTACTTCTAACAGTTTTTTAGTGAAGTTTTTAGAATTTTTCTCCATATAAGACCATATCATCTGCAAACAAAGACAATTTTACCTCTTTCTCTGATTTAGATATCTTTTATTTCTTTTTGTTGCTCTGGCAAGGACTTCCAGTACTATGTTGAATAGGAGTGGTGAGACTGGGCACTTTTGTTCATGATCTTAGAGAAAAAACTTTCAATCTTTTACCATTGAGTATGTTTTAGTTAATATTTAGTGTTTACATTATCCATATATAAGTAACATTCACAACTGATCTAAGTAGTATATTCTTTAAAAAAATTATATATTTATCTTTATTGACTTATAAACCAAGTACTGTATTCTGATTATAATTCCTTTCCTATGCAACTTTTGGGTTTTCCTGAAGTTAATAATTGTTTCACATTTTTTATTTTGTCTGGTTTCCCATTGGCTTTACTGAACGCTTCACCAAAGTGTAAATCTTTCCTCTGCATGTTCGAATACATCTGGTATTCTCTTAGTTTCTTTTTTCCCTTTTTTTCCTCCTTGGAGACATGCCTCCTGGAGTCCACTGCTCTCCTGCTTCTCCTTGGACTAGGTTTTTTTGTTTGTTTGTTTGTTTGTTTGTTTGTTTTTGAGGGAGTGCTCCTGGGCAAGCAAGCAAGGGAGGGGAAGAAAGAGACAGAGAATCTCAAGCATGCTCTCCACCCAGTGCAGAGCCTGATGCAGGGCTCGATCTCATAACGATGAGATCATGACCTGAGCCAAAATCCAGTCAGATGCTTAACTGACTGAGCTACCCAGTCACCCCATAGATGTTTTTTATACCTGCTACATAGCTACCCTTCTGGGATTTCCCTGTTCTTTTTTTATGGTGTTGGAGCCCATTTCCTGAAACTCATGTTTTCATCTCTGGTTTACTTGTCCATTTCAGAGCAGAACACCCTTTCTAAAAAAGGATATGGGGAGTGAAGTCTTTTGGGATGTTGCAGTCCTGAACATGACTTTATTCTCTTTTACCCTTGACTGACAGTATGAATAGGCATAGAATTCTAGATTGGGAAATAATCTCTCCTTGTTTGCTCCATTGTATTCCTGGGTCAGAGTTACTGTTGAACATCAGACCCCATTCTAGTTCTTGATCCTTTGCCTGTGATCTAGTCTTCCCTTTAGAAACTTCTGGGATCTTCCCCTTTACTCATGTCCTCCAGCTCTGGGAAATTTTCTTTGATAATTTCCTCCCTTCTTTTTCCTTTGTTCTCTATTTCTGGAACTCTTATTAGTCAGATATTGGGTCTCCAAAATGTTTCCTCTAACTTTATTTATTTTCCTTTATTTTCCATTTGCTTTGTCCTTTTGCTGTACCTTCTGGAAAAATTATTTAATTTTATATTTTAATCCTTGAATAGAAAAATTTCACTTTTGCAATCATATTTTTAATTACTAAGAGGTATTTTATTCCTTTTTTGGGTACTTATTTTATGGATGCAGTATTTCTTTGTTCTGAGAATATTATAGTTCTTTTTTTTTTTTTTTTTTTTGCAGTTTTTTTTTTCTGCTGCCTGCTCTGTCTCCATTTTCCCTAATTCCCTCTGTTTGTTTGGTTCATTTCAAACTTTTTCGTTCACTAGAGGCTTTCTGTGAATGTTTAATAATCACTGGCTACCAATCCATATTTAAGACTGAGGCCCTAAAGACAGAATTGGAAGCTCTGTATGAGGGGTGACAGTTGCCTGGTGAGTTTCACTGTCTGGTTCAGTCAGGGAATCATTTCACTGAGGGACTCCTCCCCCTGCCCCAACCAGGTTATCTGTAGGTCCTTACTTTGGGTTGGTAATTTCTCCAAAGAATCCTCTAATCTCTTGTGGGGGTGGGGGTGGAGGTGGGGGCAGGATATCAACCTGCTCTCAACATCCTAGGAGCTGAGCCATGGAATGCGTGTTGGTGGTGGCAGTGGGGGGGAGGGGGTCCTCACTATTCTTCACCAGGACCCCCCTTCCACTTATCCCCCCTTCTTTCAGTACACAGCCTCGCCCCCAACCTCAGCTGTGCCAGATACCCCAAGTCCAGACCCTTTCTGCTTTACCTCTCCGGAGAACAAAGCTCCTGTCTTCTGCTGGTTTGGGGGAAGGGCCCTGGAGCCTAACTACTCTTTAGGAAGACCTGTAGCTAACCGTCAGAAGTACATTTCACACTTGAATTCCAGTTTTTTGACTGGAATTTTTGTGACTCAAGTATCTTATTTTCGCCTCCTCACCCCAGAGACAGGCCTTTTTAGGTTTATGCAGTCTGCTCAGTTGCTACCCATCCATCCTCTCTCCAGCTTTCGTCATTTGGTTGATGTTTCCTTTCTCTGTCATTTCCTACTGTCCTGGTGTGTTCGTGCCTCCTCTCTCATTCTTTCGGGTTTGGTGGGGAGGGGGGTGGGAGGAGGAGGAGGGGTTAGGAGACAGATATATGCTTCACTGGAAGTGTAAAGCAAAACCCTCATTGAAAATGATTTGGCTTTGTGCTTCTAAGATAACACAAAATCACTGCTATCAGACAGATGTAAGTTACCTGCTGGCCAATGTGGTTAAAATAATCTTTGCTCCCGTACTCAGGAGCAAGCAGCACATGCCACCCACCCCCCAGGGCACAGAGGTTCTCAAGGCCAAGGGCTACAGCCCCTGTGTGCGTCCCACAGAGTCTGTAGGGACGAAGACTCCCAAACAGCACCCTTGTATTAAAACCCACGGGGTTCCTTACTGTCGGGAGGTAATTGCTCACTGGGATGAATCATCCCTGGTTGACTTTCTTACCCCCATGAATACTCATGCTTATCTGCTCATTTGGCCTGAAAGATTAGAGGAGGATCAGTCCTATTGGGAGTAAACTTCCTGTTCTCAGTCCAACCCTGTCATTGTCCTGGCCTGCTCCACTTGCCTGTGGTTTTATCTTTGCCCCATGGAGAGTCACACACAAAAAAAATGTTTTTTTTGGGGGGGTGGGGAGTCCTCAGTTATTTTGATGAGGTAATGGGGTGAAAACATTTAAGTAAGTGTCACGGTGAACAAAGAAGTCATTAACTCACTAGTATTTAACTATATGAACACGAACTGTATTTTGGAGTTGTATACAATTTCCTTAGGATTAAAAATTATTTTCTGGGGTCCCCTGACCCCGGTTTGAGTCCCGTGCTGGGCTTTCTTCTGTCAGCGCAGAGTCCACTTTGGATTCTCTGTCTCCCTCTCTCTTTGCCCCTGCCCTGCACATGTGCCCTCTCTTTCTCTCAAAAATAAATAAACATTAAAACAGTTTTCCAAGACGACATTCTCACTTACATAGGATAAAATAATGCTTGCAGAACTTACTGACATGTGTTCCAAATAGACCGGTAATTTTTTTTAAGTTTAAAGACAATGAGAATGAATATTTACCGAAGTCAACCTTTCCTTTCAGCTGTCTTTCAATTCTAAGTAGTTTGGTTATGCCCCCTGCTTTGCTTCCTTCTGAATTTTCTAGCTCAAAGCAAGAGAGCTTGGAAATGTGACAAATTTAAGGTATACTATTTCTTTTCACTACCAAATGAGCATCGTGCTCCAATTTTTACCTTAGTTTTCTGCCAACTGCTTTTAAGACTCCAAAATATCTTTTGTGACACCCAACATGAAGCACATAGACAAATCAATAGGAGCCACACGCTAGACCTACCTGTTGAAATGGCAAGTAACAAGTGCGCCGGCTACAGTCATTTGCTGGCATGCAAGGATGAATTCGCTAGTCCAGATGAGGCCAATCAAATGGTACCACCACATATACCGAATGCCTAAAATAGGCTTATATTCCACTTGGCCACCTTCAATAACCTGTGCAGCTCCTAAAGTTTAAAACACAAACATGCTTTACACCAATGTTTTCCTAAGCACGGAAGATGATTCAACAGGCCACACTTCCTCATGGCTGGCTGTTGGCGTTATGTGAAACACAGATGCCAAAGTCAAGTTTGAAGCATCCGCCATAATTGAAGGTCTTCACAGCACAAACTAAAAAATGAGAACACACTTTTAACTTAGGAATAATATTCATAACGATATTTATAATGACTGAGGGGTGGGCGATTTGTGAGACATTTGACCCGTACGCAATGGTCATTTCACTTTGTAGATACGAAAACTGAGGTCTGGAAGAATCAAGAAACTTTCAGAAAGTCTCACTGCTCATGATTAGTGGAAGGAGCACATAAGCCCAGACACATTCGACTCTAAAACCCATGGTTTTTCTACCACACCACTTTGTGACACAAATAAAGCTTGTTAAATTGGTGAAATCATACAAAGCCATTAGGACTATATTCTAGACCCCTGCTCCACCAAAAACATAGAGTTCCTAAAAGAGACAAGGTCTTCATTTTTCCAAGGGATTCACTTCAGGTTTCATTTCAAGGACTAACTCTTCTAACACATTTATAGTATCTATTGGAGGGGCGCCTGGGTGGCTCAGTCAGTTAAGTGTCTGACTTTGGCTCAGGTCATGACCTCACAGTTCATGAGTTCGAGTCTTGCGTCAGGCTCTATGTTGACAGCTCAGAGCCTGGAGCCTGCTGCGAATTCTGTGTCTCCCTCTCTCTCTGTTCCTCCCCCGCTCGCAGTCTCTTTCTCTCAAAAATAAATAAAGATTAAAAAAATAATAAAATATCTATTGGGTTTCCGTGTTAAACTTCTAGGTTCATATCTTGCCTTTATCCTTTCCTGGTTAGACTGGGGCAAACTATTTAGTCTCCTTTGGGAGACTAAACTTCCTGTTGGTAGTTTAAATGAGATTACATGGTAAATGCTGAAGATAGGGCCTGGTCCATGGAAATTTCATTTTGTGAGCGGTCATGATTTTATTAACTCAATAGTATTTGAGGAACTCAATACTGTATTAAATCAAGACCAGCATGGTAACCCCAACATTCCCATGGCTATACCCTGCTTTATTTGCCCTCATCTAAAGAAGCCCCTGAATTATACCCTGGAATTAGCCCTGCAATTCAATTCAGTTCAGTTTGGATTTAGTAAATCCAAATCCCAGCTCAGTGGCTATGCTTGATTGCTAGATGCTCTCCATTATGTATTTAAAATAAACTACCGTTAAGTAAGAGATAGGCACTTCAGTCTTTGGCAAAACCAACAACTTGGACAACATTTAAAGATAGTTTCAGATTTTCCTTCTTAGGTATAAATCGATTTTAGGTTCATAATTCACGTGTCTGTAGACATTCACAATAGGGTCTCTGCAAAGGAAGTGGGAGAAGATAACCATGCTGTAGCGCAATGTGATTCCACAGATGAAGGCTGGCCTTAGTTCCTTAGGCTCTGTGTTCTGCTGAACAAGAGTCACATTGTGAAAAAACAGTGGGGCAGCTTGATTTACAGAGAAGTTAATATTTGATTGAGCGCTGGGCTCTTTCTGCCTTAGAGGCAATTTCTGTTTCAGGTACAGCACTGATAAGTGTTTATGCTTTTCCAAAATAAGTGTGCCTCAGGAAAGCATTCCCAACGCTAAAGGAAGCAACCCCTCACCACTAACACACGGGCTTAGGTAGGTCAGGTCGATGGAGACTTGGAGAATCCCTCCAAAGAATATCAGAAGTGAGCAAGGCCAGCCAACAAGCACACTGTATTTCCTGGGGATAGACTGCGGTTTCACAAGAACATGCTGACAGCGTGTCCCGTGGTTTGGGGGTGAACATTTCCATAGAATAGGAGGGATGCTTTCTTTGACAGATGAAAGGTAAATACAGAGGCCCGGGAGGCTAATGGGGGACAGTCTCTTCTTGGCTGCCTTGTGCCATCAAGAGCACGGTCATACATATTCCAGCTCGGCACACTGAGGGGCAAGAGTGAGTGGCTAAAGTAAGTCAAGGTTCACATAAGCCTTCAAATCCATGGCAGTCACCAAAGAAGCAGGATCTAGAAATTCTGGTCACTGCTGTCTTTGAATATCTTTGTCTAAACCATCTTCTGTTTGTTCCTCTGGTTCATTTATACCAGGCTGTTTACAGATTTTCCTTTAGGGCAGGGTTTCTCAACTTCTCAACATGCCAACTGACATTTCAGACCAGATAATCCTTTTTTTTGGGGGGGGGGGAGGGGGTGGGCTGCCTGTGCACTGTAGGATATTTAGCATTATCCCTGGCCTCTACCCACTACGTGCCAGGAGCAACCTCCCTCCCCTCCTCTAGTTACAACAACCCGAAATGTCTCCAGACACTGCCAAATGCCACCTGGGGGATAAACCTGTTACTCAAGAAGCACAGTTTCAGGCAAACATTTTCTGAAGAATGAGGTGCTGTGGCTCCAGGGTGAAAGCCTAGCAACTAGTGGTTACAGCCTGTGGGTGGGGCAGGCGTGTTTATGCGCACAAGACTGCCCTCTCCTGGATGACAGTGTCAGTGCAGGCAAGAGCCCCTCGTCAAAGGAGGAGCTGCTTTGTCGATAAGGACTGTTAACAACATAGTCACTACAACGTGTAGCTAACACGGGCTAATGGGCACTGGACTTCAGACAGATCCCAAGATATTGTGGATCTCAAGAATAAAGGTGCAAAGGGTACTGAAATGGGAGAGGACTTGGTTCCAGTCTCGGCTGTGACACTTGTGATAAGCAACCTGGGTCCCTGTTCCCTCATTGTAAAGATAAAAAGGGTGGACAAGATGAACCCTGAGGCAGTGGTTATAGGCTTAGGCTTGAGTCACACAGGCTGAGATTTATATCTATCTCCACACCATCCCCTAATGACTGACCAGGCTCAGGCAGAGGGGACCTTGTAACATCTGTCTCATCACGTGCAATCTGAAGACATTTACACCTACTCCTCATGTCCTTGGTGACCCTGTCCAGTCTTGTGGCTCCGAGCGCCATGCATGCAGCTACTCTGAGGATTAAATGGGTAAGACACTTGAACAAATGAGTTCAAGACAGGTTAGCTGTAACTGAAATACAGGTAGACAGAATTCCAGTTCTGGACTTAACGTATATTTATTAAGTATCTACTATACGTTGGAATTATGCTAGACATCAGCAATTAAGGTGGGGGATGTGAAAGAAGCAAACAAGAAATCAGAAAGAAGATACCATCTGAGTGACTCTCAGGAACTCACATGTTGGTTTATTGGTCTATTCATCTCTCCTTCTGGACTGTTCCTAATTTCTCCTTCAACCTCTAAGGGTTTTTCCCCCCATTGTCACGCTCTCTCAATGATCTCACCTCTGGTTTCTCTGAGAAAATTGAAGCAATCAGAAAACCTCTGCCAGTACCTACCCCTGACATCTACCTGCCATCAGCATGAGCCCATTACCTGACCCCTACTTAATATGATAAATTGTCAGTGACCCTAAGGCTAACCCCTCCTCTGGATCTCCCTTCTCACCTACTGATGATAGCTATTCAGCAATATTCCCCTCTTTTTTCTTTCATCCAAGTATTCCTCTCAACCAAATCATTTTTAACCACTTCTCGTCTTTAACAAAACCTACTCTTGACTCTCCTCCAGCTTCCTTGCCTTCTGTCTATTCCTCTTAATTTTTTAAAAATAGTTTAGTTATTTATTTATTTTAAAATAATCTCTACACCCAATGTGGGGCTCAAACTCACAACCCTGAGATCACAAGTCACGTGCTCTTCTGACTGAGCCAGCCAGGCACTCCTCTGCTCCTCTTTACGGCCCAATTCCTCAAGACTGCCTCTACTTACTCTTTTCAATTCTTTTCTCCCTCTTTCTCTTAAACCCACTGCAATCATGATCCACTCCCTCTCACTTCCCTCAAGCGGTTTTGTTTCACCTCTACGCTGCTAGATTCAGTGGATAGTCTTTGGGTCTTATCCCACTTGGTAGCAGCATTTGACACACTGGACACCACTCACATATCCCTGAAGCCCCAGCCAGCCTCATTTCTGTATTCCTCCTCAGCTCCAGGACCTCTCAACCACTGAAGATTCCCAGAGTATAGTCCTTAAATTTCCACTCTTCTCTCTCTGCACTCATTCTATTCTCATAGTTTTAAATACCATTATATGCTCCCAAATTTCCAAGCGAGATCTCTAACTGGGACCTCTCCAGAAACTTCAGACTCAACCAGCTAACTGCCCACTTGACATCTCCATCTGGCTGCCGAAGAGACATCTCAGTTAACACAATCAAAACCAATATGATCTCCCCTGAAATGCTCCACTCAGAGTCTTGCCCCATCTCAGCTGATGGCAGTCCCATCCTCCAGCTGCTCACTGTCATCTTTAAATCTCTTTCCTTCACATCCCTCCACAAATAAATTGGGAAATCCTTCAGAATAGACACAGAATCCAATACGTCAAACCACGGCCATTATGCTCCTCCCTAGACGGCTGCCTGTAAAACGTCAGTCAGATCATGTAAATATTCTACTTAAAACTGTAATGGCTTCCCATCTCAGATTGGAACCAGAGCTCCTATAAAGGCTACAAGCCCAGAGGATTTGACTCCATGCCCTCTCTGACCCCCTTCTGACTCCACTCCAGTGGAAGAGGACTGCCTGCTGTGCCCCCAGTACCCATGCCTCTTGCTGTTCCCTTTGCCAAGAACACGGTCCCTTCCCTTATACAGCCTCATGGCTCTGCCTCTACCACCTTCAAATCATTGTTCACATATCCCCTTCTCAATGAGGCCCTCCCCCACTCACCACATTTAAAATTTCACTGCCCCTTGGGGCACCTGGGTGGCTCAGCCACTTGAGCATCCGACTTCAGCTCAGGTCATGATCTCATGGTTCGTGAGTTCGAGCCCCGCATTGGGCTCTGTGCTAACAGCTCAGGGCCTAGAGCCTGCTTCGGATTCCATGTCTCCCTCTCTCTCTGCTCCTCCCCTGCTCGCACTCTGTCTCTCTCTCTCAAAAATAAAGATTAAAAAAAATGTTTTTTAAAATTGCACCTCCCCTTAAGCATTTCTCATTCTTCCCCTCTGCTTTAATTTTCCCCATACCACTTATCAACTTTTAATGTATTGTGAATTCACTTACATATTTTATTTAATGCCTGTCCCCCTATCCTCCTCTAGCTACAAAACTAGAAGGAAAGCTGTACCTTTAGCTTCTACAACAGGGTCTGATACAGTAAATATTCAATAAATATTTATTGAACGAACAACTGAATCAAACTTCCTCAGCATAGCATATGTATATCTCAATGTATCCTATATATCCCTAATATATCCTACAGATATAGGATCTCTATATCCTATAGAGATCTGAGACAATTTTCTGGACATCATCCATATAACCTGGAGGAAATTCATCATGAAGCTAACCATAAATCTAGAAACTATAAGCAAGCTTTAAAGCATTTTGAAAGACTAAGGTGACATTCATGATCATATACATGGCAATTTCTCAAGGACGGCAGTCCAGATGGTTGGGATAATTTCCCAAAGGAAGCGGGTCCAACTTGGAAGGGTTCGACTTTCTAGTACATTCTATGTACTGGCCTCTTCCAGCAAATTGGCCCAAGCGTCCTAGTGACATCCCTCCTGCCCGTGTCTCCCACTGGCTCAGCTTCTACTCTGACAGCATGAAGATTAGGGGGAAAGAGAAGAAAATCTCGATGTAGAGCCTATGTCTATATCTCATTTCACACAGCACTGATGCAAATCCACTCACTGATTCAGGACACATTTACTGAACTCATTTAGGGGCTGTACGCTGAATAAAGAGACACAGAAAGAAAAAGACATGGCCCCTGCCCTCAGGATGTCCATTCCCTAGTTGGATGGTAACAAGTCATTAACTTGCGTTATTGTTCTTCATAGGACTTCTCACCGTCTACATATATTTACTTATTTATTCCCTCTTTCCCCACTCACTAGCGCCTCTGCCTCATTCACGGCTGTACCTCCAGTTCCCAGGCCTGCAACAGTACGCTTGCAATGAATATCTGCTGAAAGAATGAAGAATATTAAAAAATGCAAGGAAAATGAAGAAGCACAATTAAGTATGCCTGGGGAATTCATAGATTTTCTAAGAAATATAATGCTCAAAACAATTCTTGGAGAATGACTAGCTGTCTAAGCCGTTTCGGGTAGAAAGGGGCAAGTTGGGAAGAGGAGATGTTTCCAGATGAAGGTCACAGCAGAGGCAAAGGCACGAAGATGTTCATGGAGACTGTTTTCCTTTGCACTTTCCCAAAGGGGCTATAAACTTCCAAAAATCAGGAGCTGCTTCAAATCTCTCTTGTGCAAGTTCCCTCCACCTGTTCCTAGGACAGGTGGGGGCTGCTAGGAGGTTTTTGTGAACTAATGTCAATCATTTTCTAGATCTCTCATCATTTAAAAAAGAAGACAATTGTCTTTTAAACTGTGCTGTCAAATATGCCAGGCAGAGCAGAGAGTAAAGCTGAAGCTAGTTCCAGGTACTCTTTAGTTAACAGTAATTCCCAATATAAGGAACATATATGGTCCTTTATTTGCAAAGCAAAGTTCTGGCCCCATCTCGGCCTCCTCACATCCCTGTAAAGCATCTGGGGAAAGCATCATTTTTCTATTGCAAAACTGGGGAAAGGGAAGCACAGAGGATTAACGCCCAAGGAAGCCCAGAGCCAGCTAGATCCTGGGTCCCTTGATGGGACACCCTTTGTCCAACCCTACTACCTCCTTTCCAAGCATGGCCCTCTGCCTGTCCCAAGCATGCCAAATCCATCCCTGTGATCACCTAACTGCAGCACGTAGGGGGAGAAAGTGCCAGCCCAAGATGGGCCTCTTCCACGGTTGACCCTGGGGCTTCCAGACCACCTTAATGACAACGGCGCATAATGAGACCACGTGGGCTCCCTCCAACCTGCCACCTGCACCTGCTGGGTTCCCAAGGTTATTACAGTTTTCACTTTCTTCCACTGGATTTTAGCAGTCGTTGTCACATTGTCGGTAGCAGACAAGTCCCGATGGGCTAATAAATGTCATTGCTGGAGGGCCTTGATGTGCTCTGCTGAAACAATCCCCAAACAAGCCAGAATTTGTCAACTAGCTCAGAGGCTGATTTATAGTCACTGGAGAAATTGCTCATCTGGACAAAAAAACCCCAAGTTCACTCTTTCTGTATTTTTTTTCTTTTCTACACATTAAAATATTAGTTTCTTCAACCATCTGACACGACATTACCCACTGTGGACACTGCCACAGCACTGAAGAACTGGAGGATCCTGTAACTGCCTGAGGGGACGTGAAGTGAAACCGTCAGGCGCTGCATAGCCATCTCTGACCACCCACATCACTTGGCTTCTTTTCACAAGCTCTGAGGGCAGCCCCCAGCCTCCCACAAACGTGGCCGGGGCATCTCCCAGAGGTCAAAATGACATGAGGCAAAGAAATGACCCGCCCACACCCAGAGTGGTGGCTTGGCACCGAGTGAAAAGGCCTTTGAGAACAAAGGAGTTCTGTGCACCTGGTTCAGCCCACAGGTGAGTGGAAAGTCAGGTGGCCAGAGAGGACAGCAGTCTGTTTGTGTTTTTTGTTTTTTTTTGTTTTTTTTTTTTTACGATGCCCGAGCCCAGGGCGGAGGGAAGGCTACAGCTCTGTGTGATCCCTTCTCTCCTGTAAAGGGAAGATCAGTTAGCTCACCGGCCTAGGTCAGGCCCTGGGGACCCAGCTTTTCCTGCCCTTCTGCTCCTCACCCTCTTGCCTGGTTTCCTCCTTCCGCTGACAGGGAAGCCTCTGAGGCGCTCCCTTTGGCCCCACAGAATCACCTTCCTGGCTCCCTGCCTCTCCTGTTCTCAGTCCTGGGGCAGAGGCTACTTCATGCCCCCTAAGTCCTGGGCCCAACTTGGGCCTAACGGGGAGCTGAAGGGGCACCACGCTGGCAGCTCACTCCCAAGGCAGCCCTGGGCTTGTTCCTTCCAGCTGCACCTCAATCCCAGGACTGGCTCTCTCCTTGTCCTCTCCTGGTGCTTGCCTGTGACCCCTGTCGAATCCCCTCTGGCTTCTTTCTGCATTTTCTGATCTGGCAACTTCTAGCCCATCCTCTGAGAAGCCGTCCCTGACTCCCAAAGTGGGTTAGGGCCCCGTTCTGCCGCTCTTGGAGCTTCCCCAAATTTCTCCTATTTTCACCATGAGCACATGTCTAATTGTCACTGTGTCCTACTCAACTCTAAGTGCTGTGAGGAGAGACCACCATTCCTCCCTAGGGCCTTGCCCAGGGCCTCGGCCCCGAGACGCTCCCCTAACCCTTACGAATCAAAGCAAGAACAAATGAATGTGCCCCACCTCAAAGTATTATGGGATAACATGGGGACAATTTCCTTCAGCCACGCTCACAGCCGACAAGGAACAGTGGGGTGGGCGGCTGTGCCCTAGAGGTTGGAGGAGGAACGAAGTTCCTTCCCTGGTCATGAGCCATATTTCCCACGACCTCACCCTTTTTTGGTGATTTTTTAGGGTAGGGGTTCACGTACTACAGTCCAACACCCAGTGTGCCACCCCCTGTCACCCTTCCCTCCCAGCCCAAATTGGCTTTGACCTCTGGCCCTGCCATGTTGTCCTGTAACCACAGACCCCAAACACACCATTATGGGCACAGGCCACATCCGCCAGCCAGCTGCTGTGGTCACGATACTGCTTTGACTTGACAGAAAACTGAGGAGGCCCATTCTGTGTCCCAGCAGCCACGGGAAATGTGAGATGGTGGAGAGAGCACAGGTCCCTTCCTAGGGCTCCGGAGCCAGAGAGAGCCTCGCACTTCTAGCTGTGTGACCTTCCTCAATTCCCTTACCCATAACTGGAGCAGAACAGCGTGTACGACAAAGGGGGACTGCACTGCTTAACACAGAGGACATAAGAAAGGTCTTAATCCCGAGCCAGGAATTTGGGCCCTTTCCAACAAATGCTTGTTTTCTGCACGTACCAAGGCCACTGCCCGCCTTTCTGACCAGGACTGAGACGACCTCATGTGGGCAAACTGGAATTGTTCAGTGTTGCCCTCAGCTGAGACTTCCAATTGCCCCACAACATTGTTCTTCCCTCTTCCTTGGCAACAGAACTTCTAATTTTTGCACTGCGCATGGCTGCCCCCAATGACACTGCATCTCCCGTCCCTCCCCTGCAGGTAGGTATTGCCCGGTAACTAGGATGTGGCCAAGAGGGTGGAAGTGAGGGCCTGACTTGGGGAATTGGGGGGCGGGGGCAGAGGGCATGTTCACCTTCCTCTCCGCCACCTTCCTAAGGGCTGGAATGACATGGTTGGAGCCTGAGTGTCCGCTTCAGCTACTAGATGGAAGCCAGTGGTAGAGGATGTCAGCCACAAGGTGCTGAAATGAAATGGAAGAAGGACAGTGCCCAGGTCCTTGACCTCTACAGGACCATGCTAGCACGGTGCCTCCTCCTTGCGAACTTCATTTATGTAAGAGAGAAATTACCTTATATCTTATTTAATTCACTGCTTTTTTTTAGTCTTTTGTTACTCCCAAACTCATCCTGATTGATTACAGTCATGTATCTGGTTAACCAAGGATTCTTCATGGATAATTATTCTGAGTTCACTGCAGGTCTTCAGAAAGCTTCTAGAGAGCAACAGAAGAGATTGCTCCTAAGCGCGTCTGAGGCTGGAAGTGTGGGCTGTGTCTCCCAGGGAGCCTGCTGACAATCTCGAAGCCATCTCCAATGAGCCTTCTACTCCAGAGGACAGAGAGGAGACCCCAATTTCCTAAGAATCTACGACACAGCAGTTCTCACATAGTTGACCAGAGCTGACAGGGGACCAAATAAACTTGATAAAACGGTAAGGAGTTACATTAGCCTTATTGATTTGACATCTGCTGTGGCTCTTATCTGTCTGGTGACAGTCCCAGAAAGCAACTTACTCTTTCGTACTCCCATCGTAGTGTGGATGTGGGCCTTATCCAAATCAAACACGGGAGTCAGAGACGATCCAGAACAGGGCCGCTCGACACGTGCCTGGGAGCCTAGCTGCGTGTCCTCACACTGTTTGTTACTAGCCCACAGTGAGATGTGGAGCTTGAGCCAGAACACAGACCTACTGCTTGACTAAGCCCATCGTTTCCTTCTGGTGACTTCTTTTCCCCCATAGCAAGACTTTCTCCATGAGGGGGTGATATATATTCTGACAAAGCTCCTTACCTCATTTCAGACAGTACTTTACACAGCCTTTCTTTGCTCTGTTATGGGGCTTCAAAAATATATAGTTTGCCCTACCTCAAACCAAATGAATCAGCATCTCTGAGGACAGGGCCCAGGCAACTGTATTTTAATAAAGCACCTTAGCTGACTCTGAGGAATGCCCGTGGTGGAAAACCATCGTACAGATATTAACAGGAAGGTGGAGGATTCAGTATTGTCTTCTCAGGACCTAAGCAATGTGAACGTCCATCTGCACTTGTTTTAAACTTACGCTGGCTCCGCTGAGCAAGCCAGACTCTTAACAGGGCCTTTCCTGGGCCCTTCTTGATTGCCCGAATTGAGAGGAGTTGGCAGATTACCTTGGACAAAATTTAAATCCAGAGACATTTGATAGTATTGTTTCCATAAACTTTTTTTTTTTACTGTTTATTTTTTTGAGAGAGAAAAGTGTAAGCTGGGGAGAGGCAGAGACAGAGAGAGGGACAGAGGGTCCAAAGCGGGCTCTGCACTGACAGGCTGACAGTAGTGAGCCCGATGGGGGACTCGAACCCACAAACCGCGAGATCATGACCTGAGCTAAAATCGGATGCTCAACCGACCGAGCCACCCGGGTGCCCTGCTAATACTCTTTCTAGAGGCTTTTGTCCATGTTGTAGTTTTTTCAAAGCTCTTTTAGTCCTTACTGAATTTGCTCTCTCGAGAAACACACTCAGCTTCTTTAAAGCCAGTATAAAAAAGGAAAAGGATTTTCCTGCTCCCCCCACGACAGAGCCCCTGGCACCATCACTGCTGTCATCAGACACCTCCAGTTCCACTGGAGGCTCGGCCCCTACAAAACAGGTCAATGGTTCCAAAATGGCAGGATCTTCCACGCACAACTCAAAGGCGATGGAACCCTTTACCCTTACCTGCAGTTCCCAGGCTCAGCAGCACGGCCACCCAGAGGACCCAGAAGAAAATGAGGATGGCAAAAGTCCATAGTGGTTGGAACAGCAGGAATGGAGAGTTGCTGATGGCTTTATTAATGACTTGGAAAAGTTCGACTGTCAATTTTATTCTTTTTCTGAAGACAAAAATCAAGCTGAGCAGAACTGCCTGGAGAATAAGGGGTTAGAGCAAATTACTCAAAATAATAAGAGAAAGGCTTAAAGCAAACCTTAATATTTTACTGACGTGTCAGCCAACAGCTCCTTTAAGATAGCTACTCACACTTTTATTATATTAAACAGAAAAATATTCACATCCTCAGTGGGCGTCTATTATGTGTTGGCCCCTGTGCTAGATCCTGCAGCTGTAACCATGAACGAGACACAGTCTCTGTCAGAGAACAAGAGAAAATGCAAAGAAAGTCCTCTAGGGTCAGAGAACTGTCTTCTATCTCTCACCTCCTCCCCACAATACGCAAGATACTCAGAGAATGCTCGAAGACTGCAAAAGGCAAGGGATGTAAGTATGAGGGAAAGGACAGTGGTTATGCCTCAAAGCAACCTTCTGTGCCTTCTTCTCTGCTGGTTTTGGCCTCCCTCCATATAAATTTCTTACTAAAGAAAGAAATCACCCTTCACCCCCACATCCCAGCCCAGTCATTGCCATCTCCTCATGCTCTTCACACACAAGCATCGGCACTGACTAGTCTCCACCTGCCACCCATACTCCCGCAACCTAACCTAGAGCACGGGATGTGAATCTCTGCCCATTCCTCTTTTCTTAAAATGGTCTCCTCTCTTGACCTCTGTGATTGTTCTTTCTTCTGGCTTTCCTCCTACCTCTTGTTGTTTCTACAGTCTTTGGACTCCTTTTCCTTTGTGGTCTTAGCGTCCTTCCTAGAGGCTGATAACCTTCAAAGAAGAACCTCCAGCCTCACCTCTCTCTAGGTGCTAGATGAGTAAGCACATCAGTTACCGGCCAGGCCGTGGACGTCATACAGTGTCTCAAATTCAACCCATCCTGAACCAAGTTCATTATCTTCATAGAAGAATCTTCTCCTTCTTCTGTATTTCCTATTCCAGTGGCCCTAATTTTTCTGGCCTCTCCAAGAGTAAGGATGGTTCCCCTCTTGTGTGCTTCCATATTATCCCAAACTTACGAATTGTAGCACTCAGAATTTATACGGCAAATGTTTATTCATCTGACTTTCTCATTAGATTAAGCTCGCTGAGAGCAGAGCCGTCCCTTACTGTCAAGAACTGGCCCAGTGCAGGGCACAATCCCCATCTCCTGCATTCAGTTTCCTGACAGATATCTCAGTCTAACCTCCCTTCTCTTCCCAAGTTTATCAATTATCTCAGGTCTTATCAATTATCTGCACCCAAATAGCCACCTCCTTAGCCTCTGTCTTTAATTCCACTGGTCCCCAACCCCTACCCCTTTCCCTCCTCTAACCCACAGCTAAAGGGGTCTTTGTAAAGAGTAGAATCAATGATGTCACCTCCCAGCTCAAAATTCCTCCATGGTTCCCCTGTGCTTCTGGATAAAGATCAAGGTCATTATCACTACAGATAAGGAACTTCCTGGCATGGCCCCTCCTGTATCTGCCTCTCAGCCTTCTGCCAAGGGAACCTCCACAGCTCCCTCTTGTGTTCATGACAAGATACCCTTTCTCCTTTAGCCTTAGATACCCTTTCTCCCCCAGCTGGGCTGGGGCATTCCTGGCCCAAAGGATCTTACAAGAAAGTTGAAGGAAGGTGGGATAAAATGGGAGCAGAGCCTCCCGACCCAGTCATGGGTGTCTGGAGGAACTGGGGAAGATGTCCGGACCCCTGTAAGTGGTAAAGGCTAAGCAGGAATTTCCAACTCTGCATTCTTGATGCCTACCACAATCAGCAAAAAAGAGGAACCTTTTTTGTTTCACTTAAAATTTTCATGAAGCAAAATGATATGATCTTCAGGCAAATAAACTTGGCTTCTAGCTCCTGAGTGGAAAGCTAACATATGTATATTTAAATACATGTGTGTTTTACAAGTTATATATATATGCATAAAATACTCCTCTCACACTCTAAGTACACTGCAAGGATGCTCACTAGAAGCGTAGAGTCAACTTTCAGCAGGGATCAGCATTACCTACCGGGGATGGTGCCGGGGGTGTGGGCCAGGCTGGGCTGAGCAGTAGGGCTGACTTACCATGGGGGCCACGTCCTGACTTCACTCATCTGGGCTCTAAGCTGCAGGGAGCTGCCCTTCAGCCTGTGCTCCTAGGCTGATGCCCTGAGGTGTGCATTTAAGGCCATTTACCCTCTTTTCTCCATTGCTGCTAGCGCTTATAACAAAACTATTTAAATAATATTCATAGGCAGCCCCCATCTTCCCTGAACCATGTTTTCTAGTTGACTTGTGAGGCAGCTTCTGGGAACTCAGGAGACAGGAACATATCCCAGCCAAGTGTCCTGGTAGCAGACAAGGATCTCTCTGGGAAATCTTCACTAGATGAGACTTTCAGGGTCTCTGTTGGGCTCCAACATACAGGTCAGGGAAGAAGTGAGATGGGGCTCCCATGTGAGCAAGAAGGATGAGGGTTGAAGGAGGTGACCTTTCTCCTGATTCTATTCCCCTCTTGCTAATGCTGTTTCCCTCTTTTGCTTCTCTGGAAAAGTGGGGTAAGAAAGGCGGAGTGAGAGTGCTCGCTTCGGCAGCACATATACTAAAATTGGAACGATACAGAGAAGATTAGCATGGCCCCTGCGCAAGGATGACACGCAAATTCGTGAAGCGTTCCATAAAAAAAAAAAAAAAAAAAAAAAAAAAAAAAAAAAAAAAGAAAGGCGGAGTGAGGGAGAAGGAGAGCAGCTGCTAACACCTCTTTCCTCTTGGATACCAGCACTGAGGACAGGGAGTGGTACTTGACTAGGGGACACAGTATGACGTTCTCTCCCTGACCTCTTTCCCTCATCTTGTGCAGGGGTCTGTGGGAGCCAAGCTGGGCTGGCAGGGGAAGGAGCAGGTGGAAAGTGGTTTTCTCTTGCCCCATAGCCAGCCCAGCTTCCTAGCCCTGGGTCCCCTGTCAGGGAGCATGAGGGGTGGCTCTCTGTGGGAATGCTGAGTTTCCATGGCAGATGCTCCCCAGGGAGGAGGGAAGTCCGTGGCCCTAGGGGAATCTTGTAGGAATATTCCCATTCAACAGATGAGGAGAGCCAAGCCTAAGGCCAAGACAATTCTGTGAGGTCACACAGTGGGTAGTGGGCCATGGGCTGGGACGTCCGCCTCAGACCGCAAAGGCTGGAATCTTTCCCTGTGCACCAGGTCATGACATTGCTTGCTCTGTAATTTATCTAGTCACGGGGCAGGTGCTATCTGTGTATTGTATCTTGCTAGCTCTGTTGGCTAGTGCATGGCCCAGTGTATGATAGGGACTCAAGTACACAGCAATCAACAATCTAGGGCTCTTGTGAGGACATGCCCACCCAGCAGCCAGCACGTGGTGGGAACTCAGTAAGTAGCTGTGATAGGTGTGCCAAAGCAATGGCGTATGAGCTGTGGTTCGCTTCTACCCTCTATACCATCCCCTGAACAGTCCTCACAGACACAGGTGCAAACAGCCTTCACAGCCTCACCTCTCACCAACCTTAGTGAAGAGAACTTCCCCTGACTTTGGTGTCTGGTGGCCGTTAATGGTTCAGTGTGTGGAGACAAAGGAAGCCCTGGGGAGGGCTAAGGGAGAAGGTACACTCTCCCCCCCAGCTTGGAGCCCTGCTCCCCACCCCCTCCTCCATGCCCAACAGCTCAGCACCGGCTGGGTTACAGGGGGTTCCTTTTTTCTCCAGCCTCCTTTTCAGGCCCTTGGAGCAGTTATGGGCTTGGTCCCTGCCTGAGGCAGGACAAATCAGAAGCTTTACTTAATCACACACTTGCTTCCCGAGATGCAGTTTATGTGAAGAACACAAACCTGAAACCTCACTAGAAATGAAAAAATGTGAAGACCACCAAATAGGGGAACTGAAGGATCTCCTCAGGAGAGAAGTGAGTTGTGAGAGAGTCTGCGTTTGCTGGAAGAATTAAAGGGCTTGTGGAAAACCTAGCTGTGGCTCATCCACAAAACGGTTAGCAAGCAAGGCACAAGCAAGGATGGCCGTGGTTGCCTAAAATCAACTCCACGGTCCCTCCAGGGCCTTGTGATTCTAGCCCATTTAGTGCCACCTGGGGAGTGACCTCAACGGTTTGCAACAGCCAACCTCTCTCCCGCAACAACCAGTATCTGCTGCCTCCATAACTCCGCATGTGCCTGTTTTCATCTAGGGAGCTCACAGAGGTGGCAGCAGGTTCTCTGAAAACCAAAATAACCCAGTGGCCAGCAGGTCTGGAAATAAAGGACTCTCTGTGTTCAAGGGCAGTGGGAGCTGTCACACCCTGGAGGGAGCAGAGCATCCATTGGCTGGACCGGGGAGTCTGCTCACAAACAGGAAAGAGGAACTGTCGTAAGTCTGCCCCCCCTCCAGGGTCCACCTTATAGCTGCTTGGGGGTAAAAATGGTTCTACTGTATTCAAGGAAAACAAATCAGTACAGGTAGAAAATTAACCTCTGAGAGATGGCAGAAATGACTTGGAAAGAAGGTAAGGCCTTCTTTTTTCCTGTTTTTTGGAAGGTTTTGATTTATCCCTATGTAGATATTGCAAATAAAAGAGAGAAAGTCCTAAACATGTATGTGTATTCACCATACTATTATGCAATGCATACTCTGAGATTAAAAAACAACAACAACAAAACCAAATTCTAGTTGTTTTTGGTTAAATTATTTGGATTTCAGAGTTCTAGCAAGCTACTTGACCTCCTGCTGGAAGGGCGTCTCTTACCGTGATTACTGTAGATACAAGAGCAAACCCCAGCAAACACTTCATATTTTCCCTTTCTGTGTCCAATTCTATGCTGAGGTCATGGGTATAGTCGTAATACAGCCACCATAAGACACCACAGACAACTAGAAGGCAAAACACCAGGGGAACTCAGCACATGTGCATGGGATAACCGCCTCCCCCAACCCCCAGCACTGGGTGACCTGGCTCCGGCAGTGGGTCCCACGGGCCTGGGGCTTGATGTGTAACAACCGACCCTCTGAAGGAGCTGGGCAGGGCCAGGGTGGCCTCCCCAAGGACCACCCAGACCCTCAGTGGCTGCTTGTCCTTGGGAGGCACGGGAAGGTGATGCTAGAACACAGGTGCATCCTGTCAGCCCAGACTACACACTGGGCATGGGTGTGAGCAGGGAGGAAAGTGCACGGACAGGACAGTGAGGGGAACAACATTAGAGTCCAAAGTCTAGACCTGCCCAGTGAGCTCCACTGGTGCCAACTCCTGAGGGAACTTGGAGGTCGGCTTGGCGGTCACAAGACAGGGTAGACACTCGATATTGCAACCGCTCTCTGTTTAAACATTACAACGCCACCTACAGCACCACCACAGGAAGGTCACGTTCATCTTTACTTGTCCTAAGTGGGAAAGTGTCCATCACAAGCTGCGGTGCCTGTCCTCCAGCATGGCACGCTGTGCACCTGTGAGGCGTGGGGCTCTAAGTTGCTGAGGGCAGATTAAGGGGAATGAGACTCTATAGTCATATCGATTATTAAAAGTTAAAATGTCCCATGCCAGTTGGTAAATAGCTGCTGCCTTGAACTTCCTGTGTGCCCCTACCTCTCAGACCTCCTTTCCTGATAACTCTTGGATGGACCCACATTCCAGCCACAAAAGGGGAACCAGCAGGTACAGGAGAGGCTCTTTGGGACCCTCCCCAGCTCAGGGCCTGAGTCTTTTTAGACTGGAGCCTTTGCATGACAACTGTGGGGACCCAAGATCAATGGTTGATGTGGAAGTTCAGAAGACACTCTTTAAAAGGCTTCCACAAGACTTGGAGTCATCTGTTAATGGTCGTCTGTTATGGTCACCAGGACCACTCTGGATTGGCAGGCCTGACTAAGCAGCAGCCGAGTGCAGCAGAGACAACAGATTGGCATCAAATTTGCTAATATCTGCAACACAAACAACTCCCTTTGTCCTCTCTGGGCCCAAGTTTTCTCATATGTAAAATGATGGGGTTGGATGAGAGACTCTCTGAGCCCCATTTAGCTCAAAAGTGCCAACTTGTAAGTTCTGTACTTAATGGAAAGGCTTTGCATTTAATCAAAAAGAAATCAATCAAGTAGAAATACTTACACAGCAGTCCCGAAATAATCAGTGCAATGAAAATGTGAACCAGAAGGGTGGTGATGAACCAGAAGGTGAACATCATGGCCAAAGACAAGGCTGAAAAATTAAGCAAAATATATAAACCCCAACAGCAACCGAGGTGTGAAGGTAATGATGGCAGGGCTTTAATGACTCCCAGAGGAGGGAGGACTGAGAATTTCCTTCAATTGCTAAATATCTTAAACATCTACTAAAAAAAATAACAAGACATACACAGGGTACTCTCTAAAGCATATATAAGTTCAGTCTGCTACAGTAAGCCAGTTTCTGAAATCCTACCAATTCTTCTTTTATTAATTTTTTTTTAATCAGGTCTTATTCCCAAATACCCAAAATGTTTTTTTAAGTCCAAATAAACCATTATTATTATTATTATTATTATTATTATTAACCACACTTAACTCTTTTTACTTCTTATTGGGCTTATATAAAGTTTTAACTTTAAATGTTCTCAGGAATTTTTATTAAATATGAAAAATTAATGCCTTTAGAAATGAAAAATTTAAGGTCCAATTATATGGTAAGCTGTATGTGTAAAAAAATCCGCATATGATTTTCCAGTATTTGGGGTTTTAAGCTTATGACCTTATGTTAAGTATTGCAGTGAGTTTATATATAATTTTACATTTTTCCTAAACAAGAGATCAGTATTACTTGGGGCCGCCTGGGTGGCTCAGTAGGTTAAACATCCAACTTTGGCTCAGGTCATGATCTCACAGTTTATGGGTTCGAGCCCTGCATGGGGCTCTGTGCTGATAGCTCAGAGCCTGGAGGCTGCTTAGGATTCTGTGTCTCCCTCTCTCTCTCTCTGCCCCTTCCCCACTCATGCTCTGTCTCTCTCAAAAATAAACATTAAAAAAAAAAAAAAGAAATCAGTGTTACTTACAGACACTTTGGTGTAGTGGTTAAGAATGTGGATTTGAGGACCAGATACATCTGGGTTGGGTCTCAGCTCTGCCACCTACTCTACTCACTGCCTGACTTTGGCCAAGTACTTAACCTCTCTATGCCTCAGTTTCCCTTCCTACAAATGGTGACAGGATTCGGACAAGGCTTTAATGAGTAAAGTAAAGTAAGCACAATGCCTGGCACATCTGGGTCCTAAGAAGTCTGGAAGTTACATAATGGTGATGAGTTAAGTATTCCCAAGTATTCAGGAATTAGTAACATTTTGGTAAGGAAATTAGGGAAAATCTGATGAGTAAACTGGCAAAATCATGTCTGATCAAAGAATTCCTTTCAACAAAAAGGTTGGGAAGCAGCCACTGGAGAAGGGGTAGATAGCAGGCCACTACGACTGCCCACACAGCAGAGTATCAACTTGTTCAAAGAGAAAGTCAACTCTTAAAGGGGCTCATCAAGTTGAAATGGGAAGTTAAAGGGTCAAGAGTGGGTAGCTGCTTCCAGAAATGCCCAGAAGAGGCATGTCACAGCTCAAGGCCTTGACCTGCCTACAACCCAAAGCAGGCGGTTGGCTACCTCAGGCCATTGCCTTCTGATGCTATTCAACACAGATACACACGCCTCCTTCTCTTGCTCCCATGCGGCCTTCTAATCTGGCTTGCCTATGGGGAGAGGGCATTCTGGCCAGAAGACATGGCTTTCTGGTCCCCCTGACAGTTGTACTTTTCATGGCCAGTTAGCAAATTGGCAATATGCTTTGCACATCCATCCTTATGCAGAGCTGAGGACCAGGTACCGGAACATGGCCACTATGCTAAGACAACCCACACTCGGTGAGGCCTCTTGGCAGAGAGCCAGCTGGTGTCTCCCTAATTTTATTGTCCCCTCTCCCACTTGAACCTGAAACACTGAAAATCTTTATAAAGAAAACATGTGAACTTTTATCTTTAAGAGGCTAATTCTCATCGTACAACATACACAAGTGCTAGAAACTTTGGCAGAGTCACTGAAAGAAAAGCAATTTAAAGTTACCTAATGCGAGGATACACAGACCAAGGATTGTGTCTCTTCCTGACATTATTCCACTTAGAATTTGATGGAGGGTGTCAACATCATTTATCAAAACAGATGCAAACAAGGAATAGCACTCGGGTGTTTGAGGGACACATCTGTTAAACAAGGGGAAAGACTTGCTAAAAAGAAAAGAAGAAACGGCAAAGATATTTATTTAATTAGTTAACTTAAAAAAAAGCTTATTTAAAAATTTCAACAACCAAGAAAGCATAAGATCTGCAGTAATAAAAAGAAGTTTAGCATCCTGTTTGCAGAATACACCTTGGAAAGCCAGGCAAGGGGCACCTGGGTGGCTCAGATGGTTAAGTGTCCGACTCTGGATTTCAACTCAGGTCATGATCTCAGGGTTCATACAATTGAGCCCCCCATCAGGCTCTGCACTGACAGCATGGAGCCTGCTTAGAATTCTATCTGCCCCTCCCCTGCTTGCTTTCTCTCTCTCCCTCAAAATAAATAAATAAACATTGAAAGAAAGAAAGAAAGAAAGAAAGAAAGAAAGAAAGAAAGAGAAAGAAAGAAAGAAAGAAAGAAAGAAAAAGAAAAAAATGAAAAGAAAGCAAGCTCTTTCTGTACGCTCTGCTACAGTAATTAGCTGATGCTCTGGGTGGGGAATGATGATGGGGACCCAGAGAAACTGGAACGCTACACTTGGAGAGTGACATTTCTGATTCTCCTGTCTTGGCCCTTTTTGGATACAAACTACCAACTCCAACACAAGAATGGCATTTAAGGAACTGGTAGAGATAAGAGCTGGTTTAACTGGAAGTTGGGTCAATGAAACTACCATTCTGTCCTCTTTGAGAAGGTGCATAAGGCTTGAGAGGCTTGCTACGAACAGAGTGGATAGCGAGCAATGAATATATGAATAAAACTGTGGTTGGTAACTGCCTTGGGTAGATGAAAAAGCTGATCTTTTTGGGGTCCCTTCCTGAAACCTAAAAATGCTCAGGGATATCCATTCTAATGACTTAAAAATTTTTTTTTAATGTTTATTTATTTTTGAGAGATAGAGACAGAGAGAGAGAGAGAGAGAGAGAGAGAGAGAGAGAGAGAGAAAGCAGGGGAGGGGCAGACAGAGAGGGAGACAAAGAATCCGAATTAGGCTCCAGGCTCCAAACTGTCAGCACAGAGTCCAACACCAGGCTTGAAGTCATGAACCAAGAGATCATGACCTGATCTGAAGTTGGGCACTTACCGGACTGAGCCACCCAACAGTGGAAATAATCCCAACCCAAGAGGCATCAAATTATCAGACACATTGCTAAAAACCAAGCATTTTTTGAAATGTGTGAAGATGAAACAAGGGAGAACCCAAATGCAAACAATATTGTATTATCATGAAGAAAAAATGGCTTCTGAACTTTCAATGAACACAACATAGAACATAGAAGAACCTTTCTCAGTAAGTCATAACATTACAGGAATATTTCCTGACTCCCTGAATAGTGATTCAAGAGAAGAGTAAAACAACTAAGCAGTTTTTCCCTAGTTAAAAAATTTGAAGGTGTAATACAGTCACATGGCTCAAGTTCCAGAAGGTACAATAGAACGAATAAATTGTGAGAAATGGCTGTCTCTTCTCTTTAAGGAAAATTATTTCTTCACAGGCAACTGTTGTTTTGGTTTATCTAGTGTATCATCCTAATTTTTTTCTCTTTTTTTTAAAGTAAACTGTACGCCCAATGTGGGGCTCAAACTCAAAACCCCGAGATCAAGAGCTGAAATTGTTCTAGAGACTTTTAAAAACATGTATGAGTATAACAGGAAATTTAAATGGAAGTCTATAGCTGAAGCTCAAAGATAATAAAAATTATACTCCAAAATGAGATGCCAGACCCCACCATTCTGGGCTTGCCAAAAACACTGTTTAGAAAACTAGGTGGCTTGTCCTTACCACCCCTATGTTCCACAGAGAGTATAAAAGGGTTGGGAGTTGGAGATTAGAAGAACGTTTTAGAAAATAAACTTATAATTTTGGAATAATTTTTGAGTTACAGAAAACTTGCAAAGATGCTACAGAGAGTTCCTGTGTATACCTCACCCACCCTCCCCTAACATCTTACACAACCACAGTACATTTGTGAAAATCCAGAAATTAGCATTGGTACTATACTATTAACTAAACTACAGTCTTTATTTGGATTTTACCATTTTCCACTAATGTCCTTTATTTGCTCTTCCAGGATCCAATCCAGGATGCCCCGTTGCATTTAGTTGTCATGTCTCCATCGGTCTATGACCGTTTCTTAGTCCTTCTTTGTTTCCCGTGACCTTGACACTTTTGAAGATTCATGGTCAGGTATTTGGTAAATTGTCCCTCACACTGTACAATGTCCCTCATGTTTTCTCATAACTAGACTGCTGTTTTTGGGTTTGGGAGAAGAACACCATGGAGGTGAAATGCACTTTCCATAGAACCACACTGGGGAACATGAAGAACAACATGACATCACTGATGAAGTTAACCTTGATCACGTGGTTAAAGAGGCTGGTATCTGCTAGGTTTCTCCATTGGCATGTTACTATTCTATAGTCTACAGAATATATTCTATATTCTTTGGGAGTGAGTCACTAAGCCCAGCCCACTCTCAAGGGGAGGGAAGTTAAGCAGGACGTATCTACAAATATTATTCGGGATTCTTTTGTAAAGATTTATTCCTTTGTGCACTCCTTCCATTTATTTATTCAGTCATTTATCAGTGGACTCATGGATATTTACTTTGCTCTTGAGGTTATAATCTAGTATGATCATTATTTATTCTGTTGCTCAAATCATTCCAGCTTTGGCCACTAGGAGGTCCTTCATGTTGGCCCTGGGTAATTTTGACACACCCTTTTGTTTCCTGAAGAACATTTTCACTTTCTGGCTCTGTAAGATTATGCCATACTATTTTCCTTATCTAAGCCCTAAAATCAGTCAATACCTTGGAAAATGGTATTTAGAAACCAATATCTGGGTAGTAGGTATGCTCATTGCTACTGGGGTGTCACTGATCCTGGGCCCTCTTATATTCAATCCTCGTATGTATTGTCAGAATTGCTAACTAGTACTCCTGTGACAAACAAACTTGCCAACTAGAGCATGGTGCTAATGTACAGTTATTTTTGTCTTCAGCTCACAGTATTTAGTCACAAAGCTGCTTTCCAAAGTACTTAGGTCAGGTCCTTTTCTCTCTTTCCCCTTCAGTGAGGTTATGTCATATATTTGTATTAAGTTAAATTCATATGTCATGGTCTACATTCTACCCCGAGAACTCTTGATATTTTGGTTGATTTTATTTTTTATTTGGATACAGTAAAGTTGACTCTCTACAGGCATTGGTAAGTACACTGAATCATGTAAAAGAGAAATTCTAAAGACTTTTTGTTTTTTGAAAGAGACAATTTTCACATGAATCCATCCATGCCCCCCCCCCCCCCAAGGGAAAGAAGGTGAGAGATACCACTCCCAAGTCAGATGAGAAGGGTTTCCTGGAAAACTCAGAGGGCTCAGATGACACCATGGGTTAAGGTCTGAGCCCTGGGAAGTGGAGGCTTGGTGTCCAAGACAGCTACGTAGAAAATTGTGGGGCTCTCAGCAGAAAGAAGCTGGAAGTGGCTGCTTAATGTCACAGGACGAAGGAAGACTTAGCAAATAACCAGCCAGAGCAGAGATGCATTTGACCATGTAAAGAGTACTGTAGCTGAGAGAGCCCCAGGGACGGGAAATCTCCAAAGAATCCAAAAAGTCTCTATGGAAGAAAGCTGGCTGGAACATCTCCCAAACCCAGAAAACTGGTACTTGTATCAGTCAAATAAGAACACCCCTATTCCCTCTTAATCCTCCTCACTTTTGCTGTGCCAGGCCTGAGAGTCAGAAGCCTGTCTCAGTGGACTGGCAGAGAAAGAGGTGAGGAAGAGAAGAGAATGGAGCAGAGGACTGCAGCCCCCTTTCCTAGCCAAAGCCTTCCCATCTGCTCCTGGCCCACGCTGGGGGAGGGAGAAGTTTCAACTCTCAGTCAAGTCTAAAGTCTATCATATTGGACTGAACATTTTAATTACTGGATGGAAAGTATCTATTACAACTTAAAGTGACTGAGTAATTATTGCTTAAAAGTAACCAAAGCAGTCTTGGGAGCTGTGTTTTCATTCAGGGACAGAGAAAAACTAGTCCCACTGAATAAATTTAAAGAGACAGAAAGTAGGAGCAAGAGAAATTAAGAATCATTCACAACTCCACCAAACAAAAGTAAAATGCCAAGAAATTAACTTAATCAAGGAGGTGAAAGACCTAATCTCTGGAAAGTATAAAACACTGATGAAAGAAATTGAAGACAACACAAATGGAAAGATACTCCATGCTCATGGGTTGGAAGAATTGATACTGTTAAAATGTCCATACTACCCAAAGCAATCTACAGATTCAGTGCAATCCCTATCAAAATACCAAAAGCATTTTTTTTCACAGAACTGGAACAAATAATCCTAAAGTTTGCATGGAACCACAAAAGACCTTGAATATCCAAAGCTATCTTGAGAGAGAAGAACAAAGCTAGAGGTATCATAATCCTAGATTTCAAGATATACTACAAAGCTATAGTAATCCAAACAGTATGGTTCTGGCACAAAAACAGACCCACAGATCAATAGAACAGAGTAGAGAGCCAAGAAATAAACCTATATTTTTATGGTTAATCAATCTAGAACAAAGGAGGGAAGAATATGCAGCAGGGAAAAGATGGTCTCTTCAATAAATGGTGCTGGGAAAACTGAACAGCCATATGCAAAAGAATTAAACCGGACCACTTCCTAATACCACGAACAAAACTAAACTCAAAATGGATTAAAGATCTAAATGTAAGACCTGAAACCATAAAACTATTAAAAAAAAAAAAAAAACATAGGCAGTAATTTCTTTGACATTGGCCTTAGCAACATTTTTCTAGATATGTCTTCTCAAGGAAGGGAACAAAAGCAAACATCAACTATTGGAACTACCTCAAAATAAAAAGCTTTTGTACAGTGAAGGAAACCATCAACAAAACAAAAATGCAACCTACTAGCCCTAGCCCTAACCCTTACTGAATAGCAAAAGATATATGCAAATGATATATCTGATAGGCAGCTGATATCCAATATATAAAAAGAACTTCTACCACTCAACACCAAAAAACCAATAATCCAATTAAAACATGGGCAGAAGACCTGAATAAACATTTTTCCAAAGAAGACATACAGATGGCCAACAGACCCACGAAAAGATGCTCAACACCGCTAATCATCAGGGAAATGAAAACCAAAACCACAGTGAGATATTACCTTACCCCTTTCAGAATGGCTAGAATCAAAAAGACAAGAAATAACAAGTGTTGGCAAGGATGTGAAGAAAAAGGAAACTGCACTGTTGGTGGGAATATAAATGGATGCAGCCACTGGGGAAAACAGTACAGACGGTCCTCAAAAAATTAAAAATAGAATTACCATATGATCTAATAACTCTACTACTGGGTGTTTACATCCCAAAAAAACAAAAACACTATTTCAAAAAGGTATATACACTTCTATGTTTTTGCAGCATTATTTATAATAGCCAAGATACGCAAGTAGCCCAAGTGTCCATTGATACATGAGTGGATAAAGAAGAGGTGGTACATATATATAACTATATAACTATGTATATAACTATATATAACTAAATACATATAACTATGTGTATATATAACTATATACATATAACTATGTACATATAACTATATATGATTATATATATAACTATATATACAACTATATATATATATAACTATACAACTATATATATATAACTATATATACAACTACATATATAACTATATATATAAAAAACTATATACATAACTGTATATATATAACTATATATATAACTATGTGAATATATATAAAACTATGTATATATATATAGCTATGTATATATAACTATATATAACTATGCATATATATATATAACTATATTTATATAACACTATGTATATACATATATAACTATGTATATAACTATATATATGACTATGTATGTAAGTATGTATAGCTATATATATAACTATATAATCATTCAGCCCTAAAAAAGAATGAGATCTTATCATTTGCGACAGCATAGATGAACTTGGAGGTTATTATGCTAAGTGAAATAAGACAGAGGAAAAAAATACCATATGATTTCATTTATGTGTAGAATCTAAAAACAAAGAAATGAACAAATAAAACAAAAAACAGACTCATAAATACAGAGAACTGATAGTTGCCAGAGGGGAGGTAAGTGGGAGGATGGTGAAATAGGCAAAAGGGCATTAAGAGGTACAACGTCCAGTTACAAAATACCTAAGACACAGGGATGAAAAGTACAGCATAGGGAATATAGTCAATAATATTGTAATATCATTTGGTGACAAACACCATTGTGAGCACTGAGTCACGTATAGAATCAATATGTTGCACATCGGAAACTAACATAACTATGTAATACTTTAATAAATAAAAAGAGACACAAAAATAAAATTGCTTTCTGACTACATCCTATAGGTTATGATTGCTTGATATAAGTTACATGAGCAAATACGTGCACATATATATACACTTACATGTATGTGAACACATAAATTATACTTAGTATACAGCATACTGCTCTATAGTCTTTTTTTTTTTTTTTAATTAATTTATTTGGAAAGAGAGAGAGCATGCACATGAGTTGGGGAGGGGCAGAGGGAGAGACAGAATCCCAAACAGGCTCTGTGCTGTCAGCGTGGAGCCTCACTTGGGTTTGATCCTACAGACCACGAGACCATGAGCGCCAGAACCAAGAGTCAAACACTTAGCCGACTGAGCCACCCATGTGCCCCTGTAGTCTGTTTTCTTCTTAAAACGAAAACATCTTGCAGCTCTGTCTATATCAGTATATAAGGGATTCCCTTTACTTTTACTGAAATAACATTTCCATAGAGTGAAATATACAGATCTTAAATAAACAATGAGGGACCTCTGACAAATATAGATGTTCATGTAACTATCACCCCTTTCAAGATGTAGAACACTTCTATCATCCCAGACAGTCCTTTCAAACCTTCTTCCAATCAACCTCCAACACTTAGAGGCACTATTAATTTGATTTATAGAACTACAAACTACTTTTGATTCTTGCCATGTTCCTATTTCAGTGGAATCATCCAGTATGTATTCTTCTGTGTAAAGCTTCCTCCACTTAGCTGTGATGTGTATTGCCGGTTCATTCCTTTTAGTTGCACGCCCCTCTCTTGGCCAGTCTGCAATACCATGGTTTGGTTACTGCTGGTATGTTGGGGCACATGTTTGTCTTGTTTTATGTAAATAAAGGCTATTGCTAGCAGGGATCTTGGAGGCCAAAATGCCACAAAAATTGGTGGGCATGGGTGGAGCATTTAAGATCTGTTAGAGTGCTTGCCGCCTAACTTAAAGGCTCCTGCATTAGGACGGTTGGTCGTGGAACAGGTTAGATTAACACTAGGTCACCTGCCAACCTTGAGAAAACTGTGCGAGGAGGCACGCTGTAAAACACAATCCCCAGCACAGCAGTGGCTCCCTCTCTGGTATTAGTTTAGCTGGGAACCCGAAGGCCTAACTAAAAGGAATAGAGATCCTCTGTATCCAGAGGGCTGAGCAGGTCACCTTCCGGGGCACTCGCTTATTTTGTGTCTAACAACTACACTCCTGGAAGTTGCAAGTATGTAGCAAATAAAAAAAAAAAAAGTTTCACCAAGAACAATGTGTAATTACAATGGCCATTATGGTGAACTTTCCAATTAGACAAGATCATTCCTTTAAGAAGTACACTCCAAAGCAAAGCAAGAGTTCCCAAATTAAACAGAATGGGATACCTGTTGCAGCTGGCATGCAGAAGCCTCCAAAAGATTTCAAGATTCCAAAATAGCTTCAGTGAAAGATTCATTACGAAAGGCTAATGAAAAAGGAGGAAAGGTATCTAACGCAAGACTGTAAGACTGTGGTAACTCTTACTGCTCCCCTCTACTCTTTGAGTACCCACCCCAGTAAGCCTCAGGCTGAACTGGCTTTCCATTCTGAAGAGACTGGGACACAGTGACCTTTTGAAATAAGACCATTCCAGGCTACAGGTGATCCACTTCAGATATCTCTCACTCCTTGGTCAAAGGTCCAACTAATGGCCATAGTTAAAGTGTTTCTTCAACTCCAGGAGGATCCTCAAGAGTTTTTATAAATTACCTCCTGGGGTGTCTGGGTGGTTCAGTCGGTTAAGCATCTGACTTTGGCTCAGGTCATGATCTGACAGTTTGTTAGTTCGAGCCGCACGTGGGGCTCTGTGCTGACAGCTCAGAGCCTGGAGCCCACTTCGGATTCTGTCTCTCTCTCTCTCTCTCTCTCTGCCTCTTCCCCGCTGGTGGTCTCTTTCTCTCTCTCTCTCTCTCAAAAATAAACATTAACAAAAAAAAAAACAAAAAAAAAAAACAAACAAAAAAAACAGATCACCTCCTGAACCCAGTTGAGAGAAGGGAATAAAAATTCACTATTGTCCCTTCCTTTCCACATACACATACATTATCCCTTCCTTTCTGTCCTGGGAATAACTATTTCCTTCTTGCTTGTCTCCTTTTGCATCTTAAGAACATAGCCTGACTTTCTTTTTTTCTGCCTGGGATATGCAGATTGTTGGTTCTTTCTTGGGCTATCTTTGCAAGCGACTTTAGATCTTGTGAAGATGCTATATTTTACATAACCCTCTTTGAGGATGGCTCTTGGGTCCAGGAGGTTGTTTAATATTGCCAAAAATATTCACTGTTTGACCTGGCTGGAACTTGACAAGATATTTGAAAGGACTTAATAACTCCAGAATCAGAAATCTGGTCAAATTGGAAACTGATATTCAGAGCCTGAGAGGAACTTTTTTTTTTTGGTCTTCTGCCCCCAAGCTAAATGTACCCAGAGGAAAAGAAGGTATGCCTATAGGTGGGTGGGTGTGTATTTATACACACTTTGATATTAGGTGGCAACCCAGTTCTCTGAGGAATTAAAAACAGCCGTCCTGGTTTTACAAAGCTGTCTTCACAGGGCCAGAGGTGTGACTCCAGAAACAATTCAAAGAACACCAGTCCTTTCTACCAATTCCCAAGCCTCCCCTATTTATCTCAAAAGGCTGGTAAGTATAAAACTTTTGGCTTTAAGGGGATCAAAGTCATTGGGGGGGGGGGGGGCAGGGTAGTGGAGTGTTTTCCCTGTGCCTTTAAACTGTCCTTGCTCAGTGTTCTGTCTAGTGTTCTCCTGGGCTTTTCCAGCCCATCTCTTTGAAGTGTAAATTTTAGGGAGGTATTCTTATCAAGAAAAAACAAAAGGGGGAAAGGTCATTTGGAACCTGACTTGCCAAAGACAACACATCTTCAGTGTCTTCTCCACAAATATTTTTTAAAAAGCTGTAGTCATCTCGACAGTTCAGCTTAACTTATTCCATCTATGGGAAAAACTAACTCAGATCCAAATTTTATAACTAGTCAATTTCATACCTATTTCATGGCAGGTAATTTTAAAATAGAAGCTGTAAGTTTTCTGTGTCTCTCAATGTTCCTGTGTGTCAAATGAAAGAGGACTTCAACTACCTCGTTTTTGACATCAGTTTGTATTTTCTCACCGATTAAGTTCTTTCCAGTTTATCTCTTAACTCAGGCAAAAGACCTGGTGGGGAAGGCATCCCAGGATGGGACCGAAATTGCCCCTCAAGCAGTAAGGACTGTCCGGAGCCTGCAAGACCCCACAGGACTGACCTCAAGACAATGATCAGCTGTCCCCCTGCACCTACCCATCGACCTTTGTTTCAGATTTTCCTAATATAAAACCTGGGAGTATTTTCGGCACTTTGAGACAGTCTTTGAGACACTAGTCAGCTGTGGTCCTGATAGGGGACTAGCTGAAATAAATTTTCTTGTTTCCCCACCACTGGTCTCTCTGCTTTTGGATCTTGTTAGCGGTAAGTGGCCGAACCTGGTCTGCTTGGGGCCCCCAGAGCCAGGTGCTATGTGCCCCTGCACACCATGTACATATATATGTGTGTATGTATATGTATGCTGTAGTTATGTAATATTTTCTACCTTCAGATGGTATTGCTAAAATTAATCTGTAAAAGAGCTCTATTTAGATGGTTTGAAGGAAAGTGCCCATATGGTTTGGCCATTCTAAATCTCTTAGGTAGAAACTAGAAACCCAGGGGTGCATGGGTGGCTCAGCTGGTTAAGAGTCAAACTTCAGCTCAGGTCATGATCTCATGGTTTGTGAATTTGAGCCCTGCGCTGGGTTCTTTGCTGTCAGCACAGAGCCCGCTTTGGATCCTCTGTTCCCCTCTCTCTCTGTCCCTCCTGTGCTCATGCACACACACACTCTCACTCTCTCTCAAAAATAAACAAACATTAAAAAAAAAACCCAGAAACTAGAAACCCAAATGTTTTTCAAATTCACCTGATCTGGAAAAATATTTGATATGAGAGCTAATTGAAGTTTGATGGCTTAATTAAACAGACGTGCCTTTAGGGTGGTCAAGATTAAATATAAAACTTTTTTTTTAACGTGTATTTATTTTTGAGAGCGCACGAGAGCGGGGGAGGGGCAGAGAGGGAGACACAGTAGAATCATCAAGATTAAATATAAAACTTTTTTCTTAATGTTTATTTTTGAGAGAGAGAGAGAGAGAGAAACAAACAAACACGGAGTGCGAGTGGGGAAGGGGCAGAGAGAGAGGGAGACACAGAATCTGAAGTCGGTTCCAGGCTCTGAGCTGCCAGCACAGAGCCCCAGGTGGGGCTTGAATTCCCAAAATGTGAGATCATGACCTGAGCCAAAGTCAGATGCTTAACTGACTGAGCCACCCAGGCACCCCAACATAAAATTTTTATTCGGAGTTTACTAGCCAAATAAATTCATGTTAGCACTTGTAAGATCTGTCAAAAAAAAAAAAAAAAAAAGATAGCTTAGGATAATGGCTGACTTTACCTAATGTTTAATGAAGTTTTTGTAGGTAAGCTAACATAATTATTAAGGACGAGTACTTTAACTAGATGTAAGCAAGATAAAAGTTTACAAATGAACTTTTTAGCACTATTTATGTCTGCTTAAATAGTTTTCTCAAAAAAAATTTTTTTTTGGTAACCTACAAACCTTAATGTTTTGCTGAGTTAGGTTAAATGAGGAGTTAAGTTAAATGAGGAATAAATTCATTCAATACCTACACATCATTTCCAAATAAGACAAAATACTAAAACATTAATTGCTAAGCATAGGTTTATCCACTTTTGGTTTCTCATTACAGAGAAATTAAAAGATATTTGGATATGTTAATGCTATACTTTAACATATTCCAAAAGGTACATGCTTTTAGAAATTTTGAAATATATTCATAAATTTGCAAATTTAAAGAATGCACCTATGTGGCTCAGTAGGTTAAGTGTCTGACTCTTGGCTTCAGCTCAGGTCATGATGTCGTGTTCTGAGATAGAGCCCCACACATTGGGCTCCAAGTGAAATCTGTTTGGGATTCTCTCTCTCTTGTGTGCGTTCTCTCTCTCTCTCTCTCTCTCTCTCTCTGCCCTTCCCCTGCACACACACGTGCTCTTCCTAAAAAAAAAAAAAAAAAGAATGCTGATATGACACCTGATAGGTTGATATGAATATCTCCATATTCGAAGGAAGAAGGATGTGTTTTCAGTGAAAAAAAACAAAGGTGTGAGAAATGGAGATGCATTTTTTGTTATGGAGAAAAAAAGTAATTTTGTCCTAAAATAAGGCTGGTTGTTTAAAGAGGAAAAACATAGGACAAAATCAGAATGTAGAAAAGTTGTAGAACATTTGTGGAAAAGGAATCTCTGAAAAGGAATTTTAATGTGCAGTCAAGCTGGTTAAGATTAAAATGAATTCATTTTAAAAAATAAGTTTTAATATCAGGTAAGCTGGTACAAAATTAGAATTTGGTTTTCTCTCTGGTAAAAAGGCAAGATTTTCTTGGACTTTTGGTCTCCTTTCATAAAATGGTGAAAATGTCTTTACATTTTAAGTATTAAATTTCATAATGACCTGTGACCCTATTTAGGCAAATGGTTTAACACCTTTTTTTTTTTTTTTTTTGATACTTTGACAAACTTCCTAAAATCAAATGTTAAGTGAAGTCTTTGACCTGGAATATTCCAAAACTTTGTTAAACTAATTAGGCTTATTTGATATGTAAATTACAGGGGACACCTTGTCAAATAAGTAATACTAAGCCTCTGTCCTTTACATCATATTTGTAAGATTATGTCACATGTGGATAAAGTCCATTCTGCTACAGTCCACAGAAGGATAAATGTCCTTGTAACATGGCAACAGTCTGCTCTAAACCTGGAGAAATTAAGATGGGTAAACAATAGCTGTACATTAAACAGTTTACAGTGTTAGTTAAGTGTTAAATGTTGTGGCCAAGATGGCCAACTGGTTCTTCCTGATTCCCTGACAAACCCCATTTTTTAATTTTAATTTTTTAATTTTAATTCCTTTACCCACTATGGGGTGTTTAAGATGAATTACAATTGGGGCTCCTGGGTGGCTCAGTCAGTTAAGCTTCATACCGGCTCAGGTCATGATCTCACGGTTCATGGATTCCAGCCCCGCGTGTTGGGCTCTGTGCTGACAGCTCAGAGCCTGGAGCCTGCTTCAGATTGTGTCTCCCTCCCTCTCTGCCCCTCCCCTGCTCATGCTCTGTCTCTGTCTCAAAAACAAATATAAACATTAAGATGAATTATAATTAAACACTGCTGGGGAGACTTCTATAATAAGACTGTGAAAACCATTTACCATCAATGTCTAACCTGTCAGGTCCATAGGTCTGGAAAAATTTTTGTTCACAGAGGCCTCAAACCTTCTCCCTCTTTGAACATCTCCAGCTGGACTTCATTCAACTGCCACCTAGCATGGATTATTAACATGTTCTTGTTACTGGAGGTATGTTTTCTGGATGGGCTGAAGGTTTTTCCCGCTGCAAGGTTGATGCCTCCCAACAAAAGCAAAGAAACTGTTAGAAAGTATGTTTCCTTCACCATCCCCCGTGATCAAAGCACCACTGCATGGAGCAAATCATACAAACCTTAACAAGACCTCGCTAATGTTGTAGAATTCTATCAGTAAACAACTTTCTGCTGATCCTCTCCTGTGCTAGCATGATAAGCTACTGTAAGTCTTTTATGCTAAAGCCCACCATCAACATGTTAAAGATGCTTTCCCTTACCCCAAGTTCAAAGGATCCTGTTGGTCACAGTCTGGAACCTGGTGACTGGGTATTGTGGAAACATCATTGCTGAAAAAACGGCTCTGAGCCCGAAGGAAGGGACCCTACCAAGTGCTCCAGAACACTGACACAGCTGTAAAACTAAAAGACATTGAGCCTTGGAAACACATCTCACAGCTAAAGAAAGATCTACCTGACACTGTTCTGCACACACGCTGGATACCTCCGCATCAATCTAGCCAGACTTAGACTTCATACTTTAAACGTAAACCCCCTTTTCCTTCTCTTCCTTTCCTGTACTGTGGCACTGGCCTGGAAAGATAGCTCCCTCATCAGTATCTCCCAGGCTGTTGCTAAGGGGGGAACCTCTTGTTTCAGGCTAAGAGAAAAATCTAACGGTGCCTCTAACATTTCACAAGCAAAATCAGACATCTAATTGGTTGACTCTCTTTAATTTACATTGCTGAGTTAAAAAGGACCTACCAAGGAGAGTTTCATGACCAGAATTCACTTCTTATGGCAGGTCCTTATGTCTCTGGCTAGAGATAAATGTAAGGGAGGCTATGATTAAAAACTCTCCCTTAATTCTTAAAATTATTGCAAAATCTGCTGTTAAAACAATAGCAGCCCAGCAAAGATCCCTCTAGCCAAAGTTGTCCTTGATACTAGAACGATTCTTGATTATCTTTTAGCTGAGCAAGGAAGTGTCTGTGCCTTGGCCAACATCACCTGCTGTGTCTGGATTAACACTTATGGGGAAACTGAAATTCAATTACATAAAATCACAGAACACATCACTTGACTTAAAAAGATGACCCCTTCCATGGGGTCTTGGGGACCATGGTTCTAAAGTACACTCCAAATATTGGGAATTATCCTATTTATAGGGATCATAATAATCTCCCTGGTGCACTTATTCTCTCAAAAGCTTTACATGCATGATCACAGTGGCTCACCAACAAACAAACGATCTCCCTAAGACTGAAATGTCTAAGGAACGAAGAAAATAAACCACTTAAAGAATGTACACCTGAAGCCATGTCCTGTGACTATCACAGAGGTTAAGCAAAAATGTCACGACCTTTGGATACAACATAAAGGAACAACAAAAACTGCAAGAACTTCAGAGCAATAGCTCAATTTTGATCACATCTCTCAGTTACTTGGAGAATCTAATCAAAATGGAGTAACTGTTAAAAAAAGAAAACTATAAGGGCACCTGGGTGGCTCAATCAGTTGAGCATCTGACTTCAGCTCAGGTCTTGATCTCACAGTTTGTGGGTTCAAGCCTTGTGATGGGCTCTGTGCTGATGACAGCTCAGAGCCTGAACCCTGCTTCAGATTCTGTCTCTCTCTCTGTCCCTCCCCTGCTCATACTGTCTCTCAAAAATAAATAAACATTAAAAAAAAATTAAAAAAACAAAACTACAAGGGCACCTGGGTGACTCGGTGAAGCGTCTGACTTCGGCCCAGGTCATGATCTCACAGTTTGTGACTTCTAGCCCCACATTGGCTCTGTGCTGCTGGCTCAGAGCTTGTAGCTGGCTTCAGATTCTGTGTCTCCCTCTCTCTCTCTGACCCTCCCTTGCTCACACTCTGTCTCTCTCTCTCAAAAATAAATAAACATTGAAAAAGAAAGAAAGAAAGAAAGAAAGAAAGAAAGAAAGAAATCTATATGCCCCAAATGGTGTCACTTAGACCAAGTTTCCAAGCCTGGGGCTTAATATCTAATCTAGCTGCACTTTCAAGTCCCCGCCCCCGTGTAGTCTTAACCAGTCAGCCAGGAATTTTTCAGTTAGCACCATATAGATGAAGTAATCTGCATAAAACCCCTTCATTTTCCTAAGGGAAAGAAAGCTACCTTGCCTGGAACAATCCTTTCCTTTTGCTAATAACTTTCTTATCCCACCCACCCCATGTCTGATTCATGAATTCTTTAATAAAGCCAATTAGAACTTCAAATGTATTCAGTTGAACTTTTTTTTTTTTTACATTTTTTTACTTTTGAGACACAGAGACAGAGCACGAGTGGGGGAGGGGCAGAGAGAGAGAGAGAGAGAGAGAGACACAGAATCCGAAGCAGGCTCCACGCTCTGAGCTGTCAGCACAGAGCCAGACACGGGGCTCGAACTCACAGACTGTGAGATCATGACCTGAGCCGAAGTTTGACGCTTAACTGACTGAGACACCCAGGTACACCTGAACTTTGTTTTTTAACACCACATTGTCTTAATCACTGTAACTTCATAGTAACTCCTGAAATCAGCTGGTATGAGTCTTCTAACTTTGTTCTTCAAGAATTTTTTGTGTGACTGTAGGTCTTCAGCTTTTCTGCATTTTTTTTTTTTTTTTTGGCATGAACTTGTCAATCTCTACAAAAATTATGTTGGGGGCACTACATTGAATCTGTAGGACAATTTGAAGAGAAATGACATCCTAACAATATTAAAACTTCCAACTCGTGAACAAGGTCTATCTCTTCACTTATTTTGGAGTTCTTTAATTTCAGCAAGGTCTTAACGTTTTCAGTCCCACATCTTCCATGTCTTCTGTTAAATTTATTCCTAGCTATATTCTTCTGACGCTAAACATGGACTTTAAAAATTATTTCCTAATTGTTGCAAATACATAGAAATGCAATTTGACCTTGTATATTGCAATTTTGTTAAGTTCATTTAGTAGTTACTTTGTAGATTCTTTTGGATTTTCTATATAAACAATTAGGTCATCTGTAAAAAAGATGGTTTCATTTCTTCCTTTCTATTTCTTTTCCTTCCTCTTTTGCAATTCCTAGGACCTCCATTACAATGCTGAATGGAAGTGGTCAGAGAAGATAATCTTGCTTTGTTCTCAGGTAGGCAAGAATTCAATAGTTCACAGTTAAGTATACTATTAATTGGAGATTGCTCACTGATGCTCTTTTATCAGAGAACATTCTAAGCTATTCCTAGCTTTCTAAATAGTGTTACATTAAATGCAATGCTGTAATTTATTTAAGCAGCCTGCTATTGACAGCCACGGAGATTGTTTGCACTCTTCTGCTCTTACAAACACTGCAGTGAATACATTTGTACAGATGTCATTTCATACTCTACAGGTATACCTGTAGATTAAATTTCTAGAAGCACAAATGCTTGACTTAAAGGCATATACATTCTTCACCAATGAATATTGATGAATTGCCCTCCTCAGATCCCTGCCTCAGCAATGTATGAAAGTATCTATTTCCCTACACCTTTGTCAGTGGAGTGCATCATCCAACTTTTGGATGCTGTCACCTAAACATCGGGAGTGTGAAAACATCAGCACTTCCCCTATCGTGAGGGAGGTCCAGCCTCTTTTAATATGTTTAAACAACACTATTTTTTTCTTTGAAGCATCTATTCACATTTTTTATCTCATTTTTATACTGAGATATGGTCTTCTAGAAGTTGGATTAATAAGATTTTTTATAAATTAGAGAAACTAATATTTTTATACAAATTGCAACTTATTTGCCTGTTAACTTTGCTTCTAGTGTTTTCTCAGGCAGAGATGTTCATTTCATCAATTGTTTAATTTTATGTCTTCTGAGTTTTAAGTCATGGATAGAAGGCTCCCTTACTTTCAGGTTATAGAAGAATTCTCCCATGGCTTCTCATACTTTCCAGTTTCACTTTATACATTAAAGTCTTGAATCCACTTGGAATTTATTCATATAAGGCATGAGGTTTGGATCCAGCTCTTCCCCTGGATGCCTGTCCAGTTGTCCCAACACCACTCGCTCAATAGCCAGCCATTTTGTCACTGATTTGTCACTTTTATCATGTACTAAATTCCTGTAAGCCTTTGGGTCTATTCCTGGATTGCTTAGTATCTTCTATTGATTTTTCTACACGTGAACTAGTGCTGTCACCAGCTAGACCCCAAGACAGTGTCTTTATTGCTCGTCTGCTGGTACCTGCTGACCTCTGCCCTACATTTCCCCTTAAATCCTTCTTTCCAACTTCTCTCTTAATCCAGACAAAAGACCCAAGGGGCATAGCAACTGTGTTCGAAACAGAAACTATCCCTCAAACAATAATGACTGTCCTGAGGAAGAGTGCCAGCTGGCCCAGACCACCCACACAAGTTTGAGCTTAACCCCTGACTCACACCTTCATAGGACCATGGAGTGACCCATGGAGTGAGAGACAGTTACCTTTACCTCATTATAATACTAAAATGTCCACCCAAAGAGAAGCACAAGTCTCATTTACGTAACATACAATGTACGCACAGGCACGTTTCCTCAAGGCGCAAGCACGACCTTGCCTCCCTCTACATTAGGTGACAAGGCTTCGCTTTCTAAATATTCATCTTAACTGTAAATAAAAGGAACCCATTCACCCCTGCTGGGGAAGTCACAGCTTTGTAAATTATTCCCCATAATTTCCTTCTTCGTGGCAAATAAAGTTTCCTTTGTGTGATGACTTACCTGGTGGAGTTTCTGCCTGGGACTCACCAAGGAGGAAACTCATTTTAGTTCAGTTACAGGGCCACAGTATTTTAATTATTAAATTTTATAATACAATAGTTTTTAAAAACTGTAAGGGCTAGTCTCCATTGTTTTTCTTTTTCAGATTTTTTTTTTTTTTACTTTTTAAAAAACTTTCCTTACAAATTTACAATCAACTTATCTAGTTACTGAAAAAAAAATCTGCTTGTTTTGTTTGTAATCATGACAAATTTATAGCTTGACTTAGGGAGAAATGACATTTTTTATAATGCTGAGTCATACTGTCAACAACACCGTCTCTCCATTTAAGTATTCCTTATACCTCAGGAACATATTAAAATGTTCTTTTTAATAAAAAAATCAATCCCATTTGCAACTTCACCAAAACCAATTAGATACCTAGGAATAAACTTAACCAAAGAGGCAAAAGATCTGTACTATGAAAACTATAGAACATTTATGAAAGAAATGGAAGAGGACACACAAAAATGGAAAAACATTCTATGCTTATGGATTGGAAGAACAAACATCGTCAAAATGTCTATACCACCCAAAGCGACCTACACATTTAATATAATCCCCATCAAAATACCACAGCATTCTTCTTGAAGCTAGAACAAACAATCCTAAAATTTGTATGGAACCACAAAAGACCGGAAAAGTCAAAGCAATCCTGAAAAAGAAAAACAAAACCACAGGCATCACAATTCCAGATTTCAAGCTATATTATAAAGCTCTAGTCATTAAGACAATCTAGTATGGGCACAAAAGCAAACATATATCAACGGAATAGAATAGAAAATCCAGAAATGGACCCACAACTCTATGGTCAACTAATCTTCAACAAAGCAGGAAAGAATATTCAACAGAAAAATAAGGCAGTCTCTTTAATAAATGGTGTTGGAAAAACTGGACAGCAACATGCAGAAGAATGAAACTGGCCCACCTTCTGACACCATATACAAAATAAACTCAAAATGGATGAAAGACCTAAATGTAAGACAGGAAACCATCAGTATCCTAGAAGAGAACACAGGTAGTAATGTCTTTGACATCAGACATAGCAACTTACTAGATATGTCCCTGAGGCAAGGGAAATAAAAGCAAAAATGAATTACTGGGACCTCATTAAAATAAAAAGCTTCTGTACAGCTACGGAAACAATCAACAAAACTAAAAGGCAGCCTATGGAATGGGAGAAGATATTTGCAAATGAAATATTTGATAAAGGGTTAGTACCCAAAAATCTATAAGGAACTCAGCAAACTCAATACCCAAAAACCAAATAACCCAGTTAAGAGATGGGCAGAAGACGTGAATAGACGATTTTCCAAAGAAGACATCCAGAAGGCTAACAGATACATGAAAAGATGCTCGACCTCATTCATTATCAAAAAAATACAAATCAAAACCACGATGAGATACCACCTCATGCCTGTCAGAATGGCTAAAATTAACAAAAGAATAAACAACAGGTGTTGGTGAGGATGCAGAGAAAGGGAAACCCTCTTACACTGCTGATGGGAACAGAAACTGGTGTAGCCACTCTAGAGAATAGTATGGAGGGTCCTCAAAAAGTTAAAAATAGAACTACCCTATGATACAGCAACTGCACGACTAGGTATCTACCCAAAGGATACAAAAATACAGATTCAAAGGGGTACATGAACCCCGATGTTTACAGAAGCATTATCAACAATAGCCAAGCTATGGAGAGAGCCCAAATGTCCATCAAGCGATGAATGGATAAAGATGATGTGGTGTGTGTATATATATATATATATATGTGTATACATATATATGTGTGTGTGTATATATATATATGTATATATATATATATGTGTGTGTATATATATATATGTGGTGTGTATATATATATATATATATATATACACACACAGTGGAATATTACTCAGCCATCAGAAAGAATGAAATCTTGCCATTTGCAATGATGTGGATAGAGCTAGGATGTATTATGCTAAGTGAAATAAGTCAGAGAAAGACAAAAACCATATGATTTCACTCATATGTGGAATATAAGAAACTAAACTGATAAACATACGGGAGGGGGAAAAGAGAGAGGGAAACAAACCATATGAATGTCTTAGAGAACAAACTGAGGGTTGATGACAGAGGGAGGTGGGAGGGAGGCGGGCTAGATGGGTGATGGGTACTAAGGCGGGTACTTGCTATTATGAGCACTGGGTGTTGTATGTAAGTGAATCACTGAATTCTACTCCTGAAGCCACTATTGCACTGTATGATAACTAGAATTTAACAAAAATTTGAAAAAAAAAATGATGTCATAAATAAATAAAGTGTTCTTTTCATGGTTATGTATATTTGTTACATTTGTCTCTAGGCATTGAAGTACCCAGTTCGTTTTTGTATTTCTTCTCACTGCAGTAAAAGTTGTCTTTTAAAAAATATAGGAATGCTGCAGATTTCAGTTTATCAATTGTGTTCCCTGACACCTAAATAAATTCTCTTATCAGTTGTAGTTTTTCAGCTAATTTCTTTTTAAAAAATTTTTAAAAAATGTTTATTTATTTTTGACAGAGAGAGAGAGACAGAGCATGAGTTGGGGAGGGGCAGAGAGAGACACAGAATCTGAAGCAGGCTCCAGGCTCTGAGCTATCAGCACAGATGCGGGGCTTGAACCCACGAACCACAAGATCATGACCGAGCCGAAGTCGGACGCTCAACTGACTGAGCCACCCAGGGGCGCCTCAGCTAATTTTCTTACCACCGCAGAGTAATTTTACTTCCTGCTCTCTGAGTTTTAAACCTCTAATTTTTTCCTTTTCTAGTACTAAACAGTCTTTTTTAAAACAATTTTTTAATGTTTATTTATTTTTGAGAAAGAGACAGAGTGCGAGCAGGGGAGGGGCAGAGAGAGAGGGAGAAACAGAATCCAAAGCAGGCTCCAGGCTCTGAGCTGCCAGCACAGACCCCGATGCAGGGCTCGAATTCACAAGCTGTGAGATCATGACCTGAGCCAAAGTTGGACGCTTAACCAACTGAGCCACCCAGGCATGCCCCTACTAAATAGTCTTAATACCAATAAATCTGAATTGTTTTTAGAGCAAATGTTTTCTGAACTTTCAATTAGTATTTCTGAAAAATAAGGTCAGATGTAAATCTAATGTCATTTTGTTTTTCCCCAAACACAATTCTCCCTAAGACATTAATTTTGTCAACAAGGTTCGTTAAGATGGTGCTTTTCAGGCATTTCATAACCCTGTGCTGGTAAAGAATGACCCATCTCAGCCCTGAGAGTGACAGAGAAGCATGTAAAGTGTGGGTCACCCCTGATGTGTGTGGTTGACCAGTTGCCCTCTGAGGACTTGATTAGCTGGGGCAGGGGGTGTGACTGGGCCCCAGACGGTGGTTTCTTCCCCACTTCTCCTTTTCCTCTCTCACCAGCAAAACCACTCAGATTTGCAGGAAGTAATTCATAGAGCTGACTGTACATTTCGATGACGCTGTTGGAATTCATCTGAGCAAACAACGCAGTGATGTGCACGGGCACCCACGTGGGAGGTGAGGACTAGAACTTACTTGATGGAAAAACCCAAGCCTTTTGGATTTTAAATACATGGGGACTCAAAATACAATATTATGTGGAACCCCAAAGGGAAAAAGATACGCTTGCTTGTTATCTTCTGTCGTTTTTCACTGCTCTTAAAAGCTCATACCTCGGGACACAAACCTTCTTGATATTCAGCCACTACTCTAAAAGGGTATGTTTCTCCTCACGTGATCGACAGAGGGAGAAGAAACAATTGGTTTAGTCAATAGAGGTATTTAGAAAATGTTTTTTGGCCCTGTGGCCACACTTCTCATGATTTCAAGCTTTCACTCTTGGCACTGCTCTTCCATGATAAATACGATAATTTCCATCTTAGAACAAGCTCTTGCTTGTGTAGGAAAAGGAAACGGAGCCCTCAAGGCGATTTCTCTCTCCCTGACTCTGTCGAGAAAGGTCAACCAACAGGTTTGTCTTTCCATGGAAAGGTCTGCATTTGGGGGTTGAAAGGCCTAGGACAGGTGTGGCAGAAAAATGGGGACCCTAGGACACATGCTATGGGGCTCCCCGTACCCCCACCTTGGTGTGAGCCCAAGGAGGCCATCTGCCAGGTAAAATAACAGCAATGAAGCCTTGACGGTTGGTTTTGGATTACAGAAACAGATATGCACCCTGTTTGGGTTTGCAGGCCAGCTCCACATGCTGCTTATGCCATTTTACGCTGCTCCTGCGTGAGTTTTTTCTACCATAAAACAGGGATGAAGACAAGGCCTACAGCACAGTGGTTTGAGGAGGTCCAGGTCAATGAATATGTCAAGAGCTTAGAAAGTACCTGGCAAGTATCAAAAGTTCAATAAATGCTCGCTATTAGCAGCAGCAATATCAAGATACAAGCTTCCCATAGAATTACAGCCGCCATCCCATTGATAGGAAGAATTTATCTACCTCTGGTTAAGTTACAGCCTGAAGAATTCCATTCTCTTCCAATTCCCTCTGCAGGCACACTTACAAATTGTGTTCCCTAGAACAATCTTCTCAGAAGACAAATGCCATATGACCTCACTTATATGTGGAATCTAAAATAGTCAATTTCCCAGGAGCAGAGAGTAGAAAGGTGTTGGCTGGAGCCTGGGGGAGGGGAAATGGCAAAATGATGGTCAAAATGTACAAAGTTAAACCCCTCTCTTCAAGCGTTAAATAATTTTCCTTTAACCTACTAAGCCACTGTAGTTTACTTTTTTGGCTTTAGTTATGTTTCACTGAGAGATGTTTATGATATCTAACAAAACTCAGAATTTAAAAAATAAGATACAGAAAAATGCAATGGGACTCTCCTCTGCAAATAATTCTCTCCTCTTCCAGTTACTTGTAACACAAAGTATTTATTTTAGATGCCAGGAGAATGGTTAACTATATTCTTTCCTCCTATGTAGCTAAAATCGACTGGAGTTTTATTTTTTATTTTTTAGCACCTGTTAGATCAGCATTTTTCAAGCTATACTCACAACCCATTAGAAGATGGTGAAATAAACTGCTGTTTTTAAAAAGTGAAACAGAATTGAAACCTTTAGGACAAATCATTTGCAGTAAGGGGAAATCTTGTTTTGAGAGACTTGCATTTCTCTTTTATACTCATAAGGATGTGTGAAGGTGCATGTATAGATGGAATACATTCTTTACTGTGGGTCCCAGCCAAGAGTTTGATTAACACTGTACTGGACGGTTGGCCCAATGCCCTGTTCTACTTCAATTATCATTACTTCTCAGGGATTTTGCACAGAGGTCTCATTCACTGTAAGTATATTTACAACTTTTAAAAGCATGGTAATGCAAAACAAACCAAGTCTTCCTTCAGAACATCTCAGCATCCTGACGGTGGCGATGATTAGTAATTGTGTTTTCCGCATTACCTTTCTCGATGGCTCAAATGTGAGCCATTTACTGTGGCAATACAACTACCGTGTCACCGTTACAGCTTTATTCTACAAATATTTGTAAGGTACCTCCTATGTGCCAGGTACTACACTAGTTGATAGGAACGGCTGACTCTAAAAGGAGTTCACAAGTGGAATCCTTGAGAAGGACCTGTTTTCTGTCCTCATTGAGCAGGTGCTTTTGGTGGCCACTTGGCCTCGCACATATAGGTCTGTTTCTTATGGAGACATCTAGAGTTGTAAAAACTAACAATGTCTGGTTGCCATAAAAGAGAAAATACTTTCTACTTTGTAATAAGTAGTTGGAGTAGAAAAAACACATACCAACTACTTTATCAAACCACTCAACTGGTGATTCGCATATGAATTCTGCTAGCTCCAGTGTTGCCATTTTCTGACTATGTGTATTTCCAGTGGTGAGTTTTCTCCTTCTGTAGCCTGGTTCCTAATCTACTGTCCATCATGTATAGGGCAGATAGCTCCTCCTTGTTTATCCCTGGCCTTCTGTAGACTGTAGGACTCTACCAAATATCTCCTTCCTGCTTCCAACAATACCCACAAGAGCAACAGATGCAAGCACTCCATAACTTCTGTTGATGGATAAAGAAAAAATATGGAAGCTTTTTACCTCGGAGGAACCGGCAGCCTGGGACACAATGAGTCTGCATTTGGATTCTGGGTATAGTTGATGGAATTCAAACTGTAAACACACAGGAAGGACCCTGGAAGCAGAAGACACACAGACTATACTATCTCCCTCTCATCTTTCTAGGGGAGCCAGTAAGAAAGCTACCATCCGTTTACCAAACTGAGAAGGAGATGGAATCCATCACTCAGGTTTAGAAGACACGTCTATAGATGATCTAAACACAGTAAGAATAAGCATCCAATTCGAGGTCAGATTGAGGCCTCTCTTTCTCTCTCTACTATATCTCAGTTTAAAACTAAAAGTTATACAATTGGCACAAAAATTATTTGAAGGGTTTTTTTTGGGGGGGGGGGAGGAATGATTTATTGCATAGGCTTGATATTTTTAACCCAGCCTTGCAAATAATTTTTTAAAAATCTGGCACATCATTTCACAGGCAGATAGAATTTGCAGCGGGTTGCCTCGAATTTCTTTTACTTTCCTTTTCTTGTTTAATCCCTGTAACATAAATCTCACGAGCAGGCTCAGGGCAAGGTGCTTCAGTTACGTAAACAATTAGTGCCAAGTATCCATGGGCCCCAACATTGTAATGAAAGAACATACTTGTCAGCAATTCGCTACAAAGCCGGCAGCTCCTCTCTAGGACTGGATGTGCCCTGTGCACAGAGCTCTCTGACCTCCGTCTGACGCTGCCTTTGGGCCCTAAGCGTCAGTCTACACTATACTCTATATGCAAGGCCATCCCCTGGCAGTGAGCAGAGAACAGCTAGGGTTTCAGATAAATTCCAGATAGAGCTGAATGAGGCTGTACAAGGCCCAGGAGAAAGCACTGATGGCCTCTCGCACACAAGAAGAGGCTACCACAGGCAATGACAATCTCCAGTTTTGCAGAGAAAGCAGTGCCAGGGGAATCTGTCTCACCTAGGTCTGCACAGGTTACCCCACTGTGGTTCCCGCCCTCAGGGGGAAGAGCAAGCCCCGTCCCCTGGTGCCTACCATTCTTGTCTGCAAAGAGCTGGACCTCTTCCAGGGTATCAAGCTGCTCTTCAGGACAGCTCGACACGCACAGGATGGTGGAACTGAGCCTCATGTCCTTGACTTCCGGGTTGCAGGAATTCATAAAGAATACGTGTCTAGGAAACAGATGAAATGAGAATATCTTAGAGCGTATCCTCTCACTGGGTTTAATTAGGGGCCTTAAAACCCATGTTATCAAATGTGGGAATAATTAAGGCAAACTTTTATAGCCAAGCACCTCAGAATAATTTACCATGTATTATGCCTACTGGGGGTCATCTATGGAGTTGTGCAGCGGAGGAATCATGCTCAAACAGTAATAAAACTTCCTTTTTCCAGATTCAGCATTTCCTGGGAGAGAACCTAAGGGGTGACCTGAGGAAGGGAAAGGATTAAACTGCACATGGAATGCTAGATCAGGCCAGTGCGTGAACTACTAACGAAGTCCACGGAAGACATATTTGCACCCGAGTGTTCAACTGTACTTCAGAGAATAGCTGACCTCAGGGGAGTGAGCAGAAAGAGGGAGGCCCCGGCTGTGAATGAAAAGCCTACCCCTCTCCCCCACCTGCCAGTTTGAGAGCCAGGAAAGTCACGAGATCCTTCCCACTCCCACTGTTCCACCACTGGGTAGATGGGGCCGAGAAGAAAGCTGGTTGTTGCTATTAGCGGGGTCGTGAGCCAGGCTGGCACTGGTAGCTCTCAGACCATGCCCAACACCTCCCCAGGCTGTTGAGATCAGAGGGACACCAGAAGGGGAGCCCCGGAGCCTGCCAGACAGGCAGTCCTGGAGGGACCCGGTGAAGGGGCGTGGGGAGGGGGGCAGAACAGAGGGAGGTGGTATGATAGGAGACGGGGGAACAGATTTCCCAAATTTAGGATACATAGTTTAATTTTTTTTGAAATTATGGTAAAATACACATAAAATTTTACCATACTAACCATTTTAGGTGTAGAGCACAGTGGCATTAAGTACATCCCCACCACTCACCCACGGAACTCCTTATAACCTTGCAAAACCCAAGCTCTGTACCCACTAAGCAAGCCCTGTGCCAGGCAACCACCATTCTGCTTTCTGTCTCTGTGCCTTTGACTACTCTAGGGACCTCAGATAGTGAGATCACAAAGTATTTTTCTTTTTGTGACTGGCTTATTTCACTTAGCCTAACATCCTCCAGATTTACTCAAGTTGTACCTCGTGTTAGTCGATCTTAAAGAGGAAGGAAATTCTAATATCCCATTATATACACACACAACACTGTGTTTGCTGATGGACACCTGGTTGCCTCTACCTGTTGGCTCCTGGGAATGCATACTTTACATCTCCAAGAGGATGACTATTTCTCAGCATGCACGCATACATCCGGGCAGCCCCCTTCTTCCTTCTTTTTTAAAGTGATCCCCAAGTGCAGGAGGAAATGTGTCCACGTGATCCACATCCAGCAATGTAGAGCCCCTCTCCTCAGGGGCAACACTGAGTGGTAGAAGGGGCGTGGTCTGAGAACTGTATTTGGTGACTCCAAACTTGTACTCAAGACCTATTCAGAACTGCAACATTCTCTCGTAGGAGGGGCTTTTGATCATCAAGTCTCAAAAATTACTTCAAGGCAGCCTCCATCTTAGAAAAACCATGGCCAAGGCTTTCTTGCCTCTCAGGGGATTCCTATTTCTTCTCTTCCTTTTCTGTTTCTGTGTTGGAGTTGGGGGGTAGTGAGACTACAGTGCCATAGTCGAGACCACAGACTGGGGAGGGAGTGGAACACAAGTTCCCAGAATTCCCAGGTGGGATTCAGGAATTACCACACAGATAAAATACTGTGGATGATGTACAACTGGTAACATCAATTGGTAACGTGATTCTGATACATTATGGATAACAATAGTAGCCACTAACAGATTAAGTCTTAGCTCATGCAGTATCTCAGTGGATCCTTAAAATAAGCTTGTGAGACCGGCACAACAACCAGTTGAAAAGATGAAAACGGGGTTCAGAGAAGTTAAGTACTCTGCCCAAGGTCACATGGCTGAAAATTAGCACCGGCTGAATCTGAACAGAGGACTAGCTGATTCCCAAACCTGTGTCTTCGCTACCGTACACATGCCTCCTTTTTTATGAGATGGGCTGATTGTTTTAAATGAGAAAACATTTTCCAGGCTCAAAATGGCGAATTTATACAGTTTTGAAATACAGTATAGCCCCTGTAGGTTGGGGACTTACTTGAACACTTACCTTTTCAGGGTCATGTCCTGCCCTGAAAGAGGGGCCCCTTCTACAGGGGAGTTCTTCTTGCCACACACGTTGCCAAAGCTGTCATAGCCAAAGAGGAGTCTTCCCGTGGCTCCTGCCACCATCGAGTAGCCCATGATGAACAGCTGGTAAAATTCAAGTGGCACATAAGAGGTTGGCCAACAGGCTGAAAACATGGGCCCCTGCATCCCTCAAGATGTTGATATCAAGTGGAGCCAGGTAGACAATGAATCTCCCCAGCATGACTGTACTTCTCTCCTTCAGCAACAATGTCAACCATTCAAATCAGTCAGGAGGCTGTCACTCTCACCCTTGTTTTAACAGGTTAGGTAGGGAGAACATCCTAAAAGGCTGAACGGATCCTTGTCTGTGTTCTTACCTCCATGTCCTCTGTGAGGACCTCCATGTTCTTACCTCCATGTCCTCTCCATGAGTCTGTCATTTTTTCTTCTGGGCCTAACTTTACCAGGGCAACTCAAATTTTCTTCCCCCTGGAGGTTCTTGCTTTCTCTAAGTGCTCCCCCCCCCCCCCCCCCCGCCCGCTATGCCACATCTTTCCCCAAGCTTCCTTCTATCCCCTTCCCCCAACTCTCTCCCTTCTCTTCCCTTTCCTTTTCCTCCCCACCCCCCCCCCCCCCCCACCGCGCCCCACCAAGTTTCCTTCACTGGTCCTGCCTTCCCTCTTTTCCCCTCTTCCTTCTCCCCACCCCACCCATCCTCTCTCTCTTTTTTTCTTTTTTTGTCTTATATTTAGGGGACTCTGACCCTCAGGGACAGAGACAACACAGTTGATGTGTAGCAAGATACTGTTCATAACAAGTGAGAAAATGGTGTTTTGGAATAAGTGCTTAAAATATACAAAATAAAGAATCTCAGGAATTCTGGACAACAACCTCTTGCAACTATAGTCACTTTTTTCCCCAATATCATCATGAATATGGAATACTTGAAACTTTAGCTCAAACCACTGTCTCATTCATTATATGTAGTGATGGGGCCCTCCACTAAGATTGAGTGTGTACCTCCCCCTGTGATGTGATCTTAGTGTTGTAAGTTTCCCAATTTACAGTGCATTGAATAGCATTGAAAAACGAGTGCTGACATGATCGTTCTGGGAGTGAGGATACAGTACATCATTCGATAAAATGTAGTAATGATGCCCTATGTCCTAAAGGTAGACTGTCCCAAAGTCAAATATGTTTCAGATAGTCTGCATTTGTTACTAATTTAGAAATCAGGATAATAGTCTTGAAATGCCCAGTGTGTGCCAGAGACTGTGACCAGGGGACATAAATATGAACAAAACCAAGTCCCTGCCTTCAAGGAACTCAGCCCAGAAGATGGGCAGGTTCTCTGTCCCTCCCACACCCAGCACCTCCTCAGTCTCATGGTCTGATTCCAGGACGAGAGTATCACCTTTGCTGGGGGACAGCTGGCTCATCCTGTACTTAGAGGCTGTGGGGGTGGGAATACTCAGCCCCGGGCTGCAGCTTCTCCTCCCTCTCGGCTTGGAGCGTGGGAAGGTCCTGACTGGGTCTGGACTTGGAGGAAAGGGGTCCTGTGCCTCTGCCCGGCTCACCAGAGAGCTAATAGCAAAGCGGTATTTTCCACTTACCAGCATTCTTTATGTTAATATCTCCCTTGGGAAGCCTGTGGGAGGAGCGGACATTTTGTTTTTGTTGTATTTTAGGGCGGGAGGGATTTGGTGCACGCTGAGTCCTTGCCATATTTCTACTACTTTATACCTTTGAACTTTGTTCTAATTTCAAACGCACAATTACAATTCCGTATGACGGTGATACAGTAGGCGTGTCTACGAGGTATGGTGAGGCTGTCAAGGAGGTCACCGTCAACTGTGCCAGGGGAGATCCAGAAAATGGAGTCTTAAAAGGGGAATGGAGGCGGGCAGGTGGGGGAGGACGCTGGAGAGGTAAGTAGAGGCAGAGACAGTCCAGAATTTGAGACATTCTGTTCTGTGCGTCTTATGCAAATATAAACACAGGCAGGCTACTCTTTCTCTTGGCAGTAGACCATCTCTGCCTGTAATTCTAGCCTCTTACCCTAAACCTCCTTTGTCTTAACTCGGGGGGGCAGTACCATCAATAACCCCATTTAGCATGTTACCTCACTACTGCTCAAGATGTCACAAGATCAGAAAGCTAAACAGCAGAGGCAGAAAAGCCTCCTTGCCCTTTTTTAAGTATCTGTGGTTAAAAAAAAAAAAAAAAAAAAAAGTTGCAGAAGATACGAAAAGCCAGTCAGCTTGAAGGGCTCTCATTATTCAAATGCAATATAGGAAAGAGAATGCTGGCATATTGAAGCCTTCAAATTTATCCTGTAAATGACATGTAATTTGAAAACAGTTCCCAGCTCTGTGCCACCTCTCAGATGGCTCATAATTCTTCAGGCTGTGATGAGCCATCTACAAATCCTTTCCCTAGGAGGCTGTTGGGCTGAGAGTTTGGCAGCGATGTGCTAGGTCTGAACCGTGGAGGGGCTAGGGAAGATCACCCAGTAACATGGACAACCTGAGGCGGAAGCTGCCTGGTGCCTGAAGGACAGCTGCTCCCTGCACCGGAACCCCAGCAGGCCCAGAGAGGAACAGCAGCCGTCTGTGGGGAAGCTAAGAAGGATGCGGTGTATACACACATACTCTCTCCCGGCTCCTCCCGTAGGAGGGCTCCGAGAGCCATGAAAGGGACAACACACGACATTCAGTTACACCTTTAAGACCCAACCTTCCACTGTGCCTATAACCATGTCTGTGAGACACCGGTAGGTAAAGTCGACCAGTGAATAAATGCTTTTCCAAAGAAAGAGGAACAAACATGGTATTTTAGGGTCTATTCAAGTTGAAATCCTTGCCACAAAGGTAATTTACTATGGGGTAGCTATTATGCTGCTTTGTAAATTAATCATTAACCGCACAGCAAACAGTGTGCCTCAGTCTAGAATGGATGTTTTCATGAACATGATCTTTAAAGAAGCTGAGAAGGGCTCCTTCTGCTGTTACCCACAATAAGGTATCTAAAATAAGTATCAAAGCATCCAGATTTAGCTGCCAAGAAACCCTCCCAGGACTCATGTGGCACAGCCTGATGAGGTCTACCAGCAATCCTATGTACCTAGAAACTAGAATGGGGAAAAAATTCATCACCTAACTAGAGAGTTTCTATCAAAGGCTCATTTCCTTTGCTAAACACAACATACAGAGAGTGTGTGTGTGACGCTCAGCTGAGGTGAGAGTAATTTCTCTCTAGCATTTTCGCCCGAATGGCAAACAGTTCATGAACATTTTGTTTGGGGGGGGCTGTGATGGTAAAAGAACTTCCAGGCAGTGAGCTCAGATAATAAGGGATCACACGCTGGCCTATTAAGTAACAATCCTAAGAAGTGACTCTCATTTCCTAATGGAGTCTTTCATTAGACTGTGGCCTGCAGTAATAAGACAGCCTCTCCAAATTAGCCGGCCTAGGAGATTAAGAGACACCTGATAGAACTTCCCCAGGACCGATGCTTACTGTGTGGTAATGGCAGGTGTCTCTCATTGTAGCACAAACTTTAACCTGGTACCACCTGGATCCCTAGGCTTCCCCAGGGAAGGCACTAGGAATACGATTTACATGTGGGCACAGTTATTTCAGGAAACACACTGTGGTCTCTTCCCTACTAGACATCTATACTTACCAAACCAGTCCAAAAGAGAAAGAAGAGGAATAGCCATGTTGTATCTGTGCACTTCCTATAAATCTGAGGTCTCCACTCTCTTTTCCGGGGGGTTCTCTCTGCAGAAACCTTCCAGACCAAAAAAAAAAAAAAAAAAAAAAAAAAAAAAAAAAAAGGGGGGGGGTTGAGGAGTTGAGGAAAAGGGGATAAATAACCATATGGGTCATAACCTGGAAACTGAATCCAAATGTACTGAAGATTGCTCAAAGTAACTTTTCTTCCTTCCTTTCATTTTTTTTTAACGTGGCCTCCTGAAGCTTTCAACAGACTCTGAAACAACCTGCTCTGTGCAGAGCAGAAGTGAAGTCCCCAGTCGCTAACTCCTTACCTGGAGGTGCACCTGTAGGCTGCCCCAAGTTTGTGCTCTGCAGCCAGCCTCTCCCGCGCCTCCGCCTGAGCACACGAGTGGGGTCCTAGATCCTCCCCGCCACGTGTCCCCAGAACAAGGCGAGGGGCGGGCTGGGCTCTATCCCGGTGGATAGGGAAGGCGGAAGCTTCCGGACGGGCAGGTGCTAGGAGTGGCCCGAACCTTCCCCTGGGGCTCCCAGCCTTCCCGCGGGGCCTTTTTGAGCGCGGCGGTTACTCACCAGGTACTCGGCGCCGGGACACTGCATCCTGTGCTCCGGAGCCGGGCCGAAGACTGGGAGCCCACGAAGCGCCCCGCGGCAGAGGAGCCTGCGGCCAGAAGGCCCAGCAGCCGGAAGGGGCGCAGCGCCGCCCCGCGGCCGCCTCCGCGAGCCTCGAGCTTGGCCCTCGGCGTCACCGGAGCGGCTCCGGGCCCGCCCCGGTCAGTCACCTGTCAGCGGGAGGGCCGCCGCGTTCCCAGGCCCTCGGCGTCCACCACCCGCGCGGTGGTGGTTCCCGGGATGCCCATCTCGCCGACCGAAGCGCGGAGGCCCCGGCTCAGCCACGATCCTGCGCGCGTCCTAATTAGCGCCTCTGCGAAGAGCAAGAAGCAGAGTCTTAACAAATCCTTCCCGAGGGGTGGAGTACTGCGTTACGCCCAGCCGACAAGGAAGTAGCACTTACCTGTGCCGGATTCTGTTCTAGCGGCTCGACAAGCATTATGAAATCATCAACAAAGCAGAAATCATTGTTATCCCTGATCTGCAGTGAGGGAAACCGAGGCACGGGAAAGCAGCGATGGGACATGCTCAGTGAGACACAGCTGTAAGCTGTAGAACTAGGAGTTGAACCCAAGCCCTCGGGCAGGCGCTTTCAAGTGGTTTTCTGCAAACACTACGTGAGGGATGGGAAGAGCGAATATGAATCAGGAAAAAAAAAAAAAAAAAAAAACAACCCATGAATCTAAATCAGAGAAATATGAAGCATGAAAAATATAATAATTGGAATGACTGTTTATTGATGCTATTTATTAATAATAATGTGGGATAAATCTAGTAGAATCAATGCGGCTGAAGAGGAATTAGTGATTAGAAGAGCGGTTTCAGCAACTTCCCAGCGGAAGCAGGAAAGCATTAAAAAAAGGAAATAAGGCAGCTTATTTTAAAATTTCCTAAGGAGTATCAGGTATAGAGAACCAGGACAGGAAAAGGAATGTTACAAAAAAGGAGAGGAGGAAATATTTGAAGACCTAATGGAGCTAAATTCCAAGGTTAAAAGAAAGAAAGAAACCTCAGACTGCAAGGGTGCATCTCAAGCCGTATAGAAATATTTCAAATATTTTTATCGTTTGTTTTAGGAATTTCCTAAAAATCCATTTTTTGGAGCCATGGACCAACTGCCCAACTAGTTCTTGTCAGAATAACAGCTCTTCCTGTGACCCACAGATCAGTCAACAGAGTTATCTCACAACTGTACCCTTCAAGACTCACTTCAAACCCTCCCCTTCCCATGTCCATATCAACTATGACATGACCAAGTTGTCCAATCTAATCAGCCTGTCTGCACTGAAGGACGCATCTTAATCAGACCCTGAAAAACCTATAAATACCCCCATCCTTGAAACACATCAAATGTGTTTGTATTAATAAATTTATAATAATACTAAATAAAAATAAAGCCTCATTGGTTGCCTTTAGCAGTTTCTAGGGGTCAGGGGTGCCTGGCTGGCTCAGTCAGTTAAGTGTCCAACTCTTGATTTTGGCTTAGGTCATGATCTCACAGTTCATGGGTTCTAGTCCCGCGTTGGGCTCTGCACTGACAGTACGGAGCCTACTTGGGATTCTCTCTCTCCCTCTCCCTCTCTGCCCCTCTCCTGTTCGTGTGCTGTCTCTCTCTTAAAGTTTCTAGGGGTCAGACTCATTATTTTGAAAACTGGTTAAGGAAAGGGGAGGAATCAAGCACGTATCCCGCCTCTCCTATATGAACTGTGCTGTGGGGTAATCACGTAATTGACGGAGATTTCTCTTTATAGAAATATTCTGGCTTATATAAGTGCAGAAGGAATGACAGAATTTAGGATATCACAGTCTGCCCAACATGACAACAAAGGGACAACCAGACATTAGTCTTCTCCCAATGAAGAAAGAACACATTGCCCCCTGTGAGGTAGTCAACCAGAAAAATCTACACGAATCTACCAATTTATTTTTTATTTATTTTTTTAATGTTTTATTTATTTTTGACAGAGACAGAGACAGAGCATGAGCAGGGAAGGGGCAGAGAGAGAGGGAGACACAGAATCTGAAGCAGGCTCCAGGCTCCGAGCTGCCAGCACAGAGCCCGACGTGGGGCTCGAACTCACAGACGGCGAGATCATGACCTGAGCTGAAGTTGGACGCTCAACCGACTGAGCCACCCAGGCGCCCCTGACTACCAATTTATAAGAAGTATAGGGAACAGAGGGACAAGTCAAATGACACCACAGGATGCCATCAGCAAAACCGAGAATGGGAGAGTCTCAGACACAGGACCTTGTTTTAACATCAACAACAACAGTAGCAGCAGCAAAAAGATTTTAAGAAAAAAAAGGGGGGAAACCTAAAAATTAAAAGAGAGTTGGGAGGTATTTTAACAGAGAACAGAGGACATTGTTTAGATCCAGATTACACCAACTGGCAAAATAAAAGGAAAGACCTTCAGAGGACCATCTAGGGTATGCGAATCCTCACTGGATATTGGATAATTTGAAGCAATTTATATTAAGGAATTTGGGGATCTGATGATGTCATTGGGGTTAAATTTAAGGGAAGTTCTTACCATTTAGATTTACATCCTGAAACTTACACAAGATAGTAGGCTGTCTGAGATTTGCTTTAAAAACTCCGGGGCAAGGACCCCTGGATGGCTCAGTCAGTTAAGCATCCGACTTCGGCCCACGTCGTGATCTCACTGTTTGTGAATTCTATCCGCACACTGGGCTCTCAGCACAGAGCCTGTTTCGGACCCTCTGTTTCCCTCTTTCTGTCCCTCCCCCACCTCTCAAAAATAAATAAACATTTAAAAGTAAAGTTTTTTAAAAAAAAATCCAAGGCAAAGGGCAACGGGTGGAGGTGTGGAGGGAAACGAGATGGACCACCAACTGATAATTGCTGAAGTTGGGGAAGTATACATGAGGCTCATTAAATTGTTTTCTCTACTCTTGCGTGTTTGAACCTCTACACACACCCTTGCGCACACATACGGAGTAAACCACGGTGCCTGTCGCCTCCAGAGCCTCCACTTAGGCAGCTTCTGACACTTATCGTCTGCAGGCGCCTTTCCCCCTTCTTTACTCCCCCCGCCGACCCCCGCTCCACCTGACCCCATGCATTCCTCAAGAGGCAACAGCCCCTGCTTGGCCTTAGGGTGGTTGTGTCTTCAGAGCTGTTGGCTTCGCCAAGGTGCCACGCTCTCACGGTCTCCTCTCCAACCCCACCTGGGTCCCTGGTGCTCCTGTAGCGCTTTGGCCAGAACATTTTTGCCCCTTCTGCGGGAACCTCCCCATCCCCTTCCTCATATCACCTCTCCTGCCCACCTATCCCTGTTTGTCATGATTCTCACACTTGGCCTTCCAGATGTTCTCATCTGCACCTCTTCCCAAGTTTCTGGCACTTCCTTAACTTCTAGCAGCTTGCAATCTGGCCAGATGGAGATGCAATTAGAGCCACTCCAGTTGCCCACTTTGCTTTCAAGTGTGTGACCGTCATCCCTTTGGGTCGGGTCTCTTAGGTGCAGGCTACAGCGTGAGCTCAGCTTCAGCCTGGGTATCTTATTGCTTATCTTAGTATCTGTGCTTTGGGGCCAGCACCTGGGGAAGGCCAGACTTCCCACCCCTCACCTCCCTTTCCTCAGGCTTCCTCCCCTGCCTCACTAGCTCTGTGGCTGAGTTCCCAGCATGCTTTGAACTATAGCCTGACACACGATGGTGAAAATAGTGTGATATTGGATGTGATAAAGCTCCAGAGGAGGCAGGATTATGAACTCAGGCCTCAGGGTCCAGATCTTTTATCATCTTGCCTTTCCTGTCAGCCAGGAAGAGTCATCCCTCGGATTGGAAGCCAGAAAGGAGATGAAGGATCCAAGGGGTCTTGGGTTTGAACTTTGGTGTTTATAGTTGGTTCAGGAATGGCCCAAGATGCACTTGGACAGAATAGGGGGCTGCGAGGAACGATTTCGCTATGAACGGGGGTATGGTGGATAAGGGAGTCGAGCAAGGTGTGTGTGCAAAGGAGTCCCAGCCCTTTGGAGCTGGATTGAGGTAATTTCAGGGTGAGGAAGTTGGAGGCTCAGAAAAGTCTTCTTTTCTCCTTGAGATCTTTGGATCAGAAATCTGGTCTTTGGAACTCTGATTATTTTTAGCTTATCTTGATCCTACAATGACTGAGCATTTTGCTTTGTGCTAGGACTTGGGCCAACTCAAGGGGCACAGGCACCACATAGGAATATTTGCCCTTTCATGGAGCTCATGCTCACATGAGGGCTGGTGATAAGCCATGTGGTGGGGGGTTCTCTGCCCAGTGTAATGGTCCCGGAAGCCTTCGTGGGAAAGCATGTCTGAGCTGAGTGGTGAAGGGTGAATAAGACATGATGACGCACAGAAAGGTGAAGAGGGCATTCTAGGCCGAAGAAACAGCATGAACAAAGCCTGGATGCACGGAAGTGCCTGGAAAACCCCAAGCAACATAGAACTGCTGGAGGATGAACGTAAGCGAGGGAAGAAGGGAAAGGGAGAGGGTATGATGAGTCTGAGGGCAAAGAGTCCCCAGCCATTTAGGGCCAGCATGCCACATCAAGTTTCTGCTTGTGTTTCTGTGCTTATACCTTTCCCATTCACTCTCACGTTGTAGAACAGCTTTTGGAGATTGCTATTGGCCTGGTTGTGCCCAGAGGACTGGAAGGAGAGGGGCTTGTGTCCTCCTTGTACCTCAGAGGAGCTGGGAGCAGGAGAGACAGTTTGGGGGCTGGGCATGGTATGGGAGAACCCACGTGGTGAGAACCAAGTATGAAAACTCTCATGGGGAAGTGAGACATGGGGACAGGACAGCCATCAGGCTCTCTTCCTAAATGTGATCCTTGGAACTCTTCTTCCAGCCCCAAAGGACTTTCAGATGGGTTAAAAAGTTGTTGTTTTTTTACATTGGTTTAAATATGTTAAATTACATTATTTATGTTCATGTATTCTTTTGTATACATCACATATTGCATGGTAAAATTATATGTAACATACATGTGCCATATATGTAACATATCTAAGTTATAAGACATAATAACATGAACAGTCAAACCCACCACCCATTTTATGAACTAGAACATTTCCCAGGTGCCTGGATAGCTCATTTGGTTAAGTGTCCGAGTCTTGATTTTGACTCAGGTCATGGTATCACAGTTTGTGCCTTCAAGCCCTACATTGGGGTCTGTGCTGGCAGCACAGAGCCTGCTTGGGATTCTCTCTCTCCCTCTCTCTCTGTCCCTCCCCTGCTCACTAATGCTCTCTCCCTCTCCCTCAAAATAAATAAATAAATAAATAAATAAATAAATAAATAAATAAATAAACATTTTAAAAAAAGAAATGGAGGGTGCCTGGGTGGCTCAGTCAGTTAAACATCTGATTCTTGGTTTCAGCTCAGGTCATGATCCCCCAGTTGTGAGATCGAGCCCTGTGTCGGTCTGTGTGCTGGCAGCTTGGAGCCTGGTTCCTGCTTCGGATTCTGTATTTCCCTCTCTCTCTGACCTTTCCCTGCTCGCACTCGGTCTCTCTCTATCTCTCAAAAATAAATAAACATTAAAAATTTTTTTAAAAAAGGAATAGAACATTTCCATAATGTCCCTCCTCAAACACAACCCCTGTCAAACCTTCAATCTCAGACATAACTGCTGTTCTGAATTTTGTTTTTCAATCTCTTGGCTAAACATACTCATCTCACAGTATCTTAAACCTTACCTAACATAATTTAGTTTGCTTTTTAAGGGGATGTTATAAAAACTAGTGGTAAATGGTACACAGTTGTAAGAAACTTTTCTCACTCAACGTTGTGCTTTTCACGTTTGGTTTTAAATTTGAGGCTGGTCCTTCATAGACTTAACCAGACAATTTAAACACAGACTTAATTGACTATAAATATAGAAAAGCAGAACAATCAAACTTCTGAGTCTTCAAATGCTGAGATAAAAACACTTGCACTGGGGCGCCTGGGTGGCTCAGTCGGTTAAGCGTCCGACTTCAGCTTAGGTCACGATCTCACGTTCCGTGAGTTCGAGCCCCGCGACGGGCTCTGGGCTGACGGCTCAGAGCCTGGAGCCTGCTTCCGATTCTGTCTCCCTCTCTCTCTGCCCCTCCCCCGTTCATGCTCTGTCTCTGTCTCAAAAATAAATAAACGTTAAAAAAAATTAAAAAAAAAACACTTGCATTACTAGAGGTTGACTGCTTGGTCTAGTCTGTTTTCCTTTGTCCCACAATTTCCATTTAGTCAGCTTTCCATGTTATTTGTATATTAATCAGCTCTCTTACCTCCTTGGTTTCCACACTTGTGCAGGGTGAACACTGCCATAAATGAACTGAAGCCACTTGCTACTTTCCTTCACCAAATGTTTGTAGCCATCTCTAGGACACTTTGTGTCCACACCCATCTGCAGAAACAGTCTTCTTCTTCCTAGGTCTCTATATGAACGACCAGAGTTCTAACAGCAAAGCCATCAGAAAGCCTGTAGAATAATTCTTTGCTAGGACTGGCGACTGAACAGAAGGAAGTAGGACCCGGTCCCTTGTGTGTTCCTAGGGAGATTTGGCCTTGTGTTAGCATCCTAAGGCTGCTGTGACACATTACCACAACTCTGGTGGCCTAAAACAACAAATGTGTTTTCCCACAGTTCTGGAGGCTGCCAAGTCTGAAATCAACATGTTTGCAGGGCCACCCTCCCGCTAAAGACTCTAGAGAGGGAGACTCTTTCCTCTCAACTGGCCCAGAGTGCCCCTTGGCATTGCCCCAGTCTCCGCCACTGTCTCCACATGGCCGTATTCCCTGGGCCACCATGTATCTTCTCTTTTGTCTTTTATAAGGACACCCTTACCTTGGATTTAGAGCCTCCTCTAATCAATCTGGGATGACTTCCTCTTAATATCCTTACCTTACCTATCTTTATTCCAAATAAAGTCACATTCTGAGGTTCCAGTAGATGTAATCTTTTTTTTTTGGGGGGGGGGGTGGTGGCATTATTTTACCCATTACAGACCCGCAGATGCTACTTGAAGAAAATGTCTGGTGGTGAGATACATTAAAATTTTTTTTTTACATTTATTTATTTTTGAGAGACAGAGGGAGACAGAGGGGAGACAGTAGGGGAGGGGCATAGAGAGAGGGAGACACAGAATCCGAAGCAGGCTCCAGGCTTTGAGCTGTCAGCACAGAGCCCAACATGGGACTCAAACTCATGAATCAGGAGATCATGACCTGAGCCAAAGTTGGATGCTCAACTGACTGAGCCACCCAGGCGCCCCATGCGGTGAGATATATTTTAGAAATATACCCCTCTCACAGCATCACACTATTCATCAGTATATTATAGACTGACCCACGTTGTGGGGTGTGTGTGTGTGTGTGTGTGTGTGTGTTAACAACTATTAACACTGCTTTGAGAAGTGCTCTTAGGGACTGTATATTTTTGGAGGACATGGTCAATTTAACAGGTTGAAATATGCAGGGTCTTCGATACTGTGGGTGGAAGGAATGATTTCCAAGACACCTGAAAAGCCCTCCTCCCCATGCCTAGCTGACCTGGTCAGCACTACCTCAAACTTCTTAGACACAAAAGGCTTTTAATCCACTCTGAAGGAAAACAAAATACAAATGGCCTTGGGAGAGGGCATTTGAGTAATAACTCCCTACTAAGCTATGAACGACTAATGCCAGATTCCTTTCTTATTAAAAATGTTGATAGAGGGCAGGGGATACCTAGACGTCAAGGTCACCAGGGTTTCTGAAGATCGGGGGGTGGCATTCAAGGGCTGGACAGAAGCCCAGAAGTCAAATTTCAGTGTCTTTTAACTTTCTCAGCACCAGTGCTTTTTACTGCACCGTTTAATACTTCATGGCTGGAAGTGCTCGTCTGTTTAACCTGAACTGTAGGACTCCACTTGCATTTTGACACCAATAATCGATACATAAAGATATCATCTATTTTTCTTCTTGCCAAATATCTGATATAAATATCAGAATTTTAATAGATACAGGTATACACATCTAGAAGGCATCTAGAAGGATCTCCTTTTATTTTCTAATATTGTGTTATATTTGATTACCTGTGACTTTTTCTCTCTTCTCATTCAATAGGTGATCTGTCCATTTGGATTAAATGTATAGTGTTGTAAAAACAGGAAAAAAAATCTAACCACTAACACCAAAGTACTGTGTTTTAAAAATTCTTACATGCAGGGGCACCTGGGGGCTCAGTCGGTTAAACATCTGACTTCAGCTCAGGTCATGATCTCGCGGTTCGTGGGTTGGAGCCCCATGTCGGGCTCTGTGCTGACAGCTCAGAGCCTGGAGCCTGCTTCAGATTCTGTGTCTCCCTCTCTTTCTGCCCCTCCTCCACTCTTACTGTGTGTGTCTCTCTCAAAAAAAAAAAAAAAAAAAAAACATTAAAAAAATTTAAAAATTCTTATGCACCAAAACCTTTTAAGGGGCAAGTGTGCCTAATTCTCCTGAATTTTATCAATCCAGCAATCTTGTCTTTTTCTATTCTGGGAGGGGAAAGAGGAAAAGGAAAGGAGAGAGAAAATATGGGAGGGGGAGATGTGAAGAAAGGGCAATAAATCAAGAGTGTGGGAACCTTGTTACCAGCTGTAGGAAGTTAGGCAAACCTTCTATCTCTTTGGGCCTCTTCGTAAAATGGGGGAGGAGAGCCAGATTCTCCCATGTCTATTTCCAGCTCAGAAATGCTATGATTTAAAACTACATGGCACAGGTAGGGAGACCAAAAACCCAGAGTAAGTAAAAGGAAGCAAATGGCAGAGATGAATGAATATATGTGAAACAGAAGTGACACTACAGTAGAGATGATTAATGAAAAAAAAACAAAACAAAACCTTCTTCTTTGAAAAGACTGAAAAAATAAAAAAAAGGCAAGCTTCTATAAGACAGATCAATAACATAGGTTAGAGATAAAATATGCAAAATGTCCTGCATGTGACAAAGAGGTAGATATTAGGCACACAATGATCAACGATGTGATAGCACCTCTCTACTTTGATTTTATATTTCTCTCCCATAATCCTTACTTTTACTCTTCTTATATTTTATTTTTGCTTTCATTCTGTATCCCCATATCATATCTGATATTGGCACTTGCTCTGTTAGACCCCTGGCAGTTGTAAACCGCAGACCAGCGTTCTGACAAAGTCCTGGCATAGAGGGCTAATGTAGTTGCCACTTTCTTACAGCAGGTGGCACTGTAAGCCAGTGACTGGGTAGTCAAACCAGCCATAAATTCATAAATTGTAGTGTTCCCCCCCCCCATCGGTTCTAAGATCTCTTCCTTTTTTATGTTTGCATTTTTACGTTTCCAAAATTGTGAGGCTTCTTACACTCAGTATATACATATACTGTAGAATTTTATGCCCATTGAAAGCTGTTATTAAATTGATGTGGCTTCTTATCAAATCTTAACACTGTCTTAGAATGGGGGACATTTCAATATGTTATGAACCTTAGCACTGCCAGGAATGCATCAATTACCCATGGATAATATTCAAAATCACTGAATGCAAGGTCTTACCGAAGAAGGAAAAGTGATGCCCTTTTTAGTTGTCTGGGAATCACTGCACATTTGGGGTTGGACAGACTCTGGAGTTTGAAACCAGATTCTTACACTCAGCTGTGCGATCTAGAGTAAACTTGTTACCCTCTCTAAGCCTCAGTTTCCTCATCTTTAAAATGGTGAGAACAGGGACACCTGAGTGACTCAGTTGGTTAAAAGTCCGACTTCAGCTCAGGTCACGATCTCACAGTTTGTGAGTTTGAGCCCTGTACTGATATGTGTCAGTGCAGAGCCTGCTTGGGATTCTCTCCACCCCCCTCTCTGCTCCTCCCCGACTTGTTCTCTCTCTCTCTCTCTGTCTCAAAATAATACATAAACTAAAAAATAAAAATAAAACAATGGTGAGAAAAAATGGCTAATTTGGAAGATTATTATTGTATGCCTACCCTAGAACTTGGCTTACAACAGTTTCAATGAACTCCAGCTAGTGTAATATAATTTTTAAAAGCTTAGGTTAGCAACAGAATGTGAAACAAAAACCCAGAGTAAGTGGGTTTACAATTTACAATAGGGAGAGTGCACCTGTGCTATCCCGTTAATTTACAATAGGGAGAGTGCACCTGTGCTATTCACCCAGTTAGCTAATTGACTTGGGGCTGTGGATCCTGGGCCCTCGTTTGGTGCGCAGACCATATGGCACTGCTTTACGGTCCAACAGTTTGGTTCCTGGAGCAAAATCTCCTGAGGTGTTTGTTCAACAGGTACATTTCCCAGACCCACCCAGACCTGCTAAGTCAAAATCTCTGGAGGTGGGGCACAAAATGTGTCTTCAAAACAAGTTCTCCACATTGTTTGTATGGATTGTTTGGCAACTCTAACAGGCTAGCGTTGGGATCATATTCACTTAGCTGAATTTCTGTAGTACTGGATTGAATGATATTATGATTTTTAATTTGCTTATTGGGCAGTGGAAAAACAGAGCTACAGGACTGGTCTGGTTCCTGCTGCCCTTTCTGCTTCCCCACGTGCTGCTCATCTGCCATGGGTCAGCTGCGGGTGCAGTGGTTTCTACTACCTTTGTGAATGCGTCTTGAACTTGCAAAATGAGTAAGTTCTGGAGATCTCGTGCACAGCATAGAGATTATCATCGACAATGCTGTATTTATATTTCAAAGTTGCTAGGAGACACCATCTTAAATGTTCTCAGCACAAAAAAGAAATGAGGGTACCTGGGTGGCTCAGTCGGTTAAGCATCCAACTCTTGATTTCGGCTCAGGTCATGATGTCACAGTCATGGGATCGAGCCCCACATTGGGCTCCATGCTGAGCATGGAGCCTGCTTAAGATTCTCTCTCCTTCTCTCTCTCTGCCCCTCTTGCCTGCTCACGCTCTCTCTTTTTCTCTCAAAAGAAATGGATGAACGTTAAAAAAAAAAGGAATGGTAATTCCGTGATGTAATGGAGGTGTTAGCCAACCCTACGGTGATGATGTTGCAATATACAAATATATCATATCAACACACGGTACACCTTAAACTTACACAATGCTGTATGTCAATTATATCTCAATTAAAAAAGTAAAAAAGATGAATGGGTCTGATATGACAACAACACCAATGACATAGTCAGAAAATGAGAATTCTAAGTTGGTGAGAGTTCTAGATAACTGACATCTAACTTTTTAGATGTCTCCACTATTTTGAGAATTTTGATGAAAATCATTTATTCAACAAATACTTGTTGATGGCTTCCTAGATCCCGGGCTCAAACTGTTTCTCAGCCTGCAGAACACAAGGACTAGAGCACGTGGAATTGGGCAAGGGGAGAGCCAGCTGGACCAGCTCCCCCCACACAGCAAGGTTTCTGGGAAGAAGGCCTCCCAGAACCATCCAATCCTCTCTGTCGTGACTTGTGTCCAGACATGTGTTCTTTTAGCTGCCGGTCAAATAATTGTTGGTTGGACTGTCAAGGCTCCAGTAATATTTACGCTGCCCCTCAAAATATCAAGTTGCCTGCTGAACTTAACTTTATTCCTCCGCAAATAGTTGCCTTGAGGGCAACTTAAAGTACCAGAATCTACAATCTGAATCTTGAATCTACAATCTGTGTCTATACACACAGGCGCGTGCACACACATACACAAATGTGTCTATTTGGTGGCAGGTCGAGCACACTATCACTTCTGCACACTTGGTCTACTGTACCAAGGTCTGTACCAGGTCAAAGTTGTTTTCTAGGACACAAGTTAAATGATAGGAGACAAGGCCACAGTGGAATAAGTCACACGCAGTGCTGAACTTCAGCTCAGGATGGAACACTAGAGGGCTCCATGGCGGAGAGCATTTACAGATGTGAGTTAATACTCATGGCCGGAAGACTCAGCTGTCATTATCACAGAGCTTACAACTGCACTCAGAGCATGGGAAAACACAGATCGCTGTTTCCCGTAAGGGCTGGCAGATCTATCTACTTTTATAATGTACTATTTCAGAGACAAATGGTATTATAATGACACAGAATAGTGTGGTGGCTTCAAATGGGGGGGTATGTGTGCCTTATCTTTCTCAGTGACAACAGATCACTATTAGGAACAGAAAGTGTTGTACTGTGTGACCATTTTGAGAATTATCGTGAACAGCTTATGTGCAATGGCGGTGGGCAGGCCCATTTGCCCAGCCCTCCTTGTGTCTGATACCTCTGTCCCCCTCCTGGCTCTGCTTCCTGGGCCAGAATCCACTTGTTACTGTGTGTGCCTCTTGCTCCTCGAGTCACTTCGTCTCTGATGTCTTTTTCTATCTTATTTGGCAAGACACCTTTTTTTTTTAAATTGACATATAACATTATATTCAGGTGTACAACCTAATGATTCAGTGTTTGTACATATTGCAAAATGATCACCACACTAAGTCTAGTTAATGTCCAATACTACTCAGAGTTACAGAACTATTTTCTTGTGATGAGAACTTCTAAGATCTATTCTCTTAAGCAACTTTCAAATATGCAATATGGTATTATTAACTGTAGTCATCATGCTGTACGTTATATCCCCAGGACTTACTTCTTTTATAGCTGGAAGTTTGTACCTTTTGATTCTCTCCACCCATTTCACCCCCACCTCTGGCAACCACTAGTCTGTTCTCCACATCAATGAGCTTTTTTTGTTTGTTTGTTTTTAAGTTTTCATATACAGTAGTCTCCCTTATCCACAGTTGTGTTTTCTTATTTTGGCTCACCTCTAATAAAGGTAACTCCGTGTAGCCCCGAATGAAGTACAGCATAAAAATTAAGGGCTTGAATATCTACTTGAATATCTTGAATATCTGTCCCATACTGGTTTTGTGGAATTGGACAAGTTATTAACTTTTCAGGTCTCGGTTTTGTTATCTGTAAAATGGGCATGACAATGCCTACTTCTTTTCTGCGGGAGTTAAATGAGATTAGATGTGCTAGTCTTAATGCTTGGTGCACAATAAGTATTCAACAAATGCTAGCTGTTACTTATTTTTCGTGTTCAGCCTAACTTTCCCACTTTAAAAATGTTTGTTTAGCTGTACTTGCTTTTGTAAGCAGCTTCAGATTTCTTTGGGGAACAAGGCCGCATATAAATGAATAATCCATATCGCCAGTGCCTCTTTAAAGAGTTGTATCAATGTATGATAGCAACTTCAACGTAGGACATGAAGTAGAAAACAAGATAAGTTGTAATATGTAATATGACAGCATCTATCCTAAGACATACACTGCTCATTACTTTTGACACAGTAATTTCCTTTTGGACTCTACACTTGATAAAAAGCTGAAACAATTTTACCTATGTGAAAAGCTCGTTCACCAAAATTTTCCCATAGTTCTATTTATATTAGCCAAAACTTAAAAACAATCTGAATGCCTTTTAAAAGAGAAGTGGCTAAATTATTCATCCAAGAAAACTTTATTCAGTCATTAAAATAATGTTTTGGAAATTTATATGACAGAATGGCAAAGGCTCATGATGTAATGCCAAGAGGAAAGAACAATGGACTTAATTGTGTCTGTAACATGACTACAGCAGCCTGTGATAGTCTGTAAAGACAGAGCCTGGACGGAAATACACCAGCATGTTAATGGGTTTTAAACAGAGAAACAATGGGTGAATTTCAAATCTCTTTCTCCACGTGCTTCTGTAATTCCCAGCTTTCTTTAATAATGAATTCCCCACCCACATACAATGCCATTTAAGGACTCTGTTCATAACTCATGGGTAAACAGAGGACAGCTCAGTTTGAACTGTTTTCTTTGGATAGGATGTCATCATTATTATGAGACATTCAATTGCCTAAGCTATGATATCGGGACAGGGAATAGCTTGGGGGCCTGTGTAATGGGGCAAATTAATATAGATTTCTGTCAGCATCCTTGCTTGGACTGATAACGTGAGGGAAAACAGGACACCTTTAGAGAAGGGGATGGGGAAGCAGAGTCTTTGTACCAGTCACGGAAGTTACAGAAATTCCAAAATCAGGGAAACGGAATTCCAGAGCAGAATTCGTTGCCTGATAGGGGGAAAAAATTCCCTCAAACCTTATCTCTTTAAAGTAGCAAGTAAAATCCAATTAAAATGTGTTTTACTGCTATTCCTGTTTTAATATTATTTATTTTTTAGCCTAAAGTCATTAAAGACATTTTAGAACTCAAAGATAGAGTTATATACTTTAATTTTATGCTGTGTATTGACTTTTTGGATTATAAATTTTAAATATACAAAATGTATAAATTAATGAGAGCAATTCATCAGTAAACCCAGCACCCAGAGAATGACCACTGTTAGTTAGACTTTATAGTGGGAAATTTCTCATTCTCTCTCTGGGGTAGATACAGCTAGCATTCCTTGAGCGATTACTAAGTGCTAGGCACTGCTTGGAGAATTTTACATGTGATAAGGAAATTTATTCTCACAGCACCCATTCAAAGTAGACACACAAATTATCCCCATCGCATTGGTGAAATTCAGCTTCTTGTTTAAGACCAGGCAGCCGGGGGATGGCAGAGCCAGGTCGTGAGACCTAACTCCCTGGGCTCCAAGTCTATGCACTTAACCTTTCTCTCCATAGCTTCAATACACATATAAAGACACCAAAGTGGGATCATACTGCATCTACTGTATTATAACCTGTTTTTTCTTTTTAACGTACCTGAATATCATTCCAAGTCAATGGAGATCAATCAACTTCAGTGCTCTTAATGACTGCATTGTATTTTATTGCATGGTATCTCATAATGTATTTAACCATAATCCACATAGCTGGACATTTAAAAATTCTATCATAAACAGCAATGGAATGCACCTCCCTTACACAAAAATGTGCATTAGGGGGGTTATTTCGTTAGGATAAATTCCTAGATGAGAAACGTTTGGGTCACAGTGGACATTTTCAAGGCTCTAAACGCTTGTTGCTAAAGGGCTCTCAGGAAAAGTTGTGCACATGTACAACCTCCCAGCGCTGCAGGATGGTATGTTTTTCCTCTACATTCTAGAGTGTTTTTCAAACTTGTGCAGCTTGACTTACTGTAAGAAATACATTTTACATAGTGATTTGGTGTATACACATTAAACAAAGTTTACTATTTTCCTGACTAGATAGAATTAACTTTTTCTCTCCTCTCCCCTCCCTCTCCTTTTCAAAACTTTCTTAAATACTAGACATGGGGTGCTTGGGTGGCTTAGTCGTTAAACATCTGACTTTGGCTCAGGTCATGATCTCACAGTTCCTGAGTTCAAGTCCTGCTTTGAGCTTGAGCCCCACTTCGGGTGAGCCCTGCTTCTCTTTCTGTCTCTCCCTCTCTCTCTGCCCTTCCTGGGATTCTCTCTCTCTCTCTCTCTTCCCTGCCCCTCACTCACTTGTGCCCTCCCTCTCTCTTAAAAAAAAAAAAAAAAAAGCCAGATATGGTCCACTAAGTTAATTACATGAGCCACCAATGGGTGGTAACTCACAGTTTGAACAAACACTATGTCAATGCTTCAATATTAGTATTCTTTTTAGTTTTTGCCTATGTGAAAATCTGAGATAGTGACAAGTTATTGTTTCTTTCTTAATTTTTTAAGTTACTAGAGAGGTTGAATATTTTGGAAAATCATATTTTTGGAAAGAGTAAAATATAGTTCATTGTTTCTCAGCTTCCACTGAACATGAGAATTTTAAAAATTCCTATGATTTTTTAAAAAAGCTTTTTAATGTTTATTTTTGAGAGAGAGAGACAGACAGACAGAGCATGAGCGGGGGAGGGGCAGAGAGCGAGGGAGACACAGAATCCAAAGCAGGGTCCAGGCTCTGAACTGTCAGCACAGAGCCCAACGAGGGCTCAAACTTATGAAATGCGAGTTCATGACCTGAGCCGAAGTCGGATCCTTAACCGACTGAGCCACCACCAGGTGCCCCCCAAAATTCCTATCTTTTAATTAATTGCTGGACCAAGTAATTTCTAGAGATTGGCCTCAGGTATCCAAATTTGTGACCAAGGCTGAGAACAAATGTTATAATGCCATAATCCACATTAATGAGTTAATTTATGAGAGATTTATGTGATGGTATTATTAGTGACATGCCTAGATTGTTACTTTGGAAAACTGCTTTGGTTTGATGTCCCTTTCAACTTGATACCTATTTTAAAATTGTTTTGGCACACATTTAAACAAAGCAATGTGATTAGCTTTCTAAACAGTTTGGTTAAGTGTAACCGTTCTCGCTAATAAGCACGGGTCACTTTTGAGGGTCACTATTTAAATTTAAGACCTCTAATATTTTTTGCAAGCCTACTGTGTGAAAAGCACAGTGCCAGACTTGTTGGGTTAGACGATGAGCCAGCAGCTCACTATGTAATAGGTACTCCATGCTGTGCATGCAAGTAACTATGACACTGTTAAGAAAGTGATAGTTTCATAATCATGGGAATTTAGAAATAAGATAATTAAAAATTGTGTCTCCAATATCCTCATAATATAGCCAATTTATGACCATTTCTATTTTTTATACCAAGAAGTAATAAGAAAATTCAAAAACTGTATTTGAATAGTTCTGTTTGTCCGTTAAACACTACATATTTTTAAAATATCATAGTCGTCTGAAGGTATGACTTAATTCCCTCTTAAGTATGAAGTTAAAGAAGGGTCCCAAGATTGGCTTATGAACTGTCAGCTGCACAAATCACAGTTATGCTTATTTGAGTGTGATTTAGTGGTGAATTATAGCAAGGAAACTCAAGGGAGATAATGTAGATTCTCATGAATAAAACCACATTATGGGAGAACCAATGTGTTTAATAGGTCAGAGTCCCATCTGATAGAGAATTCCAATTGCCTACTAGGCAGTCCACCTAGATTGTCCCCTAGAACCCCAAATTTAATGTGTCTCCCCAGCAGAGGTCTTAGCTCCTTCCCACCTCTCCCTCGAGCCATTTTCCCTCCTCTCATTGTGGCACAGTGGACAGTTGTGTGCTTTGCAGTAAGACAGAGGCTACTTTACATCTCTGATGCTGTCTCCTCAGATAGGAAAATACACCACTTGCTGGCTGGCCCAAACCAGTCTAGGGGATTGTGGGTGGTCTGAGGGCCTGAACACTGGCTGGAGGTGCTGACCGTGTGATCCCAGCTCTGAAATCTCAAGAAGGCCAGCCTGGGACAACCTCTTCCTCCCTCCCTTTTCCTGTTTTTGTTTCTCTGTTGCACATGGAAAGGACCTCAGGAGAGGAGTGGCACTCATAGGAAGCTCTCTGAAGGCCACTAGGACCGGCGCCTTGTCCCAAGACTGTTTTGGAGAAGCGAAGACAGGAGAGTGGTAAATCTACAGAAGGTGCCCTCCTCCCCGGGGCGGGGGGTGGGGTGGGGAATGGCACAAGTGAGATATGCAACTGGATTCCAAAGGTGTTCCAGAAATTGGCGAATGGCAGGTGGCTAAGAGGAGCTGGGGATTGAAGTCAAAGGGAGTCATTCATGCCCTCTCATGGCATCTGTCTTTAATCTATTTGGCCACACTTGGCAATCCTCAAGTCTCCAAGTTCCTCTACTACTGCTCCCTGAGAAGCGTGCTGGAGGAGAATAAGCTTTGTCTTTGAGCAAGTTACATAACTTTTCTGTGCCTCAGTTAATTCATCTATGAAAACCGGACAAATGACAGCCTGTTAGAGGGGAGCAGCTCTGATGGCCAGGGTCAGGCCCCTGTATACTCCCAGCTGGGCAAGTGCCCAAGATCTCAGATGATCAACGGGGCTGGGGTGCAGTGGTTGGGCTGTGAGCTTATTAGGACCCTGCCATCTTCTCCCTCCGTGCAAAATGTCCACCCTCCGGAGAAGCACAGCCCTTGGCAGAGATGTAGCAGAACCGTTGTGGATGCAGTCAGACGATGAATCGGCTGTTCAGTTGTTACTTGCTGTTCATCTACTTGGAGAGAGGAGATTGCCAGACACCAAGGGGAAGAACAAAGTCCCACAATCTTAGGGGCTCAGATTATTGGAGTATGGATTTTCCTCTTGTGGCCATGCTTACCAGAGGTCAATAATCAAGTCATCAAACCCAGACATAGGGCTTTTAGAACTGAAAAATGGAAAACAAGGGAGAGCTACATCCTGTTGGGTCACATCCTGTTCACGAAGGCAGGAAGTGGAGCACCAGACCAAGATGGTTAGAAAAACATGACGCTTACGAAGCATTTGCACGCTATGTGTGTATGTATGTTTTGGTACACAATTTTTTTAAGATGCTATGAATCAAAACTCACATATCATGCTTTTTGGAAGTCCTCAAGCTTCTTGTGAAATAAAACTGGCCAAAAGCCACCTCTTTATTATATGACTGTGTTCCATCTATAATCATACCAATCTAAGAAAGAGAAAAATATCCTATTTGCCGCCAGAAAACTCGTCCAGGAATCAGGGTGCAATGCTAGGAACTTCTCAGTGGCAGTCTTAGCGAGTATAAGATTGTGGACATTGCCCAGAAATAGGAGCTCTGTGGTCTCTCTCGAAGGGGAAGAAGGATTGTCCCAGTGTGGGCAATCTGTAGTGCTCCTTCCCGGAGGCACCAGGCTCCTGGGGAATTGCTGACACACAGCGTCCCCTGCTCGAAGCACAGCTTGGCTTTCCTTCAGACAGCTGCCTCAGCTGACAAACGGGCTTCTTGACTCGGGAATGCAGACGTTCTGTCTGCTCCTTTCTCTACACCTTCACTGCTCTCACTCACCTTCTGTTTCTTCTCTCCCCTTCTTTTGCATGTGTTTCATGATGAGACGATGGCTGCTCAATGGTTCCATGCTGCTTTGCATGAGGGTGGGATTAAGGACAAAGCCACGACCATCTTTCAGGTTTGATGTTGATTGTTAGGATCCTTCAGGAGGCGATTTGAAAGGTTCACTCCAGCTCTGGACTATCTAGTCACTCGGGAGTGTAGTGCTTCTACATCAAGACAAGTATTCAAGATGGTGGTGCTAAAACTTTTGGATTGCTGGTCCCTAGAATCTGCCTTTAAGGTTTAAAAACCAGGCACTTTGCAACTAGTTGCCAGTGGTTTTTTGACTTTCTTCCTGAATTTCTTTAGACTATGGCAAGTAAGTGTGCTAGGAATGGGCCTTAGTTACTAGAAAATTAGCTCTTGGGTATATCCATGCATCATGGAACTTGATGGAAGGGAACCTTCCAGGTAGGTAGGCCTGCTTCTTCACTACTGGTTTCAGGCTTTAGTATTTAGAGAAAGATAAAGAAAGAAAGAAAGAAAGAAAGAAAGAAAGAAAGAAAGAAAAAAGAATGGTATTGATTGTGTTAGGATCTATGCATTCATAGTGTAGTTTTTATTGTGAAGATTTCAAATAATGGAAATCCAGCAGAAATATTGCATGTAATTTTCTCCTAAAATAATGTTTTTATTTGTCGATGTGCTCTTCTAGTTCTTATGATGTGTATTTTAAACCTATTTACAGTATCATCATAAGTATTTTATATTTTCACCTATGTTCGTGCATAAGAGATTTTTTTTTTTAAATGACAGTTAGACCCATTTCTGTTGCTTATGGGCAGAGCAGCTGAATGTCCACAGTAAGTTGTGGGTTTCCTTTCTGGCTCTGCCCATGGGTCTCCAGCATTTCAGTACGTCAGTCTGTGAAAAGTAGGAGCTTATGACTAGTTGCCTTACAAATTCACTGGACAGAAAAGTAAGTGGTGCATGATTTCAGAATGACCATGATGGAAAAATGTGGTCTCCAATGCCATGATACTGAAAGGACCTTGATATCTGGGAAGGTCACCAGGCAAACTCCCCTCTTTTTTCCTTGTCCTTTTACCTCTTAGTTTTCTTTTCTCTGCTCACTCTTCCCAACCGTTCCTTCCTCCAAAATCCTGCCTAAGTCTAAGAGCAAGGATTCTACTTGCTCATCGCTGTGGTGCCTGCTTTGTGATAGGCAATGTGCTAACGTCTTTCCTCCCGCCTCATTTACTCCTGCTCCTAGATGAGGCGGTTTCTGTGATGCCCACTTTGCAGATGAGGAAACTGAGCTGGTGGTGATGGAGTATGTTGCTCGAAATCAGTTTGTAAGTGACTGGAGCTCCTGTGCCCACACAGATCTTTGTAATGACATCTTTTTAATTATAGATCACATGCTTTCCCAACCCTACCTTTTAACGCAGAGCCTGGTTCAGAAGATAGAAAGAGAAGATGTGTTTTAGCATCGGCTGCCTATTTCTATCGAATGATATGATCTCTATTTTCTTTCGTTTTTGTTGTTTGAATTTACTGTCACTGCCTTCTACAAGGTGGGGACGGTCATTAGCAGACATAATTGTCTAGAGAATATGGTTTTATGTAATAGGAAAAGATATTTCAGAAATGTAAACTGGAGCAAAAGAAAAACAGTGTGTTTCCGTATATCTCGTTTCCTTTTTTTCCCTTCTTTTGTAAACTATTTGGCTGTCTCCGTTTAGAATATATTATTAACTGCCTGGAGGACAAAAATAGCTTCTTTTGTAGTTTTAGCTCATCCAGAACCAACATATTGTGCTTTTTCATGGAAAGATCCGTTTTTAGAAAGAATGCAAGGTACCCCCAGGCCCATGAGTAATGACTGTTTGGCAAGATGATTCTTATGCCAGATAATCGCTCTAAAGTCCTTCTTTGGAAGGGTTACGAATTTTTTTTTTTTTTTTTAATTCGTGTGTATTATTTGTGATATGTTGAAACCTCAGTTAATAAAAAACCCCCCAAAGGATATATATATATAGGGCTTTGGGAATTCCTTTTACTTCCTGTAAATGACTCACAATTTAAGCGTACTAAGTTGGATAGAGGAAGTATCTGTCTATCGCTGTCTCACAAAAATATAAACTATAAACCAGGAACAGAAACTGCAGACCTCTGCAAGATCCTCCTCCCTTCCTCAAGCAGAACTGTGGATAGCATTTGAAGTCTTCAAAATGACTTGATGGGCCATGAATGGGATGATCCTGGGAAGAGAGAAGGAACCATTTTCTTGCTTGTGCTTAAATTCATGACATGTACCTTTGCTTTTTGGTATGATTCTCCCCAGGTTCAGAAGTCCTGTCATCTACCTCAAACACAGCCAGAACTGATTCCCTACTCTGTGTGAAGGATCCAAGGGTCTAACCAAACGTGAAGAAATGGCTGGAATATGGAATTCCTAACTTTGAGAGTAATGGTTTTGTAGAATTACATAGATGAACACCAGGGAAAATATACAGATGATCACTGAGTTAGATGAGTGGTCTCCTTCACCTCTGAGATTACATCATTCTGTGACTTTTTATGCTGCTAGGTCTGTTGAGTTTTTTCTGGGAGACCATTTTCAGCCACCTGGACTCTCAGAGTTGTTTGGTCAAAATAATGTTCTGAATGAAAGCTAGTTACAGACATTCTCCTTCTCTGGGGCAGCATGCTGGTGGTAGCTGGGAAGAAACGGTGATCTCTAAAGAAAAGCAAATTTAAAGATGTGACCATTATTATTTCCACTGGAGAAATAACCATTATCTTGACATAAAAGTTACATTTCCCTTAAAGCCCACCATTTGGAAATTGAGCCATGGTTTTCTGCTACTAGATTTGGGTATCTCGTCCGAGAATTGTACTTTGCTCTGCATGTGTATTTTGTGTATTTTGCTGCACTAACTGGTAGGCATATAGTTTGGTTCAAATTTCATACAGCTGTATTATTTGGAGTGATAATTCCATCAGCCATTCAATTAAGTTGAAATTTATAGGTTTAGAAAGAGCATAAACACGATTTGAATTTTGTTTTGTGAAAATTTTAAAAGCCTTTTAAGCCACTCTTGGAACTTTCCAAGTATGGAAGATTTGCAAAATGTGGCCAAAGAGGCCAATTAAGTTTATCCAGGGTTTCCAAGATCCCAGAACTCAGATCATGGATGGCACTGGATCTGGAAGGCTTCCCGAACAGGCCCCAGATAGTGGCTTCATGAGGAACTTCATTCCTTCTCTATTTTAATGGGAGTAAGACTTAATACAATAAGAAATTTAAATTTTCCAGAAGGTCTTCTCAGTCTTTGAAATGCGGTCCTCTTGGCTCCAAGTAATCCTTGCTATAGATTGGGAAGAAAGACGGGACGTTAAGGGGATGGTATCGTACCTGGGCCTTGTGATTACTGCGTACTCTTTGTTTTGACTGAGCCGTTCCCAAGTGGAATAATTGCAAAGCAGCAGATATCTGGAAGGAGACGGCATCAAAGGCATGTGACTGCAGCTTTTTTAATTTCAAAATAAATTACAGAATGATGAGGGCAAATTGCCCACTTTTGTCCAAACAGATTCTTATAGTAAAAAGGATGATTTCTGTTTGGGGAAAATTATAACTGATGAAATAGGAATGAATTTATATCTACAAATTCAAGTGTGTAAGAATTAGTCCAGTTCTCAAAAACAGTGGCATTAAGGGACAGCTTTTATACCATTCAACTCATCCGTTGCAACTGCGTAGTTGGCTGACTTTTAGTAAATTTATGTAGCCTTGCCACATGGAGCAATTCTTGGAGCACTTCTGTCTCCCCCCAAAAGTTCCTTTTTGCCTGCTTAGAGTCAATCCAGGCTCCTACCCTCAGCTCCAGGCAACTGCTGATCTAATTCCTGTTTCCATAGTTTTGCCTTTGCTAGGAATTTCATGTAAACAGAATTGGGCAACATGTAGTCTTCTGCGTCCGGTGTCTTGCCCTCACGTGGCGTTTTGAGTCTCATCCGTGTTGCTGCATGTATCAGTAGTCGCTCCTTCCACTGCTGAGCGGGGCACCAGTGTAGGGACAAACCACAGCAGATTTATTCATTCACTAGTTGATGAACATTTAGATTGTTTCCAGTTTGTGGTTATTATCAACCAGGTTGTTATGAGTACCTGCTTACAAGTTTTTCTGTGGACATAGGTTTTCATTGCTCACAGATAGATACTTAGTACAATTCCTGAGTCAAGTGGTAAGGGTATGTTTAACCTTTTGAGAAACTGAAAACGTTTTCCAAAGTTGCTCTGCCGTTTTATTTTTTCGCCAACACCGTATGAGTTGGTGTGGTCAGTCTTCTTTATTATAGTCATTCTAGGGGTTAAGTATTTTATTGAAGTATTAGTTTGCATTTCCCTAATGACTCCCAGTGTTGAGATCTTTTCATGTGCGTATCACCCACGTGGGTATCTTTTTTGGGAAAGTATATATTTGAATTTTTTGCCCATTTTTTAATTGGTTGTTTGTCTCATTGAATTCTAGGAGTTCTTGATTAGTTTCACATACAAGGCTTTTATCAGGTGCAGGATTTGCAAGACTTGTCTCCCAATTTGTGACTTGCCTTTTAGATAAAAAAACTTTTTTTTTCCTTGAGTATAGTTGACATAGAGTGTTACATTAGTTTTAGGTGTGCAACACAGTGATTCAGCTTTTCTATATGTGACGCTATGCTCACCACAAGTGTAGCCACCATCTGTCTTTTCATTTTCTTCATGGTATCTTTTAAGAATAAAACCTTGCTGAAGCCCAATTTAGCATTTTTTTCCCTTTTATAGATCTTGCTTTTGTTTGATTAGCTCTAGCTAGTGTTTGCCCAACCCTAGGTTACAAGGATATTCTTCTAGAAGTTTGCATAGGTTTAGAATTTACATCTTGGTCTATGAGCTAGTTAAAACCATGCACGGTGTGTACAGTCGGGGGGTGAAGGTCTAAGTTCGTTTTCCGGTTTGTTTCATTTTGGTTTTGCATGTGGATATCCAATTGTTTCAGGAGCATTTGTTGAAAAGCTATCCTTTTCCTTATTGAATTGCCTTGGTATCTTTGTAAAAATTCATTTACCCTAAATACAAGGGTTTACTTCTGTTCTCTCTATTCTGTTTCATTGGTCTATATGTTGCTCCTTACCCCAATAGCACACTGTCTCCATTACTGTAGCCTTATAGTAAGTCCTTTAATGTCGCTCTTGTTCAGTTTTTTTCTTTTTCTTCATTATCTTAAGTCTCTTGGATTTTCATATACATTTTAGAAATTGCTTGTTAATTTCTACAAAACAGGATCTTTTATCTTGTGATTTTGCCACACTTACTTATTAGGTCTAATTTTTTTTTCTTGTAGATTTTGTAAAACTTTCTGTCTACAGGATTATGTCATCTGAACATAAAGACAATTTTGCTTCTTCCTTTTCAGTATGTATGCCTTTAATTTCTTTCCATTGCCTTATTGTCCTGCTTAGAACCTACAGCATAATGTTGAATAGAAATGGTAGGACGGACATCCTTGCCTTATTCCCAATCTTAGGGGGGAAGCATGCAGGCTTTACCATTAATTATGTGGTTAGCTGTAGGTTTTCCCATAGATGCCCCTTATCAGGTGGAGAAAGCTCACTTCTGTTCCTAGCTTGTTGAGTTTTTTAAAAATCATAAATATTAGATTTTGCCAAATGTTTTTCTGTATTTGTGGAGATGAGTCTATGGACTTGTCTTTTATTCTTTTGTTAAGGTATACTACATTTACTGATTTTTGGATATTAAGCCGATCTTGTATTTCTGGGATGAATTTCATTTGGTCCTGGTGATTTTGTTGTTGTTACTGCTAGATTTGGTTTGCTATTGTTTTAAATATTTATTTATTTAGTTTGAGGGGGAGGAGGGGCAGAGACAGAGAGAAAGGGAGAGGGAGAGGGAGAGGGAGAGAGAGAGAGAGAGAGAGAGAGAGAGGAAGGGAGGGAGAGGGAGAGAATCTTAAGCAGGCTCCATGTTCAGCACAGAGTCTGATGAGGGGCTCAATTTCACCACTGCAAGATCACGCCTTGAGCCGATAGCAAGAGTGGGATGCTTAACCAACTGAGCCACCCAGGAGCCCTATGGTTTGCTATTTTTTGTTAAGGATTTTGCATCTTTATTTATAAGGGATATTAAAATATAATTGCCTTTCCATGTGATTTCTTTGTGTGGCTTTTATATTAGGTTAATACTGGGCCACTAAAATGAATTTGAGAGTATTCCCTCAAATTCTATTTTCTGAAAGCATTTATATAGGTTTGACATTGTTTCTTCCTTAAATGTTTGATAGAGGTCAATAGTGAAAGCCATCAGAACTGGGCTGTTCTTTGTGGAAAGATTTTTACACTTGATCTTAGCCAAAGGCCAAGAAGCGATTGTGGAAAGATTTTTAATTGCTAATTCAATGTTATTACTTGATATTGGTGTATCTACTCAGATTTTCTACTTTTTCTTGAGTCAAGTTTTGATAATTCATGGATTTTGCTTTCGTTTTTGTTTGTTTTGGAATTTTTCCATTTCATATAGATGGTCTGTTTTGTTGGAATAAGTTGTTCATAACAGTCCTTTCATTTTCTGCAGGGTAGTGCTGCTTGAATTGGGTTGTTATAATTTTCCATTAACTTTAATCACAAGGGCATGATAGTAAGTACTAAGAGATGCTGTAAAGAATCTCCTGTATTTCAGGAGATTCTTACTTCCACTGTATGTTAACACTCAAATTTCCCATTGGTAATCAGGATCAGTCGCCCTCACCAGAATTGTAACTCCCGTCTTTGCTATTGATTCAGAATTGTGAGGAGACTGAGGTGGCTGGGTGGCAAAATCATTGCTGTGTCTCTTAGTGGAAGCGTTTTCCTTCTTGGAACCAAGATATCTAGAGCAACAGAGAATTTGGCTGTGGGCACAAGAAGCAAAATGTTGCTGGTAGATCACGAAGAGTTATAGTGGTGCCACTCCTATTTGCGCCTCTTGATTCTGGAACCCGTGAATCCTGGCTATGAGAGAAACAACGCCATCTATTGGACACCGATTCAGAGCATATACAGAAGACCATATAGCTAGAGAACCACATCTCAGCCCTGGAAGATATTGCCACCTAGCTTGTGTTATAACTGAGTTCTTAAAAGGCCAAGCCAGCTGCTTCAAGATGGTGGACAACATGGTAAGACCAGTTAATTCCATGAGCATGGGCCCATGGCTGCATTTCATTTGCTGTGAAGTGAGTTCCTTGGTAAAAAAAAAAAAACAAAACACAATGTTGTATGGAATACTGTGATGATAGATAAGGCATTCTACAAGTCCACAGATGGTAGTTTTGGCAGAAACACTGTGCACAGGGACCACAAATCCATATCTAGAGTGTCTGTTTCAGCAAGAACAAAACACTGTCCTTTCCATAATGGAAGAAGTCCAATGTAATCAACCCGTCACCAGGTAGCTGACTGATCATGCTGGGGAATGATATTATATTGGGGACTCTGGGTTGGTCTCTGCTGAGGGCAGATTAATCACTCAGCAGTGGCCATACCCAGGTTGACCTTGGTGAGTAGAAGTCTAAGTTGCTAAGCCATGTATAACCTCCAACCTTGTCACCAGGGACATTTTGTTCATGAACCCATTGGGCAGTGACAGGGGTGGCTGGAGAAAGAAGCTAACCTGTATTTACAAAATGGGTCATCCTATCTACTTGATTATTAAAAGCTTCTGCTGAGGTTACCCTTCGGTGAGCATTCACATGTAACACAAAGATCTTCACTTATTCAGAGAAGTCTATACACACACCTCTTCCCCAAATTTCCTTGTTACCAGTTTGCTAATCATGTTCCTTCCAAATCTCTGCCCATGCCCATCCAGCCAAACCATTGGCCATAGTCCATGAATCAGCTTACAATCACACATCTGGCCCTTTCTCCTTCCACATAAAATGGACAAGCAGGTACATTGCTTGAAGTTCTGCCCACAGGGAAGATTCTTCTTCACCACTGTCCTTCAGGGATGTTCCAGAAAGGGGCTATAAGTGCTCAAGCCATCTGCTTTCATGTAGTGTTTGCATATGTTGCAGACCCATATGTAAAACAGACCTGAGTTTTCTATCAGTCAGCTGGTTGTAGGGAATGCCCCTTGAGGCCATAGATGTAGGCTAGGAGAGAAAAAGTAATGTGGAGACCAGCAGTGGGGATCATGGATAAAGGGCACTTGGGCCACTTCTTCATGTAATTTGCTTGTGCCTTCCAGCCTGACTGTATATTCCACTTGCATTTGATGGTGGAGTGCTGCTCTATATGCCCAACTTTAAGTCTTGATGGGTCAAAAAACACGTAGTTCATGATGGGCAGCTCAGGTCTAATGGTAACATGGTGACTCACAGGTAAGTGTTCACTCTCTACTAAGACCCGGTAACTGACCAAGAGCTGTTTCTCAAGAGGACAGTAGTTATCTGCAGGAGATGGCAGGGCTTTGTTCCTAAGGATTTGTGCTATGATGCACCTATACAGGCCTGACAAAGGCTCCGAATAGCATTTCTACCTGCCAATGATACTTTTTAAAAAAATTTCTGTAAGTTCTAATCACCATTAAAAAAAACTTATTTATTTAATGTGTGTGTGTGTGTGTGTGTGTGTGTGAGAGAGAGAGAGAGAGAGAGAGAGAGAGAGAGAGAACATGTAGGGGAGGGGCAGAGAGAGGAAATCCCAAGCAGACTTGGGGCTAGAACTCAACAACCATGAAATCATGACTTGAGCCAAAATCAAGAGTCAGATCCTTAACTAACTGAGCCACCTGGGTGCCCCTCTGCCACTGACACTTTAAGCACTCTTGGATCTGCTGGGCCGTATGGCCCAAGTGGCATAATAGCCTGCACGGTAGCTGGCTCTGCTGCTGACCATTTTTGTTCCAGGCTCCACTCAAAACTAGTAGCTCTTCAGGTCACTCAGTAAATGGGCTGGAGTAGTATACCCAAATGAGAAGTATGTTCTTTCCAAAATACAGAGTCACAATTTTTGGTGGTAGGAGGTGCCAGACACACAACTTATCCTTTACCTTAGAAGATATATTAATGTTATAAATTTGGGGCAGTATGGTGAAGTCCAGCCTCTTCTTCATTCAAGGTTCTGGGTCTCTAAACTGGCTCAAGTCCAGGAATTCACTGAGGGGCCAGGGATCTCTATTCTCATGATTCAAGTTAGACTTCAGTTCATTTGGTTTCAACTCTTCTTACATAGATAAGTAACAATTTAATAGTCTGCCTGTCTGTGTCACTTCTAGGGCCATAGGTCTCTGTAAGTCCTACTATTCTGATTACTGCTATCCAGTAGGGTGACCATAATCCAGTAGGGTGACCATACCCACCTTGTCTTTGGCAATTAAGTGTCACCACTTGGCCCCTGCTACCCCAGGATCTAATTACCCCGTTACATCTAAGGATTGCAATTTAGTGATAGCAGTTACTATGGAGATTACTGGCCTCAGAGAAGAGTGACCACAGAGTTTCTGCAGGATGCTAGGGTTCCCTCAGAAATTAATTTCTCATAGTCATAGTGGTAAATGTGCCCTCTGGACCTCTGAGCAGATCTTAAATGATAAATCTGCTCTAGAGGTGCCTGGGTGGCTCAGTTGGTTGAACATTCAACTCTTGATTTCAGCTCAGGTCATGATCTCATTGTTCGTGGGTTCGAACCCCATGTTGAGCTCTGTGCTGACAGCACAGGGCTTGCTTGGGATTCTCTCTCTCTCTCTCTCTCTCTCTCTCCATACCTCCCCTGCTAAAAAAACAAACAAACAAAAAACCACACAAAACCCAAAACACAAAAAAACTTTAAGTCTATTCTAATGTTCTAGTCACCCTAAGCTTTTAGATACCTTCTTCTACAATCCACCAAGACAGTTCTGCAATTTTAATTTCATTTAGTATAGGCTACTCTTTGGTCCATGCTTCAGCCAACGAACCAAACTGTTAGAGCCCTTTCTAATCCCTTGAGCCACAGCATTAAGTTCAGAGTGTCTGCTTAGTAGGCCCATATCAATCAGTTTGGCCCGATCCAACTTTGTGTTCCTTCTGTGTTTATCTTACACCCTTAGTAACCATTCCTACACATATTCCCCAGATTTCCGTTCATATAAACTGGAAAAATCATGTACTTCTTTGGCAGGGTGGCGTGCCTCCCCATGGGTCACGCCTCTTTTGGGGCCTGCTGGGACTTAGTCTAGTTACAGGTCTGGAAGCAAAGAGGGGGGATGGGGGTGGGTCCCGAGGAGGATTGACAGTGTCCTACAAAGCAACTGCCTCTGGGGACACCACTACAGCTTCCTTAGGCAAGCAGATGACCGTGGAAGGGCTGTTTCCACTGGCAAAGAAGACTTATTTGAGCTCCCATTTGACTTGACTAGCAAAAATTTTCAATCTAGTCATTTTAAAGACTCAGCCTTGTCCCAGGGTTTCAAGTATTGGGGCATCAGGGAGACCTCTGCAGGTCTCTAATTACACCTGTTTGCCTATTTTCTGTGTTCCCTCCTCACAGCCCTGCCTGGGCTCCAGGAATCTTTGGTGCGTCTGTAACCACTGAACCATTCCTCTCTGGAGTCTTGTTATTTGCTTTCCACTTCCAGGAATCTCTATTTCCTATCTTACTGCTCCTCAAGGACACTCTTCCTGTCCCGACCTCAGAAGAATAGAGACCTCTATTTCTCTAGAATTGACATCTGCTTTCTTTGTTGCTGAAATCCCCTCTCGAGATATCACAAGGCTTGGTTTCCTGATTGAAAGGAGGGTAGGGGAAAACACAGGGACCATGCATGTACACAGTTTAACATTTTAGGATATTACTCTGTGGTAGGAATGCGATACCAAAGTTGTTGAATACAGAGGGGGATACTTCCTCACCTGTCTTGAGAACTTCCTTTCTCTAAATCCATTAGGCATGATAGCTGTCTCCAGAATGGACACTATTTTTCCCTTCACATCCTCCACTTCTCGCCGTGTGGGGGAAGACTTGTGTTTGAAAAGGCTGTTAGTGTTACAGTCTGAGTGACTAGCTTCTGGTGATAAATCTTGTGTGCGGACTGCGGGGACAGCCAGCATCCAAAGTAAACAATGGTTGTTATGAGGAGGGCTGCATGGGCGGCCCGCTGGCTGCACTCCGGCCCCTTGGCTGTCTCTTCACAGTTACTGCCAACCGTGGCTTCCCCAACCCTCTGCTGGAAGGGTGGCCCAGGTCTCTCATCTCCCTCAGCTAGGAGCTTAGTGACTCTGCCCTTCGCACCAGGGATTAGGCCTCTTGTCCCCTCACTTGACAAGTGATGGCCAAGAGTGCCGGGGCTCTGCACACTCCCTCCATCAGCCCAGCACCCCAGCTGTGCTCTCTGGGCAGTAGAAGTCGATTCTCTGCAATGTGCTAGAAAAGAGGAAGGCCTCAGCTATACAGTCCACACAGCTGTCCAAACTCATTTTTTCCTCTATACCTTTGCTTTTGGTATTTCCTCTGCTGGGAGCACCTTCCCCTATTCTTTACTTTTCTCCTGGTGAAATTCCCACTTGACCTTTAAGACTCAGTAAAAACAGCCTGTCTTCTGGGAAGACGCCATGTCTCTCCCCCAATCCTTTGCTCCCATAGCTTTTTCGTTTCTGGCTCTGTCATAATACCTATCATATTGTGGGATAGTGAGTTTTTTACCTGCCTGGGTGCAAGAACCTTTTTATAAAACTCTTTATCATTAGGGTGGAGGGTGGTGCCTGACACATAGCAATGATGTTGCTGCTGATGGTAATAATAACAGCTATTATTCGTTATATACTTAGCAGTTGCAAAGCACAGTGTCACGAGCTCCACACGCCTTGTATCATTCGGTCCCATCACAGTTCTAAGGCTAGCTGTTGGTGTTATCCTAATTTCTGGTGAATTTTTAGGAATTCTTTAGATGGAGACGGAGAAGAGAATTTCAGTTTAAAACAACAGCAGGAGCACAGGTGGGGAAGCATGGCCTGTTGGGGGCAGGATGGGTGGTCCCGGGAAGGGATATAAAGGAGAAAAGTAGGGCTGGAAAGGTGAGCTGGTGCCATATTGTAGAGGCTCTTGGATGCCCTAAGGCACTGCATTTTCTTAGTAGGCAGCAGGGAGCATTCAAGGAGGAGCCAATGTGACCCGAATGGGAGACCAGAAACCAGGAACAAGCTGAGGCAGTGAGCTAGGTGAGGCCCAAGCATTCATCACACATCTTGGCGGGGGGGATGGTGGAGGGTGAGGCACCAAGCTGGGGACTGGAGTCCAGAACCAAGCGGCACAGAGCCAGGCTGCCAGATGCTCACAACCAGTTTGCAAACTGCCAGAGGAGTACCCAACGCACACTTGTAGGTGCCATCATGAATGTCTGCACACAAAGAAAGAAAGATGCAGGGTCCCTGGGGCCGGGGGCATCAGGAAAGCTTTTAGGGGAGGTGATGCTTGAGCTGGGACTCTATTTACCTGACCTGAAGGTGTGGAGAGGCAGAGGTGAGGTGGAGGGAGGCACTGGCAAGAAGATAGCACCAAGGCATCAAGAGTACCACCAGTTCACGGGACCCGCTGGGTTTTGTTTGTTTGTTTGTTTGTTTGTTTTGCTTTATAAAATTTCTTTTGCATATGTAATGCTTGTTTATTATATAAAATGTATCAAATATAGAAAACAAAAAGAATAAGTTTATAATCCTAATGCCTAGAGATGATTATTTTAAAAATTCAGTCAATATCCTTCCATTTTTATGTGAGTATGTATGTTTGAATAAGAATAAATGTGCATCCAAAGAAGAATCCAGATGGCTAACAGACATGAAAAATGTTCAACATCGCTCATCATCAGGGAAATACAAATCAAAACCACAATGGGATACCACCTCCCACCTGTCAGAAGGGCTAACGTTAACAACTCAGGCAACAGATGTTGGTGAGGATGCGGAGAAAGAGGCTCTCTTTTGCATTGCTGGTGGGAATGCAAGCTGGCACAGCCACTCTGGAAAACAGTAGGGAGGTTCCTCAAAAAATTAAAAATAGAACTACCCTATGACCCAGAAATTGCACTACTAGGTATTTATCCAAGGGATACAGGTATGCTGTTTCGAAGGAGCACATGCACCCCAATGTTTATAGCAGCACTATCAACGGTAGCCAAATTACGGAAAGAGCTCAAATGTCCGTCAACTGACAAATGGATAAAGAAGATGTGGTATATATATGTGTATATACACACATATACACACATATATATGTGTGTATATATATATATACACATATATAAATAACGGAATATTACTTGGTGATAAAAACGAATGAAATCTTGCCATTTGCAACAACGTGGATGGAGCTAGAGTGTATTATGCTAAGTGAAATAAGTCAGTCAGAGAAAGACAAATACCATATAATTTCATTCATGTGGAATTTAAGAAACAAAACAAACAGATGAACATAGGGTAAGAGAAGGGAAAATAAGATAAAAACAGAGAGGGAGGCAAGCCATAAGAGACTCTTAAATATAGAGAGCAAACTGAGGGTTGCTGGATGTGGGGTGGGTGGGGGAATGGGCTAAAGGGGTGATGGGCATTAAGGAGGCACTTGTTGGGATGAGTACTGGGTGTTACAGGTAAGTGACGAATCACTAAATTCTATCCCTGAAACCATAGAAGAAGGAATATATGTGTGCATATATATGTATATGTATGTCTATATACACACATATATACACGTGTTGATAAGTAGGAAAGTGTAAATGTATGTACTAACACCTCTCTACCTTATCTCTATCTATACTGAACATCCTGCTTTACTTGCTTTAGAGATAAAATAAGTTTACATTTCTTTTTTTTAAATGTTTATTTATTTTGAGACAGAGAGAGAGAATAAGCAGGGGAGGGGCAGAGAGAAAGGGAGAGAGAATCCCAAGCAGGCTCTGTGCTATCAGTGCAGAGCCTGATGTGGGGCTCAATCTCATGAACGCTGAGATCATGACCTGAACCAAAATCAAGAGTCAGATGCTTAACCAACTGAGCCACCCAGGCATCCCTGCATTTCTTGAATGTTCCAATAGCACTTAGAATGCCCACCAGCCTAGCCTGACAGGAAGTCTTGTCTTCTTCTGGGGTTGTCAAGGAAGTTCTCTAGGACTATTCAAGAAACCCCTACCTATTCCTCAACCTGTCCTAATGGTACTGCTCCCTGTCTGCCCTCTATTTGTACCTGAGATTTAAATAGGAAAGGGGATTCTGGATGGACAATTCATTCCAATTGAAGTGAAAACACCTCCTGGGCCTGGAACTATGTCTTTCTTGTCCAATGTCATACCCTCAACATTGCAAATAACACCCGCCCTAGGATAGATGTTCACTAAACAACTGAGTGAATGAATTCAAACTTCTCCTTGTTCATGCAATGAACATTTATTGAATATTTTTGATGTGCTGAGTTCTGCATTGGGGGTTGGAGGCACACACGTAGACAACATGAAACTTTCATCTGTGATGGACAGAACTTAAAGATAAGCAGCTTTAAAAAACAGATGAGGCTCTTTCTGGGAAGAAGATGGTGGCATAGGAGGACTTTGGGCTCACCGCGTCCTGCTGATCATTTAGATTCCACTTACACCTGCCTAAAAAACCCAGAAAACCGCCAGAAGATTAGCAGAATGGACTCTCCAGAGCCAAGCATAGAGGAGAGCCCCACGGAAGAGGGTAAGAAGGGCAGAGAGGCTGTGCGCTCTACATGGACTGGCAGGAGGGAGCCGGGATGGAGGGGCGGCCCGCTGGCCAAGCAGAGGCCCCGAGTCTGGCTTGCAAAAGCAGAGGGGCTGGACGGAGTGTGTTCCGACAGCAAGCGGGACTTAACATCTGGAAGGTTATTAGTTAACAGCTCTGCTCGGAGAGCGGGAGGGCTGGAGGACAACGGGAGGGAGAGTTCTTGAGCCTCGGACGACAGAGCTCAGCATGGCAGGGAACAAAGGCGCTCGCCAGCGCCATCTCCCTCGCCCATCCCCCAGCCAAAATCCCAAAGGGAACCAGTTTCTGCCAGGGAACTTGCTTGTACTGCACAAACACCGAACGCTGTCCTTCTGCGGATCCATCCCTCTGGCGGCGGGTCTGACTCCCTCCCGGTGCCTCAGGGCCCCTCCCTAAGCGGATCACCGAAGGATAAGCAAGCTGAGCCTGCCCCTCCTGCCCCCGTGCACCTTGCCTACCCACCCCAGCTAATACGCCAGATCCCCAGCACCACAAGCCTGGCAGTGTGCAAGTAGCCCAGATGGGCCACGCCACCCTACAGTGAATCCTGCCCCTAGGAGAGGGGAAGAGAAGGCACACACCAGTCTGACTGTAGCCCCAGCAGTGGGCTGGAGGCAGACATCAGGTCTGACTGCGGCCCCACCCACCAACGCAGGTTATTCAAGACAGCACAGGGGAAGTGCCCTGCAGTTCTATCCAAAATGACTAAATGGAAGAATTCCCCTCAAAAGAATCTCCAGGAAATAACAACAGCTAACGAACTGACCAAAAAGGATTTAAGCAATATAACAGAAAGTGAATTTAGAATAATAGTCATAAAATTAATTGCTGGGCTTGAAAACAGTATAGAGGACAGCAGAGAATCTATTGCTACAGAGATCAAGGGACTAAGGAACAGTCAGGAGGAGCTAAAAAATGCTGTAAGTGAACTGCAAAATAAAATGGAGATGACCACAGCTTAGATTGAAGAGGCAGAGGAGAGAATAGGTGAACTAGAAGATAAAATTATGGAAAAAGAGGAAGCTGAGAAAAAGAGAGATAAAAAATCCAGGAGTATGAGGGGAAAATTAGAGAACTAAGTGATGCACTAAAGAGAAATAATATACGCATAATTGGTATTCCAGAGGAGGAAGAGAGAGGGAAAGGTGCTGAAGGTGTACTTGAAGAAATCATAGCTGAGAACTTCCCTGATCTGGGGAAGGAAAAAGGCATTGAAATCCAAGAGGCACAGAGAACTCCCTTCAGACGTAACTTGAATCGATCTTCTGCACGACATATCATAGTCAAACTGGCAAAATACAAGGATAAAGAGAAAATTCTGAAAGCAGCTAGGGATAAACGTGCTCTAACATATAAAGGGAGACTGATAAGACTCGTGACCGATCTCTCTACTGAAACTTGGCAGGCCAGAAAGGAATGGCAGGAGATCTTCAATGTGATGAACAGAAAAAATATGCAGCCGAGAATCCTTTATCCAGCAAGTCTGTCATTTAGAACAGAAGGAGAGATAAAGGTCTTCCCAAACAAACAAAAACTGAAGGAATTCGTCACCACTAAACCAGCCCAACAAGAGATCCTAAGGGGGATCCTGTGAGACAAAGTACTGGAGACATCGCTACAAGCATGAAACCTACAGACATCACAATGACTCTAAACCCATATCTTTCTATAATAACACTGAATGTAAATGGACTAAATGTGCCAACCAAAAGACATAGGGTATCAGAATGTATAAAAAAACAAGACCCATCTATTTGCTATCTACAAGAGACTTATTTTAGACCTGAGGATACCTTTAGATTGAAAGTGAGGGGATGGAGAACTGTCTATCATGCTACTGGAAGTCAAAAGAAAGCTGGAGTAGCCATACATATATCAGACAAACTAGATTTTAAATTAAAGGCTGTAACAAGAGATGAAGAAGGATATTTTATAATAATTACAGGGTGTATCCATCAGGAAGAACTAACAATTATAAATGTCTATGCGCCAAATACGGGAGCCCCCAAATATATAAAACAATTACTCACAAACATAAGCAACCTTATTGATAAGAATGTGGTCATTGCAGGGGACTTTAACACTCCATTTACAGAAATGGATAGATCATCTAGACACACGGTCAATAAAGAAACAAGGGCCCTGAATGATACATTGGATCAGATGGACTTGACAGATATATTTAGAACTCTGCATCCCAAAGCAACAGAATATACTTTCTTCTCGAGTGCACATGGAACATTCTCCAAGATAGATCACATACTGGGTCACAAAACAGTCTTTCATAAGTATACAAGAACTGAGATCATACCATGCATACTTTCAGACCACAATGCTATGAAGCTTGAAATCAACCACAGGAAAAATCTGGAAAAACTCCAAAAGCATGGAGGTTAAAGAACACCCTACTAAAGAATGAATGAATGGGTCAACCAGGCAATTAGAGAAGAAATTAAAAAATATATGGAAACAAATGAAAATGAAAATACAACAATCCAAACACTTTGGGATGCAGTGAAGGCAGTCCTGAGAGGAAAATACATTGCAATCCAGGCCTATCTCAAGAAACAAGAAAAATCCCCAATACAAAATCTAACAGCACACCTAAAGGAAATAGCAGAACAGCAAAGGCAGCCTAAACCCAGAAGAAGAAGAGAAATAATAAAGATCAGAGCAGACATAAACTAGAATCTAAAAAACATGGAATCTAAAAAAATTGTAGAGCAGATCAATGAAAACAAGAGTTGGTTTTTCGAAAAAATAAACAAAATTGATAAACCTCTAGCCAGGCTTCTCAAAAAGAAAAGGGAGATGACCCAAATAGATAAAATCATGAATGAAAATGGAATTATTACAACCAATCCCTCAGAGATACAAGCAATCATCAGGGAATACTATGAAAAATTATATGCCAACAAACTGGACAACCTGGAAGAAACGGACAAATTCCTAAACACCCACACACTTCCAAAACTCAATCAGGAGGAAATAGAAAGCTTGAACAGACCCATAACCAGCGAAGAAATTGAATCAGTTATCAAAAATCTCCCAACAAATAAGAGTCCAGGACCAGATGCCTTCCCAGGGGAGTTTTACCAGACGTTGAAAGCAGAGATAATACCTATCCTTCTCAAGCTATTCCAAAAAATAGAAAGGGAAGGAAAACTTCCAGACTCATTCTATGAAGCCAGTATTACTTTGATTCCTAAACCAGACAGAGACCCAGTAAAAAAAGAGAACTACAGGCCAATATCCCTGATGAATATGGATGTAAAAATTCTCAATAAGATACTAGCAAATCGAATTCAACAGCATATAAAAAGAATTATTCACCATGATCAAGTGGGATTCATTCCTGGGCTGCAGGGCTGGTTCAACATTCGCAAATCAATCCAGGTGATACATCACATTAATAAAAGAAAAGATAAGAACCATATGATCCTGTCAATCGTTGCAGAAAAGGCCTTTGACAAAATTCAGCAAACTTTCTTAATAAAAACCTTGAGAAAGTCGGGATAGAAGGAACATACTTAAAGATCATAAAAGCCATTTATGAAAAGCCCACAGCTAACATCATCCTCAACGGGGAAAAACTGAGAGCTTTTTCCCTGAGATCAGGAACACCACAGGGATGTCCACTCTCACCGCTGTTGTTTAACATAGTGTTGGAAGTTCTAGCATCAGTAATCAGACAACAAAAGGAAATCAAAGGCATCAAAATTGGCAAAGATGAAGTCAAGCTTTCACTTTTTGCAGATGACATGATATTATACATGGAAAATCCGATAGACTCCACCAAAAGTCTGCTAGAACTGATACATGAATTTAGCAAAGTTGCAGGATACAAAATCAATGTACAGAAATCATTTGCATTCTTATACACTAATAATGAAGCAACACAAAGACAAATAAAGAAACCGATCCCATTCACAATTGCACCAAGAAACATAAAATACCTAGGGATAAATCTAACCAAAGATGTAAAAGATCTGTATGCTGAAAACTATAGAAAGCTTATGAAGGAAATTGAAGAAGATATAAAGAAATTGGAAAACATTCCCTGCTCATGGATTGGAAGAATAAATATTGTCAAAATGTCAATACTACCCAAAGCTATCTACACATTCAATGCAATCCCAATCGAAATTGCACCAGCATTCTTCTTGAAGCTAGAACAAGCAATCCTAAAATGTGTATGGAACCACAAAAGGCCCCGATAGCCAAAGTAATTTTGAAGAAGAAGACCAAAGCAGGAGGCATCACAATCCCAGACTTTAGCCTCTACTACAAAGCTGTCATCATCAAGACAGCATGGTATTGGCATAAAAACAGACACATAGACCAATGGAATAGAATAGAAACCCCAGAACTAGACCCACAAACGTATGGCCAACTCATCTTTGACAAAGCAGGAAAGAACATCCAATGGAAAAAAGACAGTCTCTTTAACAAATGGTGCTGGGAGAACTGGACAGCAACATGCAGAAGGTTGAAACTAGACCACTTTCTCACACCATTCACAAAAATAAACTCAAAATGAATAAAGGACCTGAATGTGAGACAGGAAACCATCAAAACCCTAGAGGAGAAAGCAGGAAAAGACCTCTCTGACCTCAGTCGTAGCAATCTCTTACTTGACACATCCCCAAAGGCAAGGGAATTAAAAGCAAAAATGAACTACTGGGACCTCATGAAGATAAAAAGCTTCTGCACAGCAAAGGAAACAACCAACAAAACTAAAAGGCAACCAACGGAATGGGAAAAGATATTTGCAAATGACATATCAGACAAAGGGCTAGTATCCAAAATCTATAAAGAGCTCACCAAACTCCACACCCGAAAAACAAATAATCCAGTGAAGAAATGGGCAGAAAACATGAATAGACACTTCTCTAAAGAAGACATCCGGATGGCCAACAGGCACATGAAAAGATGTTCAACGTCGCTCCTTATCAGGGAAATACAAATCAAAACCACACTCAGATATCACCTCACGCCAGTCAGAGTGGCCAAAATGAACAAATCAGGAGACTATAGATGCTGGAGAGGATGTGGAGAAACGGGAACCCTCTTGCACTGTTGGTGGGAATGCAAACTGGTGCAGCCACTCTGGAAAACAGTGTGGAGGTTCCTCAAAAAATTAAAAATAGACCTACCCTATGACCCAGCAGTAGCACTGCTAGGAATTTACCCAAGGGATACAGGAGTACTGATGCATAGGGGCACTTGTACCCCAATGTTTATAGCAGCACTCTCAACAATAGCCAAATTATGGAAAGAGCCTAAATGTCCATCAACTGATGAATGAATAAAGAAATTGTGGTTTATATACACAATGGAGTACTACGTGGCAGTGAGAAAGAATGAAATATGGCCCTTTGTAGCAATGTGGATGGAACTGGAGAGTGTGATGCTAAGTGAAATAAGCCATACAGAGAAAGACAGATACCATATGGTTTCACTCTTATGTGGATCCTGAGAAACTTAACAGAAACCCATGGGGGAGGGGAAGGGAAAAAAAAAAAAAGAAAAGAGGTTAGAGTGGGAGAGAGCCAAAGCATAAGAGACTCTTAAAAACTGAGAACAAACTGAGGGTTGATGGGGGGTGGGGGGGGGTGGGTGATGGGTATTGAGGAGGGCACCTTTTGGGATGAGCACTGGGTGTTGTATGAAAACTAATTTGACAATAAATTAAACAAAAAAATAAACAGCACAAAAAAAAAACAAAAACAGATGAGGCTTTCATATAAGGTAGTGAGCTTGCCAATGTAGGAGGTATTCAAGCATACCACTGACCAAGGTTGTGGAAGGAATTTCTGCTCTGGGAGGGATATTGGACTAAATGACCACTAATGACCCTTCCAGATGTGAAGTTCTAGGACTGAATAAATTTTAGATAATCCTTTCTAAGTTAGGAGTTATAACAACCAAATAAATCACGGAAGGGCTCCAAAGAAGACATATTTACAAATGAAAAGCAAATGTTCTCGTGGGATCAAACAATGGTGGATAATAAATGAGAATTCTTGAGAAGCCTACAAGATGTTGCTTTTGATAAGAAATAGATCATTTTTAAATAATGGAATTAGAAGTATTAACTTTCAGAATATGTTTAAATATTTGTTCTTTCATTCAATCTGTTTGCCATATTCAAAACCCATATTTACAAACAAAAATAGCCCCGAACTACTGGTGAAACGTACAGCATAGAGAATGTAGCCAATGCTTCTGTAACAGCATTGTAAGGAGGCACATAGTAGCCACGCTTTTTATGAGCAAGGAAAAAGAAAATGAAGAGTGCCAGTGCCAGGGACCCACGAACTTCTTCCTTTGGAATCTCCAAATGCAGGGGCACCTCGGTGGCTCAGGTGGTTAACCATCCCCCTTCGGCTCAGGTCATGCATGGTCTCGCGGTTTGTGAGTTTGAGCCCCACATGGAGCTCTGTGCTGACAGTGCAGAGCCTTCTTGGGATTCTCTCTCCTTGTCTCCCTGCCCCCCCTCCACTGGTGCTCGCTCTCTCAAAAATTACAAGAAGGAGGGGCGCCTGGGTGGCTTGGTCGGTTAAACGTCCGACTTCGGCTCAGGTCATGATCTCACGGTCCGTGAGTTCGAGCCCCGCGTCGGGCTCTGTGCTGACAGCTCAGAGCCTGGAGCCTGTTTCATATTCTGTGTCTCCCTCTCTCTCTGCCCCTCCCCTGTTCATGCTCTGTCTCTCTCTGTCTCAAAAATAAATAAACGTTAAAAAAATTTTGTTTTAAAAATTACAAGAAGGAAATAAACTTTAAAAAATACATAATAATAATTAAACAAGAACCTCCAACGGTAGCTGCAAGGATGAAAGGGCCTGGGGAGCCCCACTGAACTGTGCACCGTCACCCCCCAGCCCCATATGAGAAGAAAGAGGCTGACCTCTGAGACCTACCGCTCCGCCGACGCGTCTCCTGTGCAGTGCTTCTCTAGAGGAGGTCCTTCCAGCCTCTTGCACGTGGGCCACAAGGAATTCACTAGGTGAATCTCCTCTCTCTTCTCTCACAGGGCAGAGGCTGAGTCCCCGGTTGCCCCAGGCAGGAAGGAGGCAGTGCAGGAGAAAAGTCAGACCTGGGGGGAGGGCAGGGCCTGAGCCAAACTCTGCTTTCTTGCCACATAGCTTCCCCCCCGGCGGCCCTCCTGGCGTCCTGCGGTTCGCCTGCCCAGAGCTGCACCCCAACACCAGCCAGCCCTGGCCCCCTGGCACTGGGCCTTCACGCTCTGTCTGGTAGGGCAAGACCTCATTCTGGGCTCTATTTTAATCACCTGGGCCCGAGTACTGGGGATCCCTCCCTCCCTCCCTGCCTCAGCTGGAGGTCAGGGCCCGGAAGCCCAGCCTGCAGGTGGAGACCTGCAGCTGCCCGCGGGGTGAAAGCGAAAAGTCCGGGGTGGGTGGTTGGCCTCCCCCTCAGAGCCAGAGGGCCCCGGTTTCCATCTCATTCTCTTTGTTGTCTCACACTGTCTCCTTGTGGGGTGGACTGAGGTGGAGGAGACAACAAACATGAGGCCAGACGCTCCCTGGCCGATCTCAGATGAGGAGGCTCCATGTCTCAGACTCAGAGAAGGAAAGGTGGCCTTCCCATGCTGTGCTCCTGGGGAAAGCCTACATCTTCGTCCCTGTGGTTTTACCTTTAACAGTGCTACATAGACTTTTTATTTTTATTTTTATTTATTTATTTTTTTAACGTTTATTTTTGAGACAGAGAGACAGAGCATGAATGGGGGAGGGTCAGAGAGAGAGGGAGACACAGAATCGGAAACAGGCTCCAGGCTCTGAGCGGTCAGCACAGAGCCCGACCCGGGGCTCGAACTCATGGACCGCAAGATCATGACGTGAGCTGAAGTCGGACGCTTAACCTACTGAGCCACCCAGGCGCCCCTATATAGGCTTTTTAAAAACGGCAAACAGGCAATACAAAACAACCCCCCCCCCCAACCCTTTGTATATAAAAATTTGGAGTTGGGATGGTTGAGGAAATGAGTTCTGTTTGTTGAATATAAATCTGAACTCAAGGAAATAACAGCTTATTTCTGTAAAAGCTTTTATTCAGTACTAGCATTACCCAGTATTTTTAGAAGCCAAAGTGCTTGAGCATTGATCACGCTCAGATGTACAGCAAGTAGAGAGGTTGCTGTGGTCTCTACGTCTGACAGATGAGAAGACCGGGACCACAGAAAAGCCATAGGACCTCCCTAGCGGAGAACACTGGGTCTCTGCCATGACTTCGTTCTTGAGGGCTGTGGTCAAATGAGCCAAGTCTGAACATTGCAGAATCCCTGACACACACTAGGTTCTTAATAAATAAACACGGGACAATCAGCAGCCCCCATTATATTGTCTCTCATGGTATCCTGTGCTTTTCCTTTATAACGTTAATTGCAACCTTCAATTATATATTTATGTGTCTGATGTCCGTGCTCCCACGCCCACGCCATGATGACAGAGACCAAGTCTGTTTCGATCACCACCCCGTGTGCCTAGCAAAGTGTCTGGCACCGTGGAGGTCCCTGCCAAATAGATGTTAGGTCAATGAATGAACAACGGGCTTTCTTGTAGCAATTCTGCACGATCATGACTCTTGACCATGAAACTTTTCTGCCTCAGTTGCTAATCAATTCAATGGAAATAATAGAACATACTCTCTCAAGAACCAGTTGCCTCTCTCTTCGTTGGGAGATGTCATTGCTTGGAAAATGCTGCCGTTCCAGTAGCACTCCCAGGGTGCTGTGTACTTGGCAGCCGGGGCTAATTTATCCTCTTTCCCCACCCGTGATTAGTTGCAAGGAGGATGTTACCACTGACAAGACCCAATAAAATTATAAATTTATACCCCAAACCAAAGTCCTACCATGTTGTAAAGGAACAAGAGATAAAATTTCTCGAGGAACTCCTGGAGTAGAAGCCCTTTGAAGGCCATCATTTGGCCATTAGTCATTTGCCTGAAATCTTTTGTTGAGCTCTTTCTTGGCTACACACTGAGCCGGGCACGTGGGGCCCACACAGGAGCTGCTCAGGATGCAGACACTGGCACGCATTGGTAATGAGGACACGGTCTACATGTGCTGTGGGAGGCAGGCCAGGCGCTCTGAGAGATGTCTTCTGATCTCCGGAGAGTCTTGAAGACAAGGGCAACTTAACCAGCAAAAGAAGGCGTTCCAGGTGGAGAGGACAAGATTGAAAGCCATGAAGGCGTGGGAACTCCTGGCAAGTTCGGAACCCATCTCTGCCTGTTTTCTCAGGGCGAATGTATGGTTTAATGGCTATTGTTTGCTCCTCCTCGTGGTAGCAGTGTTTGGTGATGTTTGTTTTGGGTGACAGTGGGCTTTCTCACCTTGCAGTGTGTACGTGAGTGGTCACCACATATGATCTGAAAACCCACTCTCCTGGTCAGCTGACATCAATGGGGAGATGAGAAGGCATGCTGTTTCCGGCTGTTTCTATAACGGAGATCCCAAGAGAGCTCTGTGTTTCCATATTTATGATTCATTTCAGGGTCTTTCCAGGTTTGGGAAATGGGAGACCTCTTGCCTAAGCTCTTCCAACAGAGGTGGGAACTGGAGTGAGGTCCTTTGGGCCTGAGGGAGGTGGGCGGGCTGAACGGGCACTTTGGCTGCCCCCCGCCCCCTGACACTGATGCCTGCAAGCTCTGGAAAATTCCAGTGGGCTGCCTGCTCGCCCCCAGCTGGCTCGTGGAAGAACCTGGCCTTAGCCAGTTTGGGCTGGCTTATCTTTAGGGTGGATAGCTGGGCATTAGGCCCGGGAGAGGCACACCCTCAGTTCAGCCTGTTCCTCAGCACAGCAAGCTGCTGTGTTTTCCCTCAAGGCTGTCTGTGTATGTTGACACGGATTCTTCTTGGGAAATGATGGGGGGGGGGGGGGTGGAGGGCAGGATTTTATCCACAGGTGAAAAACAACAAAGCCTGGCTTTCCCATGAGATCATTTTGCTCCCACCTGGAAGCTAAAGCTTCCTTTCTGACCCAGGCTCACTCAGGGTTTTGTAACACTTTTGTCACAATAAAGTGATTAGCGGTGTCTGTTCTTATTAAGGCTCCTGAGAATTTCCGCATTCCAGAGGGTCAGTTTCTCACCGGCGGCTCAGGTTTCTGTCCCCATGAACTCAGAGGACTCATAATGTTCTCATTATGAGTTCCTTCCAATAAGCTGAGGAAAGCAGACAGTTCAAGAATGTAAAACATTTAACCCTAATTGGGAAAAGTGGGAATTTATATTTTCCACTCAATCGATGACCCCTTTGCTCTAGTCTGGCCTTCTCCAGATTTGGGATGCACTGCTACTCTGTTATTTATCTCACATCTCTTCACGTCCCCTTTCTCCTCCATAACCACAACCTCAGACTGAAAGGCACCTTCTAGTCAATTTAGGCCACCCCCTGCATTGTACAAGTGAGCACATAGGCCCAGAGAGGTTGACTGCTACACTGAGATCACAAGGTTATTTTTTTTAATGTTTATTTATTTTTGAGAGAAAGAGAGAGAGAGAGAGAGAAGGGGAGGGGCAGAGAGATTGGGAGGGAGACAGACTCCGAAGCAGGCTCCAGGCTCTGAGCTGTCAGCACAGAGCCCGATGCGGGGCTCAAACTCACGGACAGTGAGAGATCATGACCTGAGCTGAAGTCAGACGCTCAACTGACTGAGCCACCCAGGCGCCCCAAGATCACACAGTTATGAAACAGAAGGGATGGGTCCAGGACCCAGGCTTTCCTGCCTCCCAACTCAGCGCTCAGTCCACCATCTACACTGCTACCATCCTCGTATTCAGCCCCGGGTATTTTATGAAATTCTTTCCCCCAACTCTTCATGACTCTGTAAGCAGAGCACAGTGCTCTTTACGTAGGTGGTATTTAAGAAAAGGGTTGCCTAACTTTTGATCTGCTTGGGTTGCAACGTCAACTTGCAGGAAATGCATGAGAAATGTGTGGGGAAATTCTGCAAGGCGTCCTCCAGGACTTTGGCATTTCGTTTTCAAAAAATAGAGCAGTGATGTCAACCACTCTTGAACGCAAAGAATAAACCGAGCTTGTTTTCAGAGACTTGCAGAGCACTGGATGTTGGAATCCCTTTATCGACCATCATGCTGAGTTCAGGGCATCACGTGTACGCTGTCGAGTCTCTGGATTTTTGGGCTCAAATGGAAAAGCCTCTTCTCCAACACGGGAGAGGAAGTGTAAGCTTTGTAGTTTCGCAGAAGTAAAACCCACTGTGGCCTGCTTTGCAGGTACCAGATGTGGTGCTCTGTTACCCTGTACAAATGTTAGCTCATTCTATCCTCAGGCCTAAGTGGTAGAATTTATATTATTCCTAATTTTATGAATGAGAAAGTTGCATGTCCAAGGTCACACAGTCAGAACAAGGCAGAGCTTGGAGTCAGATTGGGTGACCGTAAGCCCTCCAATCCAGAAATGTCTGAAGACAGAGCAGGAGGGCTCCTGGGGAGGAAGCCCCACCAAGCTGCTACCTCCCCCCGGAGGCTGGGCTCCTGTTCTTCATGTTCAGACCCCTAAAGGGGATGAACACTTGTTCATGTCTCCTTTCCTCTGTTGCCACCTCCATATTCTATCCCCATGGGAGGAGGAAAAACAAGGAGAGGAGGCCCAGCTGCCCCCACCTGCCCTCTCAGTGTTTGGCACCAGTGGCCACAGGGATGAGGATGGACCGGACTCTGGTGCGATGGGCTCGTACCTGGTCTCAAGTTCTGGTGCAAGGGTTTGGATCACGACTGCACTTGCTCCCGGGAGGACAGAGGGAGGCTCTGTTTACCAACATCGAGTCTCTGAACTTAGTCTAGTGACCTTTGAGAAGTCATTCTCTAATGGGAATAAGAGTTATGGAGAAGGAATTTTGTTATCTTCTACACATATCTAGGTCATGTTTATGATTGCCAAATAAAACAAGTATAATTTTCCCCTCCCCATAAACTTAAGCAGACATATTGGAGAAACATTTTGTGCGTGTCTTTAGAAGATTGCTTATCTTTGTCTGGTGTCAGGTCACTAAAAAATGTGACGCCCTAGTAGTGAAAGCCCAGACCAGTTTTTGAACAATATATGTATAGCTCTTAGATTTTATTATTAGTATTTTTGTTTAATTAGTAATTAGTAATTTTTGTTTATTATTAGTATCTTGTTCACCATACACTCCGCAACAGAACTAAAGATTCTCTGTCCCAAGGAAGCCTGCGATCTAATGATGCTATTGGGAAGTCACTGATTTTTATTTTGGATATTTTGCAAATCAAAAAAAAATACTTAAATATGCATTTTAAGTATATTTTCATATAAATAGCCTATCAAGAAAGAAAAGGAAGAGCGATCAAATGCCAGAAGATCTTTTATTCTTGGAGTTCATTGTGCTGCCATAACAAAAAGGATTTTGTTTTACTTTGTTTTTTAAAGCAATCACAAACACATCAAACATGGTGGTAGGGAGTAAACCTATAGGACCACTTTATAAGGAGCAAGAGTACTTGAAAATTATCAATATTCCTTTCAATTTAGAGACAGTTTGGGTGCTCTGAGTGAATGAATGTGAAGGACTAATGCATAAACCCCGTTTTTCAGTTAGTCTTGTAGCAGCATGCTCAATTACATAAGGAAATAAGCAGCGTTTAGAGAGGTGAAGAGTCCAGTTGATTTTACCCAGAAGGTTCTCCCAGAGCGGTTGGGAAGCAGAAGAATGTAGCTTCTTTCTTACCATCTGGATTGGCTGGAAAGCCACCTCCACCGATGTGAGGAACATTGCTATCACTCCCTGATTCCCCAAGTCCTTTCATGATTCCCAAGGTACTAGAAGCCCTCAAGCCAAAGTCAAGACACGGTGTGCTTCCCAGGGTCTTCTCTGCCCCATGCAAAATGAGAAAATATTTCTTATCTTGGTGATTTGCTTTTGGTCCATTTGAGAATCAACAGCCAGATGTGAAAAAGGGGATGCAAAATGAAGCCCAGATGTAAACATTGCTAAGATAGAAAACTGACATGCTGAGAGTCTTCATGTATGCATTCAAGGGTATAAATGAAAACTTACCTTTGGGACACCCTGGTTATTTTGGAAGAAACAGTTGGGTAGCCCTTCCTCCCTTATGCTGGTTAATATGGTAGCAGCTGACCCTATGCCCCCATTTCAGAACATCTAGGGAGTAAATTTTGTTCACTGCTATATCTATAGTATTTAGAGCAATGGCTGGTACAGATTAGCTGCACAATAAATATTTGTAGGAATGAATGAACGCTTAATCAAAGGAGGAAATTCTCTCATGCTGCCAGGATAAATGTGGGGCTGAGAAAGATGTTCTGAGAACCCGGCATGAGAGCTTGACAGGCATTTTCCTATAGAAGCAACATTGTACATAGTGATTGGGAGTTCTTGAAATTGTGCTCTCGGTACCATGGTTACTGCAGGCACTAATGGCTTGACCTGAGGCCTTCATACAGTCTGTCATACTGTTTCCATGGGAAAACGCATCCGAGTTCCAGGAATTGGCTGATAAGTGACCTTGACACGTACAAACCAAACTCAGTTGAGATCTGACTGAAATTCTGGTTTAGCTGTGGTTGTTTTGCAATCTGCTCACAAATAAGGCATTGCTAAGAAACACGAATGGCCTTTGTTCTTGTGATTAATTCCTAGCAGGAAGTGTGGTAGAGTATCAGGAATGTAGACTCGGATTTTATAGACCATTATGCAGCTATGATATTTCCTTCAGTGGCCCAGGAAGACCAGAGGATCTTAAATAAACCACAGAGGAGTCCCTCCAGTTATGTTAATACCTTAGATGCTCCGGCTGGACAGAATGTGGCCCAGAAACATCATACCTGGCCACCAGCAGTCATGACTTTCAGGGAGATTCAGATGGAGCAGAGCAAAATCAGGGTATCCTCTCAGAAAATCATAAGGTTGGGCACGAGGCTGCTATCTGAGGGACAGCTGGGCATCATACATAAGGAACAGCACTGTCACATATTGATGCTGGTTTGAAGGGATATGCTCCATGTAGCCTCATTCAGGCTCTCCTGGAGTCTGGAGTTGGTGTGAAAAGCAGGCAGTCTCAGACAGCACCTGTGTTGAGGTCACAGACGTCCAGGTGGCAGTCTGGCACCTTGTTCTTCTGCATGAAGACCCTGGAGCCTCAGGGGAAGGTAGAGAGTCTAAATCTTCATAAAACAGCCCTAAAGCAGTGTCACCCTCCTGATGGAGGAGCTGATACTGGCTTTGAGAGAGTTCCAGACTAACTCAGATATACTTTCTGGGACATGAAGAAGGGGCTGGCAGGTCTTGGCCAGGGACAAGGACAATGTTGGAATGCACTAAGCAAGAAAGAGATTAAAAAAAATTTTTTTTAAATGTATTTATTTATTTTTGAGACGGAGAGAGAGACAGAGTGTGAGCAGGGCAGGGGCAGAGAGAGAGGGAGACACAGAATCCGAAGCAGGCTCCAGGCTCTGAGCTGTCAGCACGGGGCTCAAACTCACGGGGTGTGAGATCATGACCTGAGCTGAAGTCGGACGCTTAACCAACTGAGCCACCCAGGCGCCTCAGCAAGAGAGATTTTTAAGTAATTGGACAGGTTATAGGGTCTCAGCCAGGATGTCAGGAATCTAGGTACGGGTGAGGGACAGCACTGACTTCTTTTTTTTTTTTTTTTTTTTAATGTTCATTTATTTCTGAGACAGAGAGACAGAGCGTGAGTCGGGGAGGTGCAGAGAGAGAGAGGGAGACACAGAATCCAAAGCAGGTTCCAGGCTCCAAGCTGTCAGCACAGAGCCCGCCACAGGGCTCGAACTCACAGACCGTGAGATCATGACCTGAGCTGAAGTTGGTCGCTCGACCGACTGAGCCACCCAGGCGCCCCACTGACCTCTTGAATAAAGGCAGTATCGACAGTCACTGTGTCCCCATCAGAAGCTCGTCTGGTAGTGCAGTTGCAGTGACACTAGTAGCCTTATGCATGGGCAAGAAGAAAGCCATGAAGGGCACAACCAGCCTGAGCAGAAACACCGACACTATGTTAGCCTCATTGTCAGGTAGGCGCTCCTCAGGTGGTGGCGAAGATGGGCAGCTATAGTGCCAAGTTCATATCGCACCAGCTTTGTCACCAACATGGGAAGAGTATTCCTCTTCCCCAAGAGGACCCGTGAAAGTTCCAAGCTGATGCTCATTGGCCCTGCATGGGTCATGTGGTATGAGTGTGACCTTGATTGGCCAGGCCTGGGGACAGGTGACCACTTTCAAGCTCTTGGACTGAGATTGGGGGGAGAGGTGATTCCCCAAGAACACCTGAGTTCCTATCATCTAGGAGGAGAACATGAGTGCTGAACAGCAAAAATCTCACATTTCCACATTTCCTGACTTACAAATATGTGATTGCGTGTAAGTTAAAGCCAGAACCTAAATGAAGAACCAGTCACTTAAGGCCTTCATGCAGCTGCCAATGTTCCTAGAAAGTGAAGGGGCCTCCCCTGACCTGTTCTGGCACATTTCTTAAGATACAGCATGCTCAAGCACTCGGCTCTGGGAAAAATAACCACGTGATTAACAGACATATGGACTGGAAGCTGGGGGAAGGGCAGTCAGGAGGTTAAGAGAGAAGCCTCATGGGCAGTATTACTTAGCATAAAGGAGGAAATGAAGCAAGAACTGAAATCATGAGGTGGGTTTTTTTTTGTTTGTTCTTTGCAAAAAAAAAAAAAGATGCAGCATCTACGTTAATCTATAGCCTTATGAAAACCCAAGTAATTTCCGTTATTGTGATATTTTTAGGTGGCAGTGACCTTCTTGATTTCTTCTTTATCATTTTCTGATTTTTGAGTTAATCTAATATGGCAACAGATTCTTCCTGATCAGGTAAAGTTCCTCTCATTCTTCAATGGTACCCCTTCAAAGAATCTTTCCAGATTCATGTGGGGAGGGAGCTTTTTTCTCTCTTCCTTGTCAGCATTTCTGCTTTTGGACATGCCACTGTGGTAGCACTTGCTGTGTTGCACAGTGATTTCTTTCACCTGGACAAGAAGCTCTGTGAGACTTGAGGTGTGGTATTTGACTTCCCTGAAACACATAGTAGGACAACACTTCCTTCCATGTAGGGCTGTTGCCAGAATTACATCAGCTGATGCACGAAAAACACTTAGCATGTTGGGGTACCTGCGTGGCTCAGTTGGTTGAGGGCCCAACTCTATATTTCGTCTTAGGTCATGATCCCAGGGTCGTGGGATCAAGCCCCGTGCTGGGCTCTTTGCTGGGCTTGGGGCCTGGAGTAACACAGTTCTGGTCTTAATCTGTTAGGCACCAAGGGACCAAATCCTATATGCAACCTTAATGAGGATCCCTGACTCAAGATGCAAGTGATGAGGCAGTGAAAGAAATGCGGGGTATGTCCTTCTTGAACACGGGTTTGGACTCAACTGCCTGCACGGATCACTACCTTCCTTGGGAAATGGGCACACATTTAGCAGATCTCAGAGCCAAAACAGTTTCTGCAGCTTGTCCTAGATGGAGTATCAAAAAAAAAAAAAACACCAAAAAAACCCCACCTATCCCAGGGCGCCTGGGTGGCTCAGTCGGTTGGGCATCCGACTTCGGCTCAGGTCATGATATCACCGTCTGTGGGTGCAAGCCCTGCATCGGGCTCTGTGCTGACAGCTCGGAGCCCGGAGCCTGCTTCGGATTCTGTGTCTCCCCCTTGCTCTTCCCCTCCCCCGCTCAAGCTCTGTCTCTGTCTCTGTCAAAAATAAATAAATCTTAAAAAAAATTTTTTTTTAAAAATTAAAAAAAACCCAAAACCTATCCCTGTATGAGTGGATTTGGTTCCTCAGAAACTAATGAAACTAACAGGGAGACTTGAAGGGGATGTGTGAAAGGGGATGTAGAAATGAACTTGAGATAAGAGACCCAACTGGGCATTGTAATGTCTGTAATATACTTTAAAATATTTTACCAAAGGCAGAGTGTTCTTATATACCAGAGTTACATGATAGCCTAGGTACTATCGTTTGTCCTAATTGAGAATTTACATCCTAAGGTGGAAAGCCAGCACTCTAATTAGGAAACCTGTATTCCAGAAACAGCTACTGCAAAAGCTTCCACTATCTTTATCTCTGATCAGCGCCAGACAATTTATCAGCTGACATAATTAATGTTAGAAATAGGTTTCTGCTGATGAAATTGGTGGCTTTCTAATTAGCATAATGGATGCTACCAATGCAGTTTCATCAGTGAGATTACTAGTGGCGAAGATAATGTGGATTTTAGAGTGGGTTCCTGCCCTAGCTTGACAAGAGAACAAAAAACTAGCTAGTCCTGTAGCTCTTAATGTTGCAATCCTATGTTCAGAGTTGAACTCCAAAGATTCTAGTTGCTTGGTGCTTATAAGGTTAATTTAATTCTGCTCTTAGAATATTGTCATGCTTTTCTGAAACGGTGATGAGATGTCAGAAGCTGTAGCGGCCATGCCTTAACTATGAAGGACAAAGCTAACATGTTGAGTGTATTAATTTAGCCAATACTGCTCTGTGAAAGGGAGGTATATACAAAATGTCCTCCAAAGGCCAAAGGGGCTGTAAGACTGAAGAATAAGGCCAACAAGCACAGCTTGTCAAGAAATGATTCATTAAAGGAACTTATGGAGAGAAGCATGTCTTGGGTGGTGGCAAGAGGATATCTCTGCGACCCCACCTCCTGTAAGATCTGTTTTGACCTGTTTTCATAGCCTTAGAGACTGGGAGACCACCCAGGAGGAGAATGTTTGAGAATCATAGTCATATCTCCAGAGCAGATCAAGGATGTCATGCTCCAAGAGTGTACTTAAGGGTGTGGTTAAACAAAAAGGAAGAATTTGGGGGGTGGGTGCTGTGCTCAAGAAGGCTTCATGTCACAGAGGAGTCATCGCGGTGGATTTGTCCAAGATGACATCAATCTGGGTCACACAAATACTCCTTAACAAATTACCCCAAAACTTAATGGCTTAAACAACAAAAATCTCTCATGGTTTCTGTGAGCCAGGAATTTGGGAGAGGTTCTGGCTTAGGAGTTTCCTATGAGGTTGCAAACACATGTTGGCTGGAGGTGTACGTATTTGAAGGTTTGACTGTGGCTGAAGGACCCGCTTCCAAAATGGCTCACTCACATGCCTGGCAAATTGGAACTGCCTGCTGGCGGGAGGGCTGAGTTCCTCTCCATGTCAGCTTCTCCGTGTGGCACGGGCTTCCTCACAATATGTTGTCAAGGTTCCCAAGGAAGCATCCTGAAAGAGAGAGCCAAGTGGAAGCTGTATGCTTTCGGTAATCTGGTTTCACATAGCATCACTTCCACCTCACTCTGTTGATTAGGATTGACAGTCTACAACCCCTACAACATAGACACCACCTCTCGGTGGGAGGAACATCAGCCTTATTGCATGAAAAACATGCCATAGAAGAAATATATAGGGGTGGCCATCTTGGGGAAATATCTGCCATACTGCCCTAGTCTGCTTGAGCTGCTGTAAAAAATACAATGGGCTCTGTGGCTTAAACAACAAATATCAATCTCTCACAGTTCTGGAGGCTGTAAGTCCAAAATAAGGGTGCTCAGGTTTTTGGTGAGGGCACTCTTTTTGGTTGTCTTCATATGGTCTTTTCTTGGTATGCGCACATGGAAAGAAAAATACCGTGTCTCCTCCTCTTTTTTATAAGGGCATTAATCCCATAATGAGGGTCCCACCCTCATCACCTAATCTAGTCATGATTACCTCCTGAAGGGCTCACCTCCAAATACCATGACATTGGGGTTAGGGTTTCAACAGAAGAATTTTTGGCGGGGGGTGGGGAGGACACAAACATTTAGTCCATAACATACAATAAGTACAGATGGTAGAGAGAAAAGATAGAAAATGCTATGTCCTGGGAACCATCATCATGCTTCTAAAATAATCAACTTGGGAAGCATTTCAGGATGTCTCATTTCTAAGACAGTACATTTTCTTTATTGATTAATTTGGGTATTCTCTTACTGTATTTTACATGGTATAAAAGCTAGAGCAAAAGACTGGGCTCAAATTTTCCTAAGGCCACTTAGATAATATGACTTGATCTAAGCATTTAATCCCATCCACTTATTCAACAGATACTTATCAATGGCCTTCAATGTGTCAGTCAGGTACTGTTTAAGATGCCAGGGATAGAATAGTGACTAAAACAGAAACTCCTGACATCATGTAGCTAACACTCTACTATGTGTTCTGTGGTCTCTCTGTGTGTGAGTGTGGTGGTGGTGTGAAAAGTGGCAACTGAGAAAGCAGATAAATAATTAAAATTATGCGAGTGGTGAGGAGTGCTGTGGAGAAAAGTGAAGCAGGGAAGGAGGCTAAGGTGGCAGGGAACATCCTCATGAAAAAGGTGACATTTGAGTAAAGACTTGAGGGAAGTAAAGGAGTAAACCATGTGCAAAGGCCCAGGTGGGAACAGACCTGTGTGTCTGGGGAGCATTAAGTAAGTCAGTATACCTGGGGACTGAAAAGAGTAGGAAATAGGGACAGAGAGCTCATGGGGAGGTTGGAAGAAATTGTATCATGATATGGGAAGCCATTAGAGCTTTTGATTAGAGGGTTAATATGATTTGACATACTTTTAATAGGATCACTTTAGCTGCTGTGTTGAGAATGAGATCGAAGAGGGGCAAGGGTGGAAACAGGGAGGCTAGTTGGAAAGCTACCAAAATAACTCCTGTGAGGAACTATGTTGAAAGATTGGTAGCAATGGTGGTGGCAAGAAGAGGTCAGATTCTGGATATGTTTTGTGAGCATTTTCTGACCGATTGGGAGTGGGGTATAAGAGAAAGAGAGGTGGCAAGGATGACCACAGGTTTGGGCCTGAGCATTTCTAACAAGAGTGTTTCAGATTTCTATTGCTGCATAACTAGTCATGTCCTACCTTGGTGGCATAAACAACAGCATTTGTTTTGCGCACAAATCTGCAGTTTGGGTAGCACTCTGAGGGAACAGCTTGCCTCTGATCACTCAGTGTCAGCTGAGGCAACTCCAACGTTGGAGGCTTGTTTCTTCTGAGAGTTCGCTCGCTCACATATGTGGTGGTTGATGCTGATTGTTGGCCACATCTATATGTGGCCTTTCCATGTGGCTGCTTGGCTTCCTCATGCCTTGGTGTCTGGGTTCCAAGGTTCCAGGGGTGAGTCACCTCAGAAAGAGAGAGAGCCAGGTGGAGCTTGTACCAAAAACTTCTTTCCTCAAAAGTATTTTTTTAATTCCAGCATAATTAAAATACAGTGTTTTTATTAGTTTCCGATGCACAATGTAATGATTCAACAATTCTATACATTACTCAGTGCTCATCACGATAAGTGCACTCTTAATCCCCTTCACCTATTTCACCCATCCCCCCACCCACCTTCCCTCTGATAACCATCAGTTCTCTATATTTAAGTTTTTGGTGTCTCTTTCTTTTTTTGTTCATTTGTTTCATTTCCTAAATTCCACATGAGTGAAATCATATGGTATTGTCTTTCTCTGACTGACTTAATTCAGTTAACATTATGCTATCTAGATCCATCCATGCTGTTGCAAATGGCAAATTTTATTCTTTTCATGTCTGAGTAGTATTCTATTGCATATATATACCACATCTTTCCAGATCTTTTTTTTAAGTTTATTTATTTATTTTGAGAGAAAGCATGAGCACAGGAGGAGCAGGGGTGGGGAGAGAGAGAGAATATCTCAAACAGGGTCCACACCTGTGGAGCCTGAGGTGGGGTTCGAACCCACGAACTGTGAAATCATGACTGGAGCCAAAATCAAGAGTTGGACGCTTAACCAACTAAGCCACTCGGGTGCCCCTATACCACATCTTTATCCTTCATCTGCCAATGGACACTTGGGTTGCTTCCATATCTTGGCTATTGTAAATAATGCTGCAATAAACAGAGGAGTACATATATCTTTTGAATTCATGTTTTTGTATTCTTTGGGTAAATACCCAGTAGTGGCATTATTAGGTCATATGGTAATTCCTATTTTTATTTTTTTGAGGGACTTCCATACTGTCTTTCACAGTGGCTGCACCAGTTTGCCTTCCCACCACAGTGCAAGAGGGTTCCTTTTTCTCCACATCCTTGCCAACACTTGTTGTTTCTGTGGCTTTGATTTTAGCCATTCTGACAGGTGTGAGGTGATATCTCATTCTGGTTTTATTTGCATTTTCCCGATGATGAGTGAGGTTGAGTAGCTTTTCATGTGTCTATTGGTCATCTGAATGTCTTCTTTGGAGAAATGTCTGTGCATGTCTTCTGCCCATTTTTAAATTGGGCTATTTGGTTTTATGATGTTGATTTGTATAAGTTCTTTATATATTTTGGATACTAATCCTGTATTAGATTTGTCATTTGTAAATATCTTCTCCCACTCAGTAGGTTGTCTTTTAGTTTTGTTGATTGTTCCCTTTGTTGTGCAGAAGTTTTTATATTGATATAGTCCTAATAGGTAATTTTTGCTTTTGTTTCTCTTGCTTCAGGAGACATACCTAAAAAAAATGTTGCTATGGCTGATGTCAGAGAAATTACTACCTGTGCTCTCATCTAGAATTTTTATGGTTTCAGATGTCACATTTAGGCCGTTGATCCATTTTGAGTTTGTTTTTGTGTATGGTATAAGAAAGTGGTCCAATTTCATTCTTTTGCAGAATTCTTTTGCTGTCCAGTTTTCCTAACACCATTTAAAGAGACTTTTTCCATTGCATATTCTTGCCACCTTTGCCAAAGATTAATTGACCATATAATCATAAGTTTATATCTGGGCTTTCTGTTCTATTGATCTACGTGTCTATTTTTGTGCCATTACCATATTGTTTTAATTACTGTAGTTTTGTAGTGTATCTTGAAATCTGGGATTGTGATACCTCCAGTTTTGTTCTTCTTTTTCAAGATTGATTTGGCTGTTTGGGGTCTTTTGTGTTGCCATACAAATTTTAGGATTATTTATTCTAATTTTGTGAAAAATGGTGTTGGTATTTTGTGTATCAAACTTATGACATCACCATGGAAGTCTTGCCTCACTTCTGCAACATTATGCATCAAGGCAATTACAAAGTTCTGCCAAGAGTCAAAGAGAGGGAAAGAGACTCCATCTCTTGATGGGGAAATGGCAAGAGCACATGTGAGTGGATATATTGTTGTGTGATTTATTTTTGGAAAAAATAAATAGAATAAAATAAATGAAATAAATCTTCTACAGACAAAGTAACATATTTATTGACATGAAGAATGTTGGAGTGGGGTGAGATCAGAAGCTGATATTAGGAGTTTGAGATAATTCTGACATGCCCCTTGGCATTTGTTTTCTTTTTTTTTTTAAATTTTGATTTATTTATTTTGAGAGAGAGAGAGAGAGAGAATGAGAGAGAGCAGGGAAAGGGCAGAGAGAGAGAGACAGAGAGAGAGAGAGGGAGATGTGGGACTTGATCTCATGAACTGCAACATCATGACCCAAGCCAAAATCAAGAGTTGGACGGTTTAACCAACTGAGCCACCCAGGCACCCCATCCCCTTGCACTTTCAAATGGAGAAGTCAGATAGGTAGGTGGATATGTGAATTTTGAGGTCAGGGAGTGTCATCAGTGTTAATATTTAAAATCAGAAAGGCAGATAATATGACAAAGGAAGTGAGTATAGATAGAATGTGATCCAAGGATTGAGTTCTGGGGCACCCCGACATTTAGCAGTAGGAGAATGTGGGGATTAGGAGAGAATGGGGATATGGTTTGGTACCCTGGAAGCCAGGTGAGAGAGGTATTGGAGGAGGAGGCAGTGGGCCAGATTTTTCAAAGTCTGGCAGTTTATGATTCTGTGATGATAAACACCTGAACAGGTATTAGTTTTCTTACCTCATGCTGTTAGGCTCCATCAATTCAAATTCTTGTCTCTGTTGGACCAGAAGCTTCTGAAAGGCAAGGATACTGGCATTAGTCATCTCTGGACCCTCTAAGGAACTATCATCATGTTTCCCACACAATCGATACTTAATAAGTGAGGGTGAACAGAAACTGACAAAAAGAGACACATGTGAGTTGAAATTCCTTAAAAGGGCAGTTATAAGCTTGAGAAAATATTCTCATTATTTGTGGTAGTTATGTTTCATAAAGTTTCTATGAACGTTGAATTAGCAAACACTGAACCACCTTTCAATGTAAATACAGGGTTAGATTCCTGTGATCCTCTGGTCACAGCGGTTTCCTCCACCCATCAATATATAACCTTGTTTTATGTATGTTTCTGTTGAAAGACACCTTATTATATATACTGTTGATTCATTAACATTGAACTTGCAGCAAACAGCACCATAACTCATGCCTGCACGGCGTCTAATGCACGTATTCTCTCCATAAGGCCCCTTAGAGCCTGGAGCTTTGCAATCTTGGCCAGCACGTCAGCACATCGCTTGGGAGTCATTTTAAACCACGAAATCACCAGGAAAAGACACCAAAATGTGAAAAACGTGACACTAAATAGACTGTGAAAAGGATGTTTATTTATAGGAAGAGAGTGGAAACAAGAAGGTAGAGCATACCGTTGTTGGAACTCAGTGGTGTTGCTCAGCTAGAAAGCCAGAAAGCAGTGCAGTGGGCGCCTCAAATTTCATGCTGTCTCTAGTGAGCGCAGAAGAACAGGGAGTGCTGATTTGGGGAGAACGGATACATTCTAGCCACTGGCACATTTGCAAATATGGAATCTGTGAATCATGAGGATGACTGGATCTACCTTGCGTGAAACTGAATGTAAAGGGCCAAAGAACAAGGGTTTCATAGCTTTTACCTTGGTACATCCATTTGGAAGGGGTCATAACTTCAGTACATTTTACCTTTCTTTCTTTCTTTCTTTTTTTAAATTTTAACTTTCAAGATGTCATTATTGCTTTGGGCCTTAACGCCTTACACAAATAACTCACATTATAGTTCATTTTGATTGCATTAATTTGAAGTCAGATTTTATTACTTTGAAAATGGCTTTACATTTCTGAGCCTACCCACTTTGGTCAGCCTTTTCTGCCTCTATTCCCATTAAGTGGATGGTCTGAACAGGTTTTTCTATTTGGGTATTGAGGTAACTGAACAGAATAAATTGGGGTCCTCACTTAACGTTCTTGGGGAAGACAGGCTCCTGCAGAGAGAGACTGTGTTTCAGGGTCTAACTTTGCTGTGGGTCACAGCCAAGTCCATCTAGGATTCCACCATAGCACAGAGGTGTTTGCCTGTGCAGGCTTTCAATACCGTGTCAGTGGCAATTTGCAGAAATTCCGTGCAACATTCAAAAGCCCATGAATGGGCCAGGTAGTTGAGAGTTGGGAAAAGCACAAACTGAATAATAGTATTTATGGAGACTGGACCAGAATAGTGCTGGCTCCCCCAGTAGAGGTGATCACTTCCCTCCCTGAAGATGCTATGAACGTCCCATGAAAGAAAACAGACCAGATGTGGCTTTAAGGGAGAAAATATCTTGATCTTTTGGTTTTAATAAGCAATTCCCTAAATAGCTAAATTAAATTTAAGAAGAAAATGGAAAACAAAACTCCAATGTCCTTTAAAAATGCCCTTATAATTTTCCATGGGCCAATTTTTTATACAGTTAAGGAAAAGCAAATTTGTTACCTTTTCTGGCAATCTCAAACTCTTTGGTTTCTGATTCCTAAAAAAATTATTTAACTCATTGAAGAGTAATGTGGCTGCCTGATCAAATGCCCGCTGGCTGCTTGGAGCTGGGGATCCCTCGGGAGAGGCTCAAGGGCAGCCCCAAGGGCCTGGCTCTGAGTGCAGTTCCTGTCGGAAGCTGCCTCAAAGCAAATGCAAGATAAGCCAGGAACTTCTGTGGGGAAGACAGCAGCATCCATCTTGCCATTAGGCTGATCAGTTTTCCTCTGCCTCCTCTTTCCTTAAAACGTTGTCTTCCCGCCAAGATAATGTCCAGGCTTACACAAATGCGAGAAGTGAGGCAGAAAGCCACTGCACTTGCTTTGCCTAGAAATTAATCTTGAACTCTCAGAGGAGTACTTAATATCCTGTGGAAGCAACACTCTCCAAATACAGCAGCCCTGCCATTCTGGGAGCCAGATTGCCATTGACCTTGATTTCCCAGCTATGAAAGATTTTGGAAAAGGCCTTTGAGGAAAAGGCAGTCACAAAGCCCATCCACTTTCCTTGGGCCAGAGCGCCAGGCAGATTAAGGAGGAGGTCCCCAGAAAGGTGCAGCCACTGGTTTTGAAGGAGTGCTAAAACCCCACTGGAATAAACCAGAAGTGTGGGATCAGTTAACTCAGGGTTTCACTTGCAACTATTCCTATGGATGGAAGAGGTTCCTTAATGCAGACTTCACCGTTGTCGGTCTTTCCAGGGAAGCCTTCCTTTTTGCGATGTCTCTGTGCAAGCAGTGGGGCACGGCTGCAGGCGGACCTGTCTCCCTGCCACCTGTGTGCATGCGCAGAGATGAGTCACAGTCAGCTGGCCTGTGAAGCTGAGTAATGCGTGAAGCCTGAGACACTGTTCCTTGGAAGTGAGGTGTTCTTTATTTTTCGCTAACTGAATGAGATGTTCTTTAACATGCCTCACAAACACAGTCTGATGTAGAAAACTGCCCACAATAAATGTGTGTAGCCATTTCCTGTTTCGAATATAAAGAAAGAAATATGTGATTTTTACTCGTAGAAGTTTCTCACCCCCCACTCGTGTTGAACAAACATGTCTTCAAGGAGAGCAACATTAACTGTCTTAAGGGACCTGTTTCTCTGTTGGGCCCTCCTGGTCTGACCCGGTTCAGAGGTTCTTTTCCGATCTTCGATGGTCAGGGGTAGATGACAGCAAGTCACAGGTCCGGTTTACAAAAGCCAGGTGTTCTGGTGAGTGAAAGCTTTCTTGCTTTCAAGCTAGGGTGGCCAACCACCGTGGTTTTTCCTGGACTGAGAGTTTTCAGTGTTAAGCCCAGGAAAGTCCCTGGATGAGTCGATCACCGTATTTCAGGCCAATTTGTGCCTAGGGAAGCCGCAGAGTAAAGGACTTGCCAGCGTGGGCTCTGGAGCTGACTGCTTGAGTTAGGACCACTGTCCATTATTTAACTTGCCATGTAACCGTGGGCGAGTTACTTAACCAGCTCCTCAGTTTTCACACCCCAAACCTGGGAAAAATAACATCTCCCTTTTAGGGATGTCGTGAAGCCAAAATGAAATCATTACGTACAGTGTCCCTCCGTGAGCTGCACACATAGGAAGGGCTCATAAATGCTGGCTATTTTTGTTGTAATTGTTATTATTTGAAGGTAAAACAGTAGCAGTGAAGTGGGCCACCCGTGGGAAAAACGGCAACTAATATACCTGAGGTCAGCCCAGAGCTATCAAGAGGTGGTCAAATAACATTCATGACAGCTTGAGAAGACACGAAAGCACAGGAATGTGTTCTTCTGTTTGGAAACTGTTGATCAAAACGGATTTTACTTTGAAAAGTTTTGGTGCCTTTAGGGGCAAGTTTCCATTATCTGGGAAATCCGGGCAGATGGATTTCTTGGCTAGGGGAGGCATAACTCCAGGTGTGCTTAAGGCCCCGCAGGCTTCCTAAGTGCCCTCGATGTGGAAGCAGATGCCAAGGGGAGCCTGTGGTGCGTTGGCTCCTCCCGGGGCACAGGATCAGGCTGCAGACCCTTGGCATATGCCGTGGAAAATCTTCCCACACCGGCGCCGGGGCTCCAGACACATGTGTTTTAGATCAGTGTTAATCGAGTCAGCTTCTGAAGCTCTTACTTCCTGTCATTTGGCCTGCAAAATTTTGCTGAGTCATTTGACCTCATGCATCTTCTAAAACAGTAGTCACATGACCAGAGGAAACTGCTGTGGGCACACAGCTTGCCTATGGGCACGTAGTTTTGCAAACTTAACCCAACCAACATGCGGAGATCACACACTGCCGTGCCCTGCGTTGAATTAGGGACCTGGAACTTACTGGGAGCAGCAGGGCCTGGCTTGTCCTCAAAGCACTGGCTTTCTAGTGGGAAGGACAGGTGCATATTCTAGGACTACAGGCCAGACCCTGAAAAGTTTTATGAACAAAAACATAAACTGTGTGACTGGGTGGCGCAGATTAATTCATTCTGACTAGGAGAATCACAAAGAAAGGCACACCCAGCTAGAGGAGAACACGTAAGACTTGGACAAGCTGAGAAAGGGGAAGAAAGTTTGGACAGAGGGTGTGCAGAAGCCAGAAAACATAGGCAGGTTCATGGGGTCATGTTGGGCACCCAGCATGCTGGATTGGACCACAGGAAGCACAAAGGGGGTTCGGTGGGAGGTCAGTTGGGCCTGCTCATAGAGAACGGAGTGAATACACGAACCTAGAGTCTACACTTTCTTCCATATGCAAGAGGAAAGGCTTTGGAGCAAGGGAGTGATAGGATCACAGCAAGGCCTTAGAACATGACTTGGTCAAGGAAGGAATCTGTGGGCGGATAAATGCAGGCGGCAGGAAGGCAGGGGAGGGCAGAGGTCTTAGTCCCACAAGGCAGTTAAGAGTTGATGAGACCTGAACTTTGGAAATGGCAGAAAGAATGGAAGGGAAGCAAGAGAAGACACTAATGGAAACTTTGGGAGGGAGAAAGAGAGGATTTAACCTCCATTTCTCTGCACCAACCCCAATGTGGGCACTGAGCCGGGAGGGGCAGCAAGGAAAGGAAGAGCAAGTGAGTAACAGTCTGGGTAGAGCGGCAAAGATCACAGGTTGCAGAGCTGAGGGGAAGGGAGTTGGTTAGCCTACAAAAAAAGGGCTGAACAGCACCTTAGTGACAGCTTCTCTGTACAGGAGAGACACCAATCACAGCTGTTTCCCGGTCTCCTCAGAAAAAGGCTCAAGTTAAGGTCTGGAGAGTTTAAAGGAGATATTAAGACAGAATTTCCAAATGGAGAAAGAGAGGCCAATAGCAGGAAGTGTTTTAACTTCAGGATGGTTTTGTTTCTTAGCTTCAATCTTTGCGCCACTGCCTGGATATGGGAAGAGGTTCCTCCTTCTATCTCCCTTCCAGAAAACCACCTCAGTCCCGCCTTGGTCAGTGGTTTCCTCTTTGACCGGAAAAGTCAGCATCACTGTTACTTTAAGGAAAAGCAAAAAGCACTGGATATGAATTCACCTTTGGAGATAATTGTACAAAATTCCTTTGTTAATTTTCAATCAGCATACTGAAAGTAACAGGTGTAAGTGGGTTTATGATGGTATTCACTATCAAAATCAAGTCCCTGAATTGGCTCATAACAGAATGCCACTTCAAAGCAGCTGTGGCAGGAAAAAGGGCATATTGCAAGGTTGTGGGGGCTTTGGGGTCACCCAAGACAGGAAGTGACTGAGAGCTGAGAGTCACTGAGCCCCAAGAGCTCCAGTCAGTCCTGGCTTCTGCCTCTCCCTGAATCAGCTGCCTTCTCTCTCTCTGCAGGATGACCTTCACGACTTCAGCCATCCCATCCCGCAACACCTGAGTGGCCCGTGCACAGGTTACGGGACCAGAGAACGCCAGTTCATGTCTATTTATCTTAATTCTGATCTCCTGGGGACTCTGTCTCACCTAGGTGAACAAGGCCATATAGCTCAAGCATAGCTGCTAAACGTTGTGCACTACTATGGACAGAGCAGGGGCGGTTCTCAGGGAAGAGTGTCATGAGCTGGACAGCCACCTTCTGATGCCCCTTTAAAAATCATGACAGGATCAAACCTCTCATCCTGCATGGCAGAATATTTGAAATGCAGAGACTAGGAATACGTTAATAAAGATAAAGAACTTCCGGCACAAAAATCACTGAGAAAAATCATCATCCAGAATTGTAGAATCACATGATGCAATTACATCATTTATTAATGTGGTCAGCAAAGAAAGCATTGACCAGCCTTTGGCATTCTTGAAACTTAGGAAGAGTCAACCAGTCATTACCATTCTATGGATACACAGGAACCACCACTTCTGAAACTTCTTCAGTTGTGGCAGCTTTGTTTTACTCACATCACTTCCCTTCTCAGAAATCATATGTATTTCTATTTCGTAATCTTAAAACTTTTGAGCAAGAGATTCAAGGCCCATTCCATCACATAGCACCACACTCTATCCCAATCTATTTCATTCTTATTGCTTATCTCATGTTATTCCCCATCTCAGTGGTTTCAAATCCAGGCAGATTTTATATTAGACACCTGCATCTCACCCCTGAAGATTCTTATTCTGGGCCTTGGGAGTCCGTGTGTATGCGTATGTGTGTATATATATATGTGTGTGTGTGTGTGTGTGTGTACACATAATTTCTTTATAATGTTTATTTATTTTTGACAGAGAGAGACAGAGCTGTGGAGGGGCAGAGAGAGGGGGACAGAGAATCCAAAGCAGGCTCCATGCTGTCAGCACAGAGCTTGATGTGGGGCTCAAACTCACAAACTGTGAGATCATGACCTGAGCCAAAGTCAGATGCTTAACCGACTGAGCCACCCAGGCGCCCCCAGAGGTCCATTGTATTCTTTATCCAGTTTCCCCAAATGGTCACATCTTAAAAAACCTAGTACAGTATCACAGCCAGGTAAGGCAGTCGAGGTGTAGAATCTTCCCATTTCCACAAAGATCTTTTCTGTTGCCTTTTTATAGCCATACCACTTCCCTCCTCTCCACCTGTCTCTGACCATTGGCAACCATGAATCTGTTCTCCATTTCTACTATTTTGTCATTTCAAAAATGTCATACATATGGAATTGCACAGACTATAATCTTTTGAGATTGGCTTTTTTCACACAACACAGTTTTCTGGAGATTCATACAAGTTAAGCGTATCAATAGTTCATTTCTTTTTTTAAAATTTATTTATTTATTTTTGAAAGAGAGAGAGAGAAAGAGAGAGAGAGAGAGAGAGAGCGAGCAAGTGGGGGAGGGGCAGAGGAAAAGAGAATCCCAAGTGTGGGCCCAAAGTGGGGTTCCATCTCCCAAACTGCAAGATCATGACCTGAGCTGAAATTCAAGAGTTGGGTGCTTAACTCACTGAGCCACCCAGGGGCCCCATAGTTCATTTCTTTTTACTGCTAAGTAGTATTCTATGATATGGATATACATAGTTTCTTTAGCCACTCACTCTGGGTCTTTTCACCCTTATTGAAGTACAATTGACAAATAAAATTATAAAATATTTAAAGTGTACATCATGATGATTTGATAGACATATATGTTATTAACCTATTCCCTCCCTTGAGTTAATTAACATATCTATCACCTTACATCCTTACCTTGTTTTGTTTTGCTTCAGTAAGAACACTTAACGTTCTAATTTCTTAGCAAATTTCAATTGTAAAATACAATGTTATCAACAAGAGTCACCATGTTATACATTAGATCCTCAGACTTTTTCATCTTATAGCTGGCAGTCTGGACCCTTTCACCAACCTTTCCTTCTTTCTCTCCCCCCAGGCCCTGTTAACCACTTTACCCTCTGTTTCTATGAGTTTGACTTTTTTTAGATTTCACATTTAAGTGGTACCATGCAGTATCTTTCTCTGTCTGACTTACTTCACTTAGCATAATGCCCTCAAGGTCCATCCATGTTTTTTTCACAAACAAAAGGCAGGACTCCCTGCCAAAAACCTTTTTTTTTTTTTTTTTTTTTTTTGCCCATCCATGTCCAATTGCTTGAGCAATATTTGTTGAAAAGGTGATCTTTCCTCCTTTGAATTGCTGTTGCACCTTTGTCAAAAATCAGGCATATTGTATGAGTCTTTCTTGGTCCTCTGTTTTGTTTTATTGCTCTATGTGTCTATCCGTCTACTAAAAGCCACACTGTTTTTATTACTTTAAATGTATATTAAGTCTTAATATTGGGGAAAATGATTCTTCCCACCTTCTTCCCTTTCAGGATTGTTTTCATTATTCTAGAGTCTTTGCCTTTCCTTATAAATTTTGGAATAAGTTTGTATATATCTACAAAAAACCTTGCTGAGATTTTGATAGAAGTTACATTAAAACCACCTCAACATAATAAAGGCCTCCTATGAAAAACCCTCAGCTAACATCATACTCAATGGTGAAAAACTGAAAGTTTTTCCCCTAAGGTCAGGTACAAGGCAAGGATTCCCACTCTCACCACTTTTATTCAACAAAGTACTAAAGTCCAAGCCACAACAGTCATACAAGAAAAAGAAATAGAAGCCATCCAAATTAGTAAGGAAGAAGTAAAACTTTAACTACTTGCAGATGACATGACACTATATATAGAAAACCCGAAAGACTCCACCAAAAAACTACTAGAACTAATCAATGAATTCAGTAAGGTCACAGGATAAAAAATCGATATATAAAAATCTGTTGCATTTCTATACACTAATAATGAAATGGCAAGTGAGACATTAAGAAAACAATCTCATTTTCAACTGCACCAAAAATAATAAAATACCTAGAAATAAATTTAACCAAAAAGGTGAAAGACCTGCACTCTGAAAACTATAAAATACTGATGAAAGAAATTGAAGATGACACAAACAAATGGAAAGACATTCCATGGTCATGGATTAAAAGAACAAATGTTGTTACAATATCTATACCACCCAAAACAATCTACAGATTTAATGCAATCTCTATGAAAATACCAACAACATTTTTCACAGAATTAGAACAAATAATCCTAATTTATATGGAACCATAAAAGACCCTGAATGGTCAAAAGCACACTTGAAAGAAGAAGAACAAAACTGGAGGTATTACAATCCCAGATTTCAAAATAAAGTACAAAGGTATGGTAATCAAAACAGTATGGTACGGACACAGAAATAAACACATAGATCAACGGAACAGAATAGAGAGTCCAGAAATATAGTCATGATTATATGGTCAATCTTTGATGAAGGAGGCAAGATTATGCAACAGGAAAAAGACAGTCTCTTCAACAGATGGTGTTGGGAAAGAAAACTAGATGGCTATATGCAAAAGAATGAAATGGGACCACTTTCTTACACCATACACAAAAACAAACTCAAAATGGATTAAAGGCTTAAATATGAGACATAAAACCTCAAAAATCCTGGATGAGGATAGGCAGCAGTTTGTGTCTCTGACATCGGCCACAGCAACATTTTTAAAAGATATGTCTCTTGAAGTAAGGGAAACAAAAGCAAAAATAAACTATTGGGAGTAGATCAAAAAAAAAAAAAAAAAAAGCTTCTGCAGAGCAAAGGAAACAATCAACAGAAGTAAAAAGACAACCTACTGAATGAGAGAAGATATTTGCAAATGACACATCCAATAATGGGTTAGTATCCAAAATATATGAAGAACTTATACAAATCAACACCATAAAAACAAATAACCCAATTAAAAAATGGGCAGAAGACATGAATAGACATTTCTCCAAAGAAGACCAATGGGCCAAAGACAGATGGCCAAAGACAGATGGCCAAAGACACATGAAAAGATGCTCAGCCTCACTCATCATCGGGGAAATGCAAGTCAAAAGCACAATGAGTATCCTTCACACCTGTCAGAATGGCTAAAAACAAAACTTCAAGAATCTACAAGTGTTGGCAAGGATGTGAAGAAAAAGCAACCCTTGTGCACTACTGGTGGGAATGTAAACTGGGGCAGCCACTGTGGAAAACAGTATGGAGGTTCCTCAAAAAGTTAAAAATAGGAATTACCATATGACCTAGTAATTCCACTATTGGGTATTTACCCAAAGAATACAAAAACACTAGTCCAAAAAGATATATGTACTCTTGTTTATTGCAGCATTATTTACAATAGCCAAGGTATGGAAGCATCCCAAGTGCCTATCGATAGATGCAGGATAAAGAATATGTGGTGTATATACACAATGGAATATTGCTCAACCGTGGAAAGAATGAAGTCTTGCCATTTGCAACAACATGGATGGATCTAGAGAGTACAATGCTAAGTGAAATAAGTCAAAGAAAGACAAATACCATATGATTTTACTCATATGTGAAATTAAAAAACAAAACAGGGAGCCTGGATGGCTCAATTGGTTAAGTGACCAACTCTTGATTTCAGCTCAGGTAATGATTTCATGGTTTGTGAGTTCGAGCCCCATGTTGGGCTCTGCACTGACAGCACTGAGCCTGCTTGGGATTCTCTCTCTCTGCCCATTCCCTGCTTTCTCTCTCTTAAAATAAATAAACTTTTAAAAAAGAAACAAACAAACAACAACAACAAAAAAACCAGAGACAAACCAAAAAACAGATTCTTAACTATAGAGAACAAAGAGATGGTTACCAGAGGAGTTGTGGATGAGGGGATGGGTGAAATAGGTGAAAGGGATTAAGAGTACACTCAGTCATGATGAGCACTGGGTAACGTATAGAATTTTGAATCACTATATTATACACCTGAAGCTGATATGACACTGCATGTTAATTATACTGGAATTAAAATTAAGAAAAGAAATTACATTAAACCTACAGATCAATTTGGAGAGAAGTGGTATCTTTAACTATATTGAGCCTTCTAATCCATGAACAGGTTATGTCTTTTCATTTATTTAGGTTTTATTTATTTCTTTTAAAGTTTATTTATTTTGAGAGAGGGAGAGCAAGAGCAGGGTAGGGACAGAGAGAAAGAGGGAAAGAGAGAATCCCAAGCAAGCTCCATGTTGTCAGCATAGAGCCTGATGCAGGGCTTGATCCCATAAACTGTGAGATCATGAGCTAAGCCGAAATCAAGAGTCAAACACTTAAATGACTGTGCCACCCAGGCACCCCCTACGCTTATTTAGGTTTTAATTTCTTTCACTAGCTTTTTGCAATTTTCAGCCTATATATACTATACATTGTTTTGCTAACTGTATATGTAAGTATTTCATTTTCTTTAAAGTGATTATAAATGATACTGTGGGGTTTTTTAAGTTTATTTATTTATTTTGAGAGAGAGAGAGCACAGAGCCTGACATGGGGCTCAATCTCACAAACTGTTAGATCATGACCTGACCCTAAATCAAGAGTTAGACACTGAACCACAGAATTTTGGTGTCCACAGAACTGTGATTGTTTTGTGTGTGTTTTTCTTGTATTCTATCTTCCTGCATTCACTTATAAATCGAAAGAGGTGTTTTTTTGTTTTTGTAGATTTCTTGGGATTTTCTATGTAGATAATCATAACATCTGCAAATAAAGACAGCTTTATTTCTTCCTTTCCAACCTGTATGCTTTTAATTTCTTTCTTCTTACCCTAGTGCTGTGGTTATAATTTCCAGTATTATGTTAAATATGAGTGATGAGAACAGATAACCTTCCTGTTTCTATTCTTAGAAAGAATTCAGTCTTTCACTAATAAGTATGATGCTGGCTGTTGGTTTTTCGTAGATGCTCCATATTAAGCTGAGAAAATTCCATTCCGTTCCTAGTTTGATGTCAGTTTTTATTAGGAATCATTGAATTTTGTCAAATGCTTTTTCTGCATCGGTTGACTTGATCATACATACAGTTTTTCCTTTGGAGTCTGCTAATATGAAGAATTATACTGGTTAGTATTCAAACATTAAACCATCCTGCATAGCTGTGCTAGACTCCATTTGGTCACAGCTGATTATTTTTTTGTTTTGTTTTTTTGTGTGCTGTGGGTTTTGTTTGTTAAATTTTGGTTAAGAATTTTTGCATCTATGTGACTGTGGATCATCTCACACTGGGTAGTTGAGATTCGGAAGGCGCTCAGACTCAGTGTCAGCAAGACTGCCCCTCCAGTCAGAACCGTGCGAAGATAAAACGGCCTTCCTTAAAGGATAATCATGTCCTGTCATGGGGGCTCCTCAAGCTCTGGCTTAATGACCACCGGATGGGAATGTTGTAGAGGAAATTCAGACACCAACTGGTGGGAGTGTGACTGGACAGCCTTGCGATTCTATTCCAGCCAGAGAGCATGTGATTTCATGAACTCCATTGCCCTGGTTCCCATTGCTTCAGCATTTCCTGTCTGCAGCTGGGACGAAGGCTGGGCTTGACCCGCCACCTGAGGTCTAGCGCTTCTCTGGGAGTTACAGCAGAGGGTCAGGCCACCAACCATCTGCTACCCAGGCAGGCAGGCAGGATGCCCCAGGGCCTGCATAGAGTTTTAGACCCTTGTGATAAGCCCGCTGTCTGTGCCTCATGGGCCAGACAACCTTACTCCATTCCAAGCCCCAACCCCAATGGGCTCTTTATTTCAGTGACCCTGAGGTCACTGTGGCTTGAGTCTTGGCTGGAACAGGACAAGAAGGAGCAGGACAGACTGTTTTGTGTTTCTCAGTCTGTCCAGATTTGCACTTCCTTTAAAGGACCTTTCAGATGTTTATTTTTCCACTCTTCTTTTCATTAACTTGAAAGCAGCAAACTATATTTTGCCAAGAGAGAAAAAACATCTCTCATGCAGAGGATTTCTTCTCAACCCATCCCTTAGTAAACACTATTTCTGAGTGGGCTTCAAAGCTGGCCCAGCCCTGGATCCACCAATATCACTCACAATACTTGAGAAAGTAGATTTGAAACTTGCAGCCTTGATTTGAAAACTACTCTTACTCTGCCTCTGTTGTATTTCATACCAGGAGGTGAGAGATGCTTGTGGGGTGTGTGTGTGTGTGTGTGTGTGTGTGTGTACACAGTCAACACACATAATTGTTTTGCCAGGTGGTAAAATAGAACATCAACTGTCATTACAAAAAGGGGTTTGTGGACCGGCAGACTCCGATCTCACGGTGTTGAATAAAACTCAAATCCGAACACCTTAATGTGATATGAAATATACTCATGGAGATCTACCTCCCAGCTTTCTCTCTGCTTCCTCTCCTGCTCACACTCCTATCCTTTCCTCAATAATCTGCCAAGTCACTTGAAATTCTTGCCATTAGCACCACTGCCTACATGTCTCCAAGAACTCTGGTTAGAAAGAGTAGGTACCATGGGGTGGATTTCTCATGAACCTATTAGCGCTCACCTTAGCAGGAATTGCTTTCTCACTGGTCTAGCAGAGAACCTAGATTCTAGAGTGGAGATGGAATGGGACTAACATAGGCAAAGTCTGGTGGAGAGGAGAGGTAAAGCAAAGAGCCTAAGGTGGGCAGAGTCTAGAGAAGGAGGCAGGGAAGTGAGAGGCCTGTTGGGCAGCTGTAAGCCTCAAATGCAAGCATGAACATGGCAGCAGATGTGTGAATCTCATGCTTTATCCCATGCGAGGGCATTTCCAGGATGGGTATGTGCACTAACCTCCAAGAAGCCCCAAGAGCAACACAGCAAAGTCTTTTCCACCTGAGGTGCTGCTCCAGGGCTGCTAACTACAGATAAAGCAGAAGAACCACAGAAGTACAATCTGCTGGTTCCCAGGTATGGCTGGGCTCATTTTCAGGCTCCCTGGAGAAGCTTGGCAATGGCAATGGAACTGGAGGGCAGACTACTTGACTCCAGGCCCAGCTCGGCCATGTATCATCTGAGAGAGCTTGGGTTGGCCTCGGTTTCCCCATCCATCAAATGACATAGGTGTCTGCATCTTTCTGCTGGGTGACCTCACACCGTCCTGTTATAGCACCTACTCTAATATGCCAGTGTCTCCCAAATTCCAATCACGAAGCCAGTCCCCTCCCAAGTTCCAGAGCCCTGAATCCAATCTTCCTGAATATCTCTGTTTGGGATTCATGGACCCCCAGAGCTTAGTGTGCTCCATCGACCTGCTCACCTTTCTTTCCAAACCTGCTCCTCTTCCTAGTTACGCTGCGGTGAATGACACTGTCATCCACCCATGTACCCAAAAGAAAGCTAGATGTTTGCCCTAGCCTCTCCTGTACCTCCCACATTCTGTCACAAGTCCAATACAGGCTCTTAAATGTCTCTTGAATCCAATCCTGCTCTCCATCCTCACTGCCACTGCTCTGGACTGAAATTGTACCATCTCTCTCTGGGGCCAATGCACTGACCTCCTGTCTCACCCTTCAGTCTGGAATCCCTGCTACACGATTGCTTTTTCTAAACTGCAAAGCTCTTGTGACTCTCCTACTTAACGCCCTTAGTGATTACCTATTTATTTCCTTTGGGGTAAGAATTCAAACTCCTTAATATGTCCTGGTTCCCCTCTTGACTCATTTCCTGCCTACCTTCCCTCCCCCACTCTTTAATTAAGTAATTAATTAACTTCTTTTATTTTTTTTAGAGAGTGTGTGAGCCAGGAGAGGGGCAGAGGGAGAGAGAGAGAATCCTAAGCAGACTCCATGCTCAGCACAGAGACCGACACGGGGCTAGATCCCATGACCCTGGGATGACAACCTGAGCCCAAATCAAGAGTCAGATGCTCAGCCAACTGAGCTACCCAGGCACCCCTCCGTCCCCCACTTTATGCTCTACCTCTCACCACACTCAACTACTCAGAGTGCCACAAAGGGGCAAGACTTTCTCTCTTATGACTTGAATGGCCTGCTCCCTTTCCTGGTATTCTCTGACCCTCTTTTTTGCCTGCCCAGCCCCTACTGAGATCCATATTCTCCCTGGAGACACCACTCTGGTCCCACCTGAGTCAGAATAGGCTGCCTCAGGGCTCCCTCCTCTCACAGAACCTATCATACTGAGTGGTATGGTGACATTGTCTATTGCCTGCAGGGCTCTCTGAGCTCCTCAAGTGTGGGCAGTATGCCTCAGTCCTTCTGTCTCCCAAGCCTTCCACAAACCTTCAGGAACCGTGAGAAAACACATGTCTACTGTTGAAGCCACCCAGCCTGTGTATTCTGTTAGGACAGCCCTAGCAGAATGATGCAAGTATCTACTATATGCAAAGTCCTTTGCCTATACGGGTTGCAAGAGAGGATCCCTGGGAGGTTTCTATGGGATGTTCCTGTTTGAGTCCCATTCTTTGAGTCTCCTTAGGCAGCATTTCTTCCCGTGACAGTATGGTTTAAGATAAAATTGTGGCCTTCCCAGAAGTTTTGCGAGAAGCCACCCCTCATCTTTCATTAGAGGCCATTCTGTCTGGCTCCTCTTTATCTGTCCTAAATTTAGAAGTTTGTGCACCTGCGAGGTAAGCAGGAGAAGGATCATTCTTGAGGCTTTGAGGCACAGGCTATCTGCCACAGGTAGAGTCACAGTCCCATGGCCCCCTGCCCGGCTGGGAGGGAGAACGTGGGTTCTGAAGTCCCCAGATCTTCCCAGTTTGCTGCATGAGTGTATTAAAGTTCCTTGTCTTACTTAAAATAAAACTCCTAAGAGGCACATATATGACTTCAAGTCTTCTCAGGATTATCATGCCTTTTTTTCCAAGGGTTAATTTTCAGAAGGGGTTTGATGCCTTTCCCCAAATAGAGAGCTTTGTTCAAAGAGTACTCAGATTATTGAAATCAAGTAGCATTGTGATTCTGAGCTACGGGGGACAGAGAGCGTTCAGTTTATATAAATCAAAGTGGGGGGGTCCCGGGATGTTGACATCATGGGCATTGGTACCTGTCACTGTGACCACCAGATGCAGGAATGGCGCCACTCACAGAGCCTATCATCTCACACAGACGTCCTGCCGGGGAGTGGAATCTGGGGCAGGGGTGCCAGCCTGGCATGTTCCAGAGGCCTTTTATGGGCAAGCAGAGGGGACTCCAACCACAAGGCCCAAGAGCAGAGAGTCAGAATTCAGGGAGGTGGCAAGATGGAAACCTGCCTTCAGGAGAGAACATCTGGACGTGGTACATTCCTTCATTCCTCAACAAAGTCAGGAAATGGAAGCAGGAGGAAACATTGAGAAAGGAGAACATTGAGCTCTTTTAACTGGCAGCTCTATTTTTGTGGATTAATAATTCATAAAGAACGACTTACGACACACAGGGACTGAGAGCTCATGAGCGACATGCCTTGGTGACCTCACGTGGCCTGTGCAAGGAGCTGGAGAAAAACATCTGTTGGACCTGGATGATGTTGGAACCATGCATCATGTAAGCAGGCTGCCCACTGAAGAAGCTAAAATGACCAACCAAGTATGAGCAACTCGACCTCACTAGAAGTTATAGAAAGGCAAATGAAAGATGAGATGTATATTTTTCGCGTCCCACACAAAGTTTACAACGGGTAACAGTACCACGCTCGGTTTTAGTTCAGAGAGTTGAAGTGAGCCCACCTAGATCCTTCCCTCCCACTCAGAAGCTCTACTGAAATGGCAGCAAAGATGTACACAAGAGAATAAATTCACTGTGGTGCCGAATGTAGCAGGTAGGGACATCAGCAGAGTTTTTGATAATTCTCTAGAAGATAGAAAGTCATTGGGCTTGAAATGCCAAATAAATCTCAGAGGGGGGAGCTGTGTATGAGGTATGAGAGGACGCTGCAGTGAGAGAGATGGACTCCTGGAAGGAGAGCTATCTTCCAGAAGCGGTGCCAAGCTCTGAGTTGACAGAACGGTCAAGTAGGAATGGAATGCGGGTTGGCTATCAGGATGACCATTTGTGGGGCAGGCTGTGGGCAGCTGAGCCAGTTGGCCACCTTCACTCACACCGCTTCCCTGCCACGGGTGCAGAGCAGCTGGCCATGTACTGGCTCCCTTCAGAGACGAGTGTGCTCTTTAGGGGAATTCAACAGTCGGCCCGGGGAGATCTAGGGCTCCTTGAGGGACGGTGGGCCCTCCACAGTGAGCCTGTCCTTGCGAAGGCCATGAAAAGGGGATGTGCGGGGGTGTGAGAAGCATCCCACCAGCCTGACTTCTACCCCTGTATCTAAAGTGAGCAGTGCAAGGCCATATGCTCTACTATTAACATATACTCGTAAATGTGAATGGATACACCAAGGACAGCCAGAGTTCATGACAATTAAACATTTCAGTAGAAGGGCTGAAAGAAAGTTGAAGAAATACTCCAGAATATAGTCTAGAAAGAGAGAGATGAAAAATATGAGAGGTAAGTTAAAAGGCATGTAGGATCAATTCAAAATGTCTAACATCTAGGGAACCTGAGTGGCTCTGTCAATTGAGCGTCCGACTCTTGATTTTGGCTCAGGTCATGATCCCAGGGTTGTGGGATCAAGCTCCATGTCTGGCTCCCTGCTGAGCATGGAGCCTGCTTAAGATTCTCTCTCTCCCTCTCCCCTTCTCCCCCCTCCTCTTTGTCTCAAAAAAAAAAAAAAAAAAAAAAAGTCTAACATCTATCTGGCAGGAATTCCAGAAAGAACAGAGAACATGAAGGAGAAACATTATCAAAAGAAAAATGAGTTTTCAAATTGGAAGGAGTTGCTGAGGACTATACAAAAAGAATTTTTAAAAGGACCCATATATGTTGTGATAAAATTTAGAACATGAAATGCAAAGAGAGGATTTTCAATGCCTCCAGGGAGTAAAGATACAGTATCATAAAAGAATAATTAACATGGCCATGGCCTTCTTGTCAGTAATTTCAGATGCCAGAAGAGTAACCTAGTGCAACAATGCCTTTAAATACCAAAGGAATGTGATTTTTCTTTCCAGAATTATCAATTCAACCAAATTATTCACTAAGTGAATATCAGGGCACATAAAGAGTTTTTCAGAACTGCACTACTCAATCTTTCAGTTAATAATATTTATACAGTTATAATATTATAATATTGTATTTATACAGTTATAATATTGTATATTATAATATAATATTGACAAAATATTGACTATTGATTTTCAACTTTCAGAATGTCTATAGACAAAACAGAGACTCAAACATTTATCCACTGCCTTTGTTTGGGGGCTGCTATAACAAAATACCACAGACTGGGCAGCTTATAAATAATGGAAATTTTTATTTCACAGTTCTGAGGGCTAGAAGGCCAAGATCAGGGTGCAGCATGGTCAGGTGTTTGTGAAGGCCCTCTTCTGGGGCGCAAACTGCCACTAACTCACATGGAAGAAGGAGAAAATAAACTCTCTGGAGCCTCTTTTATAAGGGCGCTAATTATATTCACAAGGGATCCACCCTCATGACCTAAGCAGCTCCTAAAGGTCCCACCTTCCAGTACCATTACATTGGAGATTAGGATTCCAACATATGAATTTGGGGGGAGGGAGGACTCAAACATTCAGACCATAGCATTGAAAGATTACTTGTGTGTGTTCTTCAATGAGATGAAAGAAGAATCCAAGAAAGAGAAAGTCAAGGGATCCAAGAGATATTATAAATAACTTAAGGGTATAATTAAAATGAAAAAAAAAAACAAAACAAACACGTGGTGGCAACTGGTATATACCTACACCACAATGAGATAAAATTAGGCCATTCAAAATGGTATGTTTAAGAAATAGGATTTTTGGGGGGCGCCTGGGTGGCTCAGTCGGTTGAGCGTCCGACTTCGGCTCAGGTTGTGATCTCGCGGTCCATGAGTTCGAGCCCCGTGTCGAGCTCTGCGCTGACAGCTCAGAGCCTGGAGCCTGTTTCAGATTCTGTGTCTCCCTCTCTCTGACCCTCCCCCGTTCATGCTCTCTCTCTGTCTCAAAAATAAATAAACGTTAAAAAAAATTAAAAAAAAAAAGAAATAGGATTTTTTTTTAAAGTTTATTTATGTTGAGAGAGAGAACACACACGAGCGGGTTAGGGGCAGAGAGGAGAGAGAGAATCTCAAGCGGGCTCCTCACAGTCAGAGCAGAGCCCCATGCAGGGCTCGATCTCACAAACCATGAGATCATGACCCGAGCCAAAATCAAGAGTCAGATGCTTAACCAACTGAGCCACCCAGGCTCCCAGAAATTGGATGTTCTTAATGATATGATCATGAGGATATGTTTCTATTGTAAATTAGTTTTAAAAAAGTAAGTAGAAACCCCAGAAGAAAAAAATCAGAGGTAAAATCCTAGTGTAAAAAAATCCTAGTGTAAAATCAGAGGTAAAATCCTAGGGATGCCTGGGCGGCTCAGTCGGTTGAGCGTCCGACTTCTGCTCAGGTCATCATCTCACAGTTCATGGGTTTGAGCCCCGTGTCGGGCTCTGTGCTGACAGCTCAGAGCCTAGATCCTGCTTCAGATTCTGTGTCTCCCTCTATCTCTGTCCCTCCCCCGTTCACGGCTCTGTCTCACTCTGTCTCTCAAAAATAAATAAATGTAAAAAAAAAACTTTAAAAAAAAATAAGAAGCAACCTAAATTAAGGTATAGATGTGAGAAACTAATTAAGGTAAGAAAAGAGGACTTCTCTGATTTTGATTTTTGAACATTCTCTTTTGAGTAGCTTAGACTAATTTCCTTCCTTCCTTGATTCTTTAGTAAATAATTTTTATATGTTTACGGTTATAAAAGCTTCTTATTGGTTTTCAAATTTTAGAATAAATTTTTAGAAAAAGTATGAAAGACTTTGGTTTCAGAATGGAATATAACTATGGCAAACCCAATAAATATTATAAAAGGAATGGGGCAGTTATGGCAGAAGACAGGATGTGAAGGAAATAGGGAGAATGGGTATGGGGGGCAGAGTAAAGGGACAATTTCCTTATTTACATAGTGAGGATAACTTATCACAAATCCTCAAGTAAGGAGGCGATAAATACTATAGAAAGTTGATAAATCAAGCAATTGAGGTATAAACATATTATTTAGTTTTGTGGCAATCATCAGGAGAACGAAAATCAGGTTGGCTGAAGTTGGTTAACACAGGAAGTAGAACAGGGTAAGGAGGGGGAGATGCAGATTTTTCAGCGTTATATACTATATGAATGTAATTTTCATCACAAGTATGTATTACTTTGAAAATATAAATGGAGAGGGCCACCTGGGTGTCCCAGTCGGTTGTGTCTGACTTTGACTCAGATCATGATCTTGTGGTTCATGGGTTTGAGCCCTACATAAGGCTTGCTGCTGTTAGCACAGAGCCCGCTTCGGATCCTCTGTCCCCTCCTCTCTCTGTCCCTTCCCCGCTCATGCTTTCTCTCTCAAAAGAATAAAAAATAAACATTTAAAATTTAAAAAATATATAAATGGAGATAATAATATTATCCCAAAGTGTTGCCACTGGTGAAGTAAACAGACCCTCTTATACTCTATTTTCAAGAATGAAAACTGAACTGATCCAAACTTTTCCAAGGGCAATTTTGTAATATGAAAAAGAACTAGGCTCTCCCTCTAATAATAATATTTTAAAGTTTCCAATCCACAAAAATGGTGAGCAGCAACTGACAAGCGAACCAAGAGGAGGCAGAAGAATACAAAAGGTCCTTCCTTGCACATGAGTGTGAACATGCACACACAAGCTGCTCACGTCCTGCCACGTGTCTCACATATTGACTCACTGGGAAGGAACATCAGCTGCCCAGGTTCTTCGCGTTCTCCCATCTCCAGTTTTAATTCTTTCTGCTGATCCTTACATGGAAGGCTGTGTCTCTGCAGGCTTCTCCATCTTCATCTGACTCATTTTGGTTTACTTTTGTGGAAGCAACTAACTGGAGAGCTGGGACTTTTCCCTCCTGCCAGGGTCTGGGGTTAACCAGTGTTCCAAAGCCTACGGGTGCTGGCCAGCCGCTTGGAGGAGTGCCTTTGAGTCTGTTTGTCCTCTCCTTGTGGTTACTCAGAAGAGGCCCTGTCTGTGTTCCAAGTGTGGTCAGCCTATTAGAGAGGCGTCCCCCGTGGCCTGACATGGCCACTCTGCCTGTGTCATCACTGATATTATGGGAAAGAGAGCACCATTGCCTTATGACCACCTCAGCAATGGCTGTCCAACTTGACTTGAGTAGGGAAGCCAGGTTCTTCCCGTGATTTGATGATGTGCCCCTTGGGAAATGCTTACAGTCACACAAGAATTTTATGAGAAAACAGTTAATATAATTATTCACAACAGCTCTTAATCTCTATTTTCAATGAGAAAATTGATGCTCAGCCACGGTAAATAAGTTTGTCCACGATCATTCTGCTAGAAAGTACTCAAGTGGGGATTAAAATCTAGGTCTTCTGATTCCTAATCTTGTGTTTTTTCACACTAGTCTATGTTTTTTCTTAGAGCTCCTTACTGCGATAGTTGTCGGCATTAGACAAGAAGATCTTTACTCTGCTTCAAGTTTTGTAGAAAACCGTGTCCTTTATGGTAATATCCAGCATCTCACTTTATCCAGCTTTGGGTTAGATCCCAAATTTGCTACTTAACTACTTTGTGCCCTTGGTCCAGTTCACACAATCTCTCAGAGTTTCAGTTTCCTCATTTTTAAGAAAGAGATACTAATATTTATCTCCAGTAAAACCTCACCAGGATTTTTTCAATATACAGCAGGAACTAAGTCAGAGCTCACGCTGGTGGTGGTGATGGTGGTTGTCAATGTGAAGAGAATTATTTCAAAACGTTTTGGACATTAAACAGCCTTTCCAAATCTCTTCAGATGGGTTCCTAATTAACTGCTCTTCTGTCTTCTAAGATGTCAACTCATCTTCACAATATTAACTTACAAAGTAGCTGGTCACACTACTTTGTTAAGACTGCAATTTTGAGTTAGCAAACCGTCTTGCCAAAAACAGCCATAGAAGTGTTATGTATCAGATACTGAGCCTCCAACATGTGTGTAACACAATCAGATGACAGCAAGTCCCATTCTGAATGTGGTTTCTCAAGGAGGTGTGGAAGCTGTGTGCATGGTATAGGACATTCTCCATTGATGGGGCAGTATCCTTTCTAGCAGGGAGAGAGGCATTTGTTGAGTGCCAGTATTGTGGGTGTTCAGAGAAGTGGGTAGCATTTGTACTTGGTAAATTGATGCTTTCCAAGTTCATAGGCAAACAAGTGGAGACTATTAATAACAGATTTTGCATGTTGGAGAAAACAAATGTCAGATAAGACCATGAACTTCTGTGCTCTTCAAAGGAGGGTGGGTAGATAGGTGATGGGGCAGAGGGTAGGCATTTCATCTTTAGTGAGAAGACTATGGCACTGGCTCCAGTTATCAAAGGGATGGAAAAGTTAAGTTATTGTCTGTGAATTGGGGTAGGTCCATGAAGGCACCAAATGCAGAGGAAAGGAAAGAAGTGAAGAACAAAGGTACATGTGTGAATAGGAAGATAGGCGTAGTTCACTTAAGAGACACTTGTTCTTTGTGGTAATATGAAGTGATCACACCTACATGTATATATGCCATATACGTAGGGTCCCTGAGTACAGTGAGACTCACAGAGGGGCCTCGATTATGTGTCTACTTGGGGCAACTCTGAGAAGTCAGGCCTTCAGAGGCCCTAGGGGTAAGAAGCCTGCTTCCTTCTTAGAAGAAATGAGGATAGAATTGTAGGCTTGATCTCCAAAGACCTGGAGTAAAAGATAGATATTAAGGCTGTACCAACCCTGGGTGTGGAAGAAGGAAGCAGAAACAGGGAATTCTTCTGGCAAGCTAGAAAATTCTCTCTGACAAATGAGATGTGTGGAAGGACATGCATATCTTCAAACCCAAGTCAGCAAAAAAATGCTTTGAGTAGGACTCAGCGCTTGAGTAATCTGAACTGATACATTTAAATATTGAGAAAGTTAATAATAGAAGATCAAAGAAGAAAAAAGCATAAATCAAAACTTCAGAGCTCAACAGAGCTATGGTGCTCAACAGAGAAGGGAGGAGGAACGATTTTGCCCTATACCTCCTTCCAGAGGATATTTGACGCCTGGAGATATTTGGGGTTCTTAAGTGATATTGGCTCCTAGTGGGTAGAGGCAGGAAGAGATGCTGCTCAATATCCTGCAATACACAGGACAGCCCTCCACCCCCAACAAAGAATGATCTGGCTCTAGGGCGCCTGGGGGGGTTCACTCTGTTAAGCGTCCAACTCTTGATTTCAGCTCAGGTACTGATCTCATGGTTCATGAGATCAAGCCCCACATCAGGCTCTGTGCTGACAGTGTGGAGCCTGCTTGGGATTCTCTCTCTCCCTCTCCCCTGCTCATGCTCTCTCTCTCTTTCAAAATAAATAAACACTAAAAAAATGATCTCCCTCAGAATGTCAATAATGGGGAGGTTTAGAAACCCTGGTTTATAGCTATCATCCTTTATACCAAATATATCAGCCATTAAACAATGTAACTAGTTGAATGAAAAAACACAGCGGGGGAGAACAGAGGCTTATACTAGAAACAGAGTAAGATACATGATTAATAAGATTATTACAAATGAGAAATCTTAGCTTTCCCCCACAAATCCCTTACCCTAAACTTTTCAATTATAAAGTAAAATTAATTTAATTAATTTAATATTTTTGGGGGTGCCTGGGTGGCTCAGTTGATCAAGTGTCCAACTCCTGATTTCAGATCAGGAGTTGATCTGAAATGATCTCATGGTTCATGGGATCAAGCCCCACGTAGGGCTCTGTGATGAGAGTGCTGAGCCTGCTTGGGATTCTCCCTCTCTCTCTGATCCTCTGTGGCTTTCTCTCTCTTTCTCTCTTTCTCTCTGTCTCTCAAAAATAAATAAGTAAATGTTAAAAAAGTAGAACCATAGTTTTTAAAAAACTACACAAATTTTTATAATGACATCATGACAGCTTTTAGACATTATTATTTATACTTTATAAATCATGCAAACTGCCTTATTTAATGTTTACAATTTGGTATGATTATCCTAATTTCATAGATTCTGAGAGGTTAAATTTTAATCATTTTTGGACTTCTGCTCTATGTCAGGCACTGTGCTAGGCATTGTGGTTGTTACCCAGACAGACAAAATCTTGGTCTTAAGAAGTTTAAAATCTCCTAGGGGACAGGGAGATGTGATACATATAATAATAGAAGTATAAACACAGCCATGGGAGAACGGGGGAGGAAACCAAAGTCATTTGCCTGAGGTTACAAAACTAGTAATTGGCAGATCTGGAACTTGTCTTAAGGTCTTTTGAGTCTCAAGTAAGTTTTCTGTCTTGGCACAACAATGTAACTCCCTTATCTTTTGCAGAGATGTGAAAACAAAACTGAAGAAAATCATTCGAAAACACATCCATAAATTTTGGAGCAGGCAAAGCATTGAAACGCTGTTGAAAGAGTGGTAGGATGTTAAAAGGAAAGATAAGACCTAGCAAAACAGAAACACAAAGAGGCTGCTGGCTTTAGACCCACCACTGGGCTGTTCTTGAGGTTTGCTAAACTATATTAAGACGCAGTCCCACCCGGAGTGATGTGACTTTGAGTTGGAGGAGTAGGAAACAGAAATATCTTGTGGTTGGGCTAAGTCCCCTCAGATGTCACCAAGCTTCCCCTTCCTCTGGTGGAAGCCCCATGTGGGGGAATTATCCATTTAAGGAGAGTATCTTAGGTGAGTGGGAGTAGAGACCTAACAACCTCAAGTAAATACGGGGAAAGACACAACAAATGGCTGTCTCCTCTACGACTCAAATTCCTCTGGTTGGTTCTTTCTCGTCTCCCTTCCTCCCCCAAACCTGGATGGAAATATGAAGCCACAAGTCACTCCCTGTTACTCATTCTGACAGACAAGAAGCTGATTCTAATGGAATATCATTTTGCAGCTGTTTGTTTCTGCTTCCATTTTTCAGGAGAAGTGTTTCCTGCCATCCCTACGATATGCAGGGTCTGAGATCTGCATCTCAGGGTCTGAGATACAGGGTCTGAGTTCTGCCATCCCTATGACATAAAAGGCTCTGAGACTGGGGCAGATTCAGGCCGTGCTGGCTCCCTGGGGAGGACAGCTCCCAGAGAGCAGACCTGAAGACCGACTTAGCCCAGGGTCTAAGTTACTCCCTTTGTCCTTTTAGGCAGAGAGGGGTGTGATGGGACCCTTGTCAGTGACACAGAGCACTCATTTTTTCACTGAGGCCAGGGCTCTTTCCCTCGGGAGCACAGCAGGAGGTAAACATGAAACCTGCTTTGCCTGTGCTGTGTGGAACCACAAAATCTTGATGTTGTCACAGGCCACTCCCTGCCTCCCCATTCCCGTCCTTGCTCTGGAGGCTGGGCTACCACCAGGTTTATTCTGCACGTTGCTCCGCAACGTACACAGTTGACTGGACCAGAGCGACCCCTGACCTGTCTGGACCAATCACATCCTCTCCTGGGAATTTGGGAATGGCGTCTCGAGACAGCAAACACATGCCAACTAGAGTTTCTCACCTTTGCTCTGTGTTAACATTGTCCAGGGAATTTTGAACACACACACACACACACACACACACACACACACACACACATTCACGATCTATCTATACTGGAGCCTGCTCTGTAGTGACTTCTAGTACAGCTAGGAGTGACATGAGTGCCTGGAGGAGCAGACAGAGGACACTGAGGAGGACCTACAGAGAGAGGCTGGTATGAGAGACCGAGTTTCTAGAAAGGGCAGTCAGTCAGGGTGCCTGGGTGACTCAGTTAGTTGAGCATCTGACTTCGGCTCGGGTCATGATTTCACAGTTCATGAGTTTGAGCCCCGCATCAGGCTCTCTGCTCTGTCCCTCCCCGACTTGCTCTCTCTCTCTCAAAAATAAATAAACATTAAAAAAAAAAAGAAAGGGTAGTCGGTCATCTTGACTCCTGACAGATTTCTAGTTCTGGGTTCCAAGTAGCTCCCGCTCTTCAATCTCCCCTTCCAAATGTTTCTTTGGAATCTACTTCGAGTAGCTTCTATACATACAACAAAATGAACCTTCACCAAATCCCTTGCATTGCCCATCTATTGCTGGTCCCTGAACACTGCTGATTTTACCTCAGAAATTGCTCATAAATCTCATCTTTGTGGCCTTTTCAATGAAGTTCTTACCCTTACCCTCCCTGAGCCAACTCCCTGGCCTCTTCTCTCTCATGCAGCTTCCACATAAAATAGATCCGATTCACTCATCTTCAAATTTAGAGTCCTTTACTCATTCCTCATTGTCTGTTAAAAATAACAAAATAGTCCTGTATAAATTGACCTATAAAAATATCTCTATCGTATTACTAACTGGAAAAAAATTACAGATCGTTAGGTATAAAATACTTCAGTTTTTCTTTTTAAATTTTTAATGTTTATTTATTTTTTGAGAGAGAGAGGAGAGAGAGAGAGAAAATGCATGAGTGGGGGAGGGGCAGAGAGAGAGGGAGCCTTGGAAGCAGGCTCCAAGCTGTCAGCACAGAGCCTGATGCAGGCCTCAAACTCACGGACTGCAAAACCACAACCTGAGCCCAAGTCAGATGCTTAACTGACTGAGCCACTCAGGCGCCCCTGGTTTTTCTTTTTAAAATGTGATTTAAATATGTACAAAAATCCTTGCATACACTGAGGAAAAAGAAGGGACATTTTCTAACAATTAGCAGTGGTTTCCTCAGTGGGGTCGTTTTGGATGGGCAGAGATGAAATTTTCATCATGTCTTACCTTTATAACATTTAATAAATGACGGAGAGTATGGTGACTTTAAACTTTTTCTGTGTTCTACCAAAACATTTTTTTAAACGTCCAAGATCTTTTCCAGTCTTGCCCCTTGTACTCCCCATGTGCATCCTCCCTTACTACTGTGCCACATGCCTTCTGAACTTCTCATTCTTCCCCAAAGAAAGCACCCTCCTTCCTGTCACCACCACATCCCATCCTATGCCTTCTGCCTGGAATGCCTGTACTCCAGTCTTCATCTGAAACACTTCTGCTTTTCTTGCTTGACCCAGCTCAAATATCACCTCTCCAAAGCCTTCCTAGACTGATCCATCCCTGACCCACATCAGACTTAGTTGTTCTGTTCCAGTGGCCCCGTGGTCCCCTGTTTCTGTGTCTGCTGTTACACCACTGTTATAGCCGATGAGATCGTGTACGTGTCTGCCCAACTTGAGGTGAGCTCCTTGAAGGTGAGGCGTATTCATCTCTGCCTCTTCCATATTTAGTAGACAGCTGGACTGATAATGGCTGCACAGAAAATCTCGGTTGAATGAATGAAAGATGAATGAATGAACGAACGGACATGTGAGTGACTGAATGGGTGAACAGGCTCTTGCACACCAGGCAGAGCCATGATGTAGTCATAGGCCACACTTGATCCACCAGATGTGCTGACCAACTAGAACTCAGCCCAGCCCTATTCCTAAGCCAGACGCGAGCCCAGAGTTGCCCTTCACCAGCTTGTAGGTTAGTTTCCAAGCTGCAAGGGTAATTGTTGATGTGGCACTTTAACCATCACAAAGATCAATTGGAAATGTATTTCTAATGGTTGGCGACTAATAATAAAATAACGAACGGGGCTGTGCATATTCTGAAAAATGTCGAGGTGATGGGTCCAAGCTCATTTCTGTGTATTTGCTACCCCCTCCCCCACTGCACCCTGAGGAGAACTCTTTCATTGCCGCAGCCCTGACTTCTCCACTCTTCCAGAGAAGTAAGATTCCTTGATGCTGGGAGAGGAGCCAAGTCAAGCTATGCAATAAAACCTTAAGGGAGGAGGAATATGGGGGTGGAGGAGAAAGAGCAGTCATGAGGACAAGGGAGTAGAGGAATTTTCTTCAGGGATATGAGCACAGCCCCATCAGAGCAGCTATGAGCAAAGGAGACACAAAAGAAAATTTAACGTTTGTTCCTATCTGTGTTCGTCTTTTGTAATGACTTGCATGAGGGATGAGCAAAGAAAGAACTTCCTTTTAAATTACATTTTGGCTATTGTACTTAAATGTGACATGGTCCCAAGGCCAACACACAAGAGTCCAGGCTTTGTCAAAGTGGCACCTATAAATGGGGGAGAAGGGCCGGCAGAAAGACAAAGTCATGCCTCTCGGTCACAGCTTTGCTAGCTGGCTCCACAGCTGCCTCTGTCACAGAGAATGGAGCCAGGACGAGCAAAGGTCCCCAAGCTGGTCAGTCTGGCTGCCGGTGGGGAGACAGCCTGGACAGTGAAGCACTGGATCTTGGGGGCGGGGTGGAGGGCGACCCAAACAAGGCACTGTCTTCACCATTCACCGGTGCTCTTCAGCCAGGGCTGTTCAGGGGCCTGTGGGGACAAGCTGGAGGCAGGAAGGGGAAACTGGAAGCAGGTCATGGCTAGATGTGGGGACCAACCCTTGGACAGCCTGAAAGTAGCCGGGCTTCCCCCCAGACCAGGAGAGCGCCAGGAGCTGCCAAGCCACTGGGTCACAGAGGCCACTACTGGCTGGTGGTGGCTCCAGGGCAGCCACCGTTTCTAATATCTCAACAACAGTTTACTCAAAGAGAAGTCTCTGGGACATGCTCATAATTTCCCCCACAGAGCTGCAGATTTTTTTTTTTTTTAATTTTTTTTTAACGTTTATTTATTTTTGAGACAGAGAGAGACAGAGCATGAACGGGGGAGGGGCAGAGAGAGAGGGAGACACAGAATCGGAAGCAGGCTCCAGGCTCTGAGCCATCAGCCCAGAGCCCGACACGGGGCTCGAACTCACGGACCGCGAGATCGTGACCTGAGCTGAAGTCGGACGCTTAACCGACTGAGCCACCCAGGAGCCCCAAGAGCTGCAGATTTTAAGATTAGAAGGGGAAGATCCCTGGGGCAAGGTCAACATTAAAGAGACAGCCGCACATACGGGGGAATGAGCTGTGGGGAGAGGGGCTCTTGATCATGGAAGCTCCTGTCATCCAGGCTTATTACTGAAAAGTTGAACTTGGGTGAGGGAATAGCAAAGGTAAAGCAAGTGGCTTGATGAAGAGAGGCCACATCCTGGATGGGAAGCAGTGGGGTGCGTTGGCACCACAAAAGCCAGAAGGCCTGAGATTGAGGCCTTGCCCACTGTTGACATTATAAATATTCTGGGGCCCTCAGTTTTCTCCTGTGAAAAACAAGATCTCCACCATCTCCTACCTGTAAGTGTTTAGCAGGTAGTGTGCATTCATTCATTCAAATTCTACAAAATACCAGGCACTTGCTATGTGCCAGGCACCAGGGACACAGGTGAGCACTTAGATGTGGTCCCCGCCCTGATGGGGCTTACTTATGGTCTATGGGACCAATCAAAATGTTGGTTGAATCTGGGTCTTTCACTGCCTGTCTCTCCCCCCACTCCCTGTTTCCTGTGGAAGAGGCTTCAGCTAGTACTTTTAGAAATTGTTAGCAGAGAAGGGAAGACTCAAAATGCCACACTTCAGAACAAATAGGAAAGCGAAACTGATCTTCTGGCCCTAACCATTCTTGCCAGAAAAAAGGATTTACAGAGGAGATAAAGAGTTCCAAAATAAAGCTAGGAAATGATTACAGCCTCCTTCCAGGCTTTCCCAAGAAAACCATACATCATTTCCAGGATTACACCAATAGCAAAAATAAACCAGTATTTTAACAGTTCTTCTGAAATCAGGAGATTTTTGCCAGTGTTAGAGACTGATCAGAAGACGAGAAAAGATGGAGCACCTGGGTGGCTCAGCCGGTTAAGTGTCTGACTTCCGCTCAGGTCATGATCTCACAGTTCATGAGTTCAAGCCCCACATCAGGCTCTGTGCAGAAATCCCAGAGCCTGGAACTTGCTTCAGATACTGTGTCTCCCCCTCTCCCTGCCCCTTCCCTGCTCACATTCTCTCAACAATAAATAAATGTTAAAATTTTTTTTAAAAAAAGAAGACTAGAGAAGAGGACCACAGGTGAAAAATTTTAAGAACTATAAGGATGATAAAGGTAAAATTGCTATAGAAGTATCTTAATTAAGGCTGTATATATACCAATTCTTCTCTTTTTCTGCAGAGAATTATTGAAGATACAAAATATTTCTGCTGTAGTGGGAATCTGTTAGGTTGGATGTAGGCAACATCCTCTTAGAATGGTTGGATACCCACAAAGTGGAGGGTTATGAAATGAAATCAGCTTTCTTGCATTTGAGGGAACAGACTCACAGATTAAGTAACCAAACTTAGCCCATATGAATGCTTGCTATCTGATGTTATCCTTCAAGGCCAAAACCAAGGAACCACTGGCCTAGTCTCAATGATTGTCATCTCCAGTGGGTAAACAAGCCCCAGCACCAGGGGCTGGGTGGTTTAGGGCCACTAGAAGACTCTGATCTCAAGCCTCCTTTTGGGCCTCCAGCCCACCTTCCACGTTCCCCATAATGTTCATTGTCCAAGAGTCTGCCCTTCAGAAACTGTGCAAGGGCTCTCTGCCCTTGGGGTTGTAGTTGGGCTCGGCCAAGAGGAAGCACTGCAGAAGGTCCTCCAGAAGAGCTGGAGGAAATCAAGGTGGGCTATCTATCCAACCCCTCCCTGATGGCTTGATGGCTTCTGGATTCCTTTAGGAAAGGGTGGGTGCCAACTCCCATTTTGTGACCTTTCCTGCAGCTACATTTCTCACTGGGCTCAGGGAGATGCCCCCCTGTCACACCTTCAGTTCTAAAGGTGGTAACAGGCATAGCCCTGCTCAGACCTTTGTAAACAGTCCTTCAATAAACTCTCCTTAGTCAGCCCTTTGAGTATACATATCATCTGTCTCCAGCTGGAATTCTGACTCATACACACTATGAATCAGACACGAGGAACTTCTGAAATTTCATTCAACATTTACTTTAACAAAAAGGTTTTGAGTAACTACTTTCTACAAGTGATAAAACTGAAGGACTTAATAATAATATCTAAACCTTTTCAAGTTCTTAGACTGGTTTATATGATTTAATCATCTCAATACTCTTGAGGTGAATATGTTTTTAAACCTCTTTGCAGGCATGTAAATCAATGTTCTTTAGGGTTACGTATGCTGCCTGGGCCCACATCACTAGTAAGTAGAGGAAGTGTGATTTAAACCCAGATAGGTTTCATTTTTAAGCTTATGTATTAAACTTCTCTTTACGTCCTCTTCTATACACTAGCCATTTTGATCGGGTGTTCAGGGAACCAAAAAGCAGAGGAGAAGAGAGTAACTACCATGTGCCAAGAATTGCATAGAGAAAACTAGGCTCTATTTTCTGAACTGGAAGTCTAGTAGGGGTGCAAATATACACAGACCGCGGACGATGAAAGCTTTATAGATGAACTAAGGGTGAGAGAGGAACACTATGAAAGGGAAACATTATGTGCAGTGATTTGCTGCTAAATGTTTAACAAATGGTCTTCCAGCTGCCCCCACAGCCCTGATTTGTAGTGTTTGTCAATTTCTGTGCTGAACGTACTCCCACCATGGAGGATGTCAGCCACTGATACGGCATCCCTGGATGGGAAGTGGGGAAGAGATGTGCACAGTTGGTCTGCGAGAGCCGGTAGGGACACCACTGAACTTACGTGCAAGGGCAGGGCGTTGTTAGCAGCGTGGCATGTTTGTGGCACTACAAGGTGATGAGATCTGCCAGAGCACAAGGAACAAGTAATGGAGGAAGGTGATATGGGAACAGGGAAGAGACTGCAGTGCAGTAGAAAAGGCCATGAGGAAAGGGGCTCTGGCTGAATAGCTAGAGCCACATTATCCAATCCGGTGCCCACTCATTACTACTGAGCGCTTGACACGTGGTTGGTCCACACTGAGATGGGTTGTAAGTGTAAACTATACACTGGGTTCTGAAGACTCAGTGAAAAAAGAATGTAAAATATCTCCTTAATATTTTTCATGCTGTTGGCTTAATCGTATATTTATAATGAATATCATCTATTTTTTTTTTACTCATAAAAATGCAGCTACCAGAAAATTTCAAACTATGTATGTGGCTTGCACTGCATTTCTTTTAGACAGCTTTGGGCCAGAGGACTTGGGCTTTATTCAACACAGTCTTAGCAGAGTTTTAAATGGATGCGATCTGCTTCCCATTAAAGATCCACCTGGTGCGTGTGGAGTCTGCTGAGGCCAGGCCAGAGGAGAGGAACTTGACAGAGGCCAGGCCTGAGGGATGTGGGACTGCATGAAGGCAGAGGAGGTGGGGATAAAGAAGGAGAGAACACACAGGACGGGACAGGGTGGCCAGCTGGATGTGGGAGGCGGACAGAGGGAGGAATCGAGGGTGATGCCTAGGTTTCTTGCCTGGGCAACTGGATGGGAGTAGTATAAACAGAAATAAAAGTATAGGAGGGATGAAAATTTCCTAAGGCAAGAGAATGAGTTCAGTTTCCAAAGTGCTGTGTCCGAGGGGCTAGGGGACTTGCAGCTGGGCGCAGAGGGTCTGAAATCCTGTTGGCACCATCTTAAAGCCACATCCCAAACCAAGTGTCTCCTCCTAGCTCTACTACTACCACCCCAATCCAAGCCACTGTAATATCTTATCTGGGTTTTTGCCATAGCCTCCCAACCGGTCTCCTTGCTGATACATTTGCCTTGCTTTGTCTCAAGTCTCCATCAACGGCCAGAGTAAGCATGTTAAAAGCCACATCAGAACATGGCATACCTCCACTCATAATCTTCCACTGGATTCCATGGCATTCAGCGGTCATACTACTCTGTACAATGACCTAAGGCCCAATATGAGCTAACCCCACTACTCTCTGGGCTCCCAGTATTCTTTCCATCAGTGATTCTGCTGTAACAACACTGACTTCCTCAGTGTTTCTAGAACTCACCAAGAACCTTCCTGCCTCAGGGCCTTCGCACCTGTCACTCTTCTCTTGCATTTGTGAAGAGCTGTCTTCCTAACCTCCTTTAGGTCTTTATTCAACTATCCCCTTCTCTGTGAAGACTTCCTGCTCACTCCATCTAAAATGACACCCCTACTCTTTCCACCCCTTCCTTTTCATTAGCTCTTACCACAATTAATCTCATACTATAAATGTTGTTTATCTATTATGCTTAATGTATGTCTCCCTTATTAGAATGTAAGCTCCATAAGGCTGAAATTCTGTTTTATTCTTTGCTGTATCCCCTGTACATGGAATAGTTCCTAGCATATAGTAGATACTGGATTCATATTTGTTGAATGAACCAATAAACTGCAGTAAATCAATGGGGGTGAGTACATAAGTTCTAGAAACAGACATGCTTTGGAATCCCAGCTCTGACACTTGTCATTGTGACCTTGGGCTGCTTATTTAACATCTCTTAACCTTAATTTACTCACCTGTGAAATGAGATTAATAGTACCTCCCACAAAAGATTGTCATGAGGTTGCATCCAGTCAAGAAATATTTATGGAACCCCTCCCATGTGCCAGGAGCTGTGTTTAATGGGAATTCAATGAGATAATTTGTAGAAGCCTTGGACATTGTGTCTGCCATATTGTAAACCCTCTGTAGATGTTACTGTTTACTGAGTATTAGCAGAAGAGGGAACATTAGGCAGTCAGCAGACAGGGTTGTGGGATGCTGATCTGGGAGTGAGTGTCCTGGGAGAGGCTGAGCTGGCCTAGGAGTGGGGGGTGGAGAGGGGTTGCGGGGGCTGGGGCGGGGTGCGGGGGGAAGACAGGACTCTACTGACTGCTGAGTTCATAGGAATGGAACCATGAAGGGGAGCTGGGAAGCATGCTGGACTTTAAAGCCTTTTTAGGGGGTGGAAGGGGAATTCTGGTGTCATCATCAGCATACCAGTGCCAGAACCCTAAAGCACTGTAGAGACTGACTCTCCCTAAAGCCACAAGTCATTCCTCCCAGGAGGTATGACACTGTGGGGGCCCCCCGCAAGGAGCAAGGGGCCATGAGAAGAACACAGTAATGTGGCAGGGTCCCACTTACCTCAGACTGGGTTCAGATGTGCCTCACTACTTGGAAATTCCATGAAAGAGCTAGAACCTCATTCTGGGCAGAAGTGGAAAATGGCTCTTTGTCACCAGCCAGAGAGCTCTGAGAAGCCAGAGGTCTGAGGCTGCTGTTCCCATGGGGGTCTCAGATGGTGCAGAGATGAGGGTCGAGGCACTGGGAGGTCACAGGTCAGGCAAGACGAGAGGATGGAGGACTGGAGGCCCAGGCATGGCTCCGGCCCTTGCTGTCCTGGGCTGTGCCTTGCCCTGGCCTTTCTGGATGATTTTTCTGAAAGACTTCCCAGGGGCCTCTCAGCTGCCTGACAGGAAGTTTGGTAGAAGCTCCTGCTTCTACTTTCAGATCCAGGCGCCAGGGATTAGGGAGTCCAGGATAACAGTTATTTAAATGACATGAGCCCCTCAGGTACTCTGGCTCCTTCAGTGCCCAGGCGGTATTTCCCCTTGGAAGGTTTTGTGGTGCCAGAGTCTCCACAACACCAAGTTGGGGACCCCACTGCATCATAGAATAGAATGGGCTGAGAAGTCAAACCCTAGAGTATAGGCACAATCACAAGGCTCAATGCCCTCCTACCTCCCTGCCTCTCGATAAGAGGTGTTGCATGAGAGATACTTGCAGTTCAACAAATCATCAAAATGTGAACTCCTATGTCACCACAACCTAGGTCATGGGGGGACCACTGCCAGTACCCAGGGATCTCTCCCTCACCCGTTTCTTATTTCTATCCCTTGCCTCCCCGTAAAGGTAATTACTACGCTGCCTTTGAGAACAATCATTTCCATGTTTTGTTTGTTTGTTTTGTTTTTGTAGCATGGTGCAGTGGTACAAACACGGATTCTGGAGCCAGGAGGTTTGCATCTTGGTTCCTCTCCCTACCTTGTATCCTTGGGCAGACTATTTCACCTCTCTGTGCTTGCTTTCCGTACCCATGATGTGAGGATAATTATTGAATGCAAGCTGAGGAAGTTGTCTGAAAGATGAAACATGAGTTGATACGTGTGAAGTGCTTAGAATGTGAAACCTTAGATGCTTCTTATAGCATGCCACCTAAATCCACAACGCTGAGCGAATATGGCCCAGTTGGCTAGACATTGAACTCCGGATTCATGGAATCGTAGCATAAAACCACCCAGCAGGTGAACAAACAGAGAGGTGCACAGAGCCTGCTTGGTGAAAACAGCAATGGGGATGAAAGAAAAAAAAAAAGATGTGCCAGTTGCTGAGGTTCTAGAAACCAGAGAAACCTGTCATGATGGGCAGGCAGGCGGACACACGGAAATGGCATAAACGGGTAATGAGGATCTCAACAGAGTAGTGTGACTGAGAGGACACAGCATGAGCCAAGGCGTGGGAGGGGTTCTGGGGGGTTGAGGCCACCTCTCCCCTCCCTTCCTACCAACCTACAGCAAGTGAGGCCACAGGAGGACAGTGTTTGTGAGCAGGGAAAACTTTTGCTTTTATGAACCTCACTCCACTTCATCCACAAAATGCTGACCACTTCCCCATTTTGCCTCTGGTTACATAACTCCACATTTCCATTTCTGGCTTCTGGGTTGGGTGTAGGTCACTGCATGGACAATGCATGTTTCAGTACAGCCCGGACAGTGTTCAAAGCCACGTGGGCCCTTCTCTCAGAAGGGAACGGTCTTGTGCTTAGGGAACCAAGAGCCCCAATTCCCAACTGCATTCTGGGTAGAGTTAAATTGGAAATGTCAAGATATTTAACAAAATTGTGCTAATATGCTTAGAAGTACCAAATGCTTCATTGGGTTTATATGGTTTTCTTTTGAAGTTCTGTTTTCCGTTTGCTAAATGTTCATCGAGTACTTATTCTACTCCAGCCTTTTGCCATGAGCTTTCCACCGATCTGCCTTCTTGGTCTTCCTGTCAGCTCTGAACTATGGCTCCTCAGCTATCTTACAGACCAGGAAACAGAGGCATGGCGATTTGCTCAAGCTCAGATGGCTGGTGAGAGAAGGAGGCCTGGCCAAGGCTATGCTCTTGTCCAGCCACTCTTTTGTGTCTCCTTGCTTGCTTGTGCAATAGTCCTGGTACCATCATCAACAGGCTGTGTGACTAGACAGGCTGCTATGGGTGAAACACTGGACGAGGCCCATGGGTCCCAGTGAGCCGCATTCCTGGATTCACTTCATTTCCCTATGGGTCTCCAATGGATGCAACCCAGGCCTGGGCACTTGTGGGCTCCATCAGAGCCTCTGGCCTCCTCAGGCAGTTTCTAATGTAACCGGGAACACAACTGATGGTAAAGAGAATGAGTAGTTAATTTCCCAAAGTGTGATTTGGGCCAGGGTACAAGGGCTCTGGGAAGGCAGCTGAATTAGTGGAAAATTGATCATCTTAAAGGAAGAGTAAACACCCTTTAACATTTGTTGAAAATTACTTCTCTTTTAGGCAAGTGCCAAACACATGTGTCTGGTGGACAAGTCTGGCTCCCGGTCAGCCCAACCTGCCTGACCCCCAGCTGGGAATCTTGGGCAGCTGAGGGATGTGCCTCATTTCCAAGACAGCATGGGCACTTAAAGGGTGTGTTTTCTTTTCCTTCACAATAATCTACTTCCTTGTGTTGAAATATCTTCTCCAAGGGGCTATGCCTGGGATGAAGAGGGTAGATGGTGAGGAAGCAGAGCCAGGGGGCATAGAGAGCTACTTGGAATTGTGCAAAAGTCACTGTGTGAATACAAGGGCAGAAATACCACCCATGTGGAGGCTGGTTGCTCTGACCATAAAGAACTAATGCGAGCAGAAACACATTTGACTGGGTTGGGGTCATGACACGGGAAACAGAAGCATTGAATTCCCTACACTAGTGACTTTAAATCAGCATTGCAAACTATAGTGACAGTAAAGTGTTGAGCGTGGCTCACTAAGTGAGCTAAAGAGTGAGACTTAGATTGGTTTTGACTCACTACTGTGATATCTCAGAGCCTGTGGAGAGGCAGCACGTGTACTGGGATTCTCAGTCTCCCACCCTCTCTCCCATCCTCTCTCTTCCTCTCTTGATTTTCCCTAGGGTTCCATGCCAGCTCTATTGCTCATTCTAACATTACAAGGGGTGATGCCATCCATTTCCAAGGTTTCAGTGTTCAGAACAGGCTGCTGCTCTCATCTCTAGAAGTCTGGCTAGGAGCTAGGACTCGAGAACACGGCTCCATCCCATTTATCTGAGGACTCGAATGGCTGGCAATTTTGATTTGGTCCCAGAGCAAGAGAGGTCTCTGAGGGAGGTCCAGGCTATAGTACATGCAGTCCTTGGGCTCCATAAACTGGAAAAATCCCATGATGCAGGAGGTATCTGTGATAATCAAAAGCACCACGCGCATCTGGCAAGTTGTGGAGAGTTTCTCTAAGTTCTGGAGCCAGGGTATGTTATCTGCAGCAAAAAAGTACGCACTTTTTGAAAGGGAAGTCTTGGCAGGCTACTGAATATGGGAAGAGACTGAACATCTTGCCAGAAGTCCTCAGATATTTTTGCATCTAGAGCTACCCATCATGGACTGAGTGCTGCCATTCCCACCAAGTCATGAGGTTGGAGAGGGCCAGCAGTATCTGTCTTAGAGTGATCCTGGCACGACTAGGACTGGGCCTGAGCAGGTCCAGAGAGCAGGAGTAAGTTAACTGATCAAGTTGACCAGACTCGCATGTCTGGTCATTTCCATTGCTTTGGAGCCCCTTGGCAGAGGAGAAACAGAAAATCCAGGCCCAGCTCATGAAGGGCTTGACTAGATATGTTGGTATGAGCTGAGAATAGACCGTACTGAATCACAGCTCTGCTCAGGGGACCTACGAAGAGTAGGAGGGCGGGAGAAAATCCTCCAGATGGGTAGAGATTCAGGCAGTGTACCTAGTCATCCAGATTGTGAAGAGAGAAATGGCTTTAGGTAAGACTATACTGGGAGTCCTGAGCTGTGACAAGTGGTTTGGCCACCTCGTCAGGGGTCTGGAAAGAGCAAGATCAGAAGATTGGGGATGAGGTGATATGGGAGAAGGGTAAACAGAGGAAGCCTGAAGTGTAGGGATTGTTATATCATACATGATGCACAGAGAATCCACTGTAGAATCAGAGACTCCACAACCAGGCGAAAAGAGTGACTTGACCTGGAGACATCAGGCGGCCTGCTCTTAGCCGCCCCCGTGCTGACACCACTGGTCTGTGAACAGAGTTGTCGTCGTGGTGGCAGAGAGGGGGACAAGGCACACACCTGACATGGCAGAGCAATTGCATCTGATCATCATGAGGAGGTGGGTTTGCTGCCGCATCGTGGGGATGAGGAGAAACAGGCCTGGAACTTAGGAGATCCGTTGGGACATCTGTTGGTGTGCAGTTATAGTTGTAGATGGGCAATTCTAGCAAACACACCTGCTAAGGGCTTGGTAACAGGGGGTTCAGAACCTCCGGTGATCTATGTCACCTCAGCCAGAAGGCCACCCAGACCAGCGGAAGTGCTGGTGAAGAGTGAGGGGAATCTAGAAAGAGTGGGAGGGGAGGGAGATGGTGAAAATCACTCCAGCCTGGGGCCCAGCTGCAGGAGTGGGGTAGGGGGAGCTGCTTTCTGCTGCATTTCTTCTAACAGCCCCATGCCTTCAACTCCCTTTGGAAGACTGCCTGCGGATGACTGGAGAGCAGAGCCCAGAGGGCCTGGGTATTTCCATTTCCTCAGGGCACCCCTCAGCCAGGGCCCGACAGCCTTTGGGAGCACAAAGCCCGACACCACCTTGATGGGGATAAACTCACAAATCCTTCCCTTGTGATACTTTGCCTAAAATCTCACAACTGTGTCTCCTTCCAGTTCCCTGCTTGCTTCCCCCACTCCTGCACCAGTTTCTTCCAGGGGTGACTTTTCTCGGTCACCTGCACTGGCACCTTCCTCTCAAGGTCTTCTTCCAAGTAATCCCCCATGTCTTAGATAATGGGCACCAACAGGTCACGTCCATTGAACATTTACCACATGCGTGCTCCGGCGGTAGGAGCTTTTACGTGCTCTGGTCCACTTAATCCTATCAGGTGAAGTGGGCACAATTATAAACTCTCAACAGCACAGCTTAACATTTTGGGGTACAGGCCCCAGAGGGGGTCCAATCTGGGGTGGAATTTTGATACCGCCAATGACCAGCTGAGTGACTGTTGGCAAGTTACTTTCCTCACCTGTGAAATGGGGATAATAGAGTCTGCTTCACAGGTTGGTTATGAATATTTGAAGAGTTAATGCGAATAAAGCACTGGAAAGTGCTCTGTAGGTATTTGTTAAATGAACGATTACTTCACACGAGGGGCAGTCAAGATTTAACAAAGACTGGGGCACCTGGATGGCTCAGTTGGTTGAGCATCTGACTTCAGCTGAGGTCATGATCTCACGGCTCCTGGGTTTGAGCCCCGTGTCAGGCTCTGTGCTGACAGCTCAGAACCTGGAACCTGCTTTGGATTCTGTGTCTCTCTCTCTGCCCCTTTTCTGCTGTGTGCGCTCTCTCTCTCTCTCTCAAAAATAAATAAATAAACATTAAAAAAAAAAAGACTTAACAAAGACTAATTGACTTGCTCAAGTTCACCCAGTGGAAGTGGCACATTGAGGATTTGAACCCAGATCTGTATGATTTCAAAACCTTATCACTTAACTTCAACTCCACACTGTCTCTGGACAGGCCGACAGCCCTTGCTTTGCCTTCATATAATTCAGAAGGGTGCTTTCCCCCAAGGCTCCCTGCCCAATCCTGGCTTGTCTCCCTTGGGAGACCATAGGAGGAGCCCAGGTCTCCCGGAGGCCGCCCCTCGGTCGAGGGCCACAGTCTGGCCCTCACTGTGGACGTTGCCTGGGCTTGGACAGGAAATGCCCATGTGTTAATTCTCAAGGGGATGTGTCCACAGAACTACATGTTCTTCGTTTCATCTCCCCACCCACCCTGCCAGGAAGAAAAAAAAAAAAAAGTACAGAGAGCCTTTCGTTTGTTCCTGAAGTAATACTCATGGGTATTTTTTTTTTTCATTCAAAAATCCTTTTCTCTGTTTCTCCAATTGCTAAGGTAAATGAGATAATAATCTAAAACACATGGAAAGATGTAGGGGGGAGGGAAGTGAGAAAACTCTCACTTGCCACCCATGCGGCTTTCCGAGGCCGCTTCACCCACCCAGCCTTGACTCACTGGGGACGTCACCAGCCTCCTGGTGGACCCGGGGATGACACACCTGGCAGGCCTGGCCAATGTCCTTATAAGGCAGATGCTGTGCTGGGCGCCGGCTGCTTCTCTGGCCTGCGTTTCGGTAGGGCTATGAGGCAACCTCCTGGGCCTGGGAAGGGTGGGGAACAGCCTGCTCCGGATTCTCTGGAGCCCCAGTCTGGCAGCCCTACTTCCTTTTCTGTTGGTTTGAATGTGAGAAATCTGACTCCAGGAGGCCCGTAAGGATGAGCCAATGATTTCCATGCTACACATGCAGCAGCACGTTCTGGGTCGCTGCTGTGTGCCAGGCTCACGAACCCCATGGGGTTACCGCTTACAGAAAGGGAAGAGGTCTAGTTGCAGTGCCGAGCGTTAGGCTGTCCAGGATCTGACATTACCGTTTCTTTTTAATTTCTGTGAGGCACTCAAGGTCCATCCGGGTCCCAGAACTTGGGAAGGGAGGGTAGGATAGGGTAGGGACGTAGAACATTTAATGTCATACATACCAAGCACAGGGCTTTACATACGTTTCCCCATCTAATCCTTGAGGTGACCTATGAAGTAGGTGTTTGGGGTTATAGCGGAAAGTTTCTCTGAAATGTCTACTCTGGTTTATCTTGCTTTTCTGGAGATTCCGAAGTCAGCCAGGAGGAGACTCATTGGATTATTTACATTCTAACCTCAAAGGGTGGTTTTTTTTTAATGTTTATTTTGAGAGAGAGAGAGCACAGGGGAGGGGCAGGGAGAGAGAGAGAGAGGGAGAGAGAGAACCCCAAGCAGGCTCTGCACTGCCAGCACAGAGCCCGACACGGGGCTCTATCTTATGAACTGTGAGACCATGACCTGAGCTGAAATTAAGAATCAGACGCTTGGGGCGCCTGGGTGGCGCAGTCGGTTAAGCGTCTGACTTCAGCCAGGTCACGATCTCACGGTCCGTGAGTTCGAGCCCCGCGTCAGGCTCTGGGCTGATGGCTCAGAGCCTGGAGCCTGTTTCCGATTCTGTGTCTCCCTCTCTCTCTGTCCCTCCCCCGTTCATGCTCTGTCTCTCTCTGTCCCAAAAATAAATAAACGTTGAAAAAAAAAAAAAAAAAAAGAATCAGATGCTTAACCGACTGAGCCACCCGGGCACCCCTCAAAGGGTGTTTTCTATTTCAACCTTAATACTTACAGCTTGGAAGTGTCACTGCGGTTTCTTTCTGGCAGTTGCTTGATCCCCTCTGCAGGTTACAGCAGCCAGGAATCCTGGAACCCAAACACCTTGCTGATCTCTGACTCCACACGCCTCCTTACTCCATCAAGAGAGGAGATGCCCTTCCCCCACCGCCACCCCTGCACTTCCTACAGCTTAATCCCTGGGCTAATGGTTCACGCTCCATGCCACCTCCTTCATTCTGTCTGCTCGGGGTCCAGCTTCTTTGGTGGGTCAAAGACACAGGGTCACGTTGACGTCAGGAGGTTTCCTAGAGCTTCGCCTTTGGAGAAGAGATGATGTAGTCCCAAACAACTCTGTGACCCAGACTAGATAATTCCTCCTGTGGTGCCTGCTTTCCTATCTCCTTTTCTATAGCTCCTAGGACACGGTTCTCTCTTGGACAACCCAGAGGAAATTCCACCGGGACAACCGGAAGCATATTTAGATGGTTTCTCCAGGTCTGAAATGTCAGCCTCCCTCCCGTCCGCAAGTTCGCCTCCTCGTCTCCCTCCACCTTCTTGCTGCCTCCTCTTCAGCTACATCGGTCTTCTTGCCGTTCCATAAACTCATGCAAGGCGAGGGTTGCCAGATAAAGCAAGAGGATTCCCAGTTAAGTTTAAATTTCAGATTAACAGCAAATATTTATTTTAGTATGAATATGTCTCAAATTAAACTGTTTACCTGAAATTTAAATTTAATAGGTGCCCAATTTTTCTTTATTTCTTTATATCATTATTATTATTTTGCTAAATCTGGAGATAATGCCAAGCTCCTTCCTGTCACTGGGATGTTCTTCCCCTGACAGAGGTGTGACTTCCTCCTTGCCAGACTCTGGTTTCTGCCCAAAAGCCTCTTCTTTAGGGAGAGCTTCCCTGACCCCATATCTCAAAGAGCAGCAGCGCCCCATCCTTCTCTATCCCACCTCATCTCGCCCAATTTCCCCCACAGCCTTCTCCCTGACTTTACCTTGTACATGGGCTCATGGTTATCGCTCTGCTAGCATGATCACCTTGTGAAGTCAGGGGTTCTTGTCTGTTTTGTTCGCTGCCATTTCCCCAGCGTCTAGAACGGAGCTCGGCACAGGATAGTCGCCCGAAACCATGTGTTGAACAAATAGATCGTTTGCATGGCCAAAAGAGAAGGATTTTGAGTTTCCAGGTCAGCCCAAGAAAGAGACCCTGAGATAAGAGGGAGAAAGAGGGGACTGAGAGCCAGAGGATGAATGAAGAGACAGGTGGGTTCAAACTCGTGTAGGACTCCTCACAGGCTGCTGAACTGCATTCGCACGGGAGGTGGGGGTGGGGGAGCAGTACAGTGAAGACGTTCAGAACTTGGGCTGTACCACACAGACCCCAGATAGGACTCTGGGCTCCACTGCTAACCAGCAGTAAGGCTTTAAGCACTGAATGAAACTCTAGGCCTCACTTTCCCTACCTGTTAGATGGGCATAACAGCATCACCTACATCATAGAGCAGCCGGGAGGCATAAATGAGATAGTGTGCAAAGCACTCAACATGATGTCTGACACCTGCAAGCTTGTAGGAGAAGACAGCTGTGAATGTTACTTCCGTACACAGCCTCGTTCCTCCCATCACGAAATTTACCTAGCCGTGGCCCCTGACTCTCAGAGCATTTTTCAAAAAGAAATGTCTTTTTCTATTTGTTCTTATTTGGTAGTCATGGCAGGACATTTACGGCGTCCCGACAGTGATTAGAGGATAGCAAGCTAAGTGTGCTGGGGGCACCAAGGCCAGGGGCACTGTTCTGCCAGCTGAGCGACTGATTCCAGCCACTGCGTGGGAATAAGTCACTGCACCTGGGGGCTTGGAGGCTTCTAGGAAAGAGTTGAAGCGGCAAGTGTTAAACCTGGGATGTAAAGGGCCCATGTCACTGAGCAGACGGGACAGGGCATGGTTGTGACTGCAGAAGCCAGTCTCTCCTTGACCTGTGCTGTCTCTGTGACCCTGTGAATCCCTTAGCCACTCGGCCTCACATTCTTCCTGTGGAAAATGGGATGATATTTCCTGGTCTGTCTTCCTCGCAGGTTTGGATGACCATGAAATGAAAGCTGCATGACCAAGAGTTTTGGCAACCCTACATGACTACATAAAGCCCGGGGTCACCATGATGTCATCAGCATCGTCTGCGGGGGGGGGGGGGGGGGGGTCCTGATCGGCTGACTGTGGATCACCGGCTCCAGGAAGGGGGTGCCTCGTGGACATCTCGGTGTCCCCCACACCCTGCACTTCACAGACACACACCCTCTTCCCGGCGCCAGGACAAATCCCACTCAGAGATGTGTCCCCATGGGGTTAAAACGACACGAGGCCCTCATACCAGGAAGCTCCGCCACCGCATCCCCAGGTCAGGCCAGCGGGTGTGTGTCTGCCAGATGTGCAAAGGCAGGAAATCAGCCCCGGCTCTGAGTAAACATCTCTGCTCTTGGCCGTATTACTAATTGGCTATGCTCTCCTAGGATTGGACACATACATGAAAAGTCCCACGGTCCCTGCCACCAACCCTCGAGACAGACAGCAGGCTCCAGCCCCTCTCTTATCCCAGGCTCAGCAGTTCTGGATACTTCTTGGGTAGCAGCACTGCCCAGGGACGAGATGATGCATCCTGAGGCAGACAGGCAGGGCCAGGATGTCCTGGCGCCTGTGTCCTCAGCCCGTGGTCCAGAGACCTCCCCAGCCTGTAAAGCCGAGTCACGTCTGAGAAGGAACTTTGTTTTCTCTCATTTGGATATTCATTGGCCAGACTTGTGTCCACACTGCAGCAGGCAGGGTCCCTGCCTCAGGTGTTGCAACTTCATGCATTAATGAGGCAAATATTAACCAAATGCCTACCGCACTATGTATTAGACACCAGGAAGACATCAGTGAACAAAACAGATTTTGAATTTCCCTTTCTTCATGGGACTTACGTTCTCATGGTGTGGGGTGAGGTACAGAAAAGAAGCAATCAGTAGCTAGGTTGCGAGGTATCTTAAATGATAAATGACGTGGAAGTTAGTAGGATCTGGAGGGTGAGGTGCTGCAGGGTGGAGGGGGCAGGGAATTTCACCTTAACTAGGGAGCCCCAGGAAGGCTCATGGAGAAGGTGCCACCAGAGCTGATATAGGAGGTGAGCATCAGGAAAGGAACATTCTAGTCAGGGGGAACAGCCAGGGCAGAGAGTGACACCTTGGCCACCACCTGGTGTGTTTGAGGAACAAGGGGACCCGTGGTGTGACCGGTGAGTCAGGGAAGTAGTAATTAGGGAGACCAGCAGGCCAGGTGTGGAGTCGTCCTGGCAAGTGATAACGGGAGGAGAGTGGCTCCAAACCAGCTGGTGATAAGGGCTGGCTTTCGTTTGGGTCCTTGAAGCCCTTATAGTTTAGGAATGTCTTCTTTAAGGAAGAAATAAAATAAAATTACAAATATGAAATTAAAGCACGGGGTTTTGGAAAGGCAAGCAAGGGACCCTGAAGCTTGGACTCCTTAGCTTCCTGCTGATGAAGCAGAGGACATGGGGCCTGGGCTTGGGATCACCCCAGAGCATCCCACTCACCCCAAGTTAGCATCCCTCCCACCCCCCTTTCCTCCCCTACAGTGCTGCCCTTCTGTGACTTTTTTCCCGTTCCAGACTTACTGGCCTTCCATCTCAACCAGAGATTGCCTACATAGAAATCGGGACGGAGAGGAGTCGAGTCCACAGCGTGTCCCAGCCTGGCCAGCCCACAGGGACAACACCAACAGTGAGGGTAGGCACATAAGTCCCTCCTCAGAGGTGAAGGACTCTCTTCTCCAAAGAGAACATTTCTCTGATTTTAGTGGTTCTGCCCCCACCCAGGAAGAGGAATCAGGAGGACAAGGCATACACCCGGAAAGGAGGCTGGGGGTCCCCCTCCAGACCCCCTACTGTGAGCTTTCAGGGGTGGCAGGGAGGGGCCGGGCCCCACAGACCCGAGTGTGGGACTCTATTGAGCTGGCTGTGTGAGCCCCACCCCGGGGGCCCAGAGTCTGCTTTGGAAAGCTGGAAGGGGCCAGGGGGCCGAGTGGAGCAGGCCGGAGAGGTAAGGGCAGGCATTATGCACAGTCCTCACTACCTTACCAGAGGCAGAGAAGCAGCATGCAGACCAACACCCTTTGTTACTTCCACAAGATGTGGCTGCTGAAGGGCCTCATATGCCTTGCTTTCTTTCCCCCTTCTTCCTTCTTTTCTTCCCTCCCTCCTACTTTCTTCATCGCTCTTTTCTCTCTCTCTCTTTTGCTCCTGGGAAAGGATGCCATCTAAAAGTAGCCAATGTGTGTACATTTTTTCCAATTAAAAAATATCGTAATAAAGAAAGTTGCTAGCTGCTATTTCTGTCAAGGTGGAGACATTTTTTTCTTTTAATTTTTTTAATGTTTATTTATTTTTGAGAGATAAAGCAGGAGCAGGGGAGGGGCAGAGAGAGAGGGAGACACAGACTGAAGCAGGATCCAGGCTCTGAGCTGTCAGCACAGAGCCTGACGCAGGGCTTGAACCCACAAACCATGAGATCATGACCTGAGCCAAAGTTAGATGCTCAACCCACTGAGCCACCCAGGCGCCCCTTTCTTTTAATTTTTAAAAAATGTTTATTTATTTTTGAGAGAGAGAAACAGAGCGTGAGTGGGGGAGGGGCAGAGAAAGAGGGGCAGAGAAAGAGCTACACAGGATCTGAGTAGCTCCAGGCTCTGAGCGGTCAGCATAGAGTCTGACTTGGGGCTCAGACTCATGGACTGTGAGATCATGACTTGAGCCAAAGTCAGATGCTTAACCGACTGAGCCACCCAGAAGCCCTATCTAGGTGGAGACATTTAAACAAGTTTGGTTATCATGTGGGAATTTTGATAAATTTGTTTAAATGGGATTCTTGTTGTAATACAATCCTTCACCTTCTGAGATGAATCAGTCAACCGAGCAATAAATACAGTGCACCTGCTGTCTGTAGAGTTTTATTCTGGTCCCTGTGGGGGTATTCAAGGGCCATGAACCCAAAGTCAGACTCCTCGAGGAGTCTTTGGTCAGGTTATGAAGTTAACGCTCACGCCTGTAAGAAGAATGGTTGGTGAGAACGGCCTCACTCCGCAGGCTGCACTCCGGACCTACGGCTCTTCTTATTTTATAGTGTTCCCTGGACTCTTGCACCTACACCCAAAACAACAGCCACCTCCTTCCTAGTCAGCTTTCAGTGCCCAATCTTTGTCTCCAGCCTGACTTTCCGAAGTTGGTTTCCAGAGCCACAGAGGAACTTCTATCTCCCTCCTTGCAGTCCCCTCCCCTCCCAGCTCAGGGTGGCCTGCCCAACATATGCATCCGACCAGAGTGCCAGTCTCTGTAGGAGAGCCTGCATGCTGGCCATCTTCCAGACCACAGGTCCGAACAATGGGGACTGTAACTCACTTTCCAAATAAAACATTGCATTGAACGCCTATAGAAGAAGCAGATGAGTCTGCTGAGTGGTTTTACTGGTAGACACGTACTTCATAGCCATTCATTTATAACCTTTGCTTGTTAGAAAGCCAACCACTCTGAACGTCAGGCTATTTCGAAAAGCATGCACTTTCCACATTCATGGTCATGAATACATTTACGTTGAAAAAAAATTTTTAACGTGTATTCATTTTTGAGAGAGAGAGAGAGAAAACAGCATTTACAGTTTTAGATCTGCCTCGGTATCCAATTCATTCCTGCACTGGTTTCTATCAGTCGAGATGGAGAAAGGTTGACTCACAGAGATAAGTAATCAAACTAGGAACAGAACTTTTTATTTTCGCACAGCTGGCCTTGCCACCTCAGGCTGCTCTCAATTAAAGAAACCCAAGATCTTGAGTGTGGAGTAGGAGGAAACATTGAGTTTAATGTTGAATCATTCACAGTGTCTAATGGCTTTCATTATTTAGGTTAAACGTAAAAAATCACATCAAAAGTAGCCCAAACTTAGGACAGGTACTCGTACAATATTATCCTGACTGCACAGCTAACCAGTTATGTGGCAGGGCGTGAACGTGATCACCTAGGCTTTGTCGGCCTGCGTTTGGTTACTCAGTTTCCCATCAGTGCGTTTGTACACATTGATGGGAGAGGGTGTGTGCAGACTTATTTAATTTAATTAATCTATTTTTTGCTTATTTATTTATTTTGAGAAAGAGAGAGAGCGAGCACGACAGTGGGGTGGGGCAGAGAGAGAGGGAGACACAGAATCTGAAGCGGGCTCCAGGCTCCGAGCTGTCGGCACAGAGCCCGACGGGGGCCTCGAACTCACAGATCGCGAGATCATGACCTGAGCCGAAGTCGAAAACTTAACCGAGTGAGCCACCCAGGCGCCCCAACAGACCTTAATTTTAAGAAATCACCCAGAGATAGTCTTTCTCCTCACTGATAGCTTTACTGAATATTCAAAATCATGAATCAAATTAGCAGAAAAGGTCAATTCTTCTGAGGCTATCGAAGAGCATTTGCCTGGCAGCATGAATTAATGCACTGGCAGTCACCAATAGGTAAACATTTGATACACAGCACATATGATTTTATTGATGTAAAATTACTGTTGATTTTTTAACAATTTAAGGTACATATTTTGGGTACCTTTTATTTATTTATTTATTTATTTATTTATTATTACTATTATTATTATAGAGAGACGGAGTGCACGAGTGGAGAAAGGGTCGGGGGGTGGGGCGAGAGAGAGAGAGAGAGAGAGAGAGGGAGAGAGGGAGAGGGAGAGAGGGAGAGGGGGAGAGAGAGAGAGAGAGAGAGAGAGAGAGAGAGAGAGAATCTTAAGCAGGCTCCACACTGAGCATAATCCCACGACCCTGAGATTATGACCTGAGCTGAAATCAAGAGTTGGACGCTCAACTGAATGAACCACCCAAGCGCCTTTTGGGTAGCCTTTTTTTTTTTTTTTTTTTTTAAGTATTTTTAAATAGAAAATCCATAGATATAGTCCAAAAGCCAAAAGGTAAAAAATAATATTTAGTGATTAATAAACTTCCCTCCACCTCATACCCAACCACTGCTTTTCCTCACTGTTCTGTTTCTTTGAGTCCTCCCAGAGATACTGTGTGTGTGCACACGTGTCTTAGCTTGGGCTGCCCTAGAAACAGACCTTGATACAAGGACTTAAATGCAGCTGTTTCTCTGGGAGGAGCTCCTGCAAAACCCCTAGAGGGGCTAGGGATGTGATACTGGGAATGGGGGCGGGGGGAGGGGGAGATGGAATCAATTGCTCCGTGGACAACCAGAGCTTGGTTCCACCGGGGAGCTCTGGAAGCCAGCACAGGCCACGTGGCTCAGTGTTATTTCTCCCGAGGGGAAATGAAGCTGGGGTTTTAGACCCAATTGTATTATTTGAGGGTTATGGGGTGTGGGCAACCAGCTACGTGGCCAGGCACAGTGGACTCAGGCAGTCAGAGCAAGATCTCAAGGAATGCAAGGGCTGGGAGCTTAGTGCAAGCAGGTGTGCACTCAAGTGTTAAGGAGCAGGATGTATGGGCAAAGCACGAACATTCTTCTAAAACCTCTTGAGGGAAATTTGAACCAAAACATTTACAGCACCATGGCCGAGCCCTGTGAGTGCCAGGCTTCCACAGAGCCCCGTCTGAAGGTCACTGACAGTCTCTGGCATTGTGAACAAAGCCTTCCAGGGTCTGGCCTCCGTAAACTACTTCTGGTTCCTTTCCCACCTCAGTCTTGGTCTAGTTTTCCACAGTAATACAAAGGATCTGTGCTGGAAAACCCTCAGACATCCCAGGCAGGGCACACGCCCCTGCTTTTGGCCATAATCCTCTCTTGACCTGGGAGCACCTTCTCCCTTCCTCTTACCTGCCTAATGCTGCTTGTTCTCTCAGGTTCAGGTGAGTGGAAGAATAAACTTAACCTTTCAGGGCAGTAGAAAGCTCACCGAGACGATGCAAGTAGTGTTCAGCAGGCTGTGTGACAGAAACTACACTCTCAGGAGTGATTATCTGCCTGTCTGCCCATCTCCCCATCTGTCTAATGGCTTGGGGAGCCTTCTACGTCACCCTCGGGCCGGACTGGGGTTCTGCTCTGCTCACTGTCCTCACCGATGGGAACATCCTCTTGCCTGTCTGTCTCACCCAGCCGCATCAGGAGCTTCTTCTAGGTAGGAAGCAGGCTTTGCTCATCTCCGAAGCCCCATTGTCAGCACAGTGCCAGCCACACAGTATGGCTCAGGAAATGCTTTAACTAGAGTTGAGTGGAGGGTACTGCACAGTGACCCTTTTTGCATTATTTGTAGGAATTCTGAAGAAGGACAAATGGCTGCATACGGGGTAGCCCATGAAGGTCTGTGAGGTGGACCTTGTATAAAACATGCGCATGTAAACATTGCTGCCTTGTTCTTACCAGGAGCTTGGACCTGTTCTTTGCTTGTATGCAAGATTGTTTCTGTTCTTTTTCATTATTTGTTTAATCAACCGTCAGTCACTCGGTCCATAAATATTTTCTAAGTCCCTACAATCTGTTGGCACTATTATAGGGGATGGGGATACAGACGTGTGCACAACAGAAGCAGACCCCTTCTCAAAGAGCTTGCACTCCCTTGGAAGGTGTAGGATGGACCCTAGAAATGGTACTGTCTTAAATTTTGATTTCCATAGGGTCATTGATATGATATATAACTATGATTGATCTGTGAATGTTGATCTTGTATCCTGCAACCTAGCTAAACAATTAGTTCCAAGAGGGATCTTGTTTGTTTGTTCTTAGATACCTTGGGATTTTCTACACTAGTCATTATGTTATCTAAAAATGAAGATAGTTTTATTTGTTCCTTTCCGATCTGTATGCCGTCGTGGGTGGATTATCAACTGTGAGAATCATCTAGGCAAAAAATGTATTTAGTCTAAAATACTCAATTTTCTCACTCACTTCTAGATTATTTCCCCACATCCACTGGATGTTCGGGGAACACAAACTCACTGTTACATTAGATCAAGAAAATGTTATTAGTAAAAACATCTGGAAGTAATAAGACAATGCATTGTAAAGCCAAAGAGGGAGGATTTGGGGACTTTTCACATCATGCCTCCTCCATGAGCCAGGGTCATTGAAGGGTGACTCTGGGTACTGTTTGTTCCCTGAGGTGAGGGCCACCCAGGCCTTGGGTAGGCTTTCTCAAAGCCCACCCTGGGAGATAAGCAACCTTTCTTCCAGGACTGGGATAGATTGAGGTCTCCTGAAGGTGGGCCGGGAGCAGGGCTCACTTCTAGTCTGGGCAGAGGGTGGGGGGAGGCCTTTGGAAATCTGAGGAGGGTCTCCTCTCACCTGGGATCCAGATGGGTTTCCAGGGGCATGTGTGGGGCACTACTGTTTCCTCTCCCTCTGAACTGAGACACAGGGGTCCTGCAGGATGTGGGTTTAGGTGTGGTTGGAGACCAGGAAAACCAGATAATGCTCTTGTTCTCAGTGGTAACGAATCTGGGCAGAGCAAGGAGAACTGTGTCCCTGATACCACTGTGATAGGAAAAGATAAGATAAAATAGGCAGAGAGGGAAAGCATAGGACCTGAGGTCCCTGGGTATGGAAAAACACATATTTTGGAACAATGCTGGGAGTGTCTGACCACAGCAAACCCTCTCAGGCATAAGGTTCCTCTTAAGAATCTAACAGACCCCAC